>NC_138193.1:20795947-21395947 GCF_964194105.1 Spermophilus citellus
ATGTCTCTGTCTTTAGAAGGTGGCAGTGTGGCTGTGGGGTGGGCTGCCAGGCATCTCCTGATTGTCTGAGTCCCTGTTCCCTTGCCCACAGGTGTGTTCCAGGAGGAATGCACCACAGCCCTCCAGGGGACACTGATTAAAAACTCCAACTTCCTACAGGTGATAGGTGACATTTGGTTCTGATGCAGAGAAATCAGATATCCTGTGGTGGCTGTAGTACCAATAGCGAAGTAGAGGTGGTGGAGAGATGTGGCTCTTGTCATGACCTTCATCCCTGCCTCCACTCAATTAAGGATATGTTGTGTAAATATGGTGGTAGTGAGGGTGACACAGAGACCAGGCACTTTTCCCACAGAAGAGAGTCTTCTAGCTCACAATGCGACTTAGCTTTCCTCTGTGCACCTTCTCTGCTGTCCCACAGAATCCATAAAGTCTACATGCAGAACCCACTCCAGAAGCCCATCTGCTGCACCCTCTCAGGATCACTGTTTCTGATTTCCTGTCTTCTCCTCCAGGCCCTCAGCCAAGCAGCTGTCCAGGGTCCATGCACAGATCTTTGGCCAGGGCACCCCCTGTCCACATGCCATATGCTCTTCCTAAATATCTACTAGCTTGATGTAATATACGAGATCCACCAATTGTCACGAGCTGTCCATGGGTTGTGTGTGGGTCTCTCTGCATGGAACCCTGGTGGATAGGAACATCTGGTGTCTGGGAGTGACCAGTGGACATTTTCTCAGGTCAATTGCCCAGCGATATTGTGAATTTCTATCCCACTCTACTATGGCCCACATAGCTACTGAGACAGGTGTGACCTGCCAAAGTGCCAATCAACTTGCTGACTGCAAGACAACATGAAGCAAGGCTCACCCTTGACACCGTATACCTGCCTTTGATGTACCCCCTTAAATAAACCACCAGAGCCATCTTTCCTTTCTCTAATTCCAGCTCTTGTATCTACTGAGTGTATCAGGGGCTTGGCTTTTGTAATATATTTCTAAATCTTTGTCTTTTGTTCTTCCCCAATTATTTTAGACTTTAAGTTTTCAGGTGGCTTACACCCTCTTTGGCAGGAAGAAAAACCCCCCAAGGAGATGCTGGGTGTTACTCCTGTGAACCCATTATTCTGGCTACACTCTGGGAATATATAATGTACACCTTACATATGAAATTTTATGAGGCTAATCCATTCAGGTCAAAGCCTAGTTTGTTTTTCCCCCCTTGACATTATCTAATTGAGATGATCCCTGTGATTCCTGGAGGAAGATCATGCAGAGGTGTCAGGGTAAGGCAGAAACTTGGTAGTGGACATCAGGATAATGTCCATGATTTATAACTTGGACATGTATCTGCTGATCACTGACAGTATTACCTGCCTTTAACATAAAATAATCTATCTACTTGTTCACTCTTTGAACAATGATTATTGGAATAAAAATATCAGCATCAAAAATACAGATGTAGGTCTCAGGTAATTTCATTAATGACTTTCATTTTGAACAATCAATTTTCAATATAGCACAGATTTGATTCCAACCATTACATAACACATTATTGATGATGATATTTCTACAGTGTGCCTCCTGCCAGACACGCTCACACATTATCTCTACAGAAAATTTTCATATTGGAGAACATCATATGTTATACTCTGGAATTGTACACCATGATTGTTGAGACCAAATGTAAAACAGCCTCAGTGGGAGAGGATCTTCTGTGGGGCACTCAGGGCTGCTGTGTGTGAGCTCTGTGCACTGGATGTGAAGATGCTGTTTTCAACTTCTGCTCCACTTGCTCTAGGAACATGCCCAGAACTTCCCCTCTCCTTCTAGTTCAGAGCTCAGGAGACCCAGTTGTAACTAGCCACCTGGTTCTGATGTCACATAGCTGCATGAGTCAGTCCTCAGCCCCCAACCTCCTTCCCAGGATGGACCCTCCCATCAAGCACCACCCTACTGGGGTCTCTCCATCCTCCTTTTTGGGGAACAATAAACCTTAGCTGACGTTTTACATACAAGCTGTCTTTGTATCATTTCAAAAGATCCTTGTTGCTCTTATAAGTTTCCTTTTAATTGCCTGATTGATCTTTTTCACCTGTGAAAATTGTACCTGGAGTTTACTTGAGATCACCATATTTTTATGTAATATGAAAGCCAGGACCTACTCTTGTGCTTGAGGGTTTTCAGCTGCATGGCAGAGTTTGCAGGAATAAGTAACAGCCCTCACACAGGGCAGGTGCACCTGAGCCAGTGTGTGACCCAGGAACTGCTGTCCTCATGGTCATGGGGACCAAGGCATGCAGGAAAGAGTGACTGCAGGAGGGAAATGGAGCAGAATCATTTCAATCCCTGTTTAATTCTGTGTGGAGTCTGCTGTGATGTGTGGTGTGTGGTGTGTGTGGCTGTTCCTCTGTGTGGATCAGGGAAGGCCCAGGGGCATATGGGGATACATCTGAGAAGGGAGGAAGGAGCCCCATGATCATGGGGGACAGCAACAGCAAGACCAGGAGGGGCACTTGGGAAGAGCAGGGGAACTCAAGATCTCAAAAGAACATTGTTCATCAAAAAAAGAAAAAAAAAATATATATATATATAATTTCTGCAGTGTGTGCAAGATCAACCAAAGCCTACAGTGATTGATAACTTTTTTCAAATATGTCATATAAAAATAATTAGTTAATTGGCCACAACGTACAGCCTGGAGGAGCCCACTTTCAACAGTATTGTGAAGACATAACTCTGCATGATTTTCTTCAATTCCCATCCTCTTCTTGCTCCTCACATGGTACTTTCTGATCTGTCTCTAGGGCTGGGAAACAAACTGTTTTCTCTTTCAACTTGACCTCCACAGTGTCTGCTGTCCTGAGAGGTTCCTGTATAGGTGACCTTGGACACTTTCACTTCCCCCTCCTGTCTTAATGTCCTCAGGCCCTGTGTTAGTGGCTGGGATGAGTCACAGCTGTGATGTGCTGAACCTCCCCAGCCACAGCAGACACCAGACCTCAGCCAGGGACCAAGCTCCTGACACACCCTTACCTGCAGAGCCCCAAGGTCACCATCCTCCTGGCCCACCTCCAAATGGATCTGTTCTTGATACAAAAATAATTTCAGAAAACTTGATTAAGAAAGATAAATTAAAGCTGCTCTCACCTGGGCAGAGAACATCCCAGTCACACATGACCTGTAGCCCCAGGACTCCTACAGGGAAGGTGGGGGTCTGAGCAGGGTCCTCAGGGAGCCAGCAGTAGGTCCCTCCCTTGCTCAGCACCTGCAGAGGCTGAGAGGAGAGGCCCAGTGTCTGGTGGCACCTGGAGCTGCAGGACCTCTGGGACCTTCCCTGCTACTCGCCTGAGGCCCTGTGTGACCCCACCCAACTGCTGAGTGCTGGCCTGGGCCTGAGAGCCCCTTGGAGTTGCTAAGAGTCATATAATTTTCTAATTATCACACTCCTCACCTTAGACACTTATTTCTGGTGAGTCTTTCAAATCCTTGGGCAATTGGCAAGAGAAGGCACAGATTTTAGACATGGAGGTGCTGAGGTCCTCCCCAGCCATCAGTGTCATCTGCCTCAGAAGGTGGGAACCTCTACCCATGATGAAAATGGTGAATTAGCCCAAATAGTGACAATATTCATGATAAGTGGGCATTTCTAAGGGACACACTTGTTGCTATTGGTTAAGTGGACTTGATGGACAAAAGCTTCACAGTCATTAAGATTGAATTTCTGTGGTTGGTCATGTGTTTTTGATGATTCCAACCATCAATCAAAAACATGGAGCAGAGGTTTTGATTTGGGGCTCAGAAATCTGATTGATTTTTAAATCACTATCTACCCTGCATTTTTCACCTCTTGTGCTTATATTGAGGACATCTTGGAATATTTTATTCATCACAGTGCATTGATGATGACTGAAATGAGTCAACAAAGTTGTTCTTGAATCACAGAGAAACTGCACAGCTAGGAACCAAAGCACCATGATTCTCTGGTTCCTCCATTGCTCCCTAGAGAGGGTTGAGCAACAGAATATTGTGTGGCTGATAGATTCCAGCCATGGTGGCTGATTAGCTTTGTGTGAGTTTATAAAATTAAAATAAAATTAAAGTTTAAATTGAATCTTTCAGATGCACTTGCTGAGTCTCAAGTGGTCAAAACACACTGGTGGCTAGAGGCAACAGGAGGTTCTGTTGGCCTGTGTTGGTATAAAAGGTTGGTTTGACCATCATTGATGTTGTTGCTAAGAACACAAACCTCCCATCAGCTAGTCACACGCCTGTGTGACTTCCGGGACTTCTTAGTAGGCACAGGTGGTGTAGTCTTGAGTTGGGATCTTTCTGAGTGGGCAGGAAGGAGGCTGCACTGACAGGGAAGCCAGGAGGCCTGGGCGCCCACACTCTACCTCCACACCTGCATCCTCAGGAGCCTCTCTGAAGCCACAGCCTTGGCCTCTCACGTGCACCACAGAGTCCATCCCTTAACCCTCTTCTCAATTATTACTTTTGAATCCCTGGTTATCTGTTAGTCATTTGTCCTCAGATACAAGAAAGATTATTGATATGAGCTGGACATCTGTGTTCCTTACAGAATCTGTCCCAGTTATGGATACAATAGGATCAGCTCCTTGAGGAATAGTGAAGATTAGCAGTGCAGCTTCATGGGACCCAGAGTCTAAAATCCTAATCATGTTATGCCTAAGTTCAACCAGTAGGTGGAAGACAAGCCACAGCCAACCAGTCACCTTGTCTTAGAAATATCAGAAAACAGAGAGTGGACCACAACACACAGCATGCGCCTCACACACAGAGTCCACCTAGCAATGCTCCCACCATCCACAGTCACATCCTGGGTGCTCTGGCTGACTGTATTTTACTACACCTTATTCTATGGCAAGCAGAGCCTCTCTAGTCCTAATTTCTCACATCCAAAAAGCTCAGAAATCTGAAAGTTTTGGGATGGATTCCAGTGGGTTTTGGATTATTGTATGGAAATTCTCAGTTATTAAATGATGAAAAATTTCCAAAATCTAAAAAACATTGATGTCTAAAGCACTTTCAGTTTCCCACATTTAGAAAAAGGATCTTCAATGTGCGTTCTACTTTCCATCATTAAAATGTTTGATCATGATCACATAAAAACAGGAACACCATAGACCAAGATTATTTATAACTGTAATGTCTTTAATTTTAAAAATATTCTAAATAAATTTATTAGAATCAAATTGATAAACTAACCCATTTTATAAAACACTGTTTTAGGTAATGTGCTTCTTGTGCATTTCCAGAGACCCTAGAAGAGAAAGCTAAAGGAATTCTAGTGCAGCAGACCCCAAATGGAGGTGAGTGGGTTTTTCCTTTTTTTTTTTTTTTTTTTTTTTGAGTCATTTGAAAAACATTAGAGAGAAGGTTAAAAGACCAAAAAAGTGTCTGATGATAAGGAAGGGTGGAACAGTCTTATCTCTAATTTTAGGGACCATGTGAGATATTGTATTGATACAGACCTCAGCCTCACTGTCTCTGTCTCCAGGGGAACGGCAAGCTGGAGTGTGGGCAGCTCATGACCCTGGCACCAGCAAAACCCTAGGCAGAGACTTGGAGGCCTCATCTGTGCTGCATCCTGCAGGCCCAGTGGCATCCCAGCCTGGCTCATGGGCAGTGGGTCATGGAGAGACTTCCCCCTGTCCATCAACAGCCTTGAACTTGGATGCCACAATTCCTAACTCTCAGGAAGCCTCAGGGGCCACTACAGCCTCCAAGGTGATTCCAGAGGTAAATAACAACTGCTATCTGTCTTCAATCCCTTTCTGCCTGGTATATAATCGCTCTCTCCATAGACAGAAAGTAAGACTTCTGCAGTTTTCTATTCCCTTTGCCCCTGAAAAGGAGATTGTAGGAGAGAGAAAACCCACCTTTATTCATGTATGTGAGGTGCTTGTTCCCTTAGACCTTCTTTTGCTTCCCCAGGTACATGGCAGAGGTTAAACAGGATGGGGGAGTATTTGGTATTACATGCAGGTGAGCAGGAGGAAATGGAGGCTCAGGGAGAGCCATAAACACCCAGGGCTATGCTCAGAGTTAACAGTGACTACACAAGAACAACTGTGTGCCAGGGTCCCTGTATACTTCTCCTCTCTTCCTGACCCAGTGACAGCCTCCTCTGTCCAGGACAGAGCCTGCTAATGATGGTTGCAGCAATTGTCCTCAGGACCTGCTAACAGGGCATTTCCTCTGCATTCCAGAATAAGGCCTTGGGACAGTTCTGTGTATTGTGACCCTCAAATGTGGGGCCCCATCTCCTTCATGCTTTGTGTCTCTGCAGAAGTTGCCCAGCTGTAGCCTCTCCTCCACACACAGCAGGCTCAGGGCTCCATGGAGGAGGGGATTTGTGGACAGGCAGGCTTTCCTGGAGCCAGTTTATTATGTCCATATCCAGGATCTGGTATCCTAACCGCGTGTTGTGTGTCTCTCTCTCTCTTTTTTTTTTTTTCTCACAAACCAGACTTCTTCTCTTTGCTAGAACCTGAAAGTGGAAATTGTGAACTCAGCTAAGACAAGGACATGCCTGGACATCAATTCACTAAGTCACAAAGTGCTTCAGGCATTTATCAGAAAATGCATTCAGAGTCCACTCAAGCATTGTTTGAAACAGGCTCTGACAGGACAGAAATGGAATAGGAGGCAGCTTTACTAACATCACCATTTCATGATCCTTCATTTAGATCCTGACACCTCCTCCAGAGGGAGCACGTGACTGTGTAGAGGACAATTACTTTCTACACCCTGTGAAACTCCCCATACACATTCTCACCATCCAATACACAAGTTGTTCTTCCACTCTCCCTGTCTGCCAACCCCACTACTGCCACCTAGTGGGGAAGTGGATCTGAGCTTCCTGCTCCTGGCTCCTTGCCAGCTCACCTCAAGCAACAGGCAGTTTACTTTTATAAGAACTCAAGTCACTGTATAGACTTCTGTGTGCACCAGGCAGTGAGCTATGATTTATTGCTAACTGCTTTCTTTTTAAAAAAATATTTAATTGATTTCATTTTTAAATATATGGCAGTGGAATGGATTACAATTCTTTTACACATAGAGCACATTTTTTTCATATCTCTGTATATAAAGTATGTTCACAGCCATTCATGGCTTCATACATGTGGCTTTCTTGGAAAGGTTTCTCATTCCCAGAACAGGCATCCTTTCAGATCACTAGAAAAACAAGTCCCAGGAGAACACTCCTCATGACTCTCTGCAAACACTTCCTGTGCAACAACCAAGAGAACTCACAGAGCTCCCATCTTGGCTTTTATTCTCTAAGCAATGACATCCCATGATTCAAAGCACTGAAGCCCAGTTTAGTAACTCCTCTGAAGGGACTGGAAGGGCCTGAGCTCTTCTGCTAGGTTCCCTGGGTCTCAGAGTGCTGCACCCAGTGCACTCAGTATGTGTTCGTGGAACCAAAAGTGAGTCAGAGTAGAGCCTGGATTAGTCCAAGGCCACCTGCAGAACTGCTCTGCACACACCTCCAACAGCCCATCTTCCTGTGAACTTCATGGATACAGAGCAATTATACTCATGGAGCTCAAAGTAGTGTGTTTGGCTAAACCCCCTCCCCTGTGTCATGTCCTGTCCCCATAGAGTGCAATTATGGGGAAGTGATACCACAGAAAACACATAGGATAATGTGTCATGAGCAGGCTGGTCTGTCCTGCAGGGGAAAATATTGTGCACTGGGTCCCCACAGTGTGGTCTGGCATTGATCACTGATGGGAAGCAGGAGGAAAAAGATCCAGTGCTCCTCATCCAGGTGAGAGAAGGTGCCCACCCTTCAGGGTCTCCCAGCTCAGTGGCTGAGCCTTTGGGGGTCGGTGACTCAGAATCTTGGTTGGTCACATTCATAGTCTCCTCCTGGCTCCAGAGAGGGGATGGACATGGTCTAGAGCCCAGCTCTTCAGGAGCTGAGGACACCCTCTTAAAATTAAGAAAGAGAAGGTGGAAATGAGTGGATTCAGACCTCCAGCTGTGCTCAGGATGGAGAAGTCCGTACTTCCTTTCCTACAGACAAATGTACTCACATAACTGCTGCGCACCTGTGACCAGGACATGGACATTAGTGCCCTGTCTCATCCCATCTCCATGGCATTTCACACATGCTCAGTCACCCCCTAGTGTCTTCTGTAGCAAATGGCCCAGTGGAGACTTCCCAGCTGCTGTGGAGCCAGGTCTCCTCAGCCTCCTTCAGCCTGGGGTGGCAGCCTCTGCTCTCTTGGATCTCAGGGTCCTGTCCTGAAGGTGCTGCGCCAGTGGCCCTGTAGAATATCCTCACAGAGTATGCAGTGTCCCTCAGGACTGAATTCTGCTGCTTCATCCAGCATTGTGGTAACTCTACTGCCATAAAATTGCCACCCCCCCAACACCACCACTGGGCAGCTTCAACTGAAATGGACTTTCCCATGACTGTAGAACCTAAGGCAGACATCAGGGCACCAGATGGGCTGTTCTGTTCTCCCTTGGCTCTTAGATGGCCATCCTCCTGTGTTTTGCATGGTTTTTCCCTGGTGTCTATGAGACCTAATTTCTCTTCCATTAGGACACCAGTCATATTGGATTAGACCTCAAAATCAAACCTCACACTTGCATAATTACATCTTTTAACACACTATGAAGTTGTGCAGGCCACAGCCCCAGCCTGTGAATTTTGAGGAACACAGCTCAGCCCATAGCGGGTGGGCAGAAGTGTGCAGAGAGATACTCTGCTCTTCTCATGGCCTCCTGCCAGGTGGGGCATGACTTCATGTCCTACACCTTAGTGATTCTCTTGGAACCTGGGCTCAGGGTGTCACCAGAGTTCTCCAATGATTGTTTTTCCCTTTAAAACTATAAGATTTTCTCTTTTGAATTATCATTATACACTAATGAGTTCATATGTTCTTCAATAGTCAGAATATTGTGATCATTAATTATTTTAATACTTCAAATTCTCTAAATTTTTCTACTTGCTGTCACAGACAAATTGTCTTCTGTTATGTTTTTCTATTACCTCAATATTTCACTACATCCTGTGTTTCAAAATGATCTTAGTTTCTCATTTTTCTACCCTATATTCTGAATAAAATATTTTCCAGAAATTCACATTTCCATTAGTGAATAGTTGTTTTAGAAATTATAGGTTCTTTTTGAGAGAACAGGATGATTTCTTCAAGATGGTATGGATTTTTCCATTTATCAAATCACCTCTTAACCATACACAATGATAATTGCTCACGTTCTATTGACAAAATCCATGGTTTTACATGATCACATGTAATTACATTCTAAAACACAGACTTTGTTTAATAATTCTTCTGTCAGATAAGTCACTTGTTTTCTCAACAGTGAGTCTCTTACATCTAATTACTGATTGTGAATTTACTTACTTGAGCCACACAACTGTTCAAAACCAAGCTGTAGATGATGTTTTTGTGAACACCTACAGGCTTGATCAGGGCAGAGTATTCAGGGATAGGGAATATGGTAGTTTTGCTGAAAGAAAATGTTCTACTTTCTGCTGCCACAGGCAGGTTGAGGGTTTCAGAAGAAAGGACTGCCACCTCTGAAGACACTGGACTGTGAGGCCAGAGAGAGTGGGAGTGATAACGTGAGAATGTGGGGGACATCAGGCATGGGTATGGGATATCAGAGGCAGAGCTAGGAAGAGTGCTGTGCCTCTCTCATGTAGGAGGGAAAAATATTTGATTTTGGCTTGTCTTGATAAGCACAGTGGGACAGAAAATGGATGAACTGAGGAAAAGAGATTGAGCAGCTGGAGAAGGAAGATGAAGGAGGAAAGATCCTGCCCTTCTTATGAATCAATGAGTTGTTTTTTTTTTTTTTTTTGTATTGCCTTTCTACTTCACCATCAGGGACTCAGAGCAAGGAGTCAGCCACTCTGGACTCATTAATGATCTCAGGTGCCAAATGCAAGTATCTCCTAAGAATTTCTGAAGCTTCTGGGGTTGTGTCATGGCCCACATTCTCTCTCTGAGATGGAAAGAAGCACAGATGGAACCAGATTTGTCAGAAAACATGTCACATGCAGGACTCAACAAAAACACTGCCTTTGGCTCCAGAGAGAAGAGCATTTTCTGTCAGCAATTCTGAGCTTCCCTGTCTGACCTGGGACTCAAGACCTGGAGCCTGTGCTGAATGACTGAGAGGAGCATCCATGAAGTTGTGCTCACCCTGCCCATCCCTGCTGATTTGCATGTGCCCACAGCACAGCCCACTGCCCTGAGGACTTCTTAAGAGGCTGCCCACACCCTTTGCAGGAGTCAGACCTTATTAGGACCTCAACATGGCCATGAGGGCCCCTGATCAGCTCCTGGGGCTTCGGCTGCTCTGCCTCCCAGGTAATGAAGGACTGCACTGGGGAGTTACTAATCACAGTGTGGTCAGTGATGCCTGGATCCCCTGGGAAAATCTCTTTTAACATGATTAATATTGTGCATATTTGTTTTCATGTGTTCAATGTCAGGTTCTAGATGTGACATCAAATTGACCATCCTCCTTGTGTCCATCTTCCCTGTCTCAATCCCAAGGAGAAAAAGTCACTGTCACTTGCAGGGCCAGTAAGGGCATTAGCAATTACTTAAACTTGTACTAGCAGAAACCAGGGCAAGATCCAAAGCTCTTGATCTATGCTTCAAACTGCTGGCAATCTGGGGTCCCCTCGAGGTTCAGTGGCAGGATATCTAAGACAGATTCCACTCTCACTATAAGCAGCCTGATTCTGAAGATATTACCACTTATTTCTATGAACAGTATGATGAGTGTCCTCCCACAGGGATACAGGCCATGACACAAACCTCCCAGATAGTAAGTGTGAGGCTGGGCTGCCCCAGCTGCTCATCTTGCTGCCTGCTCCTGCTGAGGACACCACTCAGAGGCAGCCAGGCACTGGGAGACATTGGTAGAAGATTCCAGAGAAGTTTCTCTGCACATGAAACCTCTTTCTGCTTCTTAGGATAAGCAGGCAGAGATGATAGTGAATATTCAAAGGTCAGCAGTCAGAAGGGATGGGCTCTAGTGGAAGTCTTACTCAAAGACATAGACCACACCAGGAGTCTAACCTGTACAAATCCTAATGGGCATCATGAAGACTTTTGCCAAATATAAAATCCCATGAGGCTTACCTGTGGGAACACTCTAGCCAACTCTTCATCACAGAGATGCAGGAAAATGGAAGGTGGCAGTGAACACTGATGGGAATCAGAGGAAGGGTTAAGCCTTCAGGCTGAAGTGCAAACCAAGGACCTTGACCTTTTCTCAACACCACTTTAACATAGATTGATCTAAGCTCAGACAGTAAACCACATAAGCTCCTAAATTAGCAAACCCATAGGGTGTATTAGGCCCCCTCCCTTTTTGAGGGACTTATCTCACTTTTCCTAAAATAAATCCTACTCCATTTACCCTTCCCTTCCATTATTATCCATGAATTTTATTCCATGAAGGAAATTGGCAAAGCAGAAAAACAGTCTCTTCTCAAACCTCTGGATTCACTGGTGTCCCTCCTGATTTAATGAAGGACAAACATCAATGGATCTGAGGGGTTTGGTTTATAGTAAGACTTTGGATTTAAATAGAAATGAGAAGTCACTGTGTGTGTTCCAAACAGGAAATCTTCTAAAGCACAAGGGATGGGAATCTAAACTGCAGGCTCTCACAGTTCTGGGAATGTGGTCATGAATGGGCAGATACAGAAACAGAACACAGAGAGGGCAATTGTGACGATGGAGGACCTTCTGCTCCTGTGTTAGAGCCCAGAACACCTCTGCAGAGGCTGTCCTTGGAAGAATCATGGAATATGGATAAATTGAGTCCAAGTGGCAAGGTTTGAAAGACCAGGGCCACCTGATAGGAATGCAGATGCTGGACCTGGGAGATTCCTTGGTGCTGCCCTCAAACCAGAGCTCACTGCCACTGAAGGCCTAGGCTGGTGCCCCTGTCTTTCTTGGACCTGTATGGGAGCCCAGGTGTGTGGCGATGCCCTCAGGAGCATGCTACACCTCATAGATTACTCTCCAGTCCTCACTCTGTCCATGTGTCTCCTGCAGGTGCAATGGATGATGTGGAATCTTCCTCTTCTTTACCCTCCTTGTTAGATGAGGTCCCTCGGGGAGCTTCTAGACAGGTGTCAGAATCAGGGTCCTTTGAACTGTATTTCCAGAAGCCATGGTGAGTCCAGCATTTACCAGCTGACCTTCCCCTGTGGTCACTGTGGTTCAGGCTCACCATGGCCATAGGTAGGCTCACTTGCTGAGGCTTCTTGTGAGTTGATGATTTTATGTTTTCAGTGTGTAGCTAAGGCCATGATGTGGGTGTGATGGTAAATGTGTGGTCAAGGCCATTAACCCTCTGAGTCAGCACATGCACTCAAGGTCATAAAATGTAACCTGTGATCAGGAGCCATGTGTACCCTGTTGGCCGGGGCCTTCTTTTTTTGAACTGCACATTAAAAGAGCCTAGGAAAATGGCTCAGGGATGGGGTCTGGCTACAGGTTGTTATCCCCTCTGAATAAAGGATTACCAGCATTCCCACCTGCCTCACATCCTTCAACTTCTAGATCCTGAGCCTCACTTCCTGGGCCTGAGTCTAAGCCTCACAAAGGCAGTCATTATTTCCAGCTCTTGGAGTTCTGTAAGGAAGGACAGGACACAGAGTACTTTCTATGTGCCACAAAGTGCCTTCAGCAAGTTGAAATCACATTATGAAATCTTCATTAAATCACAGAGTCCACAGTAAAGGAAGAAATTACAAGCAAAGATAAGAATCCTTTCCCAAAACAATGAAATCTTCCTACCAAATGAAAAGCAAGCCAAGTGTGGACGTGGAGTAATTGCCATCCTGTTCAACGTGTCAGGCTAAACAGAGTCATCTGTGTCACTGAGAGCTGTTTTGAGTGCAGAGTTCCAGAGCCACCGAGGCCAGCAGATGAGAATCTGCACTTCTAGAATGTGGAGTGGTCCGTACACATGAGATTGGGGGGACTACCTGTAGGATACAATTATTATAGATAGAGTTGTTAATCTGCAATAGGCAATTTAATGAGATTTCAATTTAAACACTTATTAATAAAAAACACCAATTAGTCATTTTTCTGTTGCTATAGCAAAATTCCTGAGCTAAGTAAGTTCTGTGTAAAGGAAAGTTTTGTTTCATAATTTTCAAGCCTTAAAGTCCAAGGTTGGGCAGTCTCACCTGTTGTCTGCAGGTGAGGCCCCCCTGGGCAGTGTCACAGCATAGTGTGTAGGTGGGAAGGGCACCAGCTGCAGGTTGCAGTGGTCAAGCCTGTGGTGTGGCCAAACTTATGACCACCCACTCTGGAGAGGACTCCCTCTGTATGTGAGTCCAGCACTGGTCCTTCCAGGGGCAGCAACTCCATTGACCTGGCCCCTCCCATCAGGCCCCACCTCTTAATGAACCAACCATTTCCCATCATGGCCACACTGGGACCAAACCTCCATTACAGGAACTCCTAGAGGAGGACCAATTAGGATCTCAGCAACTTCAATTTTCACCTTATAATTAATATGTAATTAATTGACATATTTGAACAGTATTGCCCTTAACAAAGCAGAATGTGTACAGGCATTTCTCAACTACTTGATCAACTGGTGGACCATCTTGGCTGGTCACTTGGCTTCCTCCTGCACCCTCCCATGAGAATTCTGTGGGTGTCATTCTTGTCCACAATGACTCCCATGTTTACACATCATGGTAATGCACACATGAAAATAGGAACAGGAGGGAGAGCAGGAGGGCAGAGCACCTGGATCAGGGGAGGACAAAGGACAGGATGGGAAAGGACTGGGCAGGAGACTGGGCACAGTGTGACATCCACACACCTCACTGCTATGTGTGCTCAGAACGCACTGGCACCATTGAAGTAAAACTCCTCTTTGTGAAGATGCTGACATTTAATATTTTCACATCTACCCATTTAATTAGAATGTTTTTAACTTTAGAATTTGTATGAACAATAATCAATTCATTACATTATTTAGAAAAATTGAAAGTAAGTCATAATTGAAAAAAAAAGAATAAACTGCATAGAATTTCTGGAAATTTATGTGTTTGCTTATCATATAAATTTTAGTGGTCAGTCTTGAGAATCCTGAGAAACAAGAGTGTAAACAGGCAAGAGTCCCTCAGGGTTTGGGCACAGCAGTCCCTGGTTCCCTGTACCTGGCATGTCCAAAATTGATCCTCCAGTGAGTGACAACAGACCATGACTTAGAGAACGTGGCGTGCTGCCTCAGAGGCCTCTGATCTCAAGATCCACCATGACACCTGAGTTTGGAGAAGCCCCTCTGGAGGATGGATCTCTAGTTTACAGATGAGAAAGACTCCTGTGGAAGATACTTTTCCTATCATCCATTGAAAATTAAGAATCAATTATGGATTTTGAGTGTCAGAGAAAGTTTTCTTTCTCCTTGTCAGGTACTTCTGATTCATGCAAGGGCCCAGGAGAGATCATTTCCAACACTTGTTAACATTGAGCTACCACAGGAGTCTGAAGTACCTGAAGGAGATTGGTTTGTTTGGAGGAAATTTCCTGTCAGATCTAGTGGGTGTGGGATGATTTCCTTCTCCAGGTTTGCTGCGGGGAGGGAGTCCAACAGCCCGGCCATCACTCTCCAGAGATTGCCCTGGACGCACTGACTACATCTTCACATCTCTGGTGCTGTATTGGTGCTTCCTACTGAACTCATAGAAAATCTATGTCTTTGCCAAAGATTTTCACTTTCACCATCAGATCCTCTGCCCACTACTGCAGGCAGCGTGGCCTTCATCTCCTTGGTTTCCCTCCAGTCACAGAAGACATTTTATTTGTTCAAAGTCAGTCCATACCCACACACCCTATTGGCTCCTTCCACCCATCTGCACCCACCAGGGCATTTGCATGCTGCTCCCTGGGGAGGGCCTTCCTGCAAGGCTGACATAAAAGCTCAGCTCTAACCTGGCCTTGACTCACCAGGACTTCTCAGCTCAGCTTCTCAAAATGAGGCTCCCTGCTCAGCTCCTGGGGCTGTTGCTGCTCTGTGTCTCTGGTGAGGACAGAGGGGATGGGGAAGGACAAGGGGGAAGGGGGTGAACTCATTGCCTCCTACCTGTGATCCCTGCCCATGTTCATGGTGTGAGTTACAGCTCAAAAAATGGGGAAGGTGATGTTCAGATCCATGGAAGGGAAGAAGTATCCAGAAGGGGAAAAAAATGATTTGTGTCCTGGTGAAGACTTGGACCTAGAAACAGGAGATTTATGTGGTCAACCTCTAGACAGGCATTGGACTTGCCAACCTGTATCTTATATGACATTGTATTGTTTTGGTAGGAACCCAAACTACTTACACTGCACACACAAATGATTTAGTTAAGATAGGACCGAGAGAGAAATCATGAAAACGTCTCATAATACTGTGTATAAACTTTTATTTCCATCATTATTTCAGGATCCAGTGGGGATGTGGTGCTGACCCAGTCTCCTCTCCCTCTGCCCATCACCCCTGGACAGTCAGCCTCCATCTCCTCCAGGTCCAGTCAGAGCCTCCTACACTGTAATGGAAAAACCTATCTGGAATGGCATCAGCAGAATACAGTCCAGTCTCCAAAGCTTGTGATCTATAAGGTTTCCAATCAGTTCACTATGGTCCCAGACAGGTTCAGTGGCAGTGGGTCAGGAACAGAGTTCACACTGAGAATCAGCACGGTGGACCCTGAGGATGCTGGAGTATATTACTGTGGGCAAGGTACACATATTCATCCCACAGTGTTGCAGCCCCAAACAAAAACCTCCCTGCCTGGGTGGCCCAGCTGCCACATGTGCTGCTGATTGGCAGCAGCTCAGCAGATTGTCTGAGAGGAAGAAGCTGCAGCTGAGGGCTCTGGACCTTGAGTGCCATGGCCACAGCTCAGTCACCACCTACCAAGTTCCCACCAGCTGCAGAAGCCCTGGTATGTCACCAGCAGAATGAAGATTACTGGGAAAAAATGTGCTCCAAGTTGAAATGAAGTAGGCCAAAGTGTAACTAAAAACCGTTCAAAACTACAGAGTTCTTGTGTCAAAACAAACACAGGAAATGATTTTTAAATCATTAGTGCAGTTTCATTATAATACTAGTCTTGTTTTTCACAGGATTTTCAGGAAATATATTAATGGTCATCCTCATTAAGCATTATGTTAACACCTGCACAACAAACAGATGTGAATTGATATTAGTAACATAAAGGGATGAGAACTGTAAGGGAGGGCAGTGGTTTAAGGAGACTGAAGTCAAATTGTCACCAGAACGTGTTAAGATGTTATAAATTTAGTGTGTTATATTTCAACCCAAATTCACCAAAACAAAGAAAACAATAAGCTGTCATATACACAGTGAAAAAGAAAATGGGAAGGAAATCAAAATATTTTACCCCCAAATCAACTAAAGATAAAGGAGGAGATGGACAAATAGACATGAGACAGAAAGATAGGTTTAAAAAAATGGCAAAGGGAATTTTTTCCCCTCTGTAATTCTGCTGTTGTAAATAAATTAACCTCCCATTAAAATATGTAGATTGGCAACATTGATTGAAACTGTATGTCTACATGCTGTGTCCAATAGTGTCACCCTAGGTCTTCGAACCAGCAGACCTTGACAGTGAAAACACGGGAAAATACCATAGGCAAATACTGAGCAAGAGACAAGAAAGGAGTTTATGCTCTTGTCCAACATCTGTAAGTTTGTTAAAATTGTTTTAGAGACAAAGGAGGAAATTATGTAATGAAAAAAGAGTCAATTCACCAAGAAGATAGGACAGCCACATACATGTTCACTAAACATGAGGACTCCAAAACACATTTAAAAACAAGGACAGCTAGGAGGGCCAAACAGACGATAATACAGTAACAGAGGGGACTCCACTATTGTACTTTCAATCATCCCTGGGACAACCAGGCAGAGAACAAGTCAGAAAACAGAGACCTGCAGCCATGTCATCCATGTAACAGACATGTAGGAGGGTTCCACCCACAATGGAATGTTACATGATTGCTCAAGTGCACATGGAATGCTCTCCAAGATGCTGCATGTGTTAGGCCCCCAAATAAATCTCAATGATGTTATAAAGACTTAGAACATAGAACATGCAAATTAGCTCCCCTGAAGAAAATGATATGAAGTTACAAATTAACAGCAGAAAGTAAACTGGAAAATTCACAAATATGAGGAAAATAACATACGTATATATAAGAACTGGGTCAAAGTATAGGTTTTACTCAGTTCTTCATCCCTGAGACACAAAGAGCAGACAGGAACAACTTAGTTGGTCACGTGGCATAGTGATGTTCTTGGGTTCTGAGATTCAATACATGGCCAACTGGCTCCATATCTCTGGGATCTTGGTGAGGCAGAACATCATCGCAGAGGACATGGCAGAGAGAAGCAGCTTAGGACATGACAAGGTCTCCAGGGGAAAGGGGCACAGGGGGCACAGGCAGAACAGCTGCTCCAGGATATCCCCCCGTGACCCACCTCTACCAGCCTTTCCTCACCTGTCTACAATTAACACAGGATCAGTCCATTCAAACTAAGATGGACTGATTATAGCTATTGAGATCTGAATATTTTACCTCTGAAGAACAGAAGATTCTGGGGGGACATCTCATATCCATATCATAACCTGCCACTCTTGACCTCCAAAAGCTCATGTCCATATCACAGTGCAAAATGCATTTAGTCCAACTTCAAGGGTCCCATAGTCTTGCCAGTTCCTGAGATATCTCAAGCCCTCTTTCCCATTATTCATGGGCACAGTAAAAATTTCACCATTACCTAAAAGTCCAAGTCCACAGTCTTATATGAACAGCAGGAAAAACTCTTGGGGAAAAGCCAAATTCAAATCCATTGTTCAGTGTCAAAGTGTCAACATTGCCATTTCAAAGGGGAGAAATTGAATCTAAGGAAGAAGGGATGGGACCAAAGAAAGATTAAAAAAATCCAGTTGGGCAAACCCACCCTGCAGCCCCCTATCCTGCACCTGGGCATATGGCACAGTGAAGTTCTTTCCAAAGGGTTGACACAGAGCTCTGCCCCTATGGACATGCTGGCTACAGCCCACATGGCCTCCCTTCCCACTTGCCTCTGCTGGATTTAGAGTTTTCCTCATCAGCTGTCCCATGCTGTTGGCATCTGTCAGTCTCAGGGCCTCCACTGCAACACCACCTCCATTCTCACATCACACCTTGTCTTCTCAGGGGCTGCTGCAGGGATTCAGCCTGATACACTGTGCCTGGCCTTCAGGGCCTCCTAGGAAACCTCAGTGGAACCTCATGACCCCCAACTCCTGCATTCTGCATTCCTACAGAACAAGCTCCACGTGGGTGATGCCCATGTATGCCACCATCTTGAACTGTCACCAAGCCTCCTGGGACCACAGTTATACCATCCTCTGAGTGCCTGGGTGGCTGAGCACAGGAAACTACTTCTTAGTAGTTTCCCTATGCAAGAAAATTGCCCCATGGTCTCTTCTCAAAGGAAATTTGACTTTTACAACCTTAAGACTAAGATGGGTGTGACCTTGCCAGATCCTGAGATGTCTCAAGCTCCCTGTCCCATTGTTCATTGGTACAGCACTTGTCATCTCCTGTGATGAGCACCTGCTGGCAGAGCCAAGACCTGAGCCAGTAACCAAGCTCCTATCCCACCAAATGAAGGTCCCTCACCATCAACATCCTCCTGCTTCTGCAAAGGTTCATTGTTTTAGATAAGAAGTCATCTCACCTTTTCCATGAAAGGGTGGCATCTTGTCCTGTGTGCATCTGGTCACCTGGGACTCCTTTAATGGCCCATCCAGTGTGGGAAGCCAGGTTCACTGGGGCTGCAGGGTCAGGTCCCTTCCCTTCCTCAGCACCCTGCAGAAGGGCCAGGGCAGCAGTGGTGCTGGATCTTGGGCACCTCTGGAACCTTCTGCACCATTCCTTATTTGCCCCTGCCCAAAGGCTGAGTAGGGAAGCTCTTCCTGGGAGCCCTGGGAGACTCTCAGCAGCTCTGGAAGGGGTTTTGAGTGAGAATTATGAGGTTGGGTTGACCTCTCTAGACCAGGAGCCCTCAGCCTCCCTCACCAATGCTACTGCACCTCAAAGGGTCCCTCAGGCCCCTTATCTTCTCTGGCAAAACCCCAGATTTGGCATCTACTGTGGTTTCACACCTAGACCCTAAATTCCCTGAGACCAGTGTGTTTTCTAAATTTCTGGTGAATTGGGGTCTTTGGTTTGACAACTTACTGAGGAGAGGGATCTCTTGAGTTTCCCAGGAAATCTGGCCTAGTGATGGATAGAAGAGAATCAGCTTCATGAATGTGACGAATGTGGGAGAAGGAATCCACAGTCAGGACTTTGGGTCCCCAGACCCCAAATTCCATGATATGCTCTGTCACAAACCTACCACTAGATGGCAAATAGACCCCATAGAGAGCAAAGCCTCAGCATCACTGGGCAAGCAGCAGAGATCCTGTTCCATGAGGAGCCTAAGGCTTGGGGGCCGTGTCCAGTGCCCATACTCATGGCTTCTGGGTTCTGTTCACAATGGACCAAGTGTCCCCACAGTCCAGCCCCTGGATAACTTCTATGGAACATTGTGATCTCTCTTGACCACAACCTGAGAAGCATGACCCTCCCATTGACACCAGTCTTAGAATCAGGGTGGGTCCTTGTTCCTCTGTTTTGGAAGATGAAGCACCTGAGAAGTGCCAGACAAATACAGAGAGCAAGTTTGATTTAAGGAACAGAACAGAGATGGCAGACTTCTCTGGAGCAAAGCCGGGGCCAGACCTGGCATCTGCAGAGATGGAGTTGCATGCATTTATCATTGACCTCCACCCTCTTTATTTCTTGTATACATTCCCCAACTTCCAATTTAGTTAACTTACTGTATCATCTTTTAAAATTCAGAAAGAAAAAGAATAGAAAAAATAGACATCTTATGGAAGGTACTAAGGGCATAGAACTGCAAAACTTGTAAAATTCTGTAGTTCTTGGCTCAACTCTTATTACACATTTTTATGAGTAATATCCAATAACTGTGTCTGTTAATCAGAAGAAATGACAGATTTTAAATTACCAGTTACAGTTTGCTTTTGCTCCATATTTTTATTGGTGTATTATAATTATACACAATGGTGGGTTTCATTGTTACCTATCAATTCCAGAATATAACCTAACAATGGGATATGGCCAATATGATTTCCATTATATTCATATTTTAGTGGCCATAGACAATACACGTTTGAAAAACTATATTTATTCCTTCAAAAAAAGTCAGGTGCTGTGATATATAAGGGTCATTTCCCAAACCCTAGTGTCTGAGTCTCACCTGGTGACACCCAAATTGAAACTCATGCCAATCCACACTGCTAAATGTTCCAACAATGCCCTACAACTGTCAGACTGAGAAAACAAGCATATTCTTTGATTCACATCCTGAGAAAATACCTATTGCACTCTAGAAAATGCATGGAAACTTCCTCCTCTTAACTACGGGTGGTATTAATAATGCATTGTCCTAGTTTGGGGTTTCAGGTCGGGAGAGGAACTGGAGAGTGCCATGTCTATTAAAGGCCTCCTGAGATTCTGGAGGCTGCTGCAGACCCTGGGGAAGAAAGTCCTCACATGTGTCCTTGTGAGACAAAGGGTCTTTTAAATACTCCATCCAATTCACAGGGTCCATGATTGGCAAAGATCTGTCCCCAACATAGATGGTCTGATTCAGGGTTCATCACTACAGGTTAATGTACCCTGGTTGGATGTGACTTAGCCGTGGATGAAGCTTTGTAACAGTGGCCCACGATGTGTTTGAATATAGCCCTTGCTGCTCTGCAATGAACATTATTTTTTAAAATTTTCATTCATTTGTTCTAATTAGTTATATATGACAGCTCAATACTCTTCAATTCTTAGTACACAAATGGGGCACAATGTTTACTTCTCTGGTTATACACGAAGTAGAGTCACATCATTCCTGCAATCATACATGAAACCAGGATAGTGATGTTCTTCTCATTCCACCTTCTTTCCTACCTCCAGGCCCCTTTCCCTCCTATTTTCCAATCCCAAATTTCCTCCATTTATCCCACACCTCCCCACATCCTGCATTATTGAGCAGCATCCACTTATCAGAGAAAACATTTGGCATTTGGATTTGGGGGATTGGTATATTTTGCTTAGCATGATATTCTCCCACTCTATTCATTTACTTGAAAAGCCATAATTTTATTCTTTTCTAATTCTGAGCAATATTTGATTATGTGTGTGTGTGTGTGTGTGTGTGTGTGTGTGTGTGTGTGTGTGTATATATATATATATATATATATATATATATATATATATATATATATATATATATATTTCATTATCCATTCATATGTTGAAGGACTTCTAGATTGGTTCCACAGCTTAGCTATTGTGAATTGTGCTCCTATAAATATTGATATGGCAGTGTTACTGTAGAATGCTCTTTTTAAGTCCTTTGAATATAAACCAAGGAGTGGGATATCTGGTTCAAATGATTGTTCCATTCCAAATTTCCTAAGAAATATCTATAGTGCTTTCAGATAGGTTTCACCAATTTGCAGTACCATGAGCAAGGTTAAGTGTGTGCCTTTTCTCCCACATTCTCACCAACACATATTGTTGCTTGTATTCTTGCTACCTGCCATTCTACCTGGAGTGAGATAAAATATTAGAGTTGTTTCAATTTACATTTATGTAATTGCTAGATATGTTGAACATTTTTGCATATATTTGTTGATTGACTGTATGTCTTCTTCTGAGATCAATTATATTTCTTCTTTTGTTCCTTAGCCCATTTAATGATTGGGTGGTTATTATTATTATTATTATTATTATTATTATTATTATTATTACTATTAATTTGGTGCTACTTTTTTGAGTTCTTTATATATCCTAGAGATTAGTGCTCTATCTGATGTGCTTGTGGTAAAACATTGCTCCCATTCTGTAAGTTCTCTCTTCACATCACTAATTATGTTGCTGAGAAGAAGCTTTTTAGTTTGATTCCAACCCATTTATTGATTCTTGATTTTATTTCTTGCACTTTAGGAGTCTTGTTAAGAAAGTGGGTGTCTGATCTGACATGATGAAGATTTGGGCCTACTTTTTCTTCTATTAGGCACAGCGTCTCTGGTCTAATTCCTAGGTCCTTGACCCACTTTTAGTTGAGTTTTGTGCATGGTGAGAGTTAGGGACTTGATTTCATTTTGCTGCATATGGCTTTCCAGTTTTCCCAGCACCATTTGTTGAACAGGCTATCTTGTCTCCCATGTTTGTTTTTGGAGCCTTTGTCTAATATGAGATAACTGCATTCATGTGGATTTGACTCTGTGTCCTCTATTCTATACCACTGGTCTAGCTTTCCTTGGGATTCTATATCCCCACAAAAGGAGCAGAGCTACTCTAAGTTGTGCTTTGCAACATTTTAATCTAATAAGATTCATATTAATTTCTAAATTTGTCTGTCTACATATGAGCTTTTGTTGGTGTATTAATGTTTTCTTAGTCCATAACAAAGCACCAAGTCAGATCTTTCCAGAAGACGTCCCTCTCATCAACTCATACCAATTCATCAACCATCTGAAAAGTTTCTCCACTTGGTGATACTGCTTGGGCTGGATGCTGGTCAGAGCTCCACCATCTCAAGAAGATGGTTGGTAACATTGGTGAGAAAAAGGGATCTGTACCCTGGGGCCTTTTGGGGTGTCCACCTCAACTATCATATTATTATGGCTTTGGCTATTTCCTTCCTTTCTTGCCAAATGGCCCCTGCACTCAGGTGTCCCAAGTGGGAGCTTCCCCTGGTGATGGGCCTGAACTTCACAACTCCCAGGAATCTCAGGATGACCTCTTCATTCCACTTCTCCGGCTCCTTCTGTTGCTTCCCAAGTGAGGAAATGGCCAAGCTGCCCCTCTGTCAAAGTGGCAAATTTTTAGAGAACAAATGAATATTTGAATTTATAAATATAAGCCTCTAATTTTATGTTCTAGTAATGATAAAAAAATCTGAAATCAATTATGTACCCTTAGAAACTAGGAGAAGAAAGAGAAATCTAGAGCAAGCAGATAGAAGAAAATGATGTAAAGTAGAAGACAGATAAATGAAAGAAAACCAGAAAATCAGTGACACCAAATGGTGATTTCCTGAGAAGATTAAAAACTTAGCAGACCCTTACAAAAATTCATTCAGAAAAAAGAGGGAAGGCAGAGATGACCAAAATCGGTGTCATAATTGATCATGAATCTATAGAAATTTAAAAACATTATAAGATAATATGAAAACATGCCATTACTGTCAAATTATGCAATTTAAATGGAATACAACAACTCTCAGAAAGAGATAAATTATTAAGACTCAGGAATATCTAGAAAAATTGGATAGAATTATAACAAGAAAATAATTTTAAAATGTTGAAATAAAGCAAAGCACAGAGTCAGGACGTCATTGGGGAATTTAATCACATACTTGAAGTAGAAACGTCATCAATCTTACACAACTGTCTTGACAAGCAGAAAGAAGAACTTCCCAATCTGTTCTATGAGGCCAGTTTCAACCTAAGACCAAGCCAAAGGGCCTGGCAGGGAAAGGAAACTGCTAGTGTCATTTGATCACTAAGGAGGTTGGAAGTTGCTTTAGTCAGATTTTTCACTTCTGGAACGAGGAACCTGACAAGCACAATAAGAGGACAAGTTTATTTGGGCTCACTATTTCAATGTCTCATTTAATAGACAGCCAACTGCATTGCTCTGGGCCCCAGCTGAGGCAGAGCATCCTGGCAGAAAGGTACAGGGAGAGATAACACTTAGGATGTGGCCCCAGGAAGCCAAGAGAGGGGCACTGCACAGAAGGGCAAAATCTATCACTCAAAGGCACGTACCTGATGACCGGCCTCCAGCAACACCTTGCCTGACTACAGTAACCCCCTAGTTAATCTTCAGAGGATGAATGCACAACTCATAATCTGATTATTTCATCTGTAATCACCCTTGCATTGTCTCACACATGAACTTTGGGGGAACATATTATATCCACATCATAACATTGTGCCCTGACCCCCCAGGTGGGCTCATGTCCACCTCACAATGTGAAATACATTTAGGCCATTGCAGGAGTTTGCATATGCTTCACAGTTCCTGGATTGCTCAAGTTCAAGTTCAATGCAAATTCTCAGTGTGATCCCCTGTACAAATCAAAATCATGTTACATGTATTCCATAAAGCACCAAGTAAGCATTTATATTCCAAAATAAAAAAGAAGAAAAATTTAAAAAGGAAGAAAGTCACAGGGCATACAAAGAAGGAATGGGACGAGTATACCAATATCCAGCTGAGAAAATTAGTCCTGTAGCCCCACATCCAGCACATGGGGCGCATGGTGCTCTTATATTCTCTCCAAAGGGCTGTGGAGCTCCACAGATGGCTTTGTGGGTACAACCAACATGCTTTCTCTCTGGTCTTGTTTCTGCTTGATCCTGCAGCTTTCCTCAGCAGATGTTCTGTGTTACTGGTGTCTCTCGGTCTCAGGGATCTCCAATGGGCCTTCCACTCCTTCCACTTTCCCAAACATTGCCCTCTCACAGGCACCCCACAGGGACTCTGACCTTGGCACACTTAGTCAGGCCTCCCAGGACTTCCTTTGAAATCAGTGAAAGATTCCACAATCCTCTAGCTCATTTCTCATGCATTCCTGTAGAACCAGCACTGTCATGTCACAAGACTAAATTCACCAGGGTCACTCTATGTTAATTTGGGGAATAAAGACACAGACAAAGAAATTACTTTTTGGGGGGGTTTAGTGACTGGTCTTCAGCAGCAGCTGATGCATGGGGGGCAACCAGGCAAAAAACAGAGCTGGGAGGAAGTGCTGAACCCTTTTATTGGGGAGAAACCATTCAAATGAGTCAAGGAGTCAGGTTTACTAAGGAACAGGTGAATGTAACTGAACCCCCATGGGTGATGCCTACACCTGGAGCCATGCCTCATTATCTGAGTGGGCAACACCCAAGTTACTGCAACCTGGCACTGCCAAGCCAGACTGAAGGCTATAATTGGTCAGAACCTGGTGCATTGGGACTTAAAGGCATCTGCATCCAGGGCAGCTCCAGAACCAGCACAAAAGGGTTGATGCCAATGTCTTCCACCCTCTTCAAGAGTAGCCAAGTCTCCAGGAGCCATGGAAAAGGTGATTTCTGAGTTTCTGGGGAGGTGACATGGTGAAACAACTCCCTGCAATATCCCAATCCCCTATGCAAATAATCTGATTTCTCTGTTCCAACAAAAGTTGTATAGAAAATGTGTTTGACAGATTCTCATTAAAACAATGATCAAAAACATAATATTCATTCTTTCACTCAATAAAAAATAATACTTACACACAGGACAACACTACGTCCATGGTGAGAAGAATTCCTGCATCATGTGAACTGTGGAGCTGCCAGAGGCACCCCTGTTTCTCCAGAAAGAAGTGTGGCCACCAGCAGCTTTGAATGGTTTTGTCCTGTGGAAATGAAGTCACTGAGCCAGCTGTTCTCTTCCCTGTGGGGAAAACACAAGGGAGAAGCTGCTCATGCCAACCACTGGACCCAAAACTTCTGTCCTCTTGGGGCCGAGAACAACCACCCATGTGTATGACAACCTTCTTCTATCTGTAACCAGAGCCCCTCAGGTCACCCAGTGTCCTCAGCAAAGGAAAGGTCAATGTTGAGCAGCAGGTACAAAGGAGCAGGTCATGAACTCCATGATGCTCATGCTCAGTCCCTCTGAGTGGAGTAGCAGCCATGGTTTAGGCAAGAGATGCCAACTTTAAATATCCAAGCTGACTGCTTCAAAACTTAACGTCCAATGGGTAGGCTGGCTCATGCCTATAATCCCACCTACCTTAGACACTAAGGTAGGAGGAGTCCAGATTCAAGACCACCCCAGTAAAATTACAGGAACACTCTATATGAATAAACTAAAAAGATTCACTCACACATCGCTGGTGGGACTGCAAATTGGTACAACCACTATGGAAAGCAGTATGGAGATTCCTCAGAAAACTGGGAATCAAGGCACCATTTGACCCAGCTATCCAACTCCTTGTTTTTTACCCCAAAGACTTAAAATCAGCATGCTACAGTAATGCAGCTGCATCAATGTTTAGAGCACCTCAATTCACAATAGTTAGACTATGTAATCAACTTAAGTGTCCCTCAGTAGATGAATGGAAAAATAAAATATAGTATATATATACTCAATGGAATATTACTCAGCTTTAAAGAAGAGTAAAATGATGGCATTTGCCAGTAAATGGTTGGAGTTGGAGAACATCATGTTACATAAAATAAGCCAATCCCAAAAAACAAAGGCTGAATGTTTTCACAAATCCTCATAGTTCAAAGCCAGAGCCTGCAGCTCTAAGTGAGCACCTCCTGAGCTCAGCCTGGTTGTGCCCTTGCTCCAGCCTCTCCCATCTACAGCTATGGGCATGGCTACATGGGCAATGACCACACAGGGTAACAACACTGTTCTCCTGCACATACTGGCCCTTGGCCTGCCTCTGACTCCACCCCTTGGATTCTCATTGGAGAGTCAAAAGTGGTTCCTGTTGGTCTTATAGAGAGCAGAATGGAGAGCAATAGGTGTTCAGAAGCTGATCATGAGGCTGACATGGTCCACTGTGAGCAGAGTCCCTGTATTATGTGAGCTGTGGAGCTGCCAGAGGCACCTCTGTCTGTCCAGAGGGGTGACCAGCAGCCGATGTGGATGGGTTTCTTCTGTGGCCATGCAGTCACTAAGCCAGCTGTTCTGCCCTGTGTGGGAGAAGCCAGCAGGAGGAGCTGCCCTTGCCCAACTCTGGACACAGATCTTCTGTCCTCTTGGGGTTAAGAACAACTGCTCATCTGTATGACACCTGCTCCT
The DNA here is from genome assembly GCF_964194105.1 of Spermophilus citellus. Classification (NCBI taxonomy): domain Eukaryota; kingdom Metazoa; phylum Chordata; class Mammalia; order Rodentia; family Sciuridae; genus Spermophilus; species Spermophilus citellus. The sequence continues at coordinate 20,822,928 of NC_138193.1, forward strand.
ATCTGTAACCATAGCACCGTGGGTTACCCAGAGTCCTGAGCAATTGGAAGATCAAGGCAGCAGGAGGACCCTGTGCAGGTCCTAAAGTCCATGGTGCTCATGCTCAGTCCTAAGAGTGGAGGGGCAGCATGGGTTCAGGCGAGAGATGTCAGCTTTACCTGCCCAGGCTCAGGGTAACTGAACTTAGAGTCCCATGGGCAGGGTGGCACATACCTATAGTCCTGGATACCTTGAGACTGAGGGAGGAGGACTGCAGGATCAAGGGCACGCCAGGAAAATTATAGGATCACTAAATATAAATAAAATAAAACTGATTTTGGTGTAGCTCCTGCTGGCCTAGCATGTAAGAGACTCTGTGTAGATCACCAGAACTGAAAAGGTAACAAAGAAAAAAGAAAAAAAATAAAGCCACACATTAAACCAAAATCAAGGCATATCTATGTGCAGATATATACTCATACTAGAGATGCAGATTAAACACAGATAGATTCATATAATTTATCTCCTAAATATTATGTATGTGGCATATAATATTCATTTCATTCATTTCTAAGCAAATTGGACACTGGCTGAGATGAAGCTCTGGTGGGTCTTTGCTGAACCTCACAGCTCAGGGGGCTGACTGTGTCCTGTGTCCCCAGAGAACCATGTTCCCCAAGCAAATCTGAGCTGCCTGGTCTGACCTGGGACACCTGGACACACTGAGCCTGTGTTGATTGACCAGGAGAAGCCCACCCTGCAGCTGTGCCCAGCCTGCCCAGCCCTGATGATTTGCGTGTGCCCACAGCACTGCCCACTGCCCTGAGGACTTCTTAAGAGGCTGCTCACACCCTGTGCAGGAGTCAGTCCCAGTCAGGACACAGCATGGCCATGAGGGCCCCTGCTCAGTTCCTGGGGCTCCTGCTGCTCTGCCTCCCAGGTAAGGAGGGACAGTACAGGGGATTTACTAATCACAGTGTGGTCAGTGCTGCCTGGTTACTCAGGAAAGTCCTCTTGAAACTTAACGATCATATGAATATTTATTTTTATGTTTTCAATGGCAGGTTTCAGATGTGACATCACGATGACCCAGTCTCCATCCTCCTTGCCTGTGTCTCTTGGAGACAGAGTCACCATCACCTGTAGGGCCAGTCAGGGTACTAGTAATTATTTACACTGGTATCACCAGAAATCTGGTCAAGCTCCTAAGCTCCTCATCTATGTTGCAAACAGTTTGGAATCTGGGGTCCCCTCGAGGTTCAGTGGCAGTGGATCTGGGACAGATTTCACTCTCACTATCAGCAGCCTGGAGCCTGAAGATGTTGCCACTTATTACTGTCAACAGAGTAGCAGTTCCCCTCTCACAGTGACACAGGCCATGAGAAAAACCACCCAGGAAGCAGAAGTGTGAGGCTGGGCTGCCCCAGCTGCTCCTCCTGCTGCCTCCAGCTGCTGATGGCACTGCTCAGAGGCAGCCAGGCCCTGAGCACTACAAGGAGGGTCAGTCAGAGGATCAGGGTGGCTCCTCTGCACTCTGACCCTTCAGCTCAGCCCCAGGAGGCAATGAGCTCACTGTATGATAAAGAAAATAATTTAAGACCTGAAGAGAGTGAATTAGGCAGTATCAGGGTTTGTGCAGCAAAGATAGGACTCTCCATGTATTCTACTCGGGAATATTTTAAGACTTTATTTTTTAGTATAGTTTAAGTATCCAGGAAAACTGGAGTGAAGTACAGAGTTCTCCTGTGTCCCCCTGCTCTTACATCCTCTCTATCACCATCCCCAGACTCTGTTGCTTCTGTTACAATTCATCAACCTCTGCCCACATCTACAGGTCACTACAGGGTCACCTTGTGCATTCTGTGGAAGTAGACAAGTGGACAGTGACGTGAGTCCAGCTGTGTGGCCTGGCCAGTGCAGGTCCTGCCCTCACACTGTCTGAGCTCCAGCTGCTCTACACCCTCCTCCCTCTGCTGTAGACCTTCATGATTTTCCATCCTGTAGTTTCACCTGGGCTCCCTGACACCTGCCTGGCACTCACAGCATGATGATGTTCAGACTGTCCTGTCATCCTGAGTGCTGTGCACACAAACTTCTTCCAGGGGTTTTCACTATAGCATAGATAGTAGTTTCCTTTTTTTTCTTTTTCTTTCTTCAAATTTTTCTTCAAATTTGGTAATGAATCCACATATGCACTACCACTTTTCTACAATCACAGTCGAATTATTAATGTTTTTTTTTTTTTTTTGGCAGTATCTCTCTAAATTGTTAGGTCCCTGCTAAGTTGCTTAAAAACTGGCCTTAAACTTGTGATCCTCCTGCCTCAGCCGCCCAATTGGTGAGGGTTACAGGAGAGTATTACAGCACCCAGCATGATAGCTGTTTTTTTTTTTTTTTAATTTCTGAGTAATATTCTACTTTCTGGCTGTTCAATATTATTGATCCATTACCCCCAGAGAAGGGCAGACTTGTGTCCTCCAAATTTTCAATGCTGAACACAGGTCCTCTAAGTTTTCCAGTACAGTTATTTACTTATTTTATGGTGTATTTTCCACCATCTTTAGTTTCATAGCAGAATGCCTAGTATTACCAGAATCTGTCACAATGTCTTGCATGTCCTGTCTTCATCTTGGAGACAGCTCATGGAAACTCCCCAGAACACTCAGCTTCTGGGAGTGGCTTGTGACTTCAGGCAGGACCAGTTCAGCAGCAGGGATGTGGCCTGGGCTCCCCTCTGGCTGCCTGTTGTGTGCTCCCTCCTGGACATGACCATCCCTCAGGGGGGCTGTTTTTTCATGTGTTTTAATTTGCATGCCCCTGGTGACCTGACCTGGGGTGTCAGAATGGTGTGTAGACAGACGTCCACAATGTGCAGTGGTCAGACCCAGCTGTCAAATGCTTGTCATTTGTCCCTCCCCTTATGGTCCTTCCCCATCCTCTGTTCCAAGGTCCCTGATCCTGTCACATCTCTATTCTCTATTGAGCAGCTCACAGCCAATTTGGTCTTTTGGTCAAACTTCTTGAGTTTACCTTGATTCCTGGTGAACATTTCTCAGCATCTAGACTTCTGCCATGAGCAGGTTAGTCTGTCCTGTAGAGGAAAATATTGTGCACTGGGTCCCCACAATGTGGTCTGGCATTGACAACAGATGGGCAGCAGGAAGAAAAAGATCCAGGGTTCCTCATCCTGGTGGGAGAAGGTGCCCACCCTGCAGAGTCTCCCAGGTCAGTGGCTGAGCCTTTGGGGGTCTGTGACTCAGTCTCTTGGTTGCTCACAATCATAGTCTCCTCCTGGTCCCAGAGATGAGATGGACATGGTCTAGAGCCCAGCTCTTCAGGAGCTGAGGACACCCTCTTAAAATTAAGAAAGAGAAGGTGGAAATGAGTGGATTCAGACCTCCAGCTGCACTCAGGATAAAGAAGTCCATCCTTCCTTCCCTACAGACAGCTGTACTCATATAACTGCATTGCACCTGTGACAAGGACATGGACATTAGTGCCCTGTCCCCTCCTGTCTCCATGGCATTTCACATGTGCTCAGTTGCCCCCTAGTGTCTTCTGTAGCAAATGGCCCAGTGAAGACTCCCCAGCTGCTGTGGAGCCAGGTCTCCTCAACCTGTTCATCCTGGGGTGGCAGCCTCTGCTTCCTTGGATCTCGTGGTCCTGTCTCTGTTGAAGGTGCTGTGCCAGTGGCTCTATAGAATACCCTCACTGAGGACACAGTGTCCCTCAGAACTGAATTCTGCTCCTGCATCCAGCATTGTGGTCACTCTGCTGCCATAAAATAGCACCCCCCCCCAACATTGGGCAGCTTTAAAAGAAATGGACTTTCCCATGGCTGGAATCTCAGGCAGACATTAGGGCACCACAGGTTGTTCTTCTCTCCTTTGGCTCTCAGATGGCCATCCTCCTGTGTGTCACGTGGTCTTTCCATGGTTTCTCTGAGAACTAATTTATCTTCCATTTTGACACCAATCATATTGGATTAGACCTCTTGGTGTCTTGGGAGTTCTCCCAGCTCAGATAGCAAGGCAGGTCTACATGTGTCCTCATAACCCACAGGGTTGAGTTACACTCACTTGTTCCTTTGTAATCCTACCCTTTCCCTCATTTTAATGGCTTCTTCCCAATAAAAGGATTCAGCACATGCTCCTTTTTTTATTTCCACAGACTCCCATAGGTCAGAAGAGTCATCTCAGGATCCCCCCAAAAGGTATTTCTCTATCTCTGTGTGGTAATTTCGTGCATTCCAGTTTACTTGGAGTGATCTTGAATGTTTATTCATAAGACGCGACTACCGCTGAGCCACAACTCCAGCCCAGCATTATCATTTTATAAGCTACATGTTGGATTTTTTTTCCACTAACTGAACCCAGAGGTATTAACCACTGAATAACATCCTCAGCCATTTTTAATATAGACAAAATGTTTGACTAATTTGCTAAGTTGCTGAAGCTGGCTTTAATATCATGATTTACCTGCCTCAGCCTCTCAAGACACCAGAATTACAGACATGCACCACTGTGCCTGGCTTTGATATGGACTTTCTAAAAAGCCATTTCAGATCATTTTCTCTCCAGTATAAATGTAGTAAAATGATATTGGAGCAAAAGTTCTCAGTATTTCAGGAAGTACTGACTATGGTACAGGAATATAACTTGTCACTGATGTTTGAATTAAGGTTGAATAAATTTTCTTGAGTATGTAAGATACTGGTTTCCCCTCTAATTTCTTTTGTTTATCATTCTCTATTTCACAAGGTCTTTCCCCTTGTTCCTCATCAGTAAGTATGTGGGATGTACAGTCTTCCTGAACATCACCTAACTTTAACTCTCTCTATTGGGTTCTTTAAATAAATGTCCCTTTAGTTGTCCTCCCTCCCTTATTGTGTTGTGGAGAAAATGCCTTCACTGGTGATCAGTGTTCGTCAGGCAAGACCATATCCACTCACTTTATTTCTGTCATAATCAGGTGTTACCTGCTGGTGACCCTTTGTTCTGTTTCCTCTTTTCTGATATTTGCATATCCTCAGTGAGTTGACAATTAAAATTGAAATACTTTATTTTGAAAATGGACCACTGCACTTTCTACTTCTCACAAAAGGATTATCAAAACCTCATATGTAAATACAGGGAAATAAAGACAGAGTTGTGGTGGGTCATTGATTTTTAAAATGAAGGTATCTATGTCACTGAGTGAGGGCCATCCAGGCATAGCTCATAGCTGAGGTATGACAATCCCCAGTGTTTTCTATTTGTTTTAGTAGACAGGCATTGCTTTTCTTAAATATGGTTACATTTACAGGGCAATTTACCATATAGAGAAGTGTTCCCATATGCCTGCTCTACATACAGATTTTCCTATTATTTACATCTTGCATATTTATGTTAGATTCATTATCATTACAGAAACAATATAATGGTAACCAAGACATTATTACTAACTGGACTACTTGTTTTTTTATTTCTGAAGAAATTGATAAAATATACTGTTGAGTGTCCATCATTATTCCATATTATTAACAGTGTCAGAATGTAAAAGTTCTCTGTTCTTCATCTCTTCACTGTCTTCTATTGCCCCTGAATCTCTGGAACCATTAATACTTTATTGTCTATTTTTTTTTTTTTTTGCATTTTTCAGAGTGTCACATAGTTGAAGTCACAGAGGTAAGGCATTTAAAACCAGCTCTTCTTTAAGCAGTATGCATTAAATATGCCTCCGTGTCATTTCATATTCGTTAGCCCATTGATTTTGTATTTTGAACAACACACCATTTAATGGAAATGATACTTTTTAATTAAAAATATGTAAGTGCTTACTGAAGGATATCTGGTTTGCTTCCTGTTCTGGGAAACTGTGAATAAATAAAGTATGAATATTTTTATTTTTGTGTAATCATGGAATGGAACTCATTAACTCATGCACACTAGGGAAGTACAGTACCACCTTGCTGTATCCACAATTTAAGACCTTATAAAAATGTGCATGTAGGTTTTCATGAAGGCATTAGATCTCAATACCATTAGAAAAATATCATAAATGTGGTTGTGAGAATTGTGGTTAAGACTGTGTTTGGCTTTGTAAGAAAATGTCCAACTCTTCCAAAGTGGCTGTACAATTTTGTTATCCTGCTAGGAATGAATGAGAGTTCCTGTTGTACCTCCACTTACACAAAGCAGTTGGTATTGTCAGATTTTTGGATTTACCCATGCTTGTTTTTGTAATTTCTAGTTCTAGTAATCCAGCTGCTGAAGAGGCTGAGACAAGAGGATGACAAGTTCAAAGCTAGTCTCAGCAAAAGTGAGTTGCTAAGCAACTCAGTGAGACCCTGTCTCTAAACAAAATACAAACCACAGATGGGGATATTGCTTGGCGATCAAGAGCTCCCAAGTTCAATCTTCTGTACAAAAATAAATAAATTATTTTTTTTTAAAAAGCAGTATCTTTAGTGTGGCCTTGGTCCTCATGGTGTGAACCGTGCAGCATGACATCCTATGACATAGAATGCTAAGCAACTTTTCCTATGTTTATTTTTTGTCTCTATATACTCCTGCTTTTTTTTCCTTTTATTTTTTGATTGCTTGTAGTGATGTTTATCACAGCAGCTAATACTTTTTGACTATTTATATGCCAGACATTGTTTTTGGTGAGTAACTAATTTCTCTTTTCCCTCACATTATCCTTATTAAGTAGTATAATTATGATCATCATTTTATGAACAAAACATTTGAGGTCCAGGCTGGTAAAATAATTTACTCAAGATTTTACTGCTACTAAATAAGTAGAATCGGATAGAATCAGATCCCAGGTAATCTACATCTTGTACAAATATCCTAATTATTATACTCTGCCCCACTATGGAAATGAACAAGTGATACTAATCAATGCATTGATACTAAGCCCCACATTAGCCTTTGTAATATGCTAGCTAATCACTGCATATCACTGCAGACAATAGTATGACTCAGAGATGTTTATGTCCCTGCTTGATAGCAGAAAGAACTGGGAGTACTAAAATCTCATGTCAAATAAGCTGCATGGTTCACAACATGAGGACCAAGAACACATTGAAGATACTGCTTTATCATAGGGAATCTAGGATTCAGAAAATCCTTTTTTTTTTTTTATACTGGAGATAGAACTCAGGAGCACTTGAACATTGAGCCACAGCCCAATCCTTTCTTTGTATTTTGATTAGAGAGAGGGTCTCATTGAGTTGCTTAGCACTTAACTTTTGCTGAGACTGGTTTGAACTTGACATTCTCCAGTCTAAACCTCTCAAGCAGCTTGATTACAGGAATGAACCACTGTGCCTGGCTCGTATAATGTTTTATTAATCTCTCTGTCAAAATGTATTTTCTACAAATTTATTTTGAACCTGTCAATAGGTACACAGGGTGCCCAAGAATCCACTTCCCCCCACACTTCTTGTCTTTGGTTTTCTCATTTATAAAACTGAGCACCAGATAATGACTCTCTTATTGAAATAGGGTCCTTTTTTCTATTTTGTTGTTTTTGCTGTTGTTTGGTTCATATATTTGTATATAATGGTGGAATGTGTTGTTATATATTCTTACATGCACACAGTATAACAATATAATTTGACAAATATTATTCCCCAGCACTTCCCTCCTCCCTCAATCTCCCCATTTCTTTAATCTACTGTTCTTTGCCAAGGGAAGTATATGGCTATAGGTAGTATTATCTAAAACTCTAAGGTCAGCCAAACATGACTTATTTTGGCAAGAGCAAAACAGAGGGTTTAGCTGTCTGGATTGTAGATTTTATTACATCTACTATAGAGAAACAAATGGGCAGAGTAGATATGGATATTCTGGCATTTCCGGTTATGGTTAGCTCTTAAATTTATGTCAGAATCAATAAGGTTGGAATTAATAGAGAAAAACTTATGTAAAGTTCCTTCACAATTGGCCACTGCTACAGAAGGTGGCTTAGTGACCAAAGCTCAATTTACCTGATGTGAGGCCTAACTGTTAGCAGTGAGAGGTGCATACAATATGTTCACCATCATAGGTCCAGGAATGAGGTTGCCACCAGGCAAAGGGGCCAGTCTGGTGGCTTGGTCAAAAAGGTATTTAATATTACCCAGGTTACTTTAGGTGAGGTCAATTTGCATTGTTGAAATTTTGCCTTCAGGGTTTTTCTACAGAGTTAGTTTCTTCATCTTTTTGTTGATGGTTTTAAGGGTCCAGGTATTGACTTTTATGGTTAACAAATACAAACCCTCAAACTCATGCTTAGGAGGATCCCTGAACCATCCCATGCATTAGTTATAGGATCCTTCCATGAGACCATAGGTCCCTGAGAGGGGGACCCAATCAATACAAGATTTTGACATTGAAATTAAAATTAAAGCAAACAAGGTTTGGTTCAAGGCATCAAGAGGGGATTTGTATAGTTTTCTTCCTCTATTTTGTAGCATGGTCTTTAATTTCTCAAACATTATTTCTACGATGCCTTGAGCCTGAGGGTTAAAGGAGACCCAAGTTATGTGGCATATTTACCAATTTTTGCAAACCACCTGAAAAGTCTTGCTAGTATAGACTGGGTCATTGTCAGTTTTAATAGACATGGAAATATTCATATTTCCAAAACATTTAAGTAGATGGGAGATGGACCTCTTTTGTGATTTCTCCTGTGGAGGCTGTGGCCATTACTCAGTCTGAATAGGTATCAATGACTACATGAATATACTTAAATTTCCAAAAATGCATAATATTTGGAATCCATTGGCCATAAAGCATTAGATTTTAACTCTCTGGGATTTACTCTAACAGGTTGTAAACCATCAATGGGAAGAAAGAATGCACACTTTTTGCAGTCTCTGACTAGGTACATATATGAATCTACCCCAGTGAATAACATCATCAAGTAAGTTAAAAAAAGTGGGGGTTCCAATTAGAATAATATATATTCCATTCTTGTATAATTATACCAAAATACATCCTACTGTCATGTATAAGAGACCCACTAATTTAAAAATGCTTATTTTATTTTTTAATATCTTTAATTAGTTTTTTTTTTTTTAATGTTGTGCCAAGGATTGAACCCAGAGCCTCACAAGTACTAGGCAAGCATGCTACAACTGAGTGACAACCCCAGCCCCTTGCTTATTTTAAATATATAAATGCTTCTTAAACTTAAATGACACATTGATTTATTATAATTTCAATAAATTTTCTGCAATGAAGAAGAGCACTTTACAATAACCTAGCGAAAATATAAATTTTTTTCATGATAACTATTTTCTCTTGTATTTTCCATTCAAATCTTGACTGATGGTGTTCTGGGTTAATTGTTTTAACAAAAATATTTTCCAAGTGCAGTTTCAATCAAGTCACATTTGCCTATTCATGAAGGTACATAAACCAAAACCTTCAGGAATTTGTTTGATTTAGATGAAGAAGGAAATGGTAACTAGATCATAAGAGTGGAGATGTTTTGCACACTGGTTAGCAACTATCTAAATACAGCCATTGGTAAGAAAGTGACTTTAAATTTGAAAACATGGGGCAGATTTTGTAAAGAAGAATCAATACCCCAGGTGTTTCAGTGCCTCAATGAATATGATGTAAGAGAAGTCATATAAAGAATGTCATATAACAAATATTCTAGCATCATACAAAACACAAGTTTTCCAATTTTCTTAAACTTGTTTATAGGAGACAGTTCTTTTTTTCCCATTGGTGATAGATATTCTAACTGCAATGTTACAGGTTGAATTTAATAGGTTGTGAGTTTGATAGAATCTGATTTAAATGAAGGTCATGTGGATGAACAAAAATATTGTAAACTTTTGAAATTCAGCACTTGAAATACAAAAAAAAAGACTTGGAAATGGGCATGTTGGGATCATTTTCCTAGAAGATTCCTATATTGTTTTAAAAAATATTTTTATTTGTAGATGGACACAATACCTTTATTTTACTTTTATGTGGTTCTGAGGATATAACCCAGTGCCTCATGCTTGTTAGGCAAGCACTTAACCACTGAGCTAATCCCCAGCCCAATATTTCTTATTTCTGCTTAACCAAACATGAAATCCATATTTTGTGGTAAATAATCTTTATGTAAGCAAAAGTACTTCAGATACTGTAGATACAAGCAAAATAAGACACCATCTTTAATTTTAAGAAATTTGCAGGGAAGATTGAAAATCAAACAAATACTGACCATTAAATAATATAACTTATGATACAAACTAAAACATAATGTATTCAGGCTCAAAGACAAGGGTAAGATCTGAGCAATTTCATGAGGTAAACAGAAGTAAACAAAAATATTACTCTGAAGAATAAGGTATGTTTGATTTAAAATTTATTTTTTACTTATTTTTATTTCCTTTTCTTTCTTTCATTTTTTTGAGCTGCAACAAGGGCTTTCTTTGTGGTAGGCCATTGAAGCTCTTGATGTGAAATTAAGATCAAGAATAAAATCCTGGGGCTGGGGATGTGGCTCAAGCGGTAGTGCGCTTGCCTGGCATGCGTGCGGCCCGGGTTCGATCCTCAGCACCACATACCAACAAAGATGTTGTGTCCGCCGAGAACTAAAAAGTAAATATTAAAAATTCTCTCTCTCTCTCTCTCTCTCTCTCTCTCTCTCTCTCTCTCTCTCTCTCCTCTCTCACTCTCTATTTAAAAAAAAAAGAATAAAATCCTGCTTTACACAGAGGGTAGTAGATTGACTGAAAGCATTTTAATAAAAATCCTGCTGCAATCAAATACTCCTATTTTTCTTCCAAGAATCCAGATAAAGATGAACAAATATTTCATTTGTATTTCCATAAGAAATACCTTCTATCCTCAAGCTGGAATTGGAATCTCAGCAGACACATTTCTGCTTTGCCTTTACATTGTCACTGTCTTTGTGGGACCCAAACCCAGGAATACTGACCTCCCAATCTCCCACATGGCTCTAACACACATCCTCATGCTCCTTACACATGGGACTTTTGGTATCTACAGATTTTGGAGAAGTGTAGGACAGTTCATGTCAGTTCAAATGCAAAGTGCTTGTCTTCCTGGCCAAGGTCATGAGGGGACTCTCCATCTGTACCACCCACATGCTGGGTGTGCTTTAGGCCATCACCATCTACCTCAGTGGCTCCTAGTTGGCCTGCTTCAAATTAAAAACCACAAATGCCCTCCAGTGACTAATTGTTTTCTTATTAATCCTCACCATCTCCATCTATACTAATCCAGGTTTTTAATACTGTGGCCAGACCAAATAAAATGCAGCCTGGTCTTCTATTTCTCACTGACCACTGTTCCTTTCAGCTCATGAACTACAAGCACGGGTTCCTCTTTTTATTGCACTGATGGCATACAGTGATCTCTAGTTTTGAGGCTGTATGGTTCTTTCAAGCAGATACATAATAATAATCTTTCATAGATGTAAACAACAATCGTGTTTTTTCAAAGCTCCAGATTTTCTCCATAAAGTTCCCCAGAAAAAAAAAGAGCCATTCATGCCCTTCTGCTGTCCATCATGTGTTTTGACATCTAGTATTGTTTGAACTTCATCATCTTACCATTAATAAGCATAGTGTGAGCAACTTATCTCATCTTGAGATGTCTTCAAAGGCTTGGTATCAATGGTGATGGCATGCTCAGTCCTTTTGTGCTGATCTATGCTGACACTCAAATAATAAATCTATGCAAATTAAATGTAGAAAAAAGTATGCTTCTGACAAAACTGATCAAAAGCAACTTTGTCATTCTTATTAAAATATTATCTATTTCAGAAAATTTTACCTCTTATAAAAATCAATGAAATAGAATTAAAATCTTCTATTACAACAATGTTATCTAAATAGATAACAAATAGCTTGTGAAAATTTTTTTTCTGTATATGGATCAGTTTTTTCAACATTTGCATTAATTTTCACTGTATCTTACACCATTTGTGTATCATAAAGTTTTATGAACTTTTTATGTAAATTTTTATGTACTTTGTATCTTAGACACTCATATTTGGTCTATGTTTTTTGTCTTCCTGCATTAAAGTTCCTGATATTTCTTTCAGTGAAATTCTATTAGAGGAATATTGATGCTTTTCTCTTTTTGTCTATTAATATGCACATGCTGATATCAAAGCTACTCAGGAGTCTGCAGTAGTATTGCAATTTTGTGGAAACCTTGGGTAACTTAGTGAGACTCTGTGAACACAACAGGTAGAAGATGGATCTCGTTGGTGGACCACCTTAGAGGTTCACTTCCCTATACAAAACTACTACAACAACAAACTGAACAACAGAAATACAATAAATACCATGAAATAGTACTTCATGAACAAGAGAATGCCGGCACTATTTTAAAAATAGAAGTGTTGGTCACCATGTGAACCAATTAGAAGCCACACACTTCTGTTCAGAATATAAAAAAAATAGTATAGTAGATATAGAAAAGAATTTGATGATTACTAAAATTTTAAACAGAATTACCACATGACCTACCAATTTTATTTCTAGCTATATTTTCAAATGAACTGAAAACAGATATTCAAACATTTGAACATGAATATCAATGACATCACCATTTCCATTAGAAGATATATGAAAATCTAAATTTTCATTAAGAATGAAAACAAATGTGTCTATGTATTTATATGTATCCTTGTCTGAATAAGCACATGTACATATATATGTTCATATTCATATATCTATATCTCTTTATAGCATCCATATATGTTTGAATATTATTCTGCAATAAAAATGAAATTGTGTTACAAGTGACCATGTTGACAAATCTCAAAAATATTAAGAAAAGTAGACAAAATCAGACATGAAATTTCACCTGTGCTATAACTACATTTATATTAAATACTCAAAATTTGTAAATCATAGAGTTAGAAAGGAGAGAGTTTGTTGCCAGGGGCTTGGAAGGCATTTAAGTGAGTGTTGATTAAGTGATTATATAATTTATTTTCAGTATTTAAAATGTTTAAATCAAAATAATTGTGGTAATTATACCACAAAAGTATAAATGTGACTACTTAACTTATTTTTGATGGGCTCTTTTATGAAAATTCAACCTCAATAACACCAATAAGAAGAAAAAAAATCTTTAAAATACTGAAGTCTATATAATCATAGCTAGAGGTGACAGAAATGAACTATGGAACTGGAAATAACTTTCTTATCCTTGTATTGGAACACATGACCACAGTAACTGCATTATGTAGAACCACAAAAATAGAATCCTATATACAATGAGTTATATTCTATGTATGTATAATATGCCAAAATATATTCTATCATCATGCATATCTAAAAAGAACAAATACAATTTAAAAAAAAAAACTATGGATTTATAGTCACCCACATTTAATATGCATCACCAAACTAAAGCATGGATGGTAACACTGGATACTAGAAATCAAGAGCCTTCTCTGTGTCAGGCAGTATTCTTGATTCATTATTCATTTTGTCCTTATCTTTCAAGTATCATGAGTCCTGATTGGAAGACTTCTGATCTCACAGATGAGCAAACTAAGTTTGAGGGATCACTGATTGTTCCAAGATCACTATCTATGCAGACTAAGGCTCTGACAATTAATTTGTGTGATTTCCAATTTACTGTATCATGTATCACAATACAAAGTCAGTCAGGTTTTTATGTTTGTTTGTTTTGTTTTGTTTTTTGTTTTTGTTTTATTTTGTCCTCCCCCACCCTTGGAGGAGGAAACAAGAGGTAGAAATACAACAGGGCACCAAGAACCATCTGCATAAACTATCAATGTTAAAAACTTGATTGTGGTCATTGTTACACTGGTAAATAGGTATCTGTAAACATGAATTATATATGTATGAATTATATGTGTATAGTTTATTGTATTTCAGTTTTATCCTAATACAATTGTTTTAAATTTGAATGAAAGAAATAAATATATTCCTCAGAAAAACAAACTATATATTTGGAAAGCATAGGAAAAGATGCTGAATATTATATGTCATTAAAAAATTACAGAGCAGCCACTGCCATGAAGGTCAAGCTGTGCAGTTTTAGTGGGTACAAGATGTATCCCATATACAGGAGTCACTATGCAAGGACTGACGGAAAGGTTTTCCAATTTCTTAATGCAAAATATGAGTTGGCTTTCCTATCCAAGAGGAATCCTCAGCAGATAAACTGTACTGTCCTCTACAGAAGAAAGCACAAAAAAAAGCCAGTCAGAAGAAATTCAAAAGAAGAGAACCCAACTTGAAGCCAAATTTCAGAGGGCCATCACTGGTGCATCCCTTGCGGATATCATGGCCAAGAGGAATCAGAAACCAGAAGTTTAAAAGGCTCAATGAAAGCAAGCTCTTAGGCTGCCAAGGAAGCAAAACAAACAAACAAACAAACAAACAAAAAGGCTAAGCAGGCATTTAAAAAGATGGCAATGGCTGCTGCTAAGACTCCCACAAAGGCAACACCTCAGAAAAAGACTGAAACCTGAGAAGTTTTCTGCTCCCCGAGTTGGTGGATAATGCTAAATTGGCAGATGAGATTTTAAAATAAAGATGTGACTCTTTTAATTGGAGAAATGTTAAAATAAGGCAATAAAGATGTATGATTGAATGCTAGCTTTGCTTTGATGTGTTTAGGACACACTACACAGACTGAAAGTAGTGGAATCTTGCATAGATTTAATCCAAGTTGACTATTCAAATGCTCTTTTCCTGTCATTTCTCTATCCATGATGGGCACATTTGGTTTTTTATTGGGTTTGACTTTTACATTGGGAACCCCCCCTTCTCCCACCATTAGCTATTATCTGATTTGATGGTGCCAAAAATTAATAGCTGTATTAATCTCTTTCTCCCAGAAAATAACATCCCCCTTTCTATTCTGGCTATATATTCTGTCTCTGAAACCAGGGACACTGAATAAGAGTATATTTTACCTATTCCCAGTCCTAGTTTGTTGAGCTAGGACTTTTGACAAAGCTGTGCCAAATAAAATAAAATTGCCTTATGATCAATAAATGTGTAATGAGATAAGAAAATATTATAATTTGTGAACAGGCTTGTACTCTATAGATGTCTTTATTATCTGCCCACCTGTGCTGAGTTGCAAGGATACAACAATGCATAAGCCATGTCTTAAACAATTTTTCTCAAGGTAGAATTATGGTGCATGTCAACATTTTCTTCATCCCCAATTATCCAAGTTAATGGATTACTAATTTTGTTTCTGGTGCATGTTAAATTCAGGCATTATTCTAATTGTTGGGTATAATAAATAGGTTTGGGGAGAAAAAAAAGAAATTACAAATTAAACAGACTTATAAAAATTTATAAAATTTTATACCTGACAATATCAAAAGCTGTCAAAGATAGGGAACAAGAGGAAATCTCATACATTGCTGTTGAGATAGCAAAATTGGACAGCAACTCTGGAAGACAGTTTGGTAGCTTCTTAAAAATCACAATATACACTTAATATGGCCCACTAATTGTATTTCTCAGTGTTAATTCCATGGAATTGAAAGCTATGTCCACATACAAGTGTCCACAAAACCAAGATACAAAGGTCCACAACTTCTTCACTCATGATTGCCAAGAAAAGAAAGCAGCTAAAAGAGATTTCAGTAGCCATTTACCTCTTATTAATGTAAAGACTTTGATACATCCAAACACTGGAGGGTCACTCAAAAAATTTAATAAAATGAAATTTACTATCAAACATGAATACACATGGAGGCATTATTAATACATATTGCCAGAAAGCATATATTGTCTAAAATGCATTCTGGAAAAGTAAAACATTAAAAATGGTAAACATTGCCAAGAAATCAGCCAGAGTAGATGTTAAAGAGGTGAAGAACAGGAACTTCTGGCGTGGTGAATCTACTCTGTAAGATGCCATCATGATGAAAATTGACATTATTCTTTCTCAATGCTTTAAAAATTGTAAAATTAATTTGTTAATATATAACTAAACTATTTATTGCCGTTAATAATTATTTAGTACCATCACTATTGGCAAAATATTTTGATTTTGTACTTACATCAAATGTTTATCAGTAATATACAAAAAAAAAAAGTGGAAACTCTGAATAGGGAAGGCATATGGGAACATGGTCCTATATGATTAATTTTTCTGTAAATCTACAACTCTCCTTAAAATAAAGTCTGTTCATTAAAACAATCAAAGAAGGCTTCATGATATTCCTAGCCTCAAAAATATCTGGCCCTAGGACTGGCCCTCAACAATAATATTTGTACTGATAATTAATAATTTCCAACAACCCTTTCTTTCTTTCTTTCTTTCTTTCTTTCTTTCTTTCTTTCTTCTTTTTTTTTGTATATTTTTTCTGCGAAGTGTTGCTGATCTTTTCCAACAAGAAAGTCAAGAAAATCTATTTTTTCTGTTTTAATTATCTTCTTAGAGAACAGTGAACATAAGCCCTTGGTGAATAACCTAGTACCTTACATTAAAAAGATGCTTATACCTCAATAAAAATAATTATTTATCACTCTGCTCCACAAATAGTAAATCATTAAATACTAAAAAAAAAAGATGTTCTAAACTTATTTTACTAAACTCATATTCATGAGAAAATTATCTGATATATTTTTTAAGTCCACCTCACTTCCAATATGCTACCTATAAAATGAGATTACTTTCTTTTTCTTACCCAATACACTTCTGGTTGAAATAAATGAAGATAGTCCAAGTAAAGGGGTTTGCTGATACACATTAAGGGGCAGATAAATTGTGGGTGATATTACTGAGAAACACAGTCCTATTGATCAGATAAATAATAGGCATTTGGTGATAGTGATAGCTCCATAATCTTTCTTCATTTTTTTAAAAAAAATACTTAACAGGGGATTCCAACATGGCGGCAGGCGCAGAGAGATCAAGTCTCTGACCTCTTCAGCTGTGCAGGCATAGGGAGTCGTAAACAACCTAAATCTGTTTGCTCAGGATCACTAGGCAATGCTGAGCTGACATGGATCTGGGGCGAACAGTCTGGGCCTCTCAGAACACACTCTGAGCCTGCATCAGCTGAATTCAAGCTCCCATTCACCTGCTTCCCGAAGACAAACAGCTGTGACTCAGCACTAATCCATCCAGCTGAAACAACTGGTCAGCCCCTCTGATCCCATGGAGGTAAATGCCTACCGAGCCTTCATAGGTAGTGGCCACATGTTTGAAATGGGGCTTTGGAGAGACAGTAAGGACCCACCCATTGCATTGGTCGCCCGGCAAAGGGAAACAAACTGTCACCATTTGCAAGAGATACCACCATGGCAGAGAACTGACGTCATCAGACTGTGGCAGAGGAGATACCTTCATTGAAACCTGCGGCTACAAGTGTGTAATACCCTAGCCTTCCCTCTCCACACATCAGGGAAACCTTAAGGGCCCCTCCCAGCTCTCCCGTGAGGGCCCCTCCCAGCTCGCCCATGAGCACGATAGCCAGACCCAGGGAATCAGAGGTGGCGCGGGACTTGCGGCACGGAACTACCGCTCCCACCAGTGCTGACAGCTGAGTTCTCTTGCACCAGCTACCGGGGGAGTGGCTACTGGAGGGCAAGTAAAATTCGCTGAGGATTCTCAGCCCCAAGCTCTACAAACTTAGGGTCTGAGGGAATGGCAAACTGGAAGAGTGGGCCCAGTCGTTCATGAAAACAGGGCTCCCGGGAGTAGCGGACCTGGCGTGTAGCCAGTATTATGGTAAGCGGCACCCGTGAGAGGGGCCTGGCCAGAGGAAAAGTGGGAAGTGACTAGACACAAGAGGAGGCCCTAGGCACTCAGGGTTGAAGACTCGCCCAGTCTGGGAGGAGCTGCTGCACAGTGATTGGTTCCCGTATATTGACAGGAGAAACTTGGCCTGGTTGGCACAGCGCCACCTAATGGAAGAGAAGTTAATCAAACTCTAAGACTGCATTTATTAATTTTTTAAAATTTTTTTCTTTTCTCTTTTTTTTTTGATTTGGGTTTTTCTTTCATTCTCATTTTTATTTCTTGTTGTTTTTTTAATTTTTTTACAATTATTTTAATTTTTTTCTTCTAATTTTAATTTTAATTTTTTTATAATTTTTTTTAATTTTTTTTCTTTTTTATTTCCTATTTTTTTCTTCTTTTGTCTTTTCATTTCTTTTCAATTATCTTATCCCCCCTTCCTTGAATTCTACCTGCTTACTCTCATTCTCTTTAGTGACTTCTTCCCTTACTTTCTAATACCTTTCCTCCCAAGCATCTAAAAAATTTATAGGAGTAAAGAGTAATTCATCAGTCAAAGAGAACAAGAAGTAACATGAGCAGCTTCAAAAAGCAAGGAAGAAAAGGAGTACCAACAATGCAGACAGCCTAAATATTCAGGAGGACCTAGAGTCATCAGTAAAATGGTCATATAAAGAACTCAAGGAACACCTTAGACAGATGGAATGGAACCTTAAAGAGGATACAAGACAGCAAATTCAAGCAGCAAAAGAACACATTGAGAATGAATTACATAAACAGATAAAAGAAGAAGTTAAGCATCTTTATCAGGAGGTAGAGATTATAAAAAAATAATCAAACAATAATTCTAGAAATGAAGGAAATGATAAACCAATTTAAAAACTCAATTGAGAGTATCACTAACAGAGTGGAGCAAGTAGAAGCCAGAACATAAGATAATGAAGACAAAATATATCATCTTGAAAACAGTCTAGCCAACTCAGAAAGGCTGGTAAAAAATCACGAGGAAAACATCCAAGAGTTATGAGATAACATAAAAAAAACAAACTTACGAGTCATCGGGATAGAAGAAGGCACAGAGATTCAAACCAAGGGAATGAGTAATCTGCTGAATGAAATAATTACAGAAAACTTTCCAGAAATAAAAAAGGAAACAGATATACAAATTGAAGATTCATACAGGACACCGAGCACACAAAATCACAGTAGACCAACGCCAAGACACATTGTTATGAAGATATCCAATATACAGAACAAAGAGAAAATATTAAAAGCTACAAGAGAAAGGAGACAGATTACATTCAGGGGTAAACCAATAAGGTTAACAACGGATTTTTCATCACAGACACTGAAAGCAAGAAGGTCATGGAACAATGTATTTCAAACACTGAAAGACAATGGATGCCAAATAAGAATTCTGTATCCAGCAAAATTAAGCTTCAGGTATGAAAATGAAATAAAAATCTTTCATGATAAACAAAAGTTAAAAGAATTTGCAGCCAGAAAACCAGCATTGCAAAGCATTTTGAGCAAAAAACTACATGAGGAAGAAATGAAAAACAATAACCAAAACCATAAGTAGGAAATGCCTCGGTAAAGACAGAGGGCGAGGGGAAAGATAATCATGGAGAAACAAACTAAATTAAAAAAAATAATAAATAATCAAACATGGATGGAAGTACAAACCATATATCAATAGTAACTCTGAATGTTAATGGCTTAAACTCTCCAATAAAGCGACATAGGCTGGCATCATGGATTAAAAAAACAAATCCAACAATATGCTGCCTCCAGGAGACACATCTGATTGGAAAAGACATACACAGGCTGAAGGTAAAAGGATGGGAAAAAATATACCATGCACACGTTCCTCATAAGCAAGCAGGGGTGGCCATCCTCATATCGAATAAAATTGACTTCAGGACTAAGTTAATCAAAAGGGATAAAGAAGGACATTATATACTGTTAAAAGGAACCATTCAACAACAAGACATAACAATTATCAATATTTATGCTCCAAATAATGGTGCTGCGACATTCATAAAACAAATTCTCCTCAAGTTCAAGAATCAAATAGACCACAACACAATAATTATGGGTGACTTCAACACACCTCTCTCACCATTGGACAGATCCTCCAAACAAAAGTTGAATAAAGAACCTATAGAACTCAATATCACAATCAATAACCTAGACTTAACTGACATATATACAATATATCAACCATCATCAAATGGGTGTTGATTTTATATCCTGCCACTTTGCTGAATTCATTTATTAGTTCTAGTAGTTTCTTTGTAGACCCTTTTGGGTCTTCTAGGTATAGAATCATGTCATCTGCAAATAGTGATAATTTAAGTTCTTCTTTTCCAATTTTTATGCCTTTAATTTCTTTCGTCTGTCTAATTGCTCTGGCCAGTGTTTCGAGAACTATATTGAATAGAAGTGGAGATAGAGGGCATCCCTGTCTTGTTCCGGATTTTAGAGGGAATGCCTTCAACTTTTGTCCATTCAGAATGATGCTAGCCTGAGGCTTAGCATAGATAGCTTTTACAATGTCAAGGTAAGTTCCTGTTATCCCTAGTTTTTCTAATGTTTTGAACATAAAGGCATGCTGTACTTTGTCGAATGCTTTCTCTGCATCTATCGAGATGATCATATGGTTCTTATCTTTAAGTCTATTGATGTGGTGAATAACATTTATTGATTTCCGTATGTTGAACCATCCTTGCATCCCAGGGATGAATCCTACTTGATCATGGTGCACTATTTTTTTGATGTGTTTTTGTATTCGATTCGCCAGAATTTTATTGAGGATTTTTGCATCTAGGTTCATTAGAGATATTGGTCTGTAGTTTTCTTTCTTTGAGGTGTCTTTGTCTGGTTTCGGGATCAGGGTGATGTTGGCCTCATAGAATGAATTTGGAAGAGCTCCCTCTTTTTCTATTTCCTGAAATAACTTGAAAAGTATTGGTATTAATTCTTCTTTAAAGGTTTTGTAGAACTCCGCTGTATACCCATCCGGTCCTGGGCTTTTCTTGGTTGGTAGTCTTTTGATGGCTTCTTCAATTTCATCTATTGATATTGGTCTGTTCAGATTGTCTATATCCTCCTGACTCAGTCTGGGCAAATCATATGACTTAAGAAATTTATCGATGTCTTCACTATCCTCTATTTTATTGGAATATAGATTTTCAAAATAATTTCTAATTGTCTTCTGTATTTCTGTAGCATCTGTTGTGATATTGCCTTTTTCATCCCGTATGTTAGTAATTTGAGTTCTCTCTCTTCTCTTCGTTAGCATGGCTAAAGGTCTGTCGATCTTATTTATTTTTTCAAAGAACCAACTTTTAGTTTTGTTAATTTTTTCAATAGTTTCTTTTGTTTCAATTTCATTAATTTCCGCTCTGATTTTAATTATTTCTTGCCTTCTGCTACATTTGCTGTTGTTTTGCTCTTCCTTTTCTAGGGCTTTGAGTTGGAGTGTGAGCTCATTTATTTGTTGGTTTCTTCTTTTTTTGAGAAATGACCACCAGGCGATGAACTTTCCTCTTAAAACTGCTTTCATTGTGTCCCATAGATTCCGATATGTTGTGTCTGTATTTTCGTTTATCTCTAAGAATTTTTTGATTTCCTCCTTTATGTCTTCTGTAACCCATTGATCATTCAGTAACATATTGTTCATTTTCCATGTGATGTAGGATTTTTCCTTCCTTCTTTTATCATTGATTTCCAGTTTCATTCCATTATGATCAGATAAAATGCATGGTATTATCCCCACCCCTTTATATTTACTGAGGTTTGCCCTATGGCATAATATATGGTCTATTTTTGAGAAGGATCCATGTGCTGCTGAGAAGAAAGTATATCCATTTGATGATGGTTGATATATTCTATATAAGTCAGTTAAGTCTAGGTTATTGATTGTGGTATTGAGTTCTATAGTTTCTTTATTTAACTTTTGTTTGGAGGATCTGTCCAATGGTGAGAGAGGTGTGTTGAAGTCTCCCATAATTATTGTGTTGTGGTCTATTTGATTCTTGAATTTGAGGAGAATTTGTTTTGTGAATGTCGCAGCACCATTGTTTGGTGCGTAAATATTGATAATTGTTATGTCTTGTTGGTGAATGGTTCCTTTTAACAGTATATAATGACCTTCTTTATCCCTTTTGATTAACTTAGTCTTGAAGTCGATTTTATTCGATATGAGGATGGCCACCCCTGCTTGCTTACGAGGACCATGTGCGTGGTATATTTTTTCCCATCCTTTCACCTTCAGCCTGTGTATGTCTTTTCCCATCAGATGTGTCTCCTGGAGGCAGCATACTGTTGGATTTGTTTTTTTAATCCATGATACCAGCCTATGTCGCTTTATTGGAGAGTTTAAGCCATTAACATTCAGAGTTACTATTGATATGTGGTTTGAACTTCCATCCATGTTTGATTGTTTATCCTTTTTTTAAAAAAAAAAATTTAGTTTGTCTCTCCATGATTGTCTTTCCCCTTGCCCTCTGTCTTTACTGCGGCACTTCCCACTGATGGTTTTGGTTATTGTTTTTCATTTCTTCCTCGTATAGTGTTTTGCTCAAAATGCTTTGCAATGCTGGTTTTCTGGCTGCAAATTCTTTTAACTTTTGTTTATCATGAAAGATTTTTATTTCGTTGTCATACCTGAAGCTTAATTTTGCTGGATACAGAATTCTTGGTTGGCATCCATTGTCTTTCAGTGTTTGAAATACATTGTTCCATGACCTTCTTGCTTTCAGTGTCTGTGATGAAAAATCCGTGGTTAACCGTATTGGTTTACCCCTAAATGTAATCTGTCTCCTTTCTCTTGCAGCTTTTAATATTTTCTCTTTGTTCTGTATATTGGATATCTTCATAACAATGTGTCTTGGCGTTGGTCTACTGTGATTTTGTGTGCTCGGTGTCCTGTATGCATCTTCAATTTGTATATCTGTTTCCTTTTTTATTTCTGGAAAGTTTTCTGTAATTATTTCCTTCAGCAAGTTTCTCATTCCCTTGGTTTGAATCTCTGTACCTTCTTCTATCCCGATGACTCGTAAGTTCGGTTTCTTAATGTTATCCCATAATTCTTGGATGTTTTTCTCGTGATTTTTTACCAGCCTTTCTGAGTTGGCTAGACTCTTTTCAAGATGGTGTATTTTGTCTTCATTATCTGATGTTCTGGTTTCTACTTGCTCCACTCTGTTAGTGATACTCTCAATTGAGTTTTTAATTTGGTTTATCGTTTCCTTCATTTCTAGAATTATTGTTTGATTATTTTTTATAGTCTCTATCTCCTGATAAAGATGCTTAACTTCTTCTTTTATCTGTTTGTGAAATGCATTCTCAATGTGTTCTTTCGCTGCTTGAATTTGCTGTCTTGTATCCTCTTTAAGGTTCCATTCCATCTGTCTTAGGTGTTCCTTGAGTTCTTTATATGACCATTTTTCTGATGACTCTAGGTCCTCCTGAATATTTAGGCTGTCCTGCGTTGTTTGTACTCCTTTTCTTCCTTGTTTTTTGAAGCTGCTCATGTTGTTTCTTGTTCTGTTTGACTGCTGAGTTACTGTTTACTCCTATAAATTAGTTTGATGCTTGGGAGGAAAGGTATTTGAAGGGAAGGGAAGAAGTCTCTAAAGAGAATGAGAGTAGGCAGGTAGAATTCAAGAAAAAAGGGGGGATAAGAAAAATGAGAAGACTAAAGAAGAAAAAGAATAGGAACTCATCTTTTCAGACGCCGCGGCGCGGGGCTCAGAGCGGCTTACTCACTTCCCGCCGCCATCTTCTTCCCAACCATCATCAAATGGATATACTATTTTCTCAGCAGCACATGGATCCTTCTCAAAAATAGACCATATATTATGCCATAGGGCAAACCTCAGTAAATATAAAGGGGTGGAGATAATACCTTGCATTTTATCTGATCATAACGGAATGAAACTGGAAATCAATGATAAAAGAAGGAAGGAAAAATCCTACATCACATGGAAAATGAACAATATGTTACTGAATGATCAATGGGTTACAGAAGACATAAAGGAGGAAATAAAAAAATTATTAGAGATAAATGAAAATACAGACACAACATATCAGAATCTATGGGACACAATGAAAGCAGTTCTAAGAGGAAAATTCATCACCTGGTTGTCATTCCTCAAAAGAAAAAAAAAAAAACAACAAATAAATGAGCTCACACTTCATCTCAAAGCCCTAGAAAAGGAAGAGCAAAACAGCAGCAAATGTAGCAGAAGGCAAGAAATAATTAAAATCAGAGCGGAAATCAATGAAATTGAAACAAAAGAAACTATTGAAAAAATTAACAAAACTAAAAGTTGGTTCTTTGAAAAAATAAATAAGATCAACAGACCTTTAGCCATGCTAATGAAGAGAAGAAGAGAGAGAACTCAAATTACTAACATACGGGATGAAAAAGGCAATTTCACAACAGATGCTACAGAAATACAGAAGACAATTAGAAATTATTTTGAAAACCTATATTCCAATAAAATAGAAGATAGTGAAGACATCAATAAATTTCTTAAGTGATATGATTTGCCCAGACTGAGTCAGGAGGATACACACAATTTGAACAGACCAATATCAATGGATGAAATTAAAGAAGGCATAAAAAGACTACCAACCAAGAAAAGCCCAGGACCGGATGGGTATACAGCGGAGTTTTACAAAACCTTTAAAGAAGAATTAATACCAATACTTTTCAAGTTATTTCAGGAAATAGAAAAAGAGGGAGCTCTTCCAAATTCATTCTATGAGGCCAACATCACCCTGATTCCGAAACCAAAGACACCTCAAAGAAAGAAAACTACAGACCAATATCAATAATGAACCTAGATGAAAAAATCCTCAATAAAATTCTGGTGAATCAAATACAAAAACACATCAAAAAATTGCGCACCATGATCAAGTAGGATTCATCCATGGGATGCAAGGATGGTTCAATATACGGAAATCAATAAATGTTATTCACCACATCAATAGACTTAAAGATAAGAACCATGTCATCATCTCGATAGACGCAGAGAAAGCATTCGACAAAGTACAGCATCCCTTTATGTTCAAAACATTAGAAAAACTAGGGATAACAGGAACTTACCTTGACATTGTAAAAGCTATCTATGCTAAGCCTCAGGCTAGCATCATTCTGAATGGACAAAAGTTAAAGGCATTCCCTCTAAAATCTGGAACAAGACAGGGATGCCCTCTATCACCACTTCTATTCAATATAGTTCTCGAAACACTGGCCAGAGCAATTAGACAGACAAAAGAAATTAAAGGCATAAAAATAGGAAAAGAAGAACTTAAATTATCACTATTTGCAGATGACATGATTCTATACCTAGAAGACCCAAAAGGGTCTACAAAGAACCTACTAGAATAAATGAATTCATCAAAGTGGCAGGATATAAAATCAACACGCATAAATCAAAGGCATTTCTGTATATCAGCAATGAAACTTCTGAAATGGAAATGAGGAAAAACACTCCATTCACAATATCCTCAAAAAAAATAAAATACTTGGGAATCAACCTAACAAAAGAGGTGAAAGATTTATACAATGAAAACTACAGAACGCTAAAGAGAGAAGTAGAAGAAGATCTTAGAAGATGGAAAAATATACCCTGTTAATGGATAGGCAGAACTAACATCACCAAAATGGCAATATTACCAAAAGTTCTCTATAGGTTTAATGCGATGCCAATCAAAATCCCTACGGCATTTCTTATAGAAATAGATAAAGCAATCATGAAATTCATATGGAAAAATAAAAGACCCAGAATAGCAAAAGCAATTCTAAACAGGAAGTGTTAATCAGGCGGTATAGCGATACCAGATTTCAAAATATATTACAGAACAATAGTGACAAAAACAACATGGTACTGGTACCAAAACAGGCGGGTGGACCAATGGTATAGAATAGAGGACACAGAGACTAATCCACAAAGTTACAACTATCTTATATTTGATAAAGGGGCTAAAAGCATTCAATGGAGGAAGGATAGCATCTTCAACAAATGGTGTTGGGAAAACTGGAAATCCATATGCAACAAAATGAAACTGAATCCCTTTCTCTTGCCCTGCACAAAAGTTAACTCAAAATGGATCAAGGAGCTTGATATCAAATCAGAGACTCTGCATCTGATAGAAGAAAAAGTTGGCTCCGATCTACATATTGTGGGGTCAGGCTCCAAATTCCGTAATAGGACACCCATAGCACAAGAGTTAATAACAAGAATCAACAAATGGGACTTACGTAAACTAAAATTTTTTTCTCAGCAAGAGAAACAATAAGAGAGGTAAATAGGGAGCCTACATCCTGGGAACAAATTTTTACTCCTCACACTTCAGATAGAGCCCTAATATCCAGAGTATACAAAGAACTCAAAAAATTAGACAATAAGATAACAAAGAACCCAAGCAACAAATGGGCCAAGGACCTGAACAGACACTTCTCAGAGGAAGATATACAATCAATCAACAAGTACATGAAAAAATGCTCACCATCTCTAGCAGTCAGAGAAATGCAAATCAAAACCACCCTAAGATACCATCTCACTCCAGTAAGATTGGCAGCCACTATGAAGTCAAACAACAACAAGTGCTGGCGAGGATGTGGAGAAAAGGGTACACTTGTACATTGTTGGTGGGACTGCAAATTGGTGCGGCCAATTTGGAAAGCAGTTTGGAGATTCCTGGGAAAGATGGGAATGGAACCACCATTTGACCCAGCTATTGCCCTTCTCAGACTATTCCCTGAAGACCTTAAAAGAGCATGCTACAGGGATATTGCCACATCGATGTTCATAGCAGCACAATTCACAATAGCTAGACTGTGGAACCAACCAAGATGCCCTTCAATAGATTAATGGATAAAAAAATGTGGCATCTATACACAATGGAGTACTATGCAGCAATAAAAAATGACAAAATCATAGAATTTTCAGGGAAATGGATGACACTAGAGCAGATTATGCTTAGTGAAGCTAGCCAATCCCTAAAAAACAAATACCAAATGTCTTCTTTGATATAATGAGAGCAACTATGAACAGAGCAGGGAGGAAGAGTAGGAAGAAAAGATTAACATTAAGCAGAGACATGAGATGGGAGGGAAAGGGAGAGAAAAGGGAAATTGCATAGAAATGAAGGGAGACCCTCATTGCTATACAAAATTACATATAAGAGGTTGTGAGGGGAATGGGAAAATAAACAAGGAGAGAAATGAATTACAGTAGATGGGGTAGAGAGAGAAGATGGGAGGGGAGGGGAGGGGGGATAGTAGGGGATAGGAAAGGTAGCAGAATACAACAATTACTAATAGGGCATTATGTAAAATTGTGGATGTGTAACCGACGTGATTCTGCAATCTGCATTTGGGGTAAAATTGGGGGTTCATAACCCACTTCAATCTAATGTATGAAATATGATATGTCAAGAGCTTTGTAATGTTGTGAACAACCAATAAGAAAAATTCAGTTGGAAACAAAAGAAGCTAGGGCAGAGACTGCATTAAAAACATAAAAAAAAATACTTAACACTTCCCATGTTGATCTTCCAATTCTGAGCTATTGTAGTTACTAACACTAACCTACCAGAAACAAATAACATGGTCTGTGAGTCATATCTTTCCTGATCAAGTTCCATTATGCTCACAACAATATTTAGTAGAGTTGGGCATGATCAGGGCCAGTCAGCACCTTCCCTTACATTTCTCAGACAAGGTTAACAGAGAAGTGGTTCTCATTTTCGTTTCTAGAATGGGAAAGAGAAAATCCTGCATGATTGGCATCAACGTTTTTTTTTTTTTTTCCACAGTTCTTAAACTACCTGCTCATGGCTAAGCTGGACTGTACAGTAGCTGAAGAAATTATCTTCAAGCACAGATTGGTTAATAATGACAATGTATATCTGCTAAATGTTCAATATGATGAGGGTGAGAGAATGAGAAGATAGACTACAATGGAAAGGGGAAATTGAAAAAAAAAAAAAAAAAACTGGCTCCCTCAGGAAGAAGGTGCTTTAACCTATCTCCATTCCCAAATGAGAAAAACCATTAGTCAAATTTCTTCCTTCCTTTCTCTCTTGTCTACTTTCTTCCTTCCTCATTTCATTGGTTATTTTCTTCTTATTTCTCATTTTCCATCCCTTCCTTGATTTCTTTCTAAGAGAAGATGTCTCAGTTCATTCTTCATATTTACTTCTCAGAAACTAGTCATTTGGAAAATAAAGCTCTATGAGAAGCATATCCATTTATATAGGGTGTCATTACTCTAAATTGTTTTCAATTGAAAGACCTGAAAAATATATTGTAAGAGTATACACACTCACATGAAACATTAGTTTGGGATTTATAAAAAATTATATTCTTATACACCAAGCCATACATATCTGGGGTATAGTGAGAGGCCTTACATTGTTTTGCTAGGATCAGAATAAAAAAAAAGAAAAAGAAACATGACAACAGAAATAAAAACCAAATTATTTTCTATCACATTACTGACTTTTCTGTAATAAAAGCAGTTTATGATAATTTAAAGTTATTTTGTCTTTTCTTGAAAAATATTTAAACTTTCAAATGAATTTTTACTTATTTTTTACCCAAATACCAAAGGATGATTTTGTTCACTGAAAACTTTAAAGAAAAAATGTTTTTCAAAGACAATTTAAATTCATTTCATGAATGACAGCAGACTTTGGGTGTTCAAGTAAAGTAAGTATTTTCTTTTCTTTTCTTTGATGGATCTTTATTTATTCATTTATTTATATGTGGTGCTGAGAATAAAACCCAGTATCTCACACATGCTAGGCAAGTGCTCTACCACTGAGTTCCAACTTCATCCCCTACATATATACTTTTTGCTTGTATTATTGTACATAATAGTTGGGTTTGTTTTTACATAATCATACATACATGCATGGGATATAATTTACTCCATTTCAGGCTCCAGTTTCTCCCCTTCTCTCCCTTCTCCTTCTACCTATTCTCCTTCCTCTACTCTTAAAGTAAGCATTTTGTATAGAAGTTTTTTGGTAATTTTAAAGAGAAAGGTAATTGGGTCATCAGAGTACAACTTTGCCCCAAATATCTCAATCCATACATTGATATCAGGATGGCCAAAGCTTGGGAAAAAAAGAAAATTTTTCTTGAAGAAAACTCAAAGCCCTGGGTACCTACTTTGTACCCATGAGTCTTTCAGGCACTGAGTGACTATTCTAGATGAGGCACCAGAGTTAAGGAATACTGCAGCATTATTCAAAGTATAGCCATTTAT
The DNA here is from genome assembly GCF_964194105.1 of Spermophilus citellus. Classification (NCBI taxonomy): domain Eukaryota; kingdom Metazoa; phylum Chordata; class Mammalia; order Rodentia; family Sciuridae; genus Spermophilus; species Spermophilus citellus. The sequence goes on from NC_138193.1 coordinate 20,851,900, forward strand.
CTGAGAAGACTTTCTGTTATTACTGAATTTATTCATGGGAAATAGTCATTTTCCCTTCTCAGTCATAGATGTGTAAAGAACAGTTTAACAAGTTGAACTTGACAGTTTCTTCTACCACAACCTGGTTTATTAGTTTCCCTTGAAATGAAGAATTTTTATTGAATTTATTAAAAATATGTGTGTAAACTATTGCCTTCTACTCTGTCCTCAGCAGCAAGAGAACTGATGTTCTATTTGCTTAAGTTCATTGCTTTCTACAAAACATCTCTAGGCTTCACATTTGGATTTCCAGCTAAATTCAGCATGATGTTTATGATAGTGCTTCCCTTATTTCCCTATCTCTTAACACTGTGATCTTTTCTTATATTCTCCTACTTTACAAACACCTAAATATTTTACTGTAGTAATTATCCCAATGTGTGTGCATGCATGCCCACACACACACACACACACACACACACACACACACACACATGAAAAATGTTGATTCCACTTCTCATGGAACTTAGCTTTAAATTCAGAAGCATTTCATGATCTACATCCTGCTCCCATGGGACTCTGTCACTTCCCTTGACTGATCCTCATGTGTTTTATTTATTTCAAAGCTTTTTACCTTTATTTCAGGAGCATTATGTCAAGAGTATAAGTAACATTAAATTTCATTGGAAATAAATTTGTAATATTGGAGAGTTAGATTATTAAAATATTTTATCCCATCATTTCATACTTCCATGCAGAGACTCTGATAGAAATTATAGCTACTTTAAGTATTGTTTGGATCAAAAATTTAAGATGTGGGCTAAAAACCTTGAGTAAAATACCCAAATTGGAGTCATGGCTGTGTTATTTAATGCAGTTTTACTAAGTGACCACAAAACTCTGGAGACACACACACACACACACACACACACACACATTTTTAAAGAAAGGAGTCTTGGAGGTGTCAGTCCTCTCCTGGGGAAAACAAAAAATGTTTAAAAATATATTGGTTTTTGACAACTAACATTTGTCAAAACAAGTTAATTTAGGGTAGTCATTTATCCTCTAAAGCATGAAGTCTTGAGTGTACTACATTGATTCTCCCAAGCCAGGCTTTATCACAAGCCTAACAACTAAGATAAACCCAGCATCAGAGGAATTATCAGCCCAGTTCTACAAGAAGTTGAAAAAAGAATGAACACCAATTGTTCTAAAATTATTTTATGAAATAGAAAATAGCAAAACCTTCTAACCTCCTTCTATGAAACTAATATCAAACTGATGCAAAAGCCAGATAAAGACAAATCAAGGAAAGAATATTTCAGACCAGTATTCCTGATGAACAAAGATGTAATAATTCTCATTAAAATTATGGCAAGCAACATACAAAATCATATTAAAAAGATATTACAACATGACCAGTAGGGTTTGTCCCAGGGATGCAGGATTGGTTCAACACATGGAAATAAATAAACATTTTTTAAGTAAATAGATGTAAAGGCAAGAGTAAGAAAATTATCTCAATAATTGCAGGAAAAGCATTTCACTAAATACATGGTCAAAACATTAGAAAACTATGTATAGTAGAGATATATCTTAATACTATAAAAGCTGTCTATCATAAACACAAGGGAAACTTATACTGAAAACAGAAAACTGGGAGAAAAAGGATTACAAACAGGAATGTGGACCCACAGCAAAACAAAAACAAAAACAAAAGAACAAAAGGGCAGAGGGCAGGGGTGTTAGAAGGACAGAAGGGGGTAGCCAGAGCAAGGAAAAGGCATAGTATTTTTTTCTTCTTCTTCACATTTCTTTCAAAAACAAACACAACACACATGCACACACAACTGTTTCTTCCCTATTAGAAACATAATTAGTGCAAAATCGAACACTCTGTTCTTCTCTCTTCAAAAGGCAAAAAAAAAAAAAAAAAGTAAAAGAAAAGGCAGGCTAGAGGCTGCTCCCCAAGAGCCCGCTTACACAGGAGCAGCCAGGGCGCTCAGGTTTGTGCAACACAGGGAAGCTTGGGCAACAGAGGCAGCTCCAGGTGGAACAGAGGCAGCGTGAAGGGGGCGTCATTTGCTCGACCCCTAAGGAGCAGGGGGTCCAGCTTGTCAAAGTCCAGGGTGCCCTCTCCAAGTTCTGGGAACCCCCGGGGATATCCCTGGGGACAATGCTCTCTCTGTGTCCTGGGTCCTGGGCATCCTCAGGGAGGGGGTCACCAGGGCCACATCCTCTCCAAGTACTGGGAGCCCAAGCCTCCCCATCAACCCACCCCTCAAGGAGGGGGTCACACACACATCAAATAGAGCAGTAATCTCCAAGATATATGAAGACCTCAACAACATTAATGTCAAAAAAGAGACATAACCCATCAATAAATGGACTAAGGAACTGAACAGACACTTCATACAAGAAGAAATACAATTGATCAAAAAACATATAAAAAAGACCATCATTTTTAGCAATTAGAGAAATCCAAATCAAAACTATTTCAATACTTCATTTCACTAGAATGTAGTCATAATGGCAATTATCAAGAATACAAGCAATAATAGTGTTCATGAGGATATGGAAGAAAAAGTACACTCATACATTGCTGGTGGTCACATCAATGTAGAGTAGGTCATTTCACAATGTCTAAACTAGGGAACCAACCTATCTCCCTTCAACAGAAGAATACATAAATAAAATGTGATACACACACACACACACACACACACACATACATACACACACACGCGCGTGCGCATGTGTGTGTGTGTAATATTACTCAACCCTCAAAATAACGAAATTATGCCACTTGCAAGCAAATGAATGGAACTTGAGAATACCATGCTAATCTAAAAAAACAACAGAAAAGTTCCAAGCACTGAATATTTTATCTGGTGTGCAGATGCTAATTCACAGTCAAAGGGACTAGAGAATATTAAATGCACTTTGGATTAGAAAGAGAAAAGAGTAGGGAGGAAAAGAGGTATGAGGTTTTGAAGGATAATGAAATGGATCAGATATTATTACCCTGCATGCTTATACAATTACATGACTGGTGTAATTCTACATCATGTGCAACAAGAAAAACGTGAAGTTATACTCCATTTATACATGCTGTGCCAATGCATTATACTGTTATGTATAGATAATTGTAACAAATGCCAAAAAGATAGAATCAAACAAATTGCAAACTATAAAAATTAAAACACTGTTGTACTGAAATAGAAGGCAATGTACAGACCAATGCACAGAAAAGAGAACAAGGATAAGCCCGGACATTCACTTCACAATCATCTTTGAGGAGGGGGTCAATAATACAGAATGGATAAAGGATAGTCTCCTTAACAAATGGTGCTGAGGACACTCTATGTCCACATGGGGAAGAAAGAAAACCAAGACTTTTCTTACACCATATCAAAACATTAAGTCAGAGAGAAAAAAATATAACAGTGAGACGTGAGTCTGTAAAATTCCTGGAAGAAAATACTTGGGTTCCATTTACTAATCTTTTTCCATCCTACTAAGGTGGCAAATATGATATTTACTCTGATTTGATCACTACACAGTGTTGCATGTATCAAAATATCATGCTATACCACACAAGCAAATGAAGTTGCTATTTTTCAATCTAAATTAAAAAAAAAGAAAGAAAGAAGAGCATAAGTTTGTGAGCAAAATATAAAAGAAAACACAGAAGAAACACTTTACAACATTGCTTTAAGAAATGGTGCTTTGGCTATGACAGTAAAACGACAGAGGACAGAACCATAAACAGACTAGTAAAATTTTATTAAACCAAAAGCTTCTGCACAGCACACTAATGCATGAACAGGGAAAATATTTAACTGTTAGAATGAGAGAAATTAATTACACATCACCTGAGAAGAGTATAAAGTCTAAAACACACACAAAAAAATCCCTATGAAAAACCAGTACACAAGCTAGTCACATTGGGACATACCTTGAATATCACTGGTTTGAGAAGCTGAGGTGGCAAGATCACAAGTTAAAAACCAGCCTCATCAAGTTAGCCAGGCACTAAGAAAGCAACTGAATGAAACTGTGTCTCTAAATTAAAAATAAATAAATAAATAAATAAAAATTCTGGGGATGTGGCTCAGTGGTTAAGTACTGTGGATTCAATCCCTAGTGGCAAAAACAAAAGGAAACAGAATAGTATGTTGTTTCCAAAGGAATGTGATTCAGGTAAAATGGGTGCTAATCTTCAATGGATATAAAAGTTTAATAGTATAAGATAAACAACTTCTAGATATTTGCAGAATATTTCTGTACTTACACTTTACAATACTATAATGTTCACTTATATATGTTTTCAGAGTACATATATCCTACTTAGTGTTCTTACTATTGTGCAAGAGAGGAATGAAGGAAGCAAGTGATGGCGGGAGGAAAGAATGATGGAGAGAGAGGAGGAGGCAGAAGACAGAGAAAGGAGGCCTAGCCCCATGATGCTCTTCTACATAGTCAGGATTCCTGCTCAAAGTGGACCTGTCCTTTATTGAATATTGTGCTATTGCTATCATAATTTTATTGATTATATCTTACTACTTACTTTTCATAAGTAAATTCCAAGAAGACTTGGACCACAGGTATGAACACAGCACACAAATGTAACCTGCAGATATATCTCATTTGGCCACCTCATGCATACTGAGATTTCATTCCCATCAATATAGAAGTCCAGTGGGCCAAGGAAATATGGGAGCTAAGAGAAAGTTGGGTACAATGTGACCATGTCCTATCCACACGTAAGTAAAAAAAGGGAGGATGATAAAACCCAGGGAGACCACACATTAATGTCCAAACAGAATTAGATTTAAATATAGAAAGAAGACAGCTTTGCCACTCAAGGTACTTCACTGTGTCAGCCCATCTCTCCAGTTGAGGATAAGGGAAAGTAGGGTGATCCACAGTCACTTTTCTTCCAGTTATTTCAAACTCATTAACAAACCAGGTGGAGAAACTTTCACAGTTATCAAGGTGTAGTAAAAACAATTGCACTTGTTCTGTGTAACATATTCACTTCTTTGGTATTAATGAACCCAACATGTATGTGCAAGCTCTACAATGTGACTTGTTAGTAAGTTTGCATTTAGACTTGAAGTGGTATACTTAAAGATGAATGTTAGAAGTCTTGCTAATAATTAAAAATGTTATAATAAAAGGACAATTATAAGACAGACAAACTGTACCATGATATATGAAGAGATCACAGAAGAAAGAAATAGATTTCTATGGCATGATGTCAATGGAACAGGTCACCTGCTTTTAGACAGGGACTCTAAGTTTTCATTTTGCATTGGACCTGAAAAAGTACATGTTTCCCTAAAAATACCAGTAAAAAGGTGTATATTTCCCTGGAGAAAGTGCTGATTCTAGGATCTGGTAAGATAAATTAAAAAATTAGCCTTAACATATGAAGGAGGAAGAGAAGAAAGAGTAGGAGGAGAGTCTCCCAAGGTGTCCCATATGTGGATTTCTGAAAAGTGACATAAGAACTAAGGTAAAAGATCCTGAAATAGTGAAAGTTGGAAAAATATGAGCAATAAAACAAAAACCATTTACAGTAAATTATAAGTGAAAGCAGCAAATGAGTCTATATTTACTGATAAAACATAATAGACTTCATTGATAAAAAGTGATGGAAACAGACAACTCTTTTATATAGAAGAGTTCAAAACAATGCAGGATAATAGCATCCCCTCCTACATGTGGAGCTTAGAATCCTTGTCATTTTATGGATGGGCAGATTCAGTGACTTGATTGCAACAAATAATGAAGGAATAAGGAAAAAGTATTACATTCCCAAAGAATGAACCTGGCACAAATGACTTTTGACAATGGATGGACTGTAGCACTTTAAATGTTTCAGTGACCATCAGGTAACCTCATCATGCTGTGACAACAAGGCATAACAAATCCATACTATTCCTTCCAAAATTATTATTTTTTAACAAATAACATAATTTTATTTTCTCATAGTTCTGGAGACTGGGATGCACAAGATCAAGATGCTAGCAGGTCCGGCTCTCTGGTGAAAACTTGAATACACATTCTTCTCATCAGTGCATGGAACAGTCTCCAAGATAGATCATAAGATAGGCCCCAAAATAAGTCTCAACACATGTTAAAATATCAAATTAATATCATTTAATTTTTCAGTAAAATGTAATAAAATTAGAAATTGATAACGAGAAATTATTTGGTTTATTTTTCATATATTTGTATAGTTTCCAGTGTTTCACCTGCATTTGACTTGATTTTTTGCTCCCTGCAATTCTGTTGACAGTAAGTTGACATCATTAATATAAGACTTTGATTATTTGTGCCACTGTTGCCTTTAAAACATTGAAAATGGTTTAAAGATGAGCTATTTTTTCCCCCACTGGCGAGAATTAACTCACCCAGTTCAAGGAAATAAAGATTTGACCTGGAATACAAACTGATATGTATAGCTTTACTTAAGATTAAATTTTATTTTATTTTTTTATTAGTTGCTCAAGACAATACAATTATCTTGACATATCACACATTTGATTCAAATAGGGTATTAATTCTCATTTTTCCACGTGTACAGATTGCAGGATCACATTGGTTATACATCCATGAGTATACATACAGCAATCCTAGTGTCAGTTGTATTCTTCTGCCCTCCCTATCCCCCCTCCCCTTCCCTACCCTCCCATCACATCTCTCTACCCATTCTACTGGGACACTTATCTCTCTCTCTTTTTTTCTTCCCTTCCCCCTCAAACCGTCGTATATGTCCATATATGTATGTTGTGAAAACATTCGGATCTCCCTCCATCTTCCATGCAATTGCCCTTCTCCCTCCCATTCCCTCCGACCTCTTTTCCTTCTTTCGTGGTAATCTTCTTCTCATGCTCTTCCTCCCTACTCTGTTTTGAGTCACCTCCCTTATATCAAAGAAGACATTCAACATTTGTTTTTTAGGGATTGGCTAACTTCGCTTAGCACAATCTGCTCTAATGCCATCCATTTCCCTGCAAATGCAATGATTTTGTTATTTTTTAGTGCTGAATAATATTCCATTGTGTATAAATGCCACATTTTTTATCCATTTGTCTGTTGAAGGGCAACTAGGTTGGTTCCACAATCTAGCTATTCTGAATTGTGCTGCTATGAACATTGATGTAGCTGTGTCCCTGTAGTATGTTCTTTTTAGGTCTGTTGGGTATACTCAGAGAAGGGGAATAGCTGGGTCAAATGGTGGTTCCATTCCCAGCTTTCCAAGGAATCTCCACTTATTTAATTAGTTCTCTTTATAGGTGATTGACAGTGACCATTTTCACAAGCAGGTAAAAAACCATAAAAATACTCTCTCCCTCAGTGTTGAGTGCCTACCTTTCAGTGATCAAATAGAATAATTAGTTTTAATTTGTTTTTAATTAACAAATATTTATTGCATATGTTAATGGAAGTGAGCATAATAATTCCAAATGCATGGTACACAGGGATCATATCAAATTATCTATCTTCTACTTTTATCCCTTTCCCTGCCCCAGCACCCTTCCTACTATCCAGAAATTACTACATGGCTTCCATATTCCTTTTAAAAAATCAACTTCAGGGTATAGGTAGCAGACATGGTAATAGAAAAAAAGATTTCTGCAGCCACAAACAAGCAATTGCAGGAATTATCTCTTTCCACATCTCAGAGATCATAAATGTTAACATCTGACTAAGTCTCCCTTTATCTCATTGTGCACAATTAGAAAAACAATCTCCAGCTATTGCCTTCACTAAGCTGACCTTAATTTTTCCATAAATCATCCAATTGCCCTCAGTTCCCACAACCTAAAAACAGGAATTTCAATGAGATCATCATAAACCACTATGGTGCCAAATCTCAAGGTCTCTCCTTTGCCACCCTGTAGTTCACTTTTAGTGGTTTCCAGAACACAAGGTTCTGCCTTTCTTTTTAAATTTATCTCTTCCAGAAATCCATGTCATTACATTTCCCTGGTTTTCTATCTCCTTAACTGGATGTTCTCACTCTCTGCCTTTTTCATAGACTTTTTCTTCTCCATTGATAAATATAGGTTTCTCTGAGCCCTACCTCAGAGAAATGGTCCCTGTACTTCTATATATTCACCCACACCCAGGGTCATGCTCAGTCTCATGGCAGTATTTTCCAAATTCCTCTGCCTCCCAAATATTCATTTTCTTCCCTGTCCTCTTCTGTCACCTTCAGACATGTTCAATTGGATATCCAGGAGAAATCACAACATCAACACAAAAGCTTTCTTCAAGACTAGCACTCTTTTCCCTGCCTCATGTGGTCTTTCTACCCCATACAGGATTGGGTATCAGCAACTACCCTAGAGTGCTCAAGTCAAAAATTCAGCAATTGTCCTTGGTCTTTTCACCATTACACTCACCCCAAACCATCCCCAAACTTGCTTATCTTAAAGACAATATTATAAACACATATGTGTGTGAGACAGAGAGATTCATATATTCAAAATCATAAATATATAAGTATACAATTATATGTATATTATATATCTATAAAATATATAATTATAAATAAATAAATCAGGTTAAACTACTTTTATTCCTATTACCAAGTCATGCCATCATATTATATCATACATATTCTATTGGTAGTCATACCCATGGGGACAAGTTCTGCTAAATGGTCACAAATTCTCATATCAAGGAACTTAAAATCTGCTTTTGCCAAAAAAAAAAATGATTATTCACTTAGGCCTACAGATGCCCAATAAGTGAGATAAAACTTGACATCTCTGAGATATATTTATTCTATTTATTGGCTTATAATAATCACAGCATAGAAAAGAGAAAGAAATACTTGCAATATTAGTAAGGACTCCTGAAACATCCCAGGCACAATAGGTGTAGGAAGAGGCCATGACTGAATTGAAACCCTTACCTCACTTCTGAATAAAATTTTGAAAAAAAATACACATACAAAATACACAGACACACACACACACATACACACACAAAAACATACATATATACACTGAGTAGTAAGTGTAATACTCCCTTCCTTAGCTGAATGATTAATTTCATACATGCAATTAATGAAGATTTGTACGAAAAAAATGAAAAAGCTGCTTGTAAAACAAGTAGTGAAGGGCTTTTTAATGTTTCATAACCAAGCCAGCCAATAAGTAGGCAGACACTCTGGTGGACACTAGAAACCTAAATGGCTTTGCAGATGTGTAAATATTCATAATCAGTCTCATTTCATCTCTTTGTACAACAACAACAACAACAACAACAAACTACCACCACAATGTTCTACCATTTGTTTGATGGTACACGAAGCTAAAGCCTTAACAGTATTTTTAACTCATTAGATCATTCGAAATTAAGCACTCTTTCGAGTTAATCTGCAAATTAAAAAAAAAATTATAAAACTAAATGTTTTTTTTTTCATTTTATATCCTTTCACACTTTTTGAATAAACATTATATTAAAAATGAAGCTAGATCACAAGTTAATAAATGTATAGATATTTATTTGCTATCAAGTTAGAATGATTATTTCTCCATGAATTATGCTGTAATTGATAACAATTAAGAAGAAGCTTAATTTAATCTACCTCCCCATCCCTAGTACAAATTTCTCTCTAGCACTTCTGACACCTTTACCTATCATACTGTGTTCAATACTGCAAACTTCTGGAACATTTATGTAAAATGCTCCAAAAGTTTGGAACATTTTCTTAGTGGTATCTTCCAGAATGGTTCTATGAAACTTTGCACTAACATTTGCTCAGCCTAACAATTTCTTAAGACAATGAGATATTGATTCTTCATTTTTTTTGTTTCACCCAAACTTGAAAAGCATCTGTTATGATTAAAATCAATATAAAATGAATATATAAATTACTTTTCATAAAACAAATGAAAAGTGATAGCAGCTGTCACATTTTCTAAGGTCATTAGTAATTTTAGAATTTTAAAACATGACTTTTACATATATTTCAGGTTTGTATTCCTGTTTCAATAACAAAAGTAGAAATACATGCTAAATAAGCTTAAAAACAGTCTGCATTAAAACAGTGTTTTTTTAGACCTAGTTGGACAAATAAAAAACTGGGCTTAAAGAGGAGACTTGATTACTCATTTATGCCACAATTACTTAAATAATTTCAATTAAAATCTATTTAGCAAATTGTCTTAGAAATATCTCTTTTGAACATCAAAACAAAAAAGCTTACTCTTATACTTACAAAAAAATTCTTCATAAATCTTTACATAAGTACAGCCACTTGGCAGAAAAAATATATTTTTCTCCAAGATTACATCATTTCACGATTTTTTTAAAATTATCATCCTTGACACCTTTGCATTCAGAATATTGTCTTTAGATTAAACATAATTAGTTTTTAAAAATACCAAATATTCTTGTTAGCCACTTAAATCTACAAACAAAGAAAACCTGTCTACCATTATACAAATATATCGAATGTAAGATAGGCAAGAACACCTAATCACAAAGTGACGATTCTGTAATAGATTGCTACTATTAGACAAAAGTAAATAAAACTGTCATGATAAGATAAAAGAATAAATATAAATAAGCTGTGATTACTGTTTTGTCATTAGAGAAAGGAATATCCATCATAGCTCAATAAAAATTGGAGGGAAAGCCCACAGCTGCACAAGTAAAGAACAGGCCTGATCAAATCACTACTAGAAGCTAGACACAATTCAGGGATAAGAGTGACATCTAAACATCTATCAAAGAATAGAACAATGGGCTGCAAAAAGAAGGCAAGTGTTTTTTTAGGTTCAGGGTATGCAACATACTGAAGAATAATATTACATGGGCACTGGGAAAAATAATTAAGCTATTCTCAAAACAGCTCTTTATTAAAGACTGAATTAGGACTATTAAGTGAGGATATTCTTTTCAAATCATTGGTAGTCTTAATTTGGTCACTTAATATGTAAATGGTCCCAGCAAGTATAATCAAGTGTGTCTCAAACTTTAATGTTTAGAGCAAATTAAAATCTAAGGACACAGAGAAACCCAGGAAAATGTCATGCAAACCTGGAGACAGAAGATGGCAATCTACATGTCAAAGAGTGCACCTCAAAGGAAATCATTCCAGCAATTACCTTGATATACAAATTCTAGAATTAGAACAAATAAATTTCTATGTAACCCCATCAGTGCATTGTCTTACATCAGCCCTGTGAAACTAATGCAGCCCATTTGGACACACATACACTGTCCCTCCCCCTGGCTGAATGAATGTACAATTGGATCACATCACCTTTAAACAGCATTGAAAGTCTGACCTACTGCAAGAAAAGACATTTCTTACTAGAATATTCTTTTTTTTTAAAGAGAGAGTGATAGAGGAGAGAGAGAGAGAGAGAGAGAGAGAGAGAGAGAGAGAGAGAATTTTTAATATTTATTTATTTTTTTTAGTTCTCGGCGGACACAACATCTTTGTTGGTATGTGGTGCTGAGGATCGAACCCGGGCTGCACGCATGCCAGGCGAGCGCGCTACCACTTGAGCCACATCCCCAGCCCCTAGAATATTCTTAATGTATGCAAAAATACAGCTCCTTACCTGTTGGGGATATAGAGATTTGTGGTATGGCACACTAATACAAAATATATACTATTTTACCTCCTTAATTAAAGTAACTCTTACTTCTCTTCGTGTCAAAACATTCCTGGTGAGGATGTTTGCATATAATTTTCATAAAAGAACTAGAAGGCCAATGGAATTTACTGGTACATGGGCTACCTGGGGCAGATGGCTAAAACAAAAACAGTAACATTACAAAAGAAATATTCAGTGCCCCCAAAATACTGAAATTGATGTGAATGTGATTTTTCTGTTATTTCTACTTGTATGTAATCTGAATATCACACCTATTATGTTGTCAGGAGAAATAATACAGTCCAGATTATTTTGGAAAAGGCATGTAGGTCATTCAAGTGGTAAAGTTCTAAAAGTTTAGAGGATTCCCAATCATAGGTATTTGTTCTGGCATATTCTGACCAACTCCAGGTTTTTCCTGTGGAGACAATTCTCCAGAAGGCTCAGCTAACCTCAGACCACAGATACCATTGTGGGTTTTGTGGTGCACTTGCTCTTCAGGAGACAGAATTAAAATGTCGCTTCTTGATGGTCTACAAGAAGCTCTGCAAAGAGTTTGTCTTACATGTAGGACAGCAGTTAACCATAACCATCATGGCTGTTTCCACAGGTGAAACTCCCACTGAAAATTTTTATACACAGATTAGAAATAGATGAATATATGCATAGGCCTCCATATATTGGATTACAGAATAAGGTATTTGGATAATTATTTCAGTAGAAAAACTAGAATCCAATATTTAAATATCCACCCTACCACACATGTCCCAATATAACCTAATTCTGCCATTGCATGTGCCTGCAATTACTACCCACCCCTACACACAGAGAGAGAAGGGGGAGGTCAAAAGACATTCCAGTTGTGATCCAAGATGAGGACATGCCTGGATTGCTCTTCTCTGGATTGCTCTCTTTTACCTGTAAATACGTCCTGATACCCCGGTGTGAAGGCTGAGACAACATGTAAATATGCTCAGGACATTTTTGTGCCTAGAACCATGGAAGGTTTGCATACATCATAAAAACATATTTTTCTCTTGTGCATCTCCATTTAAATGAGAGGAATAATGCACCCTCTCTGGAATGTGTGTGGCTGGTTACCAGAGTTCTAAGTTCTATTTGGTTATAATGCTGAATAATTGAGTTTGATTCTTCAAAGTTTCATCACCTAGGCCACTTCCTATACTAAGACCACGACAAAACATTCTTAAGAGTGCTGAATTTTTGTTTTTTTATCTGTGTAAAAATACATAAATGGATATGGTCTTTTAGTCTCTTGGGAAGTTGTCAATACATCTTGTAAAAGAACTATAAGCCCAGTGGAGTTGACTGGTACATGGGCTACCTGGGGTTGGGAGCTAAAACAAAAACAGTAGCAACAGAAAAGAAATATTAAGTCCCCAGTAAACCCTGACAATGATAAGTGCACCCATTGGTGAAGGCTTCCAGCAGGCTCGGCAGGTGCCCTAGAGTAGACTTGGACCTGGATGGCAACATTAGAGCTTGATTTTTTCTGAGTTTAATCTGGAGGCAGAATGAAAGGATCAGAACAGAAGAGACATCAGAGAGCACAGACATGTGTACAACCCAGCTGTCTCTGAGCTCCCTTGCTCTCTTGTGAGGCATTTTTTAAGAAAAATACCTGTGGTTGCCGCATGATGTCAGCATTGCACAGACCAAGGCAAACCTGTGCACTTTGTCTGGCTCCCCCCCCGCCCCCACCTCACCTGAAACTTGGGCCCTGGGCGCTCACCTGCCTTTCCTCAAAAGCAAAAAAGAATCTGCCCAGGGGTGCTCTGCCCAGGGGTGCATCCATAATTAGAGCTGGACACTCTGCACTTTACAAAGAAAAAAAAAATAGTATTATTAACTGCTAACCTTTGCCTGCTTGTTTTGATGCAAACAGAGCAGATCTGATTCAAAGCAGAGTTCTGTATCTTACTCCCCAAATATCAGGGTTTCAAAAAACTCACATATTACAGACAATACTAATTGTTAAGAGAGTGTCAAGGGTCTCTCTCTTCAAAGAGAAAAAAAAATATTTGTCTTTCATTGTGAATTCAGGAAAACTAATTCCAGATTTTTCTAATTCTATGAATAACTCCATATATGTGCCAATAAAAAAATAGCTGAGCTTAATGCTAGCACAGACCCTTGGTCATGGCACCCTGCTCCTCTGTGCCCTAGTTAAACCATGGGCTTCCTTGAGATTACCTGCGTCCTTGGATTCCTTCACCTACATATCAATGCAACAGGGGTGCAGTCCCTTCTGCTCCTCTTTGCAGCATTCTGAACTTCTACCTCATTTTCAGGACTGAACACCTTTGCATACTCCACGTGGGTTGAGACTCAGAAATTTCTGGAATAAACCTAAAGACATTTCATTATCAGACAATGATGCTATCAATTTATTCCTATGTTCCTATGCGTTATTTTTAAATTTACGTTATTTTAGTTGTTCTTCTTAATTAAATATGTCATAGAATTTATTTTGGTAAAATTAAACAAGCATAGAAATTCCTATTTATGATTCATAATTGCCAGACACATGTGAAGAACTGCATTCGATCCTCAGCACCACAAAAAATAAATAAAATAAATAAAGGTATTGTGTTCATTTATACTTATTCTAATTCTGAATCTCATTGTTGTGGGTGGATATGATGGTGGAATTTATTTATATATTTTTATATGCATACGGCCTAAGGTATGTTACATTCATTCTTCTGTCATTTCAATTCCTATCTATTCTATCTTTCTTGAATGCTTCTTTGGATAATCTACTGAACTTCTCCTCTTTCCCTCCCTCATTTATTGTGGTTTAGCCTGGACACGCCAGCAAAAACATTTCACCTATTGTTTTTTTTTTTTTTTTGGATTCTCTTTTTTCACTTAGCATATCAGTCTCCATATCCATTTATTTACTGGCAATGTCATAGAGTCATTCTTCTTTACGGCTGAGTAATATTTTATTGTGTGTATATATACAACAATTTCTGTATTCATTATCTGTTGATGGGCATCTAGCTTGGTCCCATAGCTTAGCTATTGTGAATTGGGTTGCTAAAAACATTGGTGTGGCTGTGTTACTGTAGTATGCTGATATTAATTCCTTTGTATATATGCCAAGGAATGTGATAATTGGTTCAAAAATCCTAGTGTTTTTTTTTTTAATCTGCATACTGCATTCCACAGAGGTTACACAAATTTGAAGTCTCACCACAATTTTTGAGTGTTTTCTTTCCCCCACATCCTCACCAAAATTCGCTTTTACTTATATTCTTGATAATTGACATCATAGTTAGTATGAGATGGTATTTAGTTTTAATTTGCATTTTTCTAATTGCTAGAGATGTTGCCTTATTAGTGTTTTTTTTTTTTTTTTACTTTTGCTTCTCAGTAACAACATCCATTGTATTCTGGGGACCAGTTTTGCTTTATTTATGAAGTGGGGACAGGATTTCACTTGAAAGATTGACTGGGAAGTTTAAGGCACATGACCATGAGTCCAGGAATGACTTGTACACAGTTGTCTTGCCCATGATTATGAGAAAAAAAATACATATGGGGAGAGAAGGGAAAAGGGAGAAGGGAGCAAGAAAGGAATGAAACATAGTGGGGCCAAAAACCACACCTTTCCTAATGAAGTGTAGGTGAATGAAAACCAGGCCTGGTCCTCAGATCTTGGGGAGAGAGATGGGTTATTTCCCCAAAGACCAGTTCCTTAGCTAAGCCAAGCTTAGACTGGTAGCAATGTGCCCAAGATGCTCCCAGCTATGGTGTGCCATGTATCTCTGGAAGTAAAAACTTGAGGTAAGTATCTTCTTGAATTTTCAAGGTTAAATTAATGCAGCAAGCCTTTAGGGGCAATTTGGTCCAGGAGCTGAGCATAATGCTGGCACAGACTCTTGGTCATGGCAGACATGACCCACACTACCCTTGTATTTTCTGGCCAGTAGAGGTAGCAGTCCCAACAGGGAAGGGGACCACAGCTCTAGTTTTATCCCAGTGTTAACAAGTAGCATGTCAAACTATAGCTTTACACAGAGCTCATGAAGGAACTCCCTGTGTGATTCTGTTGGCAAAATGAGCAGCAAGAAGAGAGACAGAAAAACAGACACAGAGAACTGCGGCTGTGGCACATGGCAGGTACTAGTGACCTTGAGTTCTCTTACAATACTGAAAAAGGAGCAAGATGTAATTGTATACCCCCTGAGGTCAGGGTCAGAGCTCAACCCCCAAACAACACAAACACATTCATTCTCATTGGAATGTCCATTCTAAGCCTTAAAATTGAAAAAAAAAATCCTCAAGACCACATACACTCTGCAAAATACAGTGTCATTCTTCTTGGTGTGGCACCTCCTATGAAGCAGGACAGGTTAGGCACCTGGATGAGCTTCCTAGCATAAATTCTTAGGGACAGCTGTTTAGGGCATGCAGGCTGGAGTTGGGTATCCCAGGCCACTCTGAGGCACTGAGTGGTAACAGGGATTAGACTTGGGTCATATCTTTCTATATTTGAATGCACTAGTCCAGAAGTTCACTAGGTGCACTATAGTTGTATATGGGTTGAAACATTTTGCTCAAGAAATGTAGCATCACCTAGCACAGTAGTAATCTCATCACACATGCAATTAACTATTTTTTTTTTTTACATATGAACATTATCTGAATTAAACCATCCATATTTTTAAACCATCATTCTTGGGTCTGCATAAGAGCCTTTAGAAGAGTTGCACCATAGATACCCAGCCATATTGCTATCTTGGATGATTAGGTACCTTATGATTTTTAGCTATTCAAAAAATAATCTGTAAAATATAAACATTTTACCCCAAATAATAAAACAAGAAGTGAGTGTAGAGAAAGTATTCTTGGTTGGGGAATGATTTCTGTTCTCTCCCATCCCTTTTCAACAAGATCACACTTTCTTGGAATTCTAGGTTTTTGGGAGAATATCTGTCCTTAAATTGTTTGGACCTCTGCTCCTTAGACTCTTTGTGTCTCTCACCCATACTCAGCTGTCTTTCTGGTGTAGTTGTACTGAGTTTGAGTAGATGGGATGCACTGACCCCCTAAGGATGACCCTTACCAAACTGAGAGAGGAGCCAGACTTAAACCCAGTTGTGAAACAGGGCTGAGAAGAAGGGAGCTAAGTGGCCAACTGTGAAAGAAAAGCCACAACCTGCCTTCTTGGAGACAGAATGACTTCATATTGATTCCTGAGACAGAGGAAATGTCCTTTATGTGCAGCCTTCTGGTTTAAGCAGTCACATGAAGCCTTCTCCACCCACAGGATAAAAAGTCTTGGAGTCTTCAGGATGAGGGCAAGGTGTGGTGGGGTTCTTTAGATCCTTTTGTTTTTTCAAGTTTTTTTTTTTTAATTTCTATTTCTATAGGATCATTAGCTACTAGGATGTCATGTGGTTCATCTGCTAGGTGAGAGAAAGTCATTATGACTACATGGCTGTTCCACAGAGACTAAACAATTTTAGAAGGAGAAGTTTTCACATTCTACCCTTAGAGAAAGGAGATCAATGTCATTTGTGATAGAAATAATCACAGTTGAATAAAAGAAAACCTGTGCAAGGAATCAGGGGATATTGATCAAATATAGCTCTATCACAGCTGTTTTTGCAAGATAGTTAGACCAGGTCCCTGAGGACTGACTTTTTTCTCTTCACAGTGACTGGTATTTGTTCTTACTCTCAAAGGCCCTCCTTGATTTGGGGGTTCGTGGCCTCTGTGTCTTCCCTGATATTTGGTCTAAGACAGACATTTGTGCAGCAGGTAGGCAGAAGAAAAGTGGGCAAATATGTGTATAGCCTAGCACTGCCGGGCTTCCTGGGTACACTGTGCAAACCTGGTGACTTCTTCCCTGGGCACTTAAAGCAATAATCACACTAAAGGTAAAATGGGAATTAAAACATGATACAATGTTCAGGCAAAATAGTGCTAGAAGAAACCAAGGCCCCTGAATAAATTTATATACCTATAAAACTATGTGTTCAGGAACTAGGGTTGCAGTGGCCAGGACCTAGAGCCTGAGAATAAGGTGTGGAGACTTGGACACATTTTGCGTAGGATAACATGGCATCCTGGTTTAGAGGAGCTGGTACTTCCTTAGACTTGCTCTTAGAGTGCAGAGGAAATTGGAGGAATGGAAAACTGCATGTGCAGGAGGAGCATAGGGTTCATTTGTGTTCTGGTGTGACCTGGTAGCTCTAATTTTCCAAGTTGATTCTGAAGACCCCACCTCAGTTTTGGGATGATATTAAATGGTGAACAGATGGCTAGCCATTCATTTAATACTTTTATCAAATTTTAAAACTATTTTTTATTTGAGGCAAGCATTACTCATTTTGATTTAAAACTGCCACAAACACTTAAGGTTTTGAGGGCATTTCTGTAAGTATAACAGGCAAGTTGACTTAAGAAAAATAAGTGAACAAAAAACAATACTAATGCCAAAACTGCAAAGGTGATGTGGGAATATATATATGTATCAATCACTAGAAGGTATCAGTAGGCAGGAAGCCTCCCAAACTCAGGAACAAACTTACCAGTACAGGGCCTATGTGAAGTTCTATCAGGGAATCTCTATCTTTCCTGCTACCCCTCTTCCTCCTCTATGTCAATGAGAAGCTTCTTGTACTTGATACAGACTAGCCTTGAGCTGGGAGGTCAAGACTGATTCAAAACAGTCTGGATTTGTCTTTATATTCAGGTCTACCACGTTCAAGGCCAGTGGCCTTCGACAGGAATTTTAACCCCCTCTGAGCTCTGTTTTCCTCATCTATGAAGTGGGGATGTCCTGAGCCCTGAGTGCTTGAACAGTGTCATGAACTAACATAGACTTCTCAGCTCCACAGTATAGACAATTGCTTCCCTGAAGATCAGAAGGGAGTCTAATGTGTTATTTGTCTCCAGTGTCTGTTTTCTCTTCTTCCAGAAATTGCTTGTGTTTTTTCCTGGGAATCCCCTTCTGCATTCCACTCCATATGGGGTGAGTCAGACAGGTTACCCAGACCAGGAAGTCTTAGCATGAAGCCCCCTGAACAAGCGGCTCTTAACCTGCCAAGTTGGTTTGAGCTGGTCAGAACATACTGTTCAAGAGGCCACAAATAACTGTAGAAAGTGTAGAAAGTGAGCATGGAAACCTTATTGCCCTGTAATGAAATGGGAAAATGAAATGGGAAGTGAGAGATGAAAGGACACTGATTCCTGAAATCAGCTGTGCCTAAGTCAGAACTACCTACAGATATTTTACTTGTAATAGAAAACAAATTTGGGGCCAGGTGCAGTAGCACATGCCTGTAATCCAAGTGGCCCTGGAGCCTGTGGAAGGAGCATCCTGAGTTCAAAGCCAGCCTCAGCAATACCACAGTATTAAGCAACTCTCTCTCTAAATAAAATTCAAAATAGGGCTGGGGATGTTGCTCAGTGGAGAAATTAACTCTGAAAGTGTTTGTTTGTTTGTTTTATTGTATTAAACTCACACTTATAAGTGGGCATACATTTATAGCCAATAATTGTTTTTAGTTTCAGGCAAATTCTTTTTTTTTACTAGTTCTGCAATGCATATTAAAACCACATCAACTGAGATACTTTTCTTGAGTGAGTAGAACAGGTAAAGCAAGGTTATTGTTTCCAGTTTCTTGAGTGGCCCTTGAGCAGGGATAACTTCTGATTGGCTCTATGTACTAGTGGTTTGAATAGGCTAAACAGAATTTGTGCGTGGAGATCAGATCATTGCTTATTTCTAAACTAAGAGTTGTTTATTGAGCCAAGCATTTACCAGAGCCCCTTATGCTGGAGATACAGGATGGAACTGATTCTCTGATGGAATTCTTCTGGTTATCCAGTGCACAGCCTTACCATTTGTTTTGATAATTTTCTAGCATAAAACACCTCACATGCAAATCTTTATTTGAAAGTGATGAAAATGTACATGTATCTTGTGGAGACATCTCATTCCTGGCCTCAAATACTGTGGATGATGACCATCCTAACCTCATTGGTTATTTGAACACAGAAGTGGGAACCAAAGATCTTTGCTGCACAGGAACTGGACTCAACCTTATCTCCTGGTGGTCCTAACCACTAGAGTATGAGGAAAAAGACAGTCACACCATTTAGCTTTATCTTAGCTCTATCTTTTGGCTTTTTCTGAAAGAGCTGGAGACTACAACTCTGTAAATCTTGAAAGTGTAGCTGGAGCAAGTTTAATGTAGATCATGAGAACTTTTTAAATGTTTAATGATACAAGGTTGGTGACTTCATATAAACTGAGACAGTAAGAAGGCCCCCTTCAAACTCTAATTTTTGTAACTAAGAAAGATTTCAGACATTTCACTCAGAAAAACAAGCATTGGTTTATTGAAGGGATAAACAGGGAAAGGGGACACTCTCATAGTAGATAATGGGTCCTCTGAGAGGAGAGAGAGACAGGGTGCCTTTCATGCAATCCACTTTTGTTGGGTATCCCAGAGAAGTTTCCAAAAAGTACTACCCAGGACAACTACTTGACTTTGAACTGACAGCTGGATGACATCCAATTGTCAAGTCCCCACTGCTATGATAACTTTAGGTCACCTTGGCCAATGCAACTGATTCTCATTGAATTCTTTTTTTTTTATTTATTGGTTATTCAAAACATTATAAAAATTACAGAATCACATTGGTTACACATCCAATTTTGACATAATGCCATATTAGTAACTGTGGTATTCTGCTACCTTTCCTATCCTCTTCTATCCCCCATCCCCTCCCCTTCCATCTTCTCTCTCTACCCCATCTACTGTAATTCATTTCTCTCCTTATTTTTTCCCATTCCCCTCAAAACCTCTTATATGTAATTTTGTATAACAATGAGGGTCTCCTTCCATTACCATGCAATTTCCCTTTTCTCTCCCTTTCCCTCCCACCTCATGACTCTGTTTAATGTTAATCTTTTCTCCTGCTCTTCCTCCCTGCTCTGTTCCTAGTTGCTCTCATTATATCAAAGAAGATATTTGGCATTTGTTTTTTAGGGATTGGCTAGCTTCACTTAGCATAATCTGCTCTAATGCCATCCATTTCCCTGCAAATTCCATGATTTTGTCATTTCTTAGTGCTGCGTAGTACTCCATCATGTATAAATGCCACATTTTTTTTTATCCATTCATCTATTGAGGGACATCGGGGTTGGTTCCACAGTCTAGCTATTGTGAACTGTGCCACTATAAACATCGATGTGGCAGTATCCCTGTAGTACACTCTTTTAAGGTCTTCAGGGAATAGTCCGAGAAGGGCAATAGCTGGGTCAAATGGTGGTTTCATTCCCAACTTTCCCAGGAATCTCCATACTGCTTTCCATATTGTCTGCACCAATTTGCAGTCCCACCAGCAATGTACAAGAGTACCCTTTTCCCCACATCCTCGCCAGCACTTGTTGTTTGACTTCATAATGGCTGCCAATCTTACTGGAGTGAGATGGTATCTTAGGGTGGTTTTTATTTGCATTTCTCTGACTGCTAGAGATGTGAGCATTTTTTCATGTACTTGTTGATTGATTGTGTGTCCTCCTCTAAGAAGTGTCTGTTCAGGTCTTTGGCCCATTTGCTGATTGGGTTGTTTTCTTATTGTTTAATTTTTTGAGTTCTTTATATACTCTGGATATTAGGGCTCTGTCTGAAGTGTAAGGAGTAAAAATTTGTTCCCATGATGTAGGCTCCCTGTTTACCTCTCTTATTGTTTCTCTTGCTGAGAAAAAAAAAAATTTAGTTTAAGTAAGTCCCATTTGTTGATTCTTGTTATTAACTCTTATGCTATGGGTGTCCTATTAAGGAATTTGGAGCCCGACCCCACAATATGTAGATCGGAGCCAACCTTTAGTTCTATCAGATGCATAGTCTCTGATTTGATATCAAGGTCCTTGATCCATTTTGAGTTGACTTTTGTGCATGGTGAGAGGAGGGGATTCAGTTTCATTTTGTTGCATATGGATTTCTAGTTTTCCCAGCACCATTTGTTGAAGATGCTATCCTTCCTCCATTGCATGCTTTTAGCCCCTTTATCAAATATAAGATAGTTGTAATTTTGTGGATTGGTTTCTGTATCCTCTATTCCATACCATTGGTCCACCTGCCTGTTTTGGTACCAGTACCATGCTGTTTTTGTTACTATTGCTTTGTAGTACAGATTGAAATCTGGTATCGCTACACCTCCTGATTCACACTTCCTGCTTAGAATTGCTTTTGCTATTCTGGGTCTTTAATTTTTCCATATGAATTTCATGATTGCTTTATCTATTTCTACAAGAAATGGCGTTGGGATTTTGATTGGCATTGCATTGAACCTATAGAGAACTTTTGGTAATATCGCCATTTTGATGATGTTAGTTCTGCCTATCCATTAACAGTGTATATTTTTCCATCTTCTAAGATCTTCTTCTATTTCTCTCTTTAGGGTTCTGTAGTTTTCATTGTATAAATCTTTCACCTCTTTTGTTAGGTTGATTCCCAAGTATTTTATTTTATTTTTTTGAAGATATTGTGAATGGGGTGGTTTTCCTCATTTCCAGTTCAGAAGATTTGTCGCTGATACACAGGAATGCCTTAGATTTATGCGTGTTGATTTTATATCCTGCCACTTAGTTTCTTTGTAGACCCTTTTGTGTCTTCTAGGTATAGGATCATATCATCTGCAAATAGTGATAATTTAAGTTCTTCTTTTTCTATCTTAATGCCTTTAATTTCTTTTGTCTGTCTAATTGCTCTGGCCAGTGTTTCAAGAACTATATTGAATAGAAGCAGTGAAAGAGGGCATCCCTGTCTTGTTCCAGATTTTAGAGGGAATGGCTTCAGTTTTTTTTTCCATTTACAATGATGCTAGCCTGAGGCTTTGCATATATAGCTTTTACAATTTTGAGGTAAGTTCCTGTTATCCCTAGTTTTTCTAACGTTTTGAACATAAAGAGATGCTGTACTTTGTCAAATGCTTTTTCTGCATCTATCGAGATGATCATATGGTTCTTATCTTTAAGTCTATTGATGTGGTGAATAACGTTTATTGATTTCCGTATATTGAACCAGCCTTGCATCCCAGGGATGAATCCTACTTGATCATGGTGCAGGATATTTTTGATATGTTTTTGTATATGATTTGCCAGAATTTTATTGAGCATTTTTGCATCTAAATTCATTAGGGATATTGGTCTGTAGTTTTCTTTCTTTGAGGTGCCCTTATCTGGTTTGGGAATCAGGGTGATATTGGCCTCATAGAATGAATTTGGAAGTTCTCCCTCTTTTTCTATCTCCTGAAATACATTATGGAGTATTGGTATTAGTTCTTCTTTAAAGTTCTTGTAAAACTCTCTTGTATATCCATCCGGTCCTGGGCTTTTCTTGGTTGGTAGTCTTTTGATGGCTTCTTCTATTTCCTCACTTGATATTGGTCTGTTTAGGTTGTTTACATCTTCCTGACATTGGATTCTTAACCATAAATTCTTGCAGATTTTAGAGCTAGGAAAAAATATTTTTATCTCTCTGGGTTTAAGAATGTGGTACATGGAAAGAGTCACAAAAGTTCCCTTCTTAAGGGTAACACAGCTTCTTCTTATGGACATTATTTTATACCCGAATTTTTCCTGCAGATAACAGTTTACTGAGGAATGTGATATACCCTGAAAACTTAAGTCAGGCTGGGTTGCAGGTTAATTTCTTCATGATAGAAAAGCATGTGGGGGTCAGCACAGTGATCCCCACTTTTATAGAATTATTCCCTGAACCTCATGCTCTCCCCACTCAAATCTATCCCCTATCATTTAGCAAGAAGTAGTTTAGCCTAAGTCATACTATGGTTGATCCTGCGTCCCAAAGACTGGGCCCCAGACAAACATCAGTTTTACCAGAGAACTGGATAGGAATGTGAATTCTCAGGTTGCAGTTCAGCCTTCTTATATGAGACTCAGACTGGCTCAAAAATCTTAATTTTAATTATCCATTCAGTTGTATGGTTGGGGCTTCAAATCTGTGCCCTGATTTAGTCTCTACTCCAAGAACAATTTTTTTCACCACTTTACAAAAAAAAAAAATTATTATGACCTCATTAACTTACAGCTTAATGACTTGCATCCAAAATTGTCTAGTTTCAGCCCTGATGGACAGACCCTGAGATTTAAGGGGCTGGGTGCATGGATCTCTACTGCTGAGATGTTCAGGGAATCCTGTTGCAATGACCGCATTAAGACCATCAATCACAACACCCACAGCTAAGAGTCAAATCCCTGTAAATATTTTAACTGTTACTTCTCTTCCAGAGATTAAAGCAACACCAAATCTCTTTTTTAAAAACTCTAAAGGGGGCTGGATTTGTGATTCAGTGGAAGTGTGTTCTCATAGCATGCATGAGGCACTGGGTTTGATCCTCAGCACAACATAGAATTAAAATTTAAATAAATTACATCCACCTCAAACTAAAAACAAAATATTTAAAAAAATAAAAAAAAAGAATCTCTAAAGGCCATGTTACTGCACTATAACCATGATAACCATGGACCATGGTTTTCTTAAATAAAGATTCTGGATCATGATGTACAGATACCCACAGTTGCCTGATAAGACCACTAGATGGTGAGCATGTCTTTTGTTTTGTTTTGTTTTCTTTTGTTTTTGCCAAAGGAGTGCGCTCTGCAGGTGACTGGGGGCTTCTGTTGGTTGCTTCCATCATTTTCCCTGAAGTGTCCTGTGCTGGAGGCAGGTTTTACTTCAGATTCTAGGAAGTTATATGAAGCTAGGGTCTTTGACTACAGTACTACTATAGTACTGTAGCTGGAAATTTATTTAGAATGGTACAGGTCCTCCTCCCCATATAGGACCGGCAGACTATTTCCCCACAGACTGAAGTCCTGGTGGTGGCAGAGATATGGTCATAGGCGCTAATAATACCAATCTGGGGGAGAAAAGTAGAGACAATATTTTCTTCTGCTGAAAAGTATAATCTGGTTTTATGAACACCCAGAACATGTGGCCTGCCTTTTTTGATGCTTTAACATGTTTATAAGGAAGGTAACTGAGAAGGTAGGAAGATATCTTGAATTTGAATCTTGGCGTACAAGCCTAGCTCTACTCCAGACTATTGTGGACTTTATCTGCTAATGTATCTCTTCTGCAAACCACATTTACAACAATGGTGCAACAGGAACAGTGCCTGCACAATTCCCACATTCCAGGTGCAGTGCCCCCCCTTTCCACTCACCTCTGGCAGCCCTTTGTGCTCCCCAGCTCTAAGAGGGGGAAGGCCTAAGAGAAAGAAGGGGCTTCAGTGCCTCCTCATGAAAAAGATCAAGTGGTGCACGTTACAGATGTAGTTGCTCTGGCCCTTTAGAGATTTATAGATTTTCCATTGCC
The DNA here is from genome assembly GCF_964194105.1 of Spermophilus citellus. NCBI lineage: Eukaryota > Metazoa > Chordata > Mammalia > Rodentia > Sciuridae > Spermophilus > Spermophilus citellus. The sequence continues at coordinate 20,876,909 of NC_138193.1, forward strand.
CTAAGAGTGCCTTGAGTTTGTTTTAAACATATGTAGAAGATGCACATACAAGCAGTACTGAAGAGGCATTTGGGAAGCTCCAGGGTTGGTCAGGAGATGAGGGTGTGGGAGATGATGGATAAAATGGGAAAGAGACTTTCTTGTATCTGTGCAGGAAGAAAAGATGAGAAAGCATAAGTGGATTTAGGCTTAGTATGTCATAATTTCAGTGAGCTTTAGGGTACATGAGCCATCTCTGTTATTCTGGTACCTGGACATGCCATGATTAGATCAGACAAAGCTGACTTTGGATGCTGGGAGCGTAATAGGAAGGATATTGGTAGTATGGAAATAATATTAGTTAATTTTCACATGAACAACTTGGGAAGATGGCTAACTATTTCTAAGAATTAACTCTCTACAGAAGGTCATGACTGGGTGATGTAGAGTATGCCTGGGTGTGGTGGTCCATACCTATAAATCAAGGGATTCAGGGGACTGAAGCTGGTGGATTTGAAGTTCAAGGTAAGCCAGAACAATTTAGTGAGACCCTGACTCACAGTGAAATTTACAAAAACACATCTAGGTATCTTCTTCCGGTATAGTAGAACAGCTGTAGAATGCTCTTGAGTTAAATCTCCAGTACCTTCCTCTGCCCCCAACATACACACACACACCCACACACATACACACAGTCAAATAATTTATCCCCTTCATGGTCAGCAAAGCCCCATTGTCAAAGAAAGAGAGTCCAGGCTGTAAAAGGCTGTGGTAACACAAGTACATTCTATTTCCAGAAAAAAAAAAAAAAAAGGAAATGACTCTGTAGGTCCTTCTAGAGGCTTGCCCTCTACTCCCTCAGGCAAGAACCTGTTTGTGATTATTATTTTTTTTTTCTTCACTGACCCTATAGACCCTTCTGGGTGATTGCAGAGCAGCAGGACTTTTTGTTATAATAGAGTATCTTCCAGTGAGGCATAAAGCTTGGCCAGCAGAGCAGAGAAATCTAATGACTGTCCACAGTCTCTCCTCTGTCCTTTGGTCCTCAATTTATCACCAAGTGATACCTTCCTGGGGCAAGCTCAGGATGTTTGGGACAAGGCAAACTACTCAGGTAGAGAGATGAGGGCAGGGGCCTGGCTTTGAATCTCACTGGACCTTTTTTCCCCTCTGGTATAGCAATGTGGAAGGGGAAAGTGAAACACTGCACAGAAAATTGTGGAATGTGCAGGATCAGAAGTTAAATGTTTTTCTTGTAGATGGCAAGGTAATGTCCCAGGCCCCCTGCTTCAGCATGGAGTTGCAGATTCTGATCGTCTGAATATGTGTGTGTGTGTGCACGTGCGTGTGCGCATGTGTGCACGTGAATGCAGGTGAAGTCCTCAATGACTCACTATTCATTCCTGGAATAGAAGAGCTGGAAAGACTACATCCTCAATGGGGTTTCTGCTAAGGAAGAATCTTGTCTGATGTTCAAGTACAGGCATCTGGCTCAATATTGACAACTGACCTGAGACTGGTAAGGTTTGGGAAGGATGGGAGAACTCTTGGTCAGAGAGTTAATAGCACCACAATCAGGGCCAAATTAATAATTCTCCTGCCTTCAGGATTTAGGTTTCTTCTGATAATATGCTGTGTTTCTCCTTTTGCTCCTTCTTTTGTTTCTTTCCTCCTTCCTCACTACTTAGAGACAATCACTGTGCTTAAAGCACTGGGGAGAAAATAATAAATTAGAAAAATACCAGTGGTTTTTTTTTTTTTTTCCAGCATGTATGATCTACCCCAGAGTTCCTGAGCCTAAGCATGGTTAAACTTAGAGACCAAAGACTTATTTTTGGCAAGGGGCTTGCCAACCATGATGATGTTTAGTAAACCTACTCCCTACCTTGAAAATAAAAAAAAGCCTCTAAAATGCTCAATGTCCACTGGGTGTAACCACTGCCATGGCTGAGAACTTCTGAGCAGTGAGGTATAAAGCTAAGTTCACACCTGCAGTGGAGTTTGCAAGGATGTCTCTGTGTCTTCTCGGGGTCTCTTTTATTTAGAGCTATGATCTTCCTAACTTCCTAAGCTTTGCCACATTATTGATATTTGTATGGTTTCTCCCCAGTATGAATTCTCTGGTGTTGTTCTTTTATTAACCGCTTTGTCACCTTCTTTACGTTTCTATGGGTTTTCTCCAGTGTGAATTCTCTGGTGTTGACTAAGTGATGATTTTTGAGTCTGAATTGTGATCATGAAGTAACTACAGCTATTATCATTTTTTTTTAAAAAAAAGCTTTTTAAATGTTGCAGTTGTTTAGACTTATGCACAGCAAAAACCTGAGTCTGATGACCAAAAAACCTGAGTCTCATTGTCTTTTTTTTTTTTTGTTTTGTACTTGGGATCAAACCAAAGTGCTCTCTACCACTGAGCCACATCCCCAAATCTTTTGATTTAGAGTTAAGATCTTCCTAAGTAGCTTAGATTCTTGTAAAATTGCTGAGGCTGGTTTTGAAACTGTGATCCTCCATCCTCAGCCTCTCCTGTTGCTTGGATGAAATGTTTGTAGCACTGTGCCCAGATGAAGACTGAGTCTTCCAGAATCCTGAGAGAACCTGAAGTACTGCAGTGGAAGAGATTTCCTCATACATTATTGACTGTTAAAAACATCATTCCCTGGAAAGAAGCACCTTGAGGAGCCGAGGATGGATTCTGGGAAAGATGTTAACTATCTGAGCTTTCACAATGTGGCTTGGGACAGACATTTTTCTTGGGTGACACAACTGTATCCCTGCAAGTGTTACTGTCAGGATGGACTCATCAGTCCAAATGCTTTTCATTGACACCATTTTTTAACAATTCCTTTTTTTTTTCAAATGTAACACAATCATTGATTTAAAAAGTGTGCAGGGCTGTGGTTTTAAGAGAAAAAAGGGCAACAATGTTTCAGCAGGAACTGGCTCAGTGTTCTCAAAAACAGATGTCAGATATATGCAAGCAGAGCAACATATTGGTACAAAGACACACAGTGCTACCCCTGGTCTGCTAGTATCTGCTTTAGTATGTTCAGGGGTGGAAAAAGGTAGTATGCTTCTTTCTCATATGTGCAAACCCTCTGGAGGATCAGGGGCTCAAAGTCATGGATGGAGTCTCAGGGCTCTCAGGGTCATAGACAGGCCTCCTGCTGTCTATTCAGTGTGAGCATTCATACCCACTACATGTGTAAATTTAACCACAACATATATTGTATTTTGCTGTTTAAAATCTTTGTTTCTCAGCACCTGGTTTTCAAACTTGTGAACTCTGCATTTGATGTAGAAACCTAAGATGTATCATTTGAAAAGCTAGAATCTGATGCCTGAAGTGTGACAAAAATATCTTTTTAATGCTTTTTATGCCCATAAAATCCTGAGTGAAATTTAACTAACCTCAGAGCAAAAGACATTGACATGCATGCTTGTCATCCAAGCAGCACAGGAGGCTGAGGCAGTAGAACCACAAGTTCAAACCCAGCCTGAGTACTAAAAGTGAGGCCTTAATCAACTCAGTGAAACTGTGCCTATAAATAAATACAAACTAGGGATGGGATGTGGCTTACTGTTTGAGTGCCCCTGAATTAAATCCTCAGTATACCCCCAAAATAAAATAAATAAGACATTGACAAAGGAACATGCTGTCCATCTGAGGTTATGGGAAAAACATTGATGTGATCATAGACTTCTGGCATAAGATGGTTTTATTAATGTGTCAGTTTGACACAAAAGAGGCCTTTAAGTACAGAGTTAGCTTTGGAAAAAAAAATATGATTTGAATTTAATCAATTCAAACAGAAACTGATGAAAGGACAAGTGAACCTGGAGAGGTCCACAGAAGGAAAGAGGGCCAAGGGTCCAAACATGCTTCCTGCCCACTTCCATGGGCTCCTGTGTAATGGCCAGTTGGGCAAGGGTTGAGGTTTCATGGAGTGAGCACTGCAGAGCTATCTCTGAACAATTGTAATGTTTCTTTCCAGTATGAAGTTTCTGGTGACCAATGAGGTGTGATCTTACAAAAAATGACTTGTACAGTCTATGGATTTGTGAGAATTGTCTCAAGTATGAATGACCTATTTCTTGTTAACAATTGAAGCACACTTAAAACTTTGCCACATTCATAATATTGACATGACTCTTATCCAGTATGAATATTTGGTGAACAACAATACTTTTCCTAATAAAATAGCTTTGCCACATTCTTTGCTTTTGTACGGTTTCTCCCCAGTATGAATTCTCTGGTGTTTAGAAATGTGGGATCTTTGATAAAGAGCTTTGCCATATTCTTTACAATAGTATGGCTTTTCCCCAGTATTAATTCTCTGGTGTCAAATAATGTATGATTTTTGGTTAAAAACTTTGCCACATTCATTTGTATGGCTTTTCTCCTATATGAAGTCTCTGGTGTTGACTAAGGAGTGACTTTCAATGAGAAGCTTTCCAACATTGATATTTATATGGTATCTCCCCAGTATGAATTCTCTGGTGTTGCGTAAGGTATAATCTTTTATTAAAAGCTTTGCCACATTCTTTACATTTGTATGGGTTTCTTTCCAGTATGAATTTTCTGGTGTCTAGTAAGATGTGATTTTTGAATAAAAGCTTTTCCACATTCTTTACATTTGTATGGCTTTTCTCCAGTATGAATTCTCTGGTGTAGAGTAAGGCGTAGTCTATAATTAAAAGCTTTGCCACATTCTTTACATTTGTATGGCATTTCTCCAGTATGGATTCTCTGGTGTACACTAAGGTAATATTTTGAATTAAAAGACTTGCCACATTCTTTACATTTGCATGGCTTTTCTCCAGTATGAATTATCTGGTGTTGAGTAAGGCTTAGTTTATAATTAAAAGCTTTGCCACATTCTTTACATTTGTATGGCTTTTCTCCAGTATGAATTCTCTGGTGCTGAGTAAGGCCTGATTTTAGATTAAAACCCTTGCCACATTCTCTACATTTGTATGGCTTTTCTCCAGTATGAATTCTCTGGTGTTGAGTAAGGCGTGATTTCTGATGAAAAGCCTTGCCACATTCTTTACATTTGTATGGCGTTTCTCCAGTATGGATTCTCTGGTGTTCACTAAGGTGATATTTTGAATTAAAAGCCTTGCCACATTCTTTACATTTGTATGGCTTTTCTCCAGTATGAATTCTCTGGTGTTGAGTAAGGCTTACTCTATGATTAAAAGCTTTGCCACATTCTGTACATTTGTATGGCTTTTCTCCAGTATGAATTCTCTGGTGTTGAGTAAGGCTTAGTCTATAATTAAAAGCTTTGCCACATTCTTTACATTTGTATGGCTTTTCTCCAGTATGAATTCTCTGGTGTTGAGTAAAGTGTGATTTTCGATTAAAAGCTTTGCCACACTCTGTACATGTGTATGGCTTTTCTCCAGTATGAATTCTCTGGTGTTGAGTAAGGCCTGATTTTTGATTAAAAGCCTTCCCACATTCTTTACATTTGTATGGCTTTTCTCCAGTATGAATTCTCTGGTGTTGATTAAGGTGTGATTTTCGATTAAAAGCTTTGCCACATTCTGTACATTTGTATGGCTTTTCTCCAGTATAAATTTTCTGGTGTTCAGTAAGGTGTGATTTTTGATTAAAAGCTTTGACACTTTCTTTACATTTCCAGATTTTCTCTCTGGTATGATTACTGTAGTGTTTAAAAAGGTTTGAGTAACACTTAAAGACATTTTCACATTTCTTCAATTTGTAGGGTATATCTTCATTGTAAAGCCTATGGTTTTTAGTAATGGATGGAATTTGAGTAAAATATTTTTCACATTCTTTACTTATGGAGGATTTATCACTGCTCTGATAAACAATTGAGGGATCTTTAAATGCTTTTACATATTTTTTAAACTCGTAGGGGTTCCCACCAAAATTAATTCTCTGGAGTTCAGGAATTCTTGTAGTTTTATTAAAAATGCTTTCACATACCTTATATCTGTAATTTGTCTCTTGATTATGAAAGCTTGGATAAATAAATTTTGGGCATGGATTAAAAACTTTTTCACTTTTATCATTGTAAAGCTCTTTTAACTGATCACATGGGTGTTTTCTAGGATTTAAAAAAAAAAGGAAATTTTAATGACTTTCACAGAATTTACATTGTTTTACACCAAATCTAATATACTGCTAATTACTTTGGGTAGAGATTGTCTACAGGTCCTGAACAGAAATATTTGTGGATATTTACAAAATGGTGCATTTCAAATTATTCCACTTACTAACTAAAGAATGAAATTGACTACATAGAAAATTTTGTATCTTTTAGAGGAAGGGTATAATTACAAAATGCTGTGCAAATATATTTAAAAGCACACATGAGTCCTCAAATATGACTGCCATATGTGTTGTTGTCTCTTTCCAGCTAAGCGAATGCCCCATATCCCTACAGTTCCAACTTGCCTCAAACACACAATTGTTTGGTTTTAATTTGCGGGAAACCCTGCAGACACTGGAACATAAACATGGCGCTTATGTGCCAGAGCATTTTCATTAAGCCAAAGACCAAACTGCATCTGAGCTGGGCTGCTCAATTTTCCAGCAAAAATATATATCACTGAGGGTGTTGTTAAAATTCTTTCTATGTAACTAGCTCACTGAAATCAGTTAGAAAATACTTTGGATTTGTTGAAAACATATTCCTTGAGATGCACAGATGAGTAGTGCTATGGCCTGAGATTTAGTTCACTGGGGACATGTATAGGATCCAGGAAGTCTCTGGATCCTACACTTGGAAACTTTTTCTCATTCCACCCACAACCACAGAATGCATAGATATTTTGGGTATTCACTTGGAGACTGGTCAAAATCCCTATTGATATGAAAGATGAAGCAGTGCATGTCAGATGGATCTGCTTGAAGATATCTATGAACTCTGCATGGAATTTTTTTTTTAAAAGCATGGAATCCATTAGGAGAAAAAGACTGGTATCTGGGAACTCACAGTTGAAATCCAGCTTGTTTGAGACTATCCAATACATGTTATATACTACCTAGTTTTGTCTAAATTCAGCATGGCACTAGAGATGGTATCATCCATTGGAGCCACATAGCCACAGCATCATAGAGATGGGTGAGACTTGCTAGAATGCCAATCTACATGTCTAAAGAAAGAATTTTACTGTTGAAATTTTATTCCTACCTTTGATGTACACTCCCTTAAATAAAGAATGGAAAAACCATCTAGTCATCTTTTTTTAGATCTTATGTGGTCTAGAGAATTTATAAGGTGCTTTACCTCTTTTATCATAAGTTATGGCCTTGTGTCATATTCCTTTATTTATTTATTTCAGATATTCATTTTTTTTTCAGGTGGCTCATCACTTTCCAAGAAGGAAATGACTCAGGTGGAATGCTTGAAATCCCATGACATGGAGTGATTATGCTAACTTGTAAGTCATGAATAGATAGGTAACTACACAAAGAGTGCTTCAAGTTGAATTAAAATTATAAATATTTACAAGCAACCTTGACTCAAACCATCAAGTTTCAGGGAGAAGGGTCTACAAAAATGGTATCCTGAAACAGTAGACAGAATCATGGATTGACAAAGACATTATAGATCTTTGTTCCCTAAGGAGGAGAAATTTCATGGTTAAGACATGCCCCATTCAAAGGTGGTCTTACCTCACCAATGTGGCTGTTTTAATTGTCTTAAAAGTTTTACAATTACAAGCTTTAGTCTTTCATTGTTCTTCATTAGCCCCACACCTTCCCTACTGCTTATGCACAAGGCATATTTTCTACTCCTCAGCATGAGCTCAGAAAAGTGTCAGAAGACTTACATTGTTCTCATAAGACCCCCATGTCTGCTTTTGAGGTGTGATGCATTCCTGCAAGCCTTTTGGGCTTTGGGTTTTCTGGGAGACTGTGCTAGAAGTTCCTGAGTCTTTCCTTTGTTTCAATTGCTGTACATGACAGATGAGCTGTATGCTTATTTGATGTGTTTTAGAAGGACATTGCTGCTCTCTTCTATTAATCATTAATGCATTTAAAAAGCAATGGCTACCAAACTTTCACGTTAAACATATTTAATTAATCAATAGTTCTTTTCAACAGAAAGTCCTAGTGAGGCTTATTGCAGCATTTCCATTTCTCCTTAATCTGAATATTTTTCTTGTCTCTAAGTAAAAATACTATACATGTGTTTAAATGATGAGACAATTTGTCTATATTGTGTAGAAAATCACCTTGTTATAACTTCATAAAAAAGATTAAAATATTGCAATTTTGTATTAGTGATCTGTAGACTTTTATCTAATGTGCAATCACATAGAGATTATTAAAAGTTAAAACATAACTGATTAATAAGCATTTTATAACTATTTAGATTTTTTTCACTAAAATGCCCATTTCTATTCTAGTTTTATTTCTAAAGCTTCCAAAACTGGTTGTGTCTTTATTTTCCGGAAGGTATTTTAAAGACTCAGCTTTATAATGGCTTGTAAACATTGAATGTATGTGTAGGTTGATACATGTTTTTGCATTTGAAAATACTGTGCATTGTAGTGGTTGTATAGAAAATATTTTAAAATTACAATAATGTACTTAAAAATTTTAACCAAACAAAAAGTGGCTGTCACAAGTTGAGGAGTCAGTCTTCTGAGATGTTTGTAATAATGTAACCTGATTAATTTGTAATTTTGTGTATAAATAATTTTCATTATTTTTTTCTCTTTATTAAAAATTTTTTGAACTTTCCTCTCTTTTAATTTCTATTTCTTGTTTAAAATTAAGTATATAACTCTCTTGGTATCCATACCTGCTCTTTATCAAGTTTTGCACAAAATATTTTATTTCTTCTTCTTCTGAAAATTCTTGGTTTGGATTAGAAGTCATACCTGAAATAAATTAAAATAGCAAGTTATTCCACTTATGACACTATGGGGAATACACTGCAAATATATAAAAACTTATCAAGGTGGGGGAGGGGAATAGCACCAGAACAGAATAATTTAAAGCCATTATTACTCAAGAAATATACAGAATTTACTATAATATGCTGACAAAAGCTGTGAGAACTTTGAAAATCATCTTAAGAATTTGTGGCACCACAGATGAGGACAACATTCAAACTGACTGATATCACAATCACAGCCCTTCACTTCAACATATTTAACTCCACCTGTGACTCAAATGTTGCAGAAAATAAATTTCTTATTTAGTTTTTTTTTTTCTTTTTATCTTTTTGGGAAGTATTTCTTAGGATTAAACACAGTGATATTCTATCACTAAAATACATCCATAGACCTTTCTATGTTTATACTTTTTTTGAGACAGTTTATTACAACAATGCTAAAATTTATTTCAACCTGGCATTCCACTGCCATAGATTCCCAATTATATGGAATTACATTTATATATCATTGCACATGATCTGTTTTTGTTTACATTGTAACTTCCAAATATTTTCCAAAATGACTATGATGATTTAGCTTAACATATTTTAAATAGAAAAATCTCAATGAAAATAATAGCTCACACAATAAAGGGTATAATCTACTCAAGCAAACCAAAAGTTGAGAGTTGGAAAATTGATGTTGTTAATTATCTAAGCAATGCCCAATAACCTCTTGAAAGATATTTATTAAACTAAATAAAAATGTAGAAAACTGAAAATAAATTCAGAAAAATAGGAACAGAAAAAGTAGAAATTATATACTAGAAATATTCATTTAAAAATGTCTCAGGCTGGAGATACATTTTAGATGGTAGATTACTTGACTCACATGCAAAAGGCTGGGCTTGATTCCCAGCCCACCCCCCACACACACACAGTCTCATGAATTAAAAATTTGAGGAATAAAATATATCAAATGCTAGAATTAATTAAAAGACACAGGTAGTGTTGGACACAGTCGTGCATAACATTAACCCCAGCACATCGGGAGGCTGAGACAGGAGGATCAGGAGTTCAAAGACAGACTCGGCAATGATGAGGCAGTAAGCACCTCAGTGAGAACCTGTCTCTAAGTGAAATACACAATAGTGATGGTGTTGTCACTCAATAGTTGAGTGCCTCTGAGTTGAATTCAAAATAAATAAATAAATAAATGAAAAAAGTTAATAAATTTATAACCAAACTTTTAAAACTCTTCAAAAAATAATTGATATCAAAAGATATAAAAAGAGAAATTTTATTTACAAAGATATTCTTTTATGATTAACAGTTGATTTCTTTACAGAAGACTTCCAGAAAAGAATTGGGATATATAGGTATGTATGTTGAAAGAAAAAGAAAATATGAACCTAGAATACTTTATCTACCAATACCATTTCTTTTAACTTTATGAAAAATACATCGTTAAAGATATGAAAATATTCAAAAATTGCTTTACTTCTTGATCTGCTGTAAGAGAAATAATCAGTGGAATATTTGCAATAAAATATTCTTCACAACAGAAATCATATAAAATTTGAAAGCTCTTGTGGAAAAGAAAAATATATAAATATATATTTTATTATACCTTCATTGTTGTATGTAAAACATTTCATTCTACAATAGAATGTGGAAAACTAAAGCATAAAAATTATAATAAATATTTGCTAATTAGTATAAATTAGAAAAGCAGGTGTGACATCAATAACAACTCATGGCAACGCATGTAAAGAAATTGATTGTTTTAGAAAATCAATAAATTTAGAATAAAATGTAGTGCAAACTAAGTACTTTATTTTTTCATTAATTTTCCTTTAGTTATACATGAGAGTAGAATGTATCTTCATATATCATACATTCATAAATTATAACAATCTATTCTTTTGGTGGTAAATTATGTGGAGTTACACTGGTTATATATTCATTAAGAATATAAGAATGTAATTTCCAATTTATTCTACTGTTTTTAAGCACTTAAATAATTACAAAGTAATGACAAAATAAACATCAAGGATAAAAAAGTAGAAAAAAGTAAATTATCACCATAAAAATGTATGAGCTACGCATTAAGGCATATTTTAATAGTAGGAAAAAATATAAGAAATCAACAAAACTTGAAAACTATAGAAGTTTTTCCTCATCACTAATTTCAATATCAATAAACAATTTTGAAAAAAAAACTAATCAAAACACAATATGACCAACAAGATTAAACTACAAAAATTCTCTTTAGATATAAGGTCACAAAAAGATTAAAAACAAAAGGATAAAACAAGTATTACATGCAAAATTGTTGATAATATTTATATAAATAAGAGACAAAGTAGAATATTATATAAAAATAAATATGCCAAATCCTTAGAATACAATCATATGGAATATATTTGTAACTCAAATAATGTTTTTCATCTACAGAAAGAAAAGACAAAATTCAACATCATAGAAAGCAAAAACATAATAATAGGAGACATCAATCCCCAATTAATGCAAAGAATAAAAAATAGAATTGCATTATTACCCAAGGAATAAAAAAAAAAAAAACCTTCAAATAACATTAAAAACCATTTTGGTTTACAGAGGCAATATTCTCTGTAGTCTCTGGAATATTATTCCAAAGAAATCAGGTTAAATGCACAAAACAAATGTTAACAGATATTACAATATTGAAGTTGCATTCTAACATAACATAATAAGACAGAAATCAAAAGCAAAAGTGATATTTAAAATTTATGAATATGAGTTTAAAGCCAAATTCAGCAATTAAGCAAGGCCCTAAGCAACTTATCTAGACAATGTAACAAAATGATAAATAAAACAGCTGCCAGCCAGGCGTGATAACACACACTTTTAATTCAAGAAGCTTGGGAGTCTGAGACAGCAGGATTGTGAGCTCAAATCCAGCCTCATCAAAACAAGGTGGTAAGCAACTGAAGAAGACCATGTTTCTAAATAAAATACAAAATGGGTCTTGGGATGTAGCTCAGTGGGCAAGTGCCCCTAAAGTCAATCCCCAGTAACCTTCCCAAAAAAAGGGGTGTAGATGTGGCTCAGAGGGTAAACACCTCTGTTACAGAAAAAAAGCCTAAAGAACCCAAAGTAATCTATGAAGTCTACGTAATACCAATCAAAAAAATCAATATTATTTTTGCATGTACAAAATAAGTTATTTGAACAATTCTATGGAATATCCTGGGTACATATATAACTACACATATTAATATAAAAAATGCTTCCTTACATAAATACAATAAAAGTTACAATATTCAATAGAGCATTTTAACTTGAGGTTAAATGAGGAAGACATGAGTAATAAAACTAAAAGACATCAATTAGCCCTCAACTTGATGGTCAAATCAAAATATATTTACAGATCTATTCTCATTAAAACAACATTCAACAGAGACCAATGTGGCAAAACAATCAAATTATATTTCACATGAATACATGCAGGCAATTTGAAATGAAATATGAAAACTTTTAAAATTTTACAAAGATAAGAAATTGTATAATATTTACAATGATCAACTTTTAAGATAATATCTAAGTGAAATAGTAATACCAATAAAAAAAAAAAAAAAAACAAATACCAGGTAACTCTATGTATGAGAGATATCTACTGTAGCCAAATATAGACACCAAAAAGAATGGCATCAGGGATGAAAATGTGAGACAAAGAATCACTTGTTTGGAGGAAAAATAAACTTACTTTTTATGTGATACACACATTCTAGAAAAAAAAATCTTACAAACCAATTTATATGAATACTACTGAGCAGTAAATTCAAAATATATAAGACAGTAAGTTCAGGAAAGTTATATAGTATATAGTTTTTATCAAAATTAAAAATTTGACAAATACATAAAAGGTAAACAGAATTGGAAACATTTTTATGGTACCTTTAAAATACTAAAGTCTTACTCCTAGACAAAAGAACAGATTCATATAGAGAGAGATAATGAATATGCCATTAATTCTAGCAACTTGGAAGAAAGGCTGAGGCATGGAAATAGAATTTCAGCTTCAGCCACTTAGCAAGTGTCTATTGTAAACTAAAAGTCAAAAGGGCATGACAATGTAGCTCAGTATTATAAGAGTTCAATTCACTGTGTGTGTGTGTGTGTGTGTGTGTGTGTGTGTGTGTGTATGTATAAATATATAAACTTAAATACATTATATGATTAAGCACAAGAACTGAGTATAAACAATCAATGTACTATATAAAATCATATATAAAAAGGGTTAATATTTATACATGTAAAAGAAAATCATAGAAAACTTGATTGAAAATTGGAACATGGTTCATGTGCAGTTTAACTTCAACTAATGTTTTCCTAAAGTGACAAATCATGATAATTTCTGTTCAATTATAACATATAGGTATTGAAATAAAAACAATATCACTGATGTGAGAAAACCTAATGAACAACACTGAAGCTCTCTATAAAGTGAAACTCAAAAAAAAAAAAAAAGAATTAGAAAAATGTAACCCACAAAATTCTGGATAATTGTATTACAATAGAAATATTTCTTTTTACTTTTTTTGTAGTGATAGGTGGACAGAATGCATTTATTATATCTGTTTATTTTTATGTAGTGCTAAGGATCAAACACAGTACCGCACACATGTGAGGAAAGCCCTCTGCCACTAAACTACAGCCCCAGCCCTGAAAATTCTTCTTTAAACCACATTGATCAGCTATACTTACATAACCATTAGGAGCAGGTATTATGAAATACTGCTATTTATTACATGGCAGAAAAATAATAAAAAAAAATACATGTGCAATGTCAAGGTGCTATGTCAATTCCCTACTTGAAAATGCTCTTCACTAGAGTGTTATCAGCCTCAAATATGATCTCTGGCACACAGCTCCTGGGAATAAAAGAACTCTCTTTATAAATAAGCCCGATGTTTCACTGAGCCTAAAACTGTCTACGTAACAGTAAGTTTATACAATGGACTTTCTTGAGAGCTACACAAAACTCCTAACATTGCACATTACAACTTAGTATATAACTGAGGTATAAGGTGCATAATGTTGCTAAGTTGGTAACCTGCCTAGTAATAAAATGAACAATATGTAGTAGTGATGCCAATGAACTAAATTAACCTATTGATATGAGGCAGCTTGGCCTCCTTGCCATTATCCCACCTTTCCTGCCCCTTGACTCTGTCTTTTTTTTTTTTAAACAATGCTTTGTGCATTTGAATGTAGGGAGATCACTGGAGAACAAAAATGAGCTTCAATAATTCATATGCATGATAAACATAGAGCATGCAATGCTCTTTAATTATTGCAACAGAAATAAACCTAGGCTTGAAAAAAATAAATTTTATGTCAGATTTTAGCTTATCAATTAACATTTTTAAATGTGAACTCCTCTTTGACATTTGAACCTCTTATCTGTATTCTTTGCTTCAGTGATTTCTACCCACTTTGATATATGTCTGCTGCCAATTTTCTCTTCAAATTCCAAGGTTATTTCTTTGGGGGAAAGAAAGGTGACCAAGGATAACTTACAGAGAGCGAGATGTTTTTGATGGAAAATGGAGTATGTCACATTTTGTTATTTTCTTGATAACTACAGAAGGCTTTTTAATATTTTCCTCCATAGAAAAAAATAAAGAGAAAACACCCTTAAGATTCTACACAATTATTTTCCAAATCATTTTTCAGACAAAAACACTAAAATACTTTGAAAACATTTTTATTCCCTACATTGTGAGCAATAATTAGAAATGATAAGTTAAAGAAAAATATTTAACACTTTATTTTCTACAAAAACAAATGCCCAATCTTTGTCCTAAAAAACAAGAAACTAAAACTTTTTCATGCAAAATAGAAGCTGGCATAAGATACTCTATACAGTTAAAAAATTAAATATTGGTTTTGAATTAGAAGTTCTGAATAAAATTTAGGCTCACCAATAAAGAGTAGGTGTCTACAGATCTCTAACATCACATCTCCATATAAAGTCTGCTGAGAAGGGTCCAGGCATTTCCATTCCTCTTCTGAAAAATCAATGACCACATCCCTTAATGTCAATCGTTCCTGAAGCAAAAATGAATAAATACACATCACATAAACCATATGATTTATGACACAGTATTTAACTTCACAAAAATTTTAATGAGTTAAAAGAGGTGGTTTTCACATATGGTAGTGATGTCAACCGTTCAATAAGATACTTTTTTAATGGTGCTGGGGATTGAACCCAGGGCCTTGTGCATGAAAGGGAAGCACTCTACCAATTGAGCTATAACCCCAGTGCCAATAATTTGTTATAAGCAGTAAAATTGGTGGATAAATTTGGTATAATGAAACCCAGGGAGCAGCGCATGAGAAGCAAAACACTGAAGCAAAAAAGTGGAAAAAATCCAACATAATTCCAAAGGATAAATAATAGTTGCAATTAGTTATTGAATATTCAAAAGAAGCACAACAAACAAAGCAATGATACTTGAGACATACATAGAAAAAATATAAGTAATAACTATACTTATTCAACAGTGGTCACCTTAGCGTGTTGAAGACATAAGAGATCACTAAAGACACACCAAAACTTTCAACAGTCCACATATTTATTTGAATGGTTATCTCCAAAGTTGTCTATTTTCTCATTATTTAAACATACCATAAATCTATACTATCTTAAAAAATATTTTTACTTCTGCAGACCACAATATCACACTTCTAAAATGATAAAATTTTTAACTATCAAACTATTACAAAACACTTAGGTACTTGGGTCATCTTGAACTACATGGAACAAAGTTATATAACAAAAAATAAAAATAAAAAAAAAAATTAAGTGAACAGACTGTTAATCTCTCAGTTCATAAGGAAACTGACACATCAGGTTTAACATTCCCAGATTTGTAAAACCACTCTGTGAAACTGTATCCTCACATGGCTCATTTCAAAGTAGAAAGTGAGAGAATACTAAGCAATTAAGAACAAAAATTCTGAAAGGTTCTGGCACCCTAAATGCCTCCCTGACTACATAGAAATACATCTTTTTTCAGAATCTCACTTATCACTAGTGAACCAACACATACATGAAGTTAGTTTAACATTCTATGTGATGTCTTTCTTCTGAAACAGCATTATTATTATTATTTTTTTTTAATTAGAGATTTAACCCAGGAGCTCTCTACCCCTGAAATGCATTTCAAGAAGTTTTTATTTTTTTTTAATTGTGATAAATGGGCTTACAAAGTTGCTTAGGGTCGCTATATTACTGAGATTGGACTCAAATTTACTTTCTTCCTATCTCGTTTTTCCACATCACTGTGATTACAGGTGTGAGCCATGACTCCTGACTCTGCAACCACTTTTGATACTAAATGTGCAAACAACAACCAATATTTCAACAATTAGTAGTCTCATAATTCAATTCTGATAACATCTAGTACATATCCCACAAGGCTGGTGTTATGCCTATAAAATTTTCCTAAATGAAGTGCCAGTTTCAAGTCCCAGAATAGAATAATATTTATATTTATGATTCATTCCCTATAAATTAGGGGTCTCTACATCTACACAAACAAGTTACTTATTCGGATAAAAAAGAACACACTTATGTATACCCGCTTCTTATAAATTATATAAATAGGGAAGTTGACAATTGAAACCTTGGATAGAATATAAAAAATGACAGAGGAAAATGGGACACCTTATAGGCCATTTTAGGAAATAACTGATTGAAGATATTACCTCCAATTTTTCTGTTCTACTACAGAAGAGCTCCCTTCCCAATATGATTTAGAAGATCCTCACTATTTTAAATATGATGGTTTAGAAACTCAGAATATTCACATTCTTGTCCATAAAAAAATTAATTGAACACTTTTATATTCAGGGGTAAGAAGAAAATATTTGTTTAAAAATAAAAAAGTGAATCTTAAGTCTCTCGTTTATGTGAAACCCTTAGAATATTAAGCCATCTCATGTCAGCCCAAAACAACATATACACAATTTTCTTAAAACTCCTAAGTATTTGTTGGCTTCAGGGTAAAGGAATCTTCATCTGGAATTTTGATTTATTTTTTGGTAAGGGGGCATTCTACAACTAAGATATATTCTAGGCCTTTTATTTTTTTAATTTTATTTATTTATTTATTTATTTATTTATTTATTTATTTATTTATTTATGTTTTTTTGAGACAGTGTCTCACTAAGTTGCTACACTAAGCTTCAGGTTTGATCTTTCTTTCTCAACCTCCAGGTTATTTTGATTAATGGCATGGCCTAATATGCCCAGAATTTTATGAATTTTATAACCCTAACCTCCTTTGGTCCATTTTACTTTCACCTTATTTATTTGCGCTATTTCTTCTAAAAAAAAAAATCCCTTGACAGCATAAGATTTTGGATGCATCCATATCTTATGTTTGATGACACTGAAGTATTGCAATGTAGATTTAGAAAAACAAAAGCTGCTTATTACCTATCTCTGAATTTTCCTAACCTGAAATTCTAGAAATAGCTCTACAGCAAGGAATATTATAGCCATAGATACAACTAAGATCTTACTTAACCTTCAATGATGTTCTTTCACAGGCTCAAAAAATTCCCTTAGTTTGAATACAATTTTATTTGAAATTTAACTCTATCTTTTCTCTTTGCAAACTTTTTTTAAACCTTTCAAATATTAGTGATAAATTACATTTTATATGTAATAAAAATATTAGAATAAGTGAGAGATTCTCAAACCATATAGTATTTACTTAAATATTTAGTTACCACCTCAAACATGGGGCACTACATTATGTCTTCCAATTAGCATATAGTGAGTTTTTCCTTGAAGACATCTGCACAAACACAGTAGGATTTTTTTTTTTTTTTAAATCCTTGCTACATTTTATTCTCCTTTCAAATTCTGGCACCTTATAAAAAATCTTCCATAGATGAGTATGAAAATGGAAGTCAAAAATCATATGTGCCTTTCTTTTAAGTTACAATATCAATGGATCTGAGCAGCAATATATTTCTGTGGAGCTGAACCTAATAACATTTTGGGAAAATAATATTAATATTCCAATGTTTGATGTTTACATGAATCCTATAAAAGATATTTCTGTAATCTCTAGAGTATCTAGAGTATTCATCTAGTTCAACAAGGTGCTCCATTTCCTGACCACAAGGTACTCTGTAAGAAGAGAGGATTACACCCAGTTTGATATTCTCTAGGTAATTCAACATGGGAGCTCTAGGTACCATGGGTTAGCTTCATGTAATTTTTACACCATGGCCACTCAAAGACATGGCAGATACTCAAGAGACATCATACTAAAGTTTCTTAAGGGGACCCCAAACTTGCTATCTATGTTTATGAAAGACAAATAAACAAAAGGTTCAAAGATGTTTTTAATTTTAATACTAAAGATTAAACTCAGCAGTGTCTACACACTGAGCAACATCCCCCTCCCCTTTTTATTTTTTAGTCTCAATATATTGATCCTCTTGCTTCAGCCTACTAAAATACTGAGACTATGAACATGCATCTTCACACACAGCATTAGGTACCAATACTTTTTAAAGAGTTTCATGTTTTAACCCCATGTTTCTCTCATGTAGAAGTACAACCATACACATACACATACACACTCACTCACTTTTAAAAATTCCATCTAAAACCAAGGAAAAGATGAATTAAAACTATGTGCTATTTGAAATGTTCCAGGGAACCATACTTCATAATATAGTGAATTAGCTGAGAAAAGATGACATTTAGGAAAATCATGCTTACCACACATTTGGAAAATGCACTTTAAAAATTGGGTTCCACCTGGTAAGGAAAAAGAAACTGAGAATTCCTTGGACCACAGCTCCTCCCAAATATGAATTATTTACATGAGTCAAAATTCTCATGTCCTGATCCTGTCTATAACATCCACTCTGAAGAGGTGTAGGCAAGAAAACACAGAGTTACTTTCAGGCCAGGAAGAGGTCACCAATCTGGAACAGGACAAAAAGTAGAATCCTCACTGTCAACCCCATTCTTAGTTCCAGAGGTGGCAGTATATTGAGCTTTATCAAACTTAGAGTAGGGTTAAAAGATTACAAAGGTGACCTCAGGAAAGCCTAGGTTCTCAAAATTAGTTCAGACTACTTTTACTCAACCCCTTTCTTCTGCTTCATAATGTCGAGCACTGCAGACTTATCATTTTAAAAAATACTCAAGGGCCTGTGGTGGTGGCTCTGGTAGACTCTTGCCTAGCATGCATGAGGCAATGGGTATGCAAAATGCACTCAGCTCTTGTTCAGGAATTTTGATGCAGCTAGAGCTTAGAAAAAGTAGATAATCTTCTATAGCATCATGCATAGTTTAAAAAATAAAATGATAAATATGTATAACTGAGCTTTTAGATGCCATAAGTAAAACAAATAAATAATTATAATAATAAATAAATGTCTCTAAATTCTTATAATTTATGTTACAACAAATAATTTGTACTATACAATAATTTAAGATATAAAATAATTTAAAATTTTTATTACATAAAATTATGATTATAATTTCTAGAAAAAATATTTATATTTTAACCCAATATTATTCATAATTTTATTATTCTAATAGACAAACAATGAAAATTGTTAGCTAACTACATGTGTTTTTCATTAAACTTTCAAATCTCACACTTCTTTCCACTTGTAATACTTCTCAAGGTAGACCAGCCATATTCCAAGAACTCATTAGCCACATATGGCAAGTGGCTGTGACATCAAAAGTATATATTAAGGGCTGGGGATGTGGCTCAAGTGGTAGCGCGCTCGCCTGGCATGCGTGCGGCCCGGGTTCGATCCTCAGCACCACATACCAACAAAGATGTTGTGTCCGCCGAGAACTAAAAAATAAATAAATATTTAAAAAATTCTCTCTCTCTCTCTCTCTCCTCTCTCACTCTCTCTTTAAAAAAAAAAAAAAAGTATATATTAAGTGCTGTGGTTTCCTACACTGCAAAAAATTGAATGACTGAAACCCTCTTTTCTTATCAGAGTTGAGAAAACATGTTTTCCTTAACAATATTTCTCCTTTAAACCAAATGAGAAAGAAATAATATTTTTAGACCCAGGAGGCTGCTATGAGAGTTGCCTAAAGCCGGCCATTCTTTCAAACTGATAACTGTTATAGAAGTTGTTCATATATTAAAGAGCAAACAACTGATGATGCAAATCCAGGGGGAAGTGTCCTCATATATCTTCATGTCTGTATATACTTTTTAGTTGTGAACAAAAAAGATTATATATTTTCTAATTTTTTTATTGGGCCTTCATCCTAGTGATCCAGCTGTGGTTGTCTGGCTTATCTTTTGTTGTAGAGTATGCTGTGAGTTAAAGTACTTGTAACATTTTCATGTCTATATGCATTTTGGCATTACTCAAAATTATTTTACAGATCTTTTACATTAAATCAAGAAAAATAAATTCAGTGCTTCTTCCATGCCTAAATCTATGCAGTTAATTTGAAATTATTATGTTTTGAATTCTGGCTTCCTGTTTCTATTAAATGTATTTTAAGCTATCAAGTATTACAAACTACCAGAAAACTTACTAATTCATGATTCAAATGAACAGTTTTTGAGTAAGCCAAAATTATATTGATTATCTGAGCTATTCTGATTTCAGCAGAAATTTTACATGTGTATGCTCCACTATTTGACATGGTTACCCTGTTCCTGGAAGAGAGATGACTCTCCATTTTGGTCTTTTCATTCTCATCCACATGGTCTCTTCTCCTTTATAATACTAATATGAGCTTCTTCTTCTTCTTAAGATGATGAAGTTTACAAAGATAAAAACTGGAAGAATTCAACATACTTTAGGTCTAAGCACAATACCAGTAGGTTTCCATATTTACCCTCTTCTACTGGATGTAATATAATAGCCATACTTTTTATTAACATATTGGCAAATATATACTACCTCTTGATAAGGAGAGCTATAACACAGAATTGCCAATTTGCTGGGATACAGGGAAGTATATGAAACTGGAGATATTTTTGCATTGCATACTCTTTTTTTCTTTTCTTTTAGAGAATATCTGTATGTCTATTGTAAATTAATACAATTTTACAATACCACAGGTAGTAAGAGGCTATTCAGGTTTTCAACTCAGAATCACAACTGTCTGTCTCAAAAACTCAAAGATTTTTCTAGATTATATAATCATGCTACATTTCTATGGCTCTTAATATAGTTCAATTGATAATGCTTGCCTGAATGCAAAAGACCCTGGGATAAATTCCCAGCACCAAAAAAAAAAAAAAAAAAAAAAAAAAAAAACTTTTCGAGGATTCTATGAACTAAAAAATTACACCTCTGCTATAGAAGCACATTTTTTAGCTTCATATCTTTAACTACTTTTTACTATTCAAATACTTTCAAGAACACTCCAGTATTTTTTTAACAGGGTATAATTTGGGTAAATCAATTTGGAATATGTTTTGAAAATTAAGCTAAATGATTCATTTTTATTTCTCACCATGAGATAATAGTAAAAATGTGCATAACATACAGTATATCTTCAACGTAATTTATTTTTTTTGTATTCATAGTCTATTGTAATTTTGAACCTAGTCTAAACCTAGACATTCTTTTTATGAAATAGTTTCTTGATATGAAAGCAAGGGAACAAGATAAATCTACTGAAAAAAAAATACTTCCTCAGCAAACAGTTTGTGTAAATATCTCAAAATTTAAGAAAATCATCCTTTCATTTTTTTCAACATGGCAAATCTGTTTACTATAAACCCCCACATGAAAGGGTGAAGTGGACAAATCCACACAGCACACAAGGTAAACACAGAGACTTAAAGCATTTTCAACTGGAAACCAGTGGTTTCCAATTCTGTCTTAAGTGTACAGGCACTTGAAGGGCTCTTTAATTTTAAAAAGAAAAAATGCATTAAAATAATATAATCCATAACCCTGGATTTCATATGCCTGGAGAAAAACCCACCCATCAGTGTTTTTGAAAGATTGGAAAAAAAATTACCATGTATAGTAAAACTAATAAACACTACTTTAAATTAACATCTTTTAAAAAATGAGTTGCAAAGACATATAAGATATATGCTCATGAATTTAGCTACACAATTTTTCAGTTTTTTGTTTTGTTTTGTTTTTAGCTATGAAAAGTACTTGTGATAATCAACTAACAAATAGAAAAAATCGTATTTTAAATAAAAATTCTGGAGATTCTTGTTGATATGGTACTGGTATTACAGCTTTATATTTGAAGTGAGTAAGCACATTATGGCAGGAACACATGGCATAAAATTGCACCAGGTGTCAACAATTTGTTCCAAATACATACTCTACCAAGAATTAAACAACTCCCAATAGATGTTACCTTCTAATGTTTTGACTAAATAAAACAACCTTAGGAACAGACTTCTAATACATGGACCATTATGAGGCAGTTATTTAAACCACAGAACCTATATTGTATTATCGATGTCCTTTGCATACACTGATCTTTGATAGTCATTTTTCCCCATTCAACTCAGTTAAAAATTACTGGTAATACACCAGGCACAGGACACAGTTATAAGTGTCTTGATTATGAAACACATCATTTTATCAAAGAATTTAATAGGAGACAATTATTAAAGAAAATTTCTTAAGCCATGGGTTGTGTTGCATGCCAATAATCGTACAATGAAGGTGTCTGGTACTGCTGGATTGCAAGTTCAATGACAGGCTTGGAAACATAGCAAGGTGTCATTTATGGATGCACTTCAAATTGTTCATTTAAACATTCAAGAACATTTGAGTTATCTCTTATATTGAACCATTAGGACTAGTGGGGCCATCCGTAATTTTAAATAAAAAATTATTCCATTCAGCTTATTCTTTCCTGGTATTTCAATGACACTATATTTTATTTTTACTGGTTGCTATGAAAATCATAATTTCCATCTTATCATTTCAACTTAATTAGAGTCAATATTATATCTGTTTACTAAATACAAACTAAAAACCTTACCACAGACTGTTTATTTTCTTGAACCCTTTGTGCAATTAGTAGAAATATTAATGTACACATTGTATATCCCAAAATACACCATATAATTTTTGTACAAAAAATCATAGATTATTATAAAACAAAGATAAACAAGTATCAATCATAAGACTAATAATGTATGCTATCCATGGTGGTACACACCTATAATTCCAGTGACTTGAAAGGATGAGGCAGGAAGATCACAAGGACAAATGTTGCCTCTGTTACTTAGCAAGGCTCTAAGTCATTCAGCAAAACGCTATCTCTAATAAAAATATTAAAAAGGTGTAGGAGCTTGGGATGCAGCTCAGTGCTTAAGTGTACCTACATTCAATCAATGGTACCAAAATAAAGATTTCTAATATATTATAAAACTTAGGCTGTACGGTAAAACTAACAGAATATATTATTCTTTGTACTGATTGTTGTATGTTCTACAAGATACTTTGCTTTCAGCTTTCTAAAGTTTTTAGGAAAGTGAATTCAAGAATTCCAAAGTCACTAAACACTACACAATAAGGAGTATAGAGATCCTTTAATACCCCTGGTGAAAACTCTAAAACACATTAGAGATGAAAAACAGTTCTATGTGACCATTGTTAATTTAAGTCTTCACTCTTAAAATTGTATTTACACAATAAAAACACACTTTAGATAACATTCAGCCAGAAATTCACCACATAATACACATTAATCAGAAGCCCAAGTGCATATGCTTTGTTGACTTTTTCATTTTCTCTAAAGTATCCTATTTTTATACACTTCATTTATGAGGACCTTGAAAATATCTACTTTTTAAGTTCTGTCATTACTCATTTAAGGAAAGAACAAAATTAATATAGCAAGAGATAAAAAGATCTTACTTTCACCATATTAAAAACATTGGTGAGCATCTCACAAACCTACAATTCAGAAACAAACAAACAAACAAAAAAGACCACTAAAGAGACACAAATACATCCACTCAGAGAAAGAAGTGAAAGAAACATGAAACAGTAAATTTCCTGTTCTCAATTAAGTAGATGACAGAAGCAATAAAGAATTCCTTCAATCTTTAAAAATAACAAATATTTTCAGAAAGTTTGTCAGAATCAGCCCTACATGTGAACACTGCAAAACATAAAATATATTCAAAAGTATTTTATAACAAAATACTTTATAAAGAATAAGTAGTGAGAAGTTATATAAAACATAGAATACTTCCTAAAGTCACGTCTACAGTAAGCAGAAGTTAAGAAATTAAAGGAAAAAAGTTTAAATACTGAAAAATTTGAAGAATTTGCTTTACCAAGCTGTTGTTTCTGTTTCTGAAAATATGATAGGCACCTTTCAATTATAATTTGCAAATATATGCACTACCTGAACAACAACTATTTATATTTGATACTTACCATTTTAGCATCATTCTGTTTGGTCACATCATCAATTAAACTTGCAAAAAATCCCTAGATTCTCATTGCTACCAAAGGAAATAATCACAAATATAACAGTTTAAAATAATAGAAACTCATTCTTTTATAGACATGGATGTTTTTATTATCACAACAGAGGATTAATATCAAAGTATTACCAAAGCCACACTCTTTCCACAAACTCTGGAAGAGAATCATTTTAGCTTCTAATGGCTATTGGTCTCTTTTCTATGGTTACATGTTTCCCTTCTTTTTTGTAGTGATGCAGCCTTCAAAAGAGTAAAGAGAGACAAACTCTCTGTAACTATATCTATCTATCTATCTATCTATCTATCTATCTATCTATCTATCAATCAATCTATCTAAACATTTGTAACCACAGAAAAGATACCACTAGCCATTAGAAGCTAAAATGATTTTAGAAAGATAGATATACATAAGGATAGATATAGATATAGATAACAGAGTGTGAGAGAGAGCACATGATGCTGTCACAGTAAGTTATGACATTCAAACTTCATAGAATCTGAGAACTGTAGAAATATAGAATGCAGATGCTGCATTGAGTTATTTTATTCTTGCAGAGAATAATTGAAAGAATCACACAAAAGGATATTTTATGCACAGTGGATGAAAAAAGAGAGGGAACACAGAGCCAGGAGAATGTAGCAAAAGTAGGTTAATTATGCACAAAAGTGAGTGTAATGGGTAAAAAATGTGACATTATACACTGTCTCTAGATGCAGAACAGAGGACAGAGCCATGTCCAGAGTGCGAGTCTTATTTGTTTTTTCTTGGAACCCTGGAAACTCTCTCAATCCCATGGGGCATTGGATTATTTCAACTAATACTCTATTCATACTTTCTGCCTGTCCTTGATCATCCTCTTACAATAAGCATGCATGATACTTATTTGAAAACTGGTAAAGGAGAAACTGCATCAGTGAACTCTTTTACTTAATTTTTAAAAATTTTCCCTGTATATTTCCATGGATTTATGTACCTAAAGGGCATTTTTTAATATTTTAGAATGAGGAACACTCAGTGATCAAAGCTAAAATATAAATTGGGAGAAAATACTTGCAAAGTACATATGTAGCAAAAAAATGATATGACAGAATGAAAGTGGAGTTATATTTGTGAAAAGACATACCAAAAGAGTATGTGACAGAAAAAAAAAATTCTAAATCCACTTAATGAAAGAAGAAATATTCAACCATCACATAAATTTTCAAAAAAAGAGTATAAATCACTACAACTGAGACAAGTTAACACTAAAGCAAATTCACTATTGCATACCAATCAGGAAGGAAAACATGAAAAAGAAGGGGAAAAAAAGATTGAAATTACAAACATGCTAATTTATTAGAATTGTCAAATCCTTTTCTTTGCCATGCAAAAATTTAGAGCCTTGTGGAAAAATTGATTTGGTACTGCCTAAATAGGTAAACATTAATGAGTCATCAGTTCTATTCTTGGGCAACAAAATATTCTGAATGTTTAAACAGGTAATTGCTACTGCAGTTTTCATCATTAAAATAGACTGCATCTACAGTGACCTTCTACATTCCAGATTCCCTAAGTCAAGGCCCTGGTTACCAAGATTCCCATAAGCCTGTACCCAGCACCACAACAATGTCAGAGTAAAGCATAAGGAATGTGGCATAGTTGAGAATCAAGGATCTGAACCTAGACACAATGGAAGAAAATGCAAACTAGAGAGAGTAGAAGAAAAAGTGGTGAGTGAGTAAAAGAATGGATCTGAGGAGGAAGAAGAAACTGTGAACTGTGTATTAGATGAGAAAAACATTCATCCCAAGTGAGAGAAAACAAACATATTGTGGCAGCATAATATTTACCCCAGTGGCCTCATATTTAGAAATTTCTAAAAACTAAAACTTAAAGGTGTAATAGTGTAATCAAACAAGTATGCAACACATCTGGCTTCCTGCCCCTACCAGAGATGTCACACTCTTTTTCTTTAAGACTACTAATTTCTTCCTCTCCAGGCACTGCTCATCCAACTTAAATCTGTTGTTGCTCCACTTCTGGACCTGTTCCATTTAAGCTCCCTCAGATTGTCTCCAGTAACTCATACCTATTTTTTTTTTCTTTTTCTTTAAACAACCCCACCAAATCCTTATACTCTTGTAATGTTTCATACCTGAACTCATTTTTTTTTGAGGTTGGATTGATTTTACTAACCACAAATTACAACACATAAACAAATGCTAAGTAATTCTCCTACAAATTTTCTAAGTTACACTTCCAGGTCAAAATAAACATCTCACTTAAATTGAAAATAAATGCAAGAGACAATTTTTCTGTCAAATACAGCATCTGAGAAGGTTTAATGCACCATCCCTGACATTTTGAGCTACCCCTCTTTTTTTTTTTTCTGACTCCTGAATCACCCTCCAATTAGTTCCACCAAAGCTTTAAGCATATTTGGTGTAAGATTGTGTTTCCTACACAATGCATTACATATTTTACTCATCTTTTATATAATTAAATAAATAAATGGTCCCACTCCTGTATATATTAATTATTTTAAAGAATAATACATTAAAAAAACAAGTTGGAATGGAAAAGTTGAAGTTACCACTAGGGTGACTGGAGGGTATATTGAAAGCAATAGGACATGAAGCTCTTCTCTGTAGCATCATTAATGTTCTATTTTTTAATAGAAATAGTAGTTACATAGTAGGTTCCACTTTTAATAATTCATTGATCTGTAGAGTTTTGGTGCATTTCAAGTACTTGCATCATTAAATAAGATCAAATTATTTCACAAAAGGTGGTGGGGAAGAGACTAAAAAAGGGCACTAGAAAATACTTTGGTGTAATGAATGAATTAATTCATTATTGAGCTGAAATGTGGTAAAGTGCTTGCCTCACATGCATAAGTCCCTGGGTTCTATTACCAGGACCAAAGAAAAAAAATTTGTAAACTTTTCAAAAATTTGTTAATTTGTAAATGTTTTTGGAAATTAGACACATTTTGAAAAATATGTCTAAGTTATGGTTAAAAAGTAATTACACTATTAAATTATGAATTTAAAATGAAACTAAGAATTCATTAGCTGTATATCGGTCTCAATATTTTGAGAAAGCATATTTTTATAGGTAGAGAGTAGAGGAAAAATACTAACAAAGAAGTAATATTTAAACATATTAACAGTGAATATAGCATAAAAAATAGCAGTAATTCCAAAAGTTGCATTGAGAATACAACTAAAATTAAAAGAATTATGGTAAATTTCACACATAAAATTTTATATATTAGTAAAATTTTAAAGTATTATTT
This sequence comes from Spermophilus citellus, assembly GCF_964194105.1. Taxonomy (NCBI): domain Eukaryota; kingdom Metazoa; phylum Chordata; class Mammalia; order Rodentia; family Sciuridae; genus Spermophilus; species Spermophilus citellus. The sequence goes on from NC_138193.1 coordinate 20,904,527, forward strand.
ATGTATTATATACTTTTAAAATGTATGGTGTGTATAATGATGCCTCATTTAATGATGTGGATGCATTCTGGAAAATGCACCATAAGGTGACTCTGTTATTTTGCTCTTGATGCAGGGTACTTACATAATTCTAGATGATATACACCACTATATACCTAGGTTGTTATTTAGCCATTAGAGTACATAAAACATTGTGCCACACATGACTGTAGGATTTAAAATGAGCTAGATATTTAACTCATTATTCTGCATAATTACATAAATAAATCATAAATATAGATCTCATAATGAGGTGAAAAATTAGCCCTGTGGAACTAAAGATATAATATTTAAAAAGACTGGCAATTTACACAATGATAAAACACAGAAATTGAACTACAATAAAGCAGAAAAAATGACAACGTTTCCAAAGAAAGTTGTATAAAAAATGGAGTATATGAATAAAAAAATGCCATTGTATCATTTCTTGGTATGACTTAATAAAGCATTCACTGGTAAAAATAATAATAATAATTTAATATAAAAGAAAAATATAAAATATGCAAAGTTTTTATAAGAAACAAATTTATACAGTATATCTAGTGGTGGTGACTATAAAACCAGATATTTAGAAGGAAAATAAAGAAAAATTTCAAAATCAAGATTAGCTTAAGCATCTTAGTGAGATGCTTACTCAAAATAAACTTGACATAGGACTGTCAATGTGCGTGAGTAGTATGGTACACCTTTCTTTAATTATCTAAAATAATAAAATAAGAATGATATTAACAGACAGAAGTATGGTTGTTTGTTTCCAAAGTTAAATGTTACCTTTATAGCAAAACAGATTGTCACATTCATAGAACTAAGAATACAGAAAAAAATGATACTTATCTATGTTCATGCAGGGGCATCCATGGGCTTAAAACCCTGAGATCAGGACAGAGAAGTTAAATCACAAATAATTTGGTTTATGCATTTATGGGTGTTCAGCACACAAAGAGCTCCAGTCTCCAGCTTGCCCGTCTAAAAATTTCATGACAGCCAACTTTTCCCAGCAGAAAATTTTTTCTTCACTGACTGATGTAATCTCTTAACATCTTCCATTCAATGGAAGAAAAAGTCCAGAGTTCCGAATTTGAGGTCCTGCTTCTCAGACATATAGAAAGCACAGGAGAAAAAAGCAACTCAGTCACTTATATACCAGCAACACTTTTATGCAGAGAAAAAAAAATACATCTGGATTTGGGATTCTCTCTTGATGATCATACCAATCAGTACCACAAAATCTGAGGAGATCCCATGCATCCAGAACAAAGCTGTCCACATATGCTCCAATCCATGGCTGAAGATACCATGATTGGATAGTACAGAATGTTCAGAATTTCAGCTGCTGATGATTTTTCCCACTGATTTGGCCAGAGGAGACTAAGAATGAACTTCTCTATAAGATGATTCATTTTTGCATGGAGTCTGCTGGGCAGTTCCCATCTACCAAAACCACTTCCAGCCAGAGTAATTGCAGTTTGTAATGTCTTTAAAGTGTACAGATACAGTCTAAAAACTGTGCACAGTCATTATTGCCTGGCTTTCAGGGTGACTTGCATTCTCTCTATAGATTATTTTTATTATCTGGGTAGAAGCAGAATCTGGTTTTCCTGAGCATTGAGAAGGAAGCCTAGAAATGAATCTGAAAGAATGACAAGCTCCAGAAATTAAAACTCAAGTAGACAGTGTAAGTCATACCTTTTGTACTTATCATATGTTGGATTGAACAATTATCACCCAAGAGCAACTGAATATAAACTGCTGCCCTCTTAGTCTGAATCCACTGAGCCTACTATCCAAATGACAGGAGATGGCACCACCTCCACAAATGAATGAGGTCAGAAGGAGTCAAGATAGGCAGGTTCTTGGGTACATTTACTTCACTTTTCTTTTAAGGTGATTAGAATTGAGTACAGATAACAGCTTTTTTAAAAGGCAAGTTTTTCCAAAAGTGATGGAGTCTAGCCATGCAGTAGTATATTTAAATTAAGCCTTTTATATAGGATAATATCAATGTATGAATTATATGCATACTTATTGTTAATTATTGGAAACCATATAATTGGCAATAACTTTTTTTGTATTTAACTTTTCTGATCTATTTTCTAAAAAGGCAGTTAGAGCTCTCAACTGGGAAGTAACCCCCTAATGTCCAATACAAATAGTGTTAGGCACAGGTGTAGTTTTTAAGTATTTTAATATATACAATTAAAAAAGACATAGTTGAAATTTATTTTAATCACAAAACTGAATATATCAAGAGTAGTATTATTATGTGACAAATATATAATTACTAATAAAGAAGATATATGTATTTAGAACTAAATTCTCACAGCTCCCTCTATTTTAAGGCTCTAGAACATCTTAATTCATAGTGGTTACATTCAGTTTTCAGAATATGGCTCCTCTGACCTTGGTGAATCAAAGAGCCTGGACCCCTTCATTCTATGCAAGAGGTGGGAGAACACACTTTTTAATCAATGCTTTTCCACAAAACCAAATAGCAAAAGTGGCACTACCCTCAGAAAGAGAAGGAAGACAAAACAGACAGGGTCCAAAAGATAATGATGTTATTTCAATTTGATGCTGAACACAAACTTATTTCCATTTCAGATGTCAGACAGCATAAAAGAGAAGACAGAGTTCCAAGAGTTGGATGTCTCATTTAGGTATATCTTTTCACAGCCTTGACTCAAAAACTTAAATATATTAAAGACAAACATCTTATTTTGCAACTTAGCCTTTCACCTAATGCCTAGGATGTGATAATGTTTCCTCATTTGATATGAGGTACTGTGAGAGTTTTAGCATCAATGTGATGTATACATGTCTGCATAAGCTAATAGCACCTCAATAATGGTCCGGACTTAAATTAGGGAAAAAGAAAAACAGTATCAATAAGGCAACTGCTGTTTTCCACAGAATTTTCTCAAAGTATGACAGAATCCTGGTTTCCAATTATAATTGATAGATGAGTCAGCGTAGAGATTATTAGATGATGATTGGTCTTCAATTAATTCATGTTGGCCTTATCTGTTTTTTCATGGTAGAAACACTTAGCTGATGACTGCTTAACTTCAGAGGGTAAGCTATCATCCTCACCAGAAGCACCTTAATTCTCTGCTTTGATAATTCCTCCTCTAATGTGGGCTTGTTATTTTGTACACAACAGGATTTGAAAAGCAAAATCAAAAGAAATAAAGACCTTTTGATTGTAGGTACCATACTATTCACTTTCATCTTTACTGGTTGCTATGAGCCACAATAAATTAAAAAAAAAAAAAAAAAAAAAAGAATGCCAGGCACAGTGGTGCATGACCAAAATCCAAGTGGCTTAGGAGACTGAGGCAGGAGGATTGTTAAAAAAAGTTTAAACTGAGCCTCAGAAATGTCAAGGGACTAAGAAACTCAGTAAGACCCTGTCTATAATAAAATACAAAATAGAGCTGGGGATGTGGCTCCGTGGCCAAGTGCTGCTGAGGTCAATCCCTAGTACTCCATACCCCCACAAAAAGAAAGAAACAAAGAAAAAAGAAGGAAGGAAGGAAGGAAGGAAGGAAGGAAGGAAGGAAGAAAGGAAGGAAAAAATAAAGAAGTAAAGAAAGAAAAGAAAGAAGAAAGGAGATAGGGAGGAAAGAAAAGAAAAGAAGAGAAAAGAAAAGAAAAGAAAGAAATATTAGATCTTGGACTTGAAAACAGATTCTGCATTTTAACAGGTCAAGATAAAAAACACAATACCTAGTTTATAAGTACAGAAAGGAAGAAATAATTGCTTATATCATGCACTCTATATCATACTACCCTATTTTATACATGAAGCTTATATAATGATTTGAAGAAAATAAATGTGTTCAAATATCCACAGCTATTAAGCAGACTAGGTAGAATTCAGAATCAACTATGTATGTGACTCTAAATCCCCCAAATTTCCACTAGACCACATACCACATGCAAATTCTCTTACTCTTTGAGGTTTTGAATAGAGACCAGAAAAACAGGATCTTTGTTCATATTATGTATATCACTGATGGAAATAATATACTCAAGAGTGTTCTTCTGAAGCTTCTAGAAAGGACTTGGAATAATTTTGAGTAATGGCTGAAGTCTCAATTTAGAAAATCAAAAATCAACAATACATTTTCATGAAAATACTACAATGCATTCCACAGGAATGGTGATAAAATATTCTTTAGAAATTCTAGAAAGAATACTTCATCTGTTTCCCAAAAGTGCTAAAAATGAAAATTTGAAAACCCATAAAAGAGAGTGTAGCAGAACCAGTGCTTTTAAATAAGATACCAAAGAATGCACTAGAACTCTCTGATGAGATTACTATCTGGGTCTTTCTATATAAGAACATGAAGCTACATGGAACTTGTGTCAATACAAAATGATTTTTAAATGACATAAATTGGAAGTAAATTCCATGATTATGATATATATGCATTGATAGGATAACATCTTAAATTTAATTGCAAGAATTATTCTAAATATTTAATGCAAAGAATCCAAATATTAGTTTTAGTTAAAAAATATGAATACAAATTAATGAAAAACAAATAATAATTTAAATAAAAATTAATTCTACAACACACCTGATGTAAGTGAAGCCACCCCTGTCACAAGAGTGGATCCTGGTATAGAGATGAAAATTCAGTGTCAGCTATCAACTAAAGAGGCCACATTTATCCTAAAGTTTTTTGATTACTAACACTTCTGTTAATAAGTGAGAATAATTTCCAATAATACAGGTGAAAAATATTGCATCACTGTGAAATACTTAAACTAACCAAGAATGGTAGCACAAACCTAAAATTAAAGTGGCTCAAGAGGCTGAGATAGAAAAACAATAAGTTCAAAGATAGTATCAGGAACCTAGTGAGGCTCTAAACAACTTTGAGAAATTCTGTCTCTAAATAAAAATAAAAAGGTATTGGAATGTGGATCAGTGGTGCAGTGCCCCTGGGTTCAACCCCAGGTACAAAAAAAAAAATGAAATATTGTGCTTCAATTTTTCTCACTAGTTGTTCTTGTTTATGTCTCATAAAATTAAGTAAAAATTATCTATTGTTACATAGTATATCTTATTGACATTGATATATCCTATCACCTTAAGCATCATAATTATTTGAATATTCAGGTAGTACATATATGAACAAGATCAGAAAATACAACAATGAAAAAAAACTGAAAGCCTATAAGTAAACTTCACACTTCCAGTCAATTTAATTTTGAAATTTTTGTTAGAAATATTAAATGGAGAATAAGTAGTCTATGCCTTAAGCAAGATTGATATAAATGCATATTTATGTTTCAAGTTATGTTATTGGATTTTAGATGACATTATGTACAATATTTAATATGAAATGTATCTTACACCAGAATATGAGTTAAAACTATAAAACTTAAGAAAAAAACAATTACATATTTCTAAATCAGATTTATGCTTCCAAAGTAAAAATAAGAAATAATAAATTGGACTTGAAAAAACTTCTGTACAAAAAATCACCTCAACATGAAAGTGAAGACATAATTATGAAGTTTTCCTTTTTGTTTTCAAAGAAGTATTTGTTCCAGTTTCTCACATTGGCTAGAGGGCAGTCAATCCTCCTTATTAAGAACCTGATTGAGCCCACAGCCTATATATATATATACATATATATATACATATATATATATATATATATATATATATATATATATATATATTTACACCCTTCATAATTACCCCACAATAAGAGACTCAACCATTGAAAGATGTTATACATCCCAGAGACCCTCAAATTTTTCAGGCTGTTAAGTCAATGATAAGTCCTAAGATCTAGATGACTTCATAGCACTTGACATGTACAAATTTCTGACACAGTTCTAATTTCTTTTTGTGAGACTGTTGAATAAACCACTATGTGTTTATTTTCTGCAGCATTCTTTTGTTCCTTTTGCCTATCCAAATGCAACTATTTTACATTTTGTAAAAAAAAAAAAAAACTAACATTTGCAAAAAAATACCCTAAAATGGATCAATATGGAAAAGAAAAATAGGTCATTATGCAGAAAATTGAAAATCTCATTCCTCTTTGATATAAAAGTAAAATTAACTTGGTGATTTTTTGGTACAATAAAGAATTACTAGATGAACAAGCAGTTACCTCTGAAATATACCAAAAGTAATTAGAAATCTGTCATTCATATAGGAATATTTATCGCTGGACTATTCATAAGAACCAAAATGTAAAATCAATGCAAGGTAAATAGATAAATGGAAACATGTAAATCCTTATAATAGAATATTACTCAGCAATATTATCTTTCTGATACTCGGAATTGAACTCTGGGCCTCACGCAGTCTAGAAAAGCACTCTACCTCTGAGCTGTTATCCCAGCAATATTGAACAAGTATGTTTCATGAGAGCACTAAATGTTACAATAAATGTGTACATGGAAACCTTAAGCTAACTGAAAATAAGCAGAAAAACTGTAATGTGTTTAACAATTAATATTATTTGTAATTTTCTGAGCAAGTAAATTCAAGAAGCAAAAACACATATTAGTCATTGCCAAGAGCTTTCTGAAAAAGAAAAAGAAAAAGAAAAAAGAAAAAACTGCTAGTGGACACTAATTTCTTTTCATCTAAAATACTTCCTGAAACTAAATTTTGGAATGGTACACATGTGAATATGCTAAATGATAAAGAATTACACCCTGAAAATATTTATAAAGTTAATTTTATGTTCACATGTTCTTTGCAGAAATTAAAAGATAAATAATTTATGGAATGCATAAAGCAGTCAAAATTCTAGCCAGTAAAATAGAAAAATAAAAATGTAACTGATTATTGTTCAAAAAGACACTGATTTTCATTATGAGATCCACTTACACTTATGTGAATATACTGTGGCTTTTTTAATTTTCATTTTTACTTTATAATTTTAATAAGTATATAAGAAAACTATGTCTATACATCAACCACTATTGTAAAGTTGTCTAGTTTTTAATATTCTTATGTTAATAAATATTTATCTGTGTGTGTGTGTGTGTGTGTGTGTGTGTGTGTGCATGTGCATGCACTGATGGAGATCAAACCCAAGATTTTGCACAAGCATAGCAGGTATTTCACTGTTTTGCCACAACCCATATACAAATGTATGTTTTTAATCATGGTTCGTTCTCTCTCTCTCTCTCTCTCTCTCTCTCTCTCTCTCTCTCTCTCCAAAACCCATGTACAAACACACATTTTTAATCTTGGTTGCCTCTCTCTCTCTCACTCTTTCTCTCTCTCCTTTCTTCTCTCTCTCCCTTTCTGTCTCTCTTTGTCTCTCTCTCTCTCAGCCCCTTATTTTCTATCTTTCTCTCACTCTCTCTGTTTTGCATTTTTAGACACAGAGGGCACCTTGGGGTCATATACCAATGAATTAAATCCCTAATCCTTTTGATTACTTTTTACAGTGGCAGACAGTTTTTCTAAGTGTATTAGGCTGGCCTCCAATTTATAATCCTCCTGCCTCAGCCCTCAGTCCTGGGATTACAGGTATGTCTTGTGATATCTGTTTATTTATCTCTTTTTGAAAGGATATCTAATGCCAATTTTTAACTTTGTATTATATATATTTCTTATTGCTAAAATTAACCTTTATTATGTTCTAATGAACATTCTGCTAATAATCTATTGATTGTTGTTGCTGTTTTATGAGTGAATAAATATTTTACCTGATTAACTACTATCTTCTAATACTTCACACATATGCTTTCTTGTATTGCCTATTTATTTTATATAGAATATAAACTTGATCTCCCTGCTGATTAGTGTTCTCAGTCTCACACACTCCTCAGTTCTCTGGGTTCCTCAGCCTCCTCAATCCCGCTTTTGCTCTAGTTAAGTGTCAGCAATCTTCTTATCTATGCTTGTGCATATGTTCTGGGTCTTATTCTAACATAGCAAGGCACAGGTCTGTGTTAAAACAAACAAAAATCATCTATATCTCATGGCCATGTTTTCCGACAGAAGGAACTATGCATAGGGACAGTCAGATTTATGAAAAAGGAGTCACAAGCATTTACTAAAAGACAAAATGAAAACTGAGAAATAAGTTTCTGAGGATAAAGTTCCCTAATGTTATTTACACATATATGAGTAATACACAATTTATCATACATCTGTAAAACTGGCAATTTTGGAAGCTGAGGCCAGAGGATTACAAATATAAAGCCAGCTAAGCAAGGTCATTCTATTTCCAATTGTGCTCTCTTAAAATCTAATAACTGTAGGGGGGCAGTGGAACACTACTGTAATCACAGAAATGTTGAAGGTTGAGTCAGGAGGATTGCAAGTTGGAGTCCAACTTTAACAACTTAGTGAGGTCCTATGCAACATAGAGAGACCATGTCTTAAAATTGAAAATACTCAGGCTGTGACTCATTGGTAAAGGGTCAATGGGGTCAATCACCAAAACCCCTAAAATAACTAATACCTGAAATTTATTAAAAATGAATTATCTAACAGTTCTTTAAATTACAAAATCAGCACTTAGTTCTTAGGTGAAAAAAATCTGCACTAAACGTTGTTTAGCCTCAATTTTAATTTCTACTTGAAGGAGATAAATTAAATTTGCAAATGAAAGGTATATGATATATATATTGTAAATAACTGAAGAATTGTAATCCCCTGAGACCAGGGTATATATACTACCTTTAGTTCATTATCCAGATTCATGAAGCCTAATTATTATAATTGTATGGGTTTAATAACCAGTGATATATATATATATATATATATATATATATATATATATATATATACACATGCTTTGTTAATGGACTTTTATTTATTTATTTATGTATATGTGATGCTGAGAATTGAACCCAGGACCTCACTTGCTCAGCAAGCACCAGGCATGATGGTGTACATCTATAATTTTAGTAAGTTGTGATGGTGAGGCCAACCAATAAGTACAAGACTCCTTGTTATGATGGTGAATTTCTGTAGTAACAGTAGCTCAGAAGGCAAAAGCAGGTAATTCTCAAGGTTAAAGGCAACCACAGAAATTTAACAACAAAAAAAAGTTTTTGAACTAACTCAGTGGTTAAGTTTCTCTGGGTTTAATTCCTGATACTAATGAAAGTACAAAACAAATTGGACAACATAAGCAGACATGATTTTGCTCAATTATAGAGCACTGCTAGATTTGATCCCCATTACAAAGAAAAATAAAAATAAGAAGAATAAAATAATGAGCCACATATTTACTTACGCCAATTCCAGAATACAATTAAAAAAAAACAATTAATTAATTAATCAGTGCCTTAGTTACGTTGGTGGGCTTACAGAATTCACAACAGAGCATTGTTCCTACATATTCACTAAGAGAAAACCTGGATTAAATGAAATTGAATGATAGTTTCTCCTCAGCCCATATGAGGGCTGATTTCCACTGGTGAATAACTAATGTGGCACTAAGTACATGCTAGACTAGAAGATACACATCCTGAAGCCTTTGGTTGCACTCTGAAAAAATAAGTGTAAATTAGTAGAATTAAACCAGGATTTTTATACAAAGTCAAATGTATATGTGTGCATGTGTGATGAATAAAAATGTTAAACACTAAAGTCTGAAGATACTCTCTATTTTTTACATGTTTTTCTTCAGAAACCCCAAAATATGTATCAAATAATATAAAGAAGAATACTTAGAATGCTTTCCACATAGTGTGAGTTTTTTTTTTTTTAATTTTTGAGGTACTAGAGACATATTCTAAATATGCAGTTTTATACGTTGCTTTCAATATCCATTAAGAAAGTAAAAAATGTGTATTTTTATTGCCTTTTATACTTTTGTTTGTAACTTTACTTGTCTATTTTCTTGAGCTACATTTCTGGACCAGAAATTATAAGTAGTTAGATTTTTTTTTTCCTGTTCATTAGTTCTGCTGGGCTAAACATTCATGTATATCATCATGCTTTCATGCTAAAGGTCTCTCAAAGATCATATTTTAAAGAATGTACACTGAGTAAATTATGAGCTGTTTCTAATGGATACATTGTGGTAACATATTAATTACTAAAACAACTCACAATCACCTATGAAGTAGGCACACTACTATGTTCTTTATAGGCTTATCAGATGTGATGATAACCTGAATAAATACAATTAAATGATTCTATTTTGAATGAATTTAAATTTTTCATTGACTTACTGATCATAAAATGACAAATTTGTGTACAAACACTAAAAAGTGTGTCTGAAACTAGCTACATTGGGGTCATTTAAGATTGAAGAAATGTGAGCTTATTTATTTTTAGTTACAAGATAGCTATAAAAATATTAAATGCTGTAAATAATATTAAATTTTTGTAGTTACAAGATAGCTACAAAAATATTAAATGATATATCATGTTAGTGCCAATAACATGATACATTATATATTTAATTTAGTAAGTACAACAGAGAAATTAAAGAGAAACATTACTCCCCCAAAAAAATTACTACCACAATAATAGTTTAATATAATAATGGAAATATATTTCTGTGAGTGCAATATAGTTGTATTTGCAAGTTTAAAATGACATCAAATTAAAATGTGCAAGATCTAGCTGGGTAACAGGGCTTAAGCCTATAATCCCAGTAGCTCTGGAGACTGAGGATGGACGATTTCAATTTCAAAGCTATGCTCAGCAGCAAGACACTAAGCAAATCTGTGAGGCCCTGACACTGAATCAAATACAAAATAGGCCAGGGTATGAGGCTCAGTACTCCAGTAGCACTGAGTTTAGTTTCTAGTTATCCCCACCACCAATCAGAGACTTTGATGGGAAACTTTGAAGAAACCAATATCAATGAGGTAGAAAATTAGAGAATGAGGCCATAAAATTGAGCAAATTACATTCACTTGATGAAATAAATGATAGGAATCTAGCCAACAAATTGACCAAGTTTAAATTGAGTAGGTTAAAAACCTGAAAATAAAACAGCCAATCTCCAAAATATAAAACAAGAATGATCAGAATATATATAAGAGTAGAAAACCTCATTTTGTGAAAAATCAGTTTTTTTAGTTCCAAATAATAAAATGTATCCCTATTAGACTCATGAGAAAATTATAGTTAAGACAGAAGTTATCAGAAGTAACTAAAAGCAAAGAGAACATGTGTCTAACATGAAAAGAATAGTTTATTAAAGAACACCAATAAGTTACATCACAAAGTAACTGGTATTTCTCCCTCACCCTCTCCCTCTCCCTCTCTCTTTCTCTCTCCCTCTCCTAGTGCTAGGGATTGAACCCAGGAATTGTGCATGCAAGGCAAGCACTCTACCAACTGAGCTATATACCCAGCCCTGGAAACTGGTACTGAAAAATGAATCACAAATACATTTATACTACTATTCAGAAATTTAAAGCTGCTTCTTCAACCTGTTTCTGACACTCTTAAAAGGCAGGGAAGTTTCAATCATGTTTTATAGCAACTTTGTTCAATGTTCTCTTAATTCCTACTTAATGCTGATCACATTATCATGATGGAAATTTGAATACATATATTTAATTTGCAGTAATTTCTGATTTTTAGTATGGCTAAAAAAAGAATTAAGTCACTTATTGAAATGAAATAACCAGAAATTATTTTTTAGATTATGGATTATTTAAATACAAGACTTTCACATTGTGACAGTGAGTATATGAATTTTTATCAAAGTGATGAAATAGCCATACTTCCTATAAAAGTCTTAGAGAAAACTATTCCTTGCATTTTCTCAAATCTCATAGCTTCTAGTGTTCTTTAGCTTGTGACCACAAATGCTTCTCTTCTGAGTTGGTGGAGTACTCAAAACACAAAAGATAGATAAGCCTTCTCACAGGGAAGATGATAGTAACGTAGCAGGTGAATACCCTCAATTCCCACAGGGTCTGAGAACCATATTATATGATATGGAAGACCCTCCAATAGACTGACTATTCCAAACATTGCTTACAAAGATAGAGAAAAGTCAGTTACAATTATGCCAGTATACATATACATATAAAAATATTGACGAAAACATAAATTAACAAATATACTTTTTGAAAAAATTGTTAAGGTTTTTTAAATGCTCAAGAAAAAAATGATTCATAACCTACTAATAATAATTTTGGGTAGCAGAGCAAGGCTGCACATGTCTATGCTTCCAGTGGCTCAGAAGGATAAAAAAGGAGAATCTCAAGTTCAAAACCAGTCTCAGCAATTTGGCAAGGTCTTAACCAAATGAGTAAGATGCTGTCTCAAAAAAGGGAAACAGGGTGGTGTATAGCACAGTGACAAAATGCCCATGGGTTAATCTAGAGTGACTCAATAAATACAAATAATAATAATAAATCTAGGTAAAAAGTGACATACAATCCCGTAATAATATTTCTGGGCATACATCTAAATGAATTGGAAAACTTTTCTCAAGAAATAACTGCAATTCCATTTTCATTGTAGCTTTATTCACAGTATCTAATACAAAAAGAATATGAAATGCCAGCCAGGAATGGTGGGAAATGCCTGTAATCCCAGGGGCTTGGGATTTTTAGGCAGAGGATGAAGAGTTCACGCAGCCTCAGCAATGGTAAGGCACTAAGAAAATCTTTCCAAAGGAAAATGTAATAGGGCTGGGGATGAGGCTAAGTGGTGGAGTGCCTCTGAGTTTAATTCCTGGTATGCACCCCCAAAACAAACTTTCTTTTAAATGAAAGGAACATCAGAAGATTCCTTCCAGCTTCACAGCATTCAACTACTCCACTTAGATGCTACACACTTATACTTCAAACTGATCTCTAGAAGACAAGACTTCTAAATAGGCTAAGAGACATTAGTATCTGTGGACACCTTATTTCAGACTGTTTTAAAACTAAGGACTGGACAAATATGAGAGGTTGGAATGAGAACACAACACACAGTTAAGTTCTTCAAAGGGAAATCATAACTCAGACACTGTGATATCTGAAACCACAGTTGAAGATAAAATTAGATTCTTTGCTTCACTGATTTCTGGGTTATCAATTCAATCCAAACATATATTGAAAAAGTATTAAGGCTACTGGTCAATGTCTATGTAAAACAGGTTATTAAAAATGTACCAGGTTAGTGCTGGGGTTTTGGCTCAGTGGCAGAGGGCTTGCCTAGCATGTGTGAGGCACTATGTTCAATCCTCAGATCCATATATCAATAAGTAAACATGCAGTCTCACCAGGCACACCCACAGAGTCCTCCAGTATGGCCTAAAAAAAGTTAATTCCCCTCAACCTGATAAACAGAGTGAAATATCTGGCAGGATATACTTGCCTTATAAGAGCGAAAGGGAAGAAGATCAGGGTGCAGACCACAGACCAGAATATTCTGACCCCAGGGTAAATGAGGTCATGGAGAAATCCCATGATTTCTAATAAGAATTGCTAATAAGAATTGAAAGAGAGGTCAAAAGCCCCCAAATTTAGTATAAATAATAGAGCTAATGAACAGGGGTTTAGCCAGCTGAAACAAGGATGCACTCAAGGTGAAAAGCCTGATGAGGACCTGACATCCCATCACTTGTCATTGTTCTTCTGATCCTCTGCATGATTTTCTCATCTCTCAAACTCTATCACTTCATCTGGACTTTGGTGAAAGCCACAACTTCTACATAGGTCCTCACCTCAAGCTGTTGTCACTCCAAGCCAGGAAAAGCCTGCCTTGGTTCTGGACCTGGACACCACCTGAGTGTGCATCTGCTGGATTAAAAGCCTAAGGCTTAAGAATTTTGATCTGACATTTAAACTTAGCATACACAGGGAATATCTGTCAATAGCCTGTCATGATTAAGTGAGTTTTTCAGTGTTTAGAATAAATCTAGGTTTGTTAGCAGTAAATTAATCAACCTATTATTTTTGCTTTGAATGGATTATGTCTACTGCAGGGACTAGCATTCAGGATTGTTATTTTCTTGAGTAAGAACCTATAGAGTATAAATGCATTGAGCAATTTGAGTGAATAAAGCATTGAAAGGGGCAAAAGAATTTGGACATTTTTATTTCTCTCCTTCACTGCATATGTTGCAATTTTGACCCCTGGCAACTGGGACATGCTAACTATATTATTTTATTTATGATAAATTTGATTACAAACACTAAAAAGTGTGTTTGAAACTAGATACAATGGGGTCATATAAGATTGAACGATTATGAGCTTATTCATTTTTAGTTACTAGATAGCTACAAAAATATTAAATGTTATAAAAAACTGTCAATAACATGACATTAACATGATATATTATATATTTAATTTAGTAAGTACAACAGAAAAATTATAGAGAAACATTACCCCCACCCAAAGAAAATGGCTACCACAATAATAGTTGCATAATAAAGGGAAAAATATTTCTGTAAGTGCAACATAGTTGTATTTGCAAGTTTAAAATGACATCAAATTAAAACATACAAGATCTAGCTGCATAAGGTGGCTTAAGCCTAGAATCCCATTAGCTCTGGAGACTGAGGATGGAGGAATTCAACTTCAAAGCTATCCTCAGCAACAAGGCACTAAGCAAATCTGTGAGGCCCTGACACTGAATCAAATACAAAAAAAAGTCTGGGTATGAGGCTCAGTACTCCAGTAGCACTGAGTTTAGTTTCTAGTTATCCCCACCACCAATCAGAAACTTTTGAAGGGAAACTTTGAAGAAACCAATATCAATGAGGTATAAAAGTAGAGAATAGGACCATAAAATTGATCAAACTACATTCACTTGATGAAACAAATGATAGGAAACTAGCCAACAAATTGACCAAATTTAAATTGAGTAGGTTAAAAACCTGAAAATATAACAGCCAATCTCCAAAATATAAAACTAGAATGATCAGAATATATATAACAGTAGAAAACCTCCTTTTGTGAAAATCAGTTTTTTTAGTTCCAAATAATAAAATGTATCCCTATTAGGTTCATAAGAAAATAATAGTTAAGGCAGAAGTTATCAGAAGTAACTAAAGCAAAGAGAACATGTGAGTATCTAACACGAAGAGAATAGTTTAGCAAAGAACACCAATAAGTTACATCACAAAGAAAATGGTATTTCTTTCTTTTCTTTTTTTTTTTTTTTTTTTTTTTGTGTGTGTGTGTGTGTGTGTGTGCTAGGGGTTGAATGCAGGGCCTTGCACATGCAAGGCAAGCACTCTACCAACTGAGCTATATCCCCAGCCCTGGAAACTAGTACTGAAAAATAAATCACAAATAAACTTACATACTATTCAGAAATTTAAAGCTGCTTCATCAACCTGTTTCTGACACTTAAAAAAGGCAGGGAAGTTTCAATCATGTTTTATAGCATCTTTGTTCAATGTTCTCTTAATTCCTACTTAATTCGGATCACATTATCATGATGGAAATTTGAATGCATAGATTTAATTTTCAGTAATTTCTGATTTTTAATATGGATAAAAAATTAAGTCACTTATTGGAAAGAAATAACCAGAAATTATTTCTTACAATTATGGATTATTTAAATACAAGACTTTCACAGTGTGAATGACTTTGAGTATATAAATTTTTATCAAAGTGATGAAATAGCCATACTTCCTATAAAAGTCAAAGAGAAATTTATTCTTTGCATTTTCTTAAATCTTGTAGCTTCTAGTGTTCTTTAGCTAGTGACCACAAATACTTCTTTTCTGAGTTGGTGGAATACTCAAAACACAAAAAGATAGATAAGCCTTCTCACAGGGAAGATGATAGTAACGTAGCAGGTAAATACCCTCAATTCCCACAGGGTCTGAGCACCATATTATAGGATATGGAAGACACTCCAACAGACTGACTATTCCAAACATTGTTTGCAAAGATAGAAAAAAGTCAGTTCGTTGAACAAAATGAGTGAAGTGGGTTTGTGCCTCTGCAGATGAGAATAGTTGTAAAAGAGCAACAAAAGTAAGTTCAGGACTGGGCATTACAAGACATAGCTGAGGGCTGGGGATGGGGCTCAAGTGGTAGCGCGCTTGCCTGGTATGCGTGCGGCCGGGTTCGATCCTCAGCATCACATACAAACAAAGATGTTGTGTCTGCCGAAAACTAAAAAAATAAATATTAAGATTCTCTCTCTCTCTCTCTCTCTCTCAAAAAAAAAAAAAAAGACATAGCTGACAAAATCCTGAAAACAAAACAAACAAACAAACAAACAAAAAAAACAACAAAAACTCAGAAAGCACTTTACCCAGCTAAGCTTATTTGAGAGAATCAAATTCAGATGAACAGCAGAGGAAAGAGGCATACCCAAAGGGATATAACAGTATCTATTTTTATTAAATTTTATTATCATTCCCCACAATTATAGAGTTCTGTATCACCTCAATTACTACTTTCTTCATCTTTTAGGTGTTATCATTACCTTGTACATACAACTCATGTACACTGAATTTACCCCTGCATTTATGAGCTTATCATTTACCTTTTTCTCTGTTTAACTGTATATGTATGTTTATATTTTTATCCCACATTTCCAGGATTCTGCCATTAAAATTTCTTTGATACCACCTCCATGAAATGCATTTTTTTCATTTCAGTTCAGTACATCTAAATGTTTTATTCCATGTAGTTGGGAAAGATGGGGCTATTGCAAGGTCTTTCTTATTTTACTAATTATCAACTAGAGTTAAAGATCAACCTTGGTGCCTCCAGAGGATTTAATTCTCATTCACCTTTCTTATACATAGTGTTTTATTTTTTATGCAAGCAGCAGTAACTGTATTTAAAAGGTGAGTAAAATATTCTGATATGGACATAGTGCTTTAGAGGTCCCCAAATCCCTAGGGTGGTGGTTCTGACACCACCTTACCACTGAAGCATCTTGATTGCATTCCACGTTGGACACTGGTACTATGCTTCCACTGAAAGTGATTCATTAGTTATGAATATTGTTCTTTTTCTGTTCTCAGTACTCTTGAAATGTGGGGATTTGTGATAGGCTTAGAATCATATTTTTCAACACACTTATCATAGACCCATTTGATAAGAAGAAAGAAGAGAAAGAAGACCATTTATCAATCCTAAAGTGGTAACAGAATAAACTCTGGGAATAAAATAGCAGTCATCTTATAAATTTGTTTCAAAAAATATTTTAGATGGTAATATATTACTACATTAGAAAAGAGTGATGTAAATGCAATTTCAATTATTAGAGTTGTGACTCATTTTTTAAAGAGAATATCAAAAGCTCTATGCAGTGGTGCATGCCTGTAATTCTGGAGTCTTCTGAGGCTGTGGGTGAAAGATCACTAGTTCAAAGGCAGCCATCCTCAGCAACTTAGTGAGGCTCTAAGAAACTCCCCAAAACCCTTTAAACAATAGTGGAATTGTTGATGAAAACTCATCTACATTTATTAAATGCTGAATTCAGAAATTAGTAGGTTCTCAAATATATATAAGTGAGACAGGAGTCCTATATTAGGTGTAAATAGGAACAAAGAGGAGATTTGACACAGCTTTTAATTGACCCAGATACCCACTTTAGTTTGTGATTGGAATTATGCTCATGAGATAGATCCTTAAGCTGTTTAAAATAATGTGTTTTTATCAAGTATTTATAAAACAAGATTAAGATTTAATATAAATGAGGCTTGGCAAGGGGGAAATTGTTCAAATAATAAGTATATACATAAACACATAAACCAATATTAGATAAGTTAACATTCAGGATATTTATGCCATCATATAATCACTAGGAATGTAAAAACAATGACAAGAAAAAGTGAGTAAATAAAGAAACAAATAATTGAATGAATGAATGAATGAATAACTAAAAAGTACAAAGGTGTAATGTGACTGGAATTGTAAAAGAGAGCTTGTAGCCTCGAAAAAGTGTAAAGGTACTTTGATATGGTATTCTACTACTTACTGAGGAATACCTTATGAACTATCAATTCTACTTCTAGATGGGAAGAGTTAAAAACAGAACCCACTCACCTGGCTCTCTCACTTGGGAATAGTGCAACAGTTACCTTTTTCTTTCTCCCCAAATTTTATTTCTGCTTCCAAGAACACTACCCCTGTAACCTCATAATGACATTGTAGACTTGTTGCATCTGAACCCTTCTGCTGCTCAAGTTTTTTTTTTTTTAATTGATCTTTTTCTCCCTACCCTCATATATTCCACAATTTTCAATGTGTTTATTTTCAGTTGTAGTTGGACACAATATCTTTATTTTATTTATTTATTTTTATGTGGTGCTGATGATCAAACACAGGGCCTCTTATGTGCTAGGTCAAAAATCTAGAGCTGAGCCAAAAACCCAGCCCCTCCACCAATACTTAAAAACAAAAAATGTCACCTACATACTTAGCATCCACCAGTCTTTCATTCTGCTCCATCCATTTCCTGCTTTGTGCATGAATAATTTTGAGATTTTTTCCATTCAGACATCAATAGTCCAGAGTGCTCAGAATTGGGGGTAAATTTTACAGAATATTAGATGTCAATTACACAACATTAAAACTTTATATAGTGGAATGCACCTAAAGCTGAGGATAAAAAGAAAATCTACAGACTTCACTAGTTAAAATAAAACATCTAAAATTCATGAAAATGAATAATTTTGAAAAGACAATTTCATAAAAAGGAGAGTAAAGGGCAGAAGATACTAAGCAAAAGCAAAATTTTCACACCACAAAAAATGTACATCTGTAGAGTGACATGTGTGGGTGCTTCCAAAAGAAAAAAATAAATTGAAAGAGATACGATTAATTTGAGATGTAGCAATAAAATATTAATTGTATATAAAAGTAATATATATGTACCTGTACCAAATATGCCTCATTTAATAATAGGTATACATTGCAAGAAATGAACTCTAAAATTTTAACTTTTTTTAAAATTTATCTTATTTATTTTTTATATGTCATAGAGAATACTGACATCTAGAATTTTGTATTGCCAAATGTTCAGGCTACATATTATATTTACTTGAAGTACATCACTGAACAAGATGGATTTTACCACACATTGTTGTACAATATGAACTTATAGAAATGATTAAATACCTTATAATAAAATGAATAGATATGTGTAAGTAACACAGAACCTTTATTAAGAAAAATAAAATGAAACAAAACAAAACAAACAACAAGAAACTTGAAATTTAGAGAAAGTTTGCAGTGCATTGCAAAAATGGAAATATGACATTCTTTCCAAAAAAATCATTGGGACAAGGAATTATTTGAGAAAACTATTATATGCTTTATTAATACCAGAAGAACCTCATTTTCAGAAGTATTATATTCTTCAATATAAAAATAAAATATATCTGTGGATGGTATTACACAAATAATCTCAAAGACTTGGGAGGTAGAGGCTGAAGAACCAAAAGTTCAAAGAAAGCCTTGTCAACACAGGAAGGCCATGACCACCATGAGGAAGTTTCTGTCTCAAAATAAAATATTGAATGGCCTGAGTGTGTGGCTGTGGCTTACGGGTATACCTCCCCTAGATTCAATAATCCATATATATCTGTCAAAAGTTACTATAACAAGGAATTTATGCTAGGTGTGGTGGCACATGCCTGTGCCGCAGTCTTGGCTGGGCACAAAATCACGAGCCATCACACACCTTGTAGATTCAAACAGCAATTCTTTATTCCCGAACTCACACAGGCCTCTACACACGTTCTCGGGAAATCCAAGTTCTGCCACGGCCCAATTCACCTACTCCAGGAGGCTTTTTTCAAATACTTTTTGAATCTCACGAGAACTCAAGGGGAACTGAAGCAGCAGGAATGCCCTATTCCCAGCAGCAATAATCTTCAACATCCAACTTCCCTAAAACCCATATTGTCTTAAACCGGGAATGCCCTAAACTTGTCTTAAGCCAGGAAAGCCTTAAACCCAAGGAGCAGGATACTTCCTCAAACTGCAGGATACACCCTAAATCTGGATCCACCCTCATCCTTGAGCAGGGTCACCTTTCTCAAACACACATGCAATGTCAACAGCGAAATTCCAAGGCAAGTCCATTTAACATGGGGTACGCTGGCAAGGAAATTTCGATGCATCATTCCTACTTGCCAATGGCCCTCAGCATGCCTGCAAGCCCAAAACTCTGAAGACTGAGGCAGGAGGATTGTGAGTTCAATTTCAGCCACAACAAAAAGAGTCACTAAAAAGCTCAGTGAGATTCTGTCACTATATAATATTTAAAATAACCCTAGGAATATGATTCATTTGTCAGTTGCCCCTGCATTCAATCCCCAGCATGAATAAAAGGGATTCATATTGAAAATGTCATAGTACTTGCCTATAATGCCATCTATTTGGAAGACTAAGGCAGAAAGGTTAAAATTTCAAGGTTAGCTTGGCCACTTGCCAACAACCTGTCTCTATATAAATAGATTTTTTATTTTTTGAGTTCTTTGTATACTCTGGATATTAGGGCTCTATCTGAAGTGTGAGGAGTAAAAATTTGTTCCCATGATGTAGGCTCCCTATTTACCTCTCTTATTGTTTCTCTTGCTGAGAAAAATAAATAAATAAATAAACAATAAGATAACAAATAACCCAATCAACAAATGGGCCAAGGACCTGAACAGACACTTCTCAGAGGAGGACATACAATCAATCAACAAGTACATAAAAAAAATGCTCACCATCTCTAGCAGTCAGAGAAATGCAAATCAAAACCACCCTAAGATACCATCTCACTCCAGTAAGATTGGCAGCCATTATGAAGACAAACAACAACAAGTGCTGGCAAGGATGTGGAGAAAAGGGTACTCTTCTACATTGCTGGTGGGACTGCAAATTGGTGAGGCCAATTTTGAAAGCAGTATGGAGATTCCTGGGAAAGGTGGGAATGGAACCACCATTTGACCCAGCTATTGCCCTTCTCAGACTATTCCCTGAAGACATTAAAAGAGCATACTACAGGGATACTGCCACATCAATGTTCATAGCAGCACAATTCACAATAGGTAGACTGTGGAACCAACCCAGATGCCCCTCAATAGATGAATGGATTAAAAAATGTGGCATTTATACACAATGGAGCATTACACAGCACTAAAAAATGACAAAATCGTGGAATTTGCAGGGAAATGGATGGCATTAGAGCAGATTATGCTAAGTGAAGCAAGCCAATCCCTAAAAAACAAATGCCAAATGTCTTCTTTAATATAATGAGAGCAACTAAGAACAGAGCAGGGAGGAAGAGCAGGAGGAAAAGATTAACATTAAACAGAGACATGAGGTGGGAGGGGAAGGGAGAGAAAAGGGAAATTGCATGGAAATGGAAGGAGACCCTCATGGTTATACAAAATTACATATAAGAGGTTGTGAGGGGAATGGAAAAAAAAATAAGGAGAGAAATGAATTACAGTAGATGGGGTAGAGAGAGAAGATGTGAGGGGAGAGGAGGAGGGATAGTAGATGATAGGAAAGGTAGCAGAATACAACAGTTACTAATATGGCATTATGTAAAAATGTGGATGTGTAACCGATGTGATTCGGCAATCTGTATTTGGGGTAAAAATGGGAGTTCATAACCCACTTGAATCTAATGTATGAAATATGATATGTCAAGAGCTTTGTAATGTTTTGAACAACCAATAAGAAAAAGAAAATAAAATAAAAATAAAAATAAAGAGATTTTTAAAAAATGCCTGGGGATGTTGATGAGTGTAATGGCAACTTTGGTTTAAATCTCAAGAACCACAAAACAGAGCAGTTATTTATTTTCAGAAAGTTACATAAATATGTTTAAAAAATATAAATTTGGCAACATTAAGAAATAAACTTTTTTTGTTAAGTGGTACAAAGATGGGCTGGAATTCTGGATCAGTGGCAGATCACTCACCTGGCACATGTGAGGCCCTTGGTTCCATCCTCAACACCACATAAAAAGAAATAAATAACATAAGGGTATTTTGTCCAGCCACAATTAAATAAATAATAAAATAATTTTAAAAGTTATAAAGAGAAGTGGGAGAACTCATGAGCTCACATAAAAGTTAAGAATATTTAATAAAAAAGAAAATGACACTTATGGTAGGAGAAATGTTCAAAAATTAAAACCTCTTAACATCTTAACAAATTATAAAAATGCAAACTAACATCTCATGCCAAAAAAATTACACAGTGTTGATGAGGGCAAGAAAGAAATTCTCTTGAATTAGAGAAAGAATATAAATTGCTATTTTTTTGTGTAAAGTGTTTATTTAATATACATGATACTCCTCAAACAGTAGCAAAGCCTATATAAAATATTGTGTTTCTGATCCTGATAATATGTAGTTATATGATAGCATAAGGCTACAAATATGTTCATTCATGCTGTTGAAACCAGAAAAATAGGTGCAAAGATGAAGTACACTCAAAATGAAATAAATACTATAGTTTGAAAAAACTGCTTTCTTGGGATCAGACACATTTTTAGTTTCATTGAAGTAGCTCCTGTTTTCTCCACAGAAATTTTTAACTAGGCTTCTCCAGAAAACTTGAACTTGGCTGATTTTTGGACTGTCACCAAAAGAGTCTCTACAAAAGAGCTCAACGTAGGTAAATTTTCAATTTCAATGTTGCCCTGTTTTAATTGGCCAATGGCTGGGACGAAATCAGCACTCCAGGTACTGTACACCCACTTACTAGTTTCTCACAAACATGTATCCAGTAGAGTAGTGCGTACAAAAAAAAAAAAAAAACATGTAAAAAAGCCTCTTGGCATGGAGCTGGGGCTTCACACAGCTGTTAACATTTCTAAGATAAGAGAAGTTACCAGTTGGGCTCCCTAGTAATAGCAGGCAGGAGGAGGAAAGAAAGGGGAGAAGAATCTCTCCCCTTCTCAGGTGCAATCCTTAAAGGGTTAACTTGCTGAGAAAAGTGAAAGAAAAACAAAACTGCTTTTATGTGAACTTCTGCATACTGTGAGCTTCTGAGCACTCCACTTATATGCTGGGTATAGAACTTTGAAGCTACCCAAAATTTGGGTTAAGGGGTTTGATTGATTATACCAAAAGCTATGCCCTCTGAACCTGGCTGCAGCCAAAGAAAACTGTTTCCTGTTATCTTCCATGACTTGCATCATTTGTCCCCACAACATAATTTTATTCAGTTTAATTAACAGAACAAAATATTGCATAAGTATTATATACAGGTGATATCTGTGTAACACATTATATAGAGAGGCTTTCAAGGAAAATATGTGCAATTTATCACAAAACAAAACTTTACAGAGGACATAAAATGCTCCATTGTATATATCATGTGTGTAAATAAAACTCATAATTACAAAGAAAACCATTTATCTCAATTTAATGTATAATATTTTCCCATTAAAATTTTAGTATGCATGAATTGTTCTTTTGAAATTTATGTAGAAAAAAATATGTAAAATAGCCAAAAGCCTTCTATTTTTAAGACCAAATAAAGTTGCTATTGTTTTGTGACATTAATGTGTACTATGAAACTGTATGGCAATAATACAAACAAATAAATCATAAATTATCCAAATCTGAATCCACAAATATGTCATTTTTTGGCATTGTTAAGAGCAATAGGAAGGCCTAAATAAAAACTATCAATATGAAAAATAATATTAGACATGAATAGTAAAATTATCCAATATGAAATTGGAATTTGGGACTAGTAGCACAATTTATAAGTAGAGTGTGTATGTGCAGAATGTGCAAGGTACTTGGTTCCAAACTTAGAAACACAATTTATAAAAGGCATATGTTAATGAGGGATGATGTTAAAAATAAGGCAGAATATTAAAATTCTAGAGCTTTCCTCCATCTACAAATATAATTAATAAAAAGCTACTCATGTTCTGAGTGTCTCTTTCACAAAGTTATAAATGAATAGAGAGACTGAAATACATTCAGCAATTTAGAAAATATTTACCTTCAATCAGAATGAAAATCTGGGGTACACTGAGTATTAGCCCAGTCTTGAGCAAATTACCGCATATGAGAACAAATCCCTAATGGCCAATATCACCCACAGTCAAACAGAAGTGTGGAAATAGTGATACAGAAGTGTCTAAGCCACAGAATGTATGGTGATTTCTAGGGGCAATGAAAGCCTCTGCAGTGTTTTATCAGCTGGGATCAAGGCCAAATATCAAAGTTGTTGTTTATCTCAAGAAAACATTTGCCAACATATTTTCCCAATTGCTGTTGCTGTCAGATTATATTCCCCTAGATTTTATTGTGGATATAATAGGAGGAAATACAATGAACCCCCTGGTACCCTGAGTAAAATTCTAGCAGTTCATGAGCCCAGCCCCAACCCTGCTAACTCCAGTAATAAAGCCAGAACTACCAATTGCTCCTAGGAGGAGTTTGCTTGGATACTAAATTTCTAAACTTAAACATCTTTTGTTCAAGTTACTATGTCCTGAACTTCTAAGCTCTGGAAGCAAAAGAGACTGAGAATGTGCAAATCCACATAGATTGAAAACCAATAAATTACATTGTATTTCTCTCACCTTTATGGACTATGATAACCAGTATTAGAAATCAGAAACCACAAATCTGTTTCTTCAAATAAATCTTTACAGAACACTCCTACACTGGCTACTTCACATAAACTTGCCTCAGGAATTTAATGTATGAATTCAATCAATTTTCTGTGCCCTCTGCAAGGCTCTTAAAATGTCTTTAGGTAAAATCTGAGAGCCAGGTGTGGTGGCAGAGGCCTGTAATCCCAGAGGTTTATAATTGTGATTTGAAAGACACTCTCAGCATCTTAGCAAGCCTCTAAGTAACTTAGTTAGACATTGTCTCAAAATAAAACACAAAAAGGACTGGGGATGTGGCTTTGTGGTTTGCACTCCTGGGTTTATCTCCCAGTGCAAAACCAACTAAGGTGAACAATTTCTAAAAGATTACAATTATGCCAGTGTACCTATACATGTAAAAATATTAGTGAAAATTAATAAATATATTTTTTGAAAAAAGTGTTAAGAAGCTGGGGATGTGGCTCAAGTGGTAGCATGCTCACCTGGCATGCATGCGGCCCGGGTTCGATCCTCAGCACCACATACCAACAAAGATGTTGTGTCCGCCGAGAACCAAAAAATAAGTATTAAAAAAAAAATTCTCTCTCTCTCTCTCTCCCCTCTCTCACTTTCTCTAAAAAAAAAAGTGTTAAGGTTCTTCAAAAGCTCAAGATAAAAAATGACATATAATCCACTAATAATAATTTTGGCTAGCAAAGCAAGGCTGCATATGCCTATACTCCAGTGGCTCAGGAGTATAACAAGGGAGAATCTCAAGCTTAAGACCAGTCTCAGCAATTTGGAAAGGTTGTAACCAAATGAGTGAGATGCTGTCTCAAAAAAAGGGAAACAGGTTAGTGTATAGCACAGTGACAAAGTGCCCATGGGTTAATCTATAGTGACTCAAATAATAATGATGATGATGATAATAATAATAATAATAATAATAATAATAATAATAATAATAATAATAAAATCTGGCTAAAAAATGCCATATAATCCAGTAATAATATTTCTGGGCATACATCTAAATGAATTGGAAAACTTTTCTCAAAGAAATAACAGCAATTCCATTTTTATTGTAGTTTTATTCACAGTATCTAATAAAAAAAATAAAATAAAATGCCAGCCAGGCATGGTGGGAAATGCCTCTAATCCCAGGGGCTTGGGAGTTTGAGGCAGAGGGTGGGGAGTTTAAAGCAGCCTCAGCAATGGTAAGGCACTAAGCAACTCTTTCCAAAGAAAATGTAAAATAGGGCTGGAGATGAGGTTAAGTGGTGGAGTGCCTCTGAGTTTAATTCCTGGTATGCACCCCCCAAAGAAACATCCTTTTAGATGAAAGGAACATCAAAAGACTCCTTCCAGCTTCACAGCACCGAACTACTCCCCTTAGATGCTACACACTTATAGTTCAAACTGATCTCTAGAACACAAGACTCAGATAATGATATTTTTTAAATAGGCTAAGAGACACTGATATCTGTGGACACCTTATGTCAGACTGTTCTAAAACTAAGGACTTGGCAAATATGGGAGGTTAGAATGAGAACACAACATAGAGTTAAGTTCTTTAAAGGGGAATCTTAATTCACACACTGTGATATCTGAAACCACAGTTGGAGATAAAATTAGATTCTTTGCTTCACTGATTTCTGGGTTATTAACTCAATCCAAACAGATATTGACAAAGTATTAAGGCTACTGGTTAATGTCTATGTAAAACAGGTTATTAAAAATGTATCAGGTTAGGACTGGGGTTTCAGCTCAGTAACAGAGTGCTTGCCTAGCATGTTGAGTCACTGGGTTTGATCCTCAGATCCACATATCAATAAGTAAAATAAAAGTCCATTGATAACTAATTTTTTTAAGTGTACCAGGTTTCTCACATGGTTTTTGATGTTCAGATTCACTATGTACTCTAGCCCTTGTGATTAAACTTCCTTATAGTTTAAATCAAGTCCAGTTCCACCTTTATTTTCCTCCACACTAGGACAAAGATGTTTGCTGGAAATGTTTGGAATGCTTCTACAGGTCATTTTAATAAAGTGGTCTTACATATATGGAGGGAAGAACATCAATTAAGGTCCCATTACATTTTTTAAAAGTCTTTAATTGGGACTGTGAGGATGGCCTTAGCCCTGAGCTTAAACAACTCCATTTTAAAAACTCCAGTTTGAAACATGCAGTCACACCAGGCACACCCAAAGATTCCTCCAGTATGGCCTACAAAAAAAAAAAAGTTACTTCCCCTTAACCTGATAAAGAGAGTGAAATATCTGGCAAGCTATACTTGCCTGATAAGAGAGAAAGACAAGAGAATCAGAGTAGAGACAAAAAGACCAGAAGTTTCTGACCCCAGGGTAAATGATGTCATGGAGAAATCCCATGATAGATAAGAAGAATTGAAAGAGAGGTTAAAAGCCCCCAAATTTAGTATAAATAATAGAGCTAATGAGCAGGGATTTAGCCAGCAGAAACTAGGATGCACTCAAGCTGAGAGCCTGATGAGGACCTGACATACCATCACTTGTCATTGTTCTTCTGATCCTCTGCATGATTTTCTCATCTCTCAAACTCTACCACTTCATCTGAATTTTGGTGAAAGCCACAACTTCTCCAAAGGTTCTCTCCTCAACATGCTGTCTACTCCAAGCCAGGAGAAGCCTGCCTTGGTTCTGGATCTGGTCACCATGGTCTGAGTGAGTGTGCATCTGCTGGACTAAAAGCCTAAGGCTTAATAATTTTGTTCTGACCTTTAAACTTAGTACACAGAGGGAATGTCTGTCACTAGCCTGTCATGATTAAGTGACTTTTGCAGTGTTTAGAATTAATCTAGAATTCTTAGCAGTAAATTAATCAACTTTTTTGCTGTGAATGGATTATGTCTACTGTAGGGCCAAGCATTCAGGATTGTTATTTTCTTGAGTAAGAACCTATAGAGTATAAATGCATTGAGCAATTTGAGTGAATACAGCATTGAAAGGGGCAGAAGAATTTGGACATTTTTTATTTCTCTCCTTGACTGCATATGTTGCAATTTTGCCCCTGGGGACTGGGACACATTGACTATTATTTTATTAAGAAAAATTTCATCATTTTTAATATCATCTAATTTTTCCCTGCTTTTTTCTTATGTGAAAGTCTCACAAGGATAAAGCAAAATCTTTTAAAATTGCCATCCAGTTCTTGGAGAAAAAAAAATACAAATAAAGCATCCCTTTAAAACAAAACATGGGAAAAAATAATTATGTTGAAACTGAAGTTTTGAGATGAAACTAAATTTCCCATTTAACCAATTTTCTCTGGGATCTTCCCTCACAAGTTTTGAAGAATAAAATCTATGGACACTCCGTGAAGGTAATAGTAAAAAAAATAGGATTTATTTTAGCAAGAAGAACTACAACTTCCAAAATGTGGGAGAGGGCATGATAGCAGAAGAACCCATTTTTTGTGTCAGGTTGGAAGTTTAAATATGGTTTTTGGCAGAGCATTGGTTAAAATCTACTTAAAATGAGTATTGAAAAAGGCATTCTTATTACCAACTAGGCTGAAGTTTGTCCTTTTGGTATCCCATCCTCCTTCCAGTGACTTCCAATTGTGTTCACCCCAAGGACAAAGAATTTGGTTGAAGGTACTCCCACAAGTGAATCTCAAGAGTTCTTTTAATTTGAATAGGCCTTAATGGTGCTCATTAACATATCTATCCATTAACCTTCAGGTGTGGTTAAATAAGATGTCCATTATACAGCTGCCTTGTCATTTTACTATCTATTTTATTTTATTTTTTCTCAATCAAGTTGAGCAAGAAACCTGTTTTGAGAATGTAAAGAGAGCTGGAAATGTGGGATTTAATCTCAGACCTATAAATAGCTTAACTATCAAATAGCCATTCAGGATTTGAGTTACTTCTTAGTCTACATTTAAAAAGCTCAAGATGCATGAGGATGTTGAGTTCAAAAACAGCTTGAGCAAGTTAGTGAGGTTCTATGAAACTCAGTGAGACCTTGTCTCTACATAAATATATAGAAAAAGGTTGAGAATGTGGGTCAGTAGATAAACACCCCTGGGAATAATTCCTGGTCTAAATAAATAAACATATATACAACAACAATAAACACTTAGGAGGAACAAGAACAGGGGTCCCTAAAAAGGCCACAGCTTCTCTCACACAGGAACACAACTAATGAAGTTGGGGTCTTCTTCTGATGATTATCCCAGTCTTCACCACATATTCTGGGGACATGCTGAGATAATGGCACACAGATGCCCACATAGGAATTCAGCAAGGCCCTGAAAATACCATACAATTATGGAACAAAAGACTTGAGGTCTCAAATACTGATCTAAGCTCCACTATACTAGTCAGAGAAAACTAAAGGCTAAGCTGCCTGTAAGGGTCCAGCGAAACATCAGAGAAGGAGAGACCACAGGAGACTAGCTCCATGCAATGGCAAGGGGGATTTATTAGGGATCCGTTCCAGCGCGCTGGGGCTCCGTGCTCACTCAAGAAGGGAGAGCAGCCCAGAGCCCAGAGCAGAGGACAAGCAGAGCTTAAGTACACTTTTTGGAGAGGGTGGGGGGCTTTGCATACATCAGAACAAATCATCATGAGGCACGGGAAAATTGAACAACAACTCTGATACATGATTAGTCCATTTATTGGCGGGAACAGGCTGGGCAGGGGTGATTGGTCACTTCTAAACTGGGTACACATTCAAACTGATTGGTTCAGGCCCTGTGACAAACTGCACAGGGCCCTAGGCTGAATGGCCAGTAGGGCGTTGTCTTAACTATCTCAGGAATCTGGGTGTAACAGAGGAACTTAATAATACCTAATCTTTTACATTTTAATTCAAGCTTTCCAGCTTAGAAACTTTACCCTTTCATTCCCCACTCCTTTTTTTGACTACTTTTAATCTTAAAAGTAATGAATCATAATTATTGGGGAGTCTCATTTTTCATCTCTGTCAGTGGAGCATATTGCCTTCTGATTACCATGGGTTGTCCTGTGTTTCCTGTAATCATTTTTAGCATGGCCTGCATTTTAGATTTCACTTGGTATTAGACCCCGATTTATCTAACTACACTGACTACCTAACTTTAAATCTGGCTTCATTCCCCCCTCTAATTTGGGAACTCCTTACTGCTGTGAGGAAGGGGGACAAAGAGGATCTCTCTGGCTTCTTCAGGCTGAAAAGGGACGGTGTGGGGCAAGCAGTTTGGAGTCCCCCTTAAAAATATCGGGTCTATCGAGTGGTCCATGCTAAAAGTCCAATTGAGAAGTAATAGGCTGGAGGGCCATTCGAGTGATAGGTGGTTTATAAGAGAAAAAAAGAGTTCATTAGTACTGGCACCAGATTGATACAGCAAGAAATGCCACAGCACAGAAATATGTCAATGAGTATAATGGCCAAGACAAAGATCAACAATGTTTTCTATCAGGCAGTACCAGGAACTAGGAGTTAAGATACTGTTTCCACGACAATATTGCTGAGGACATGGCTTCTATCTGAGCATGTAAATCTTTAAGGATATTTTTCACATTGTCAGAGATGTCAGGGATGTAAACAGAACAACTAACATTTAGGTTTACAGAGGTCTTTTTCCTTAAGATATAGTTTAATAATTTAATGCCATCTGATCCTGCAAAATCCTTTTACTAGTATGACCTCTGTGTCTAATAGAGAAATCTTTAATTCTGCTACTCAGGGCTGGATAACCATATTAGCAAACATCAAGCCTACCTGCGTTGGTTAGAAATAAAGGCCTTAGACTAAAACTACTCTAGCAGTCCCTTTGACAGTTATCAGGCATTTCTGTTCTAAGAATCTCTTTTGTAGCCTCCAGTCTACTTATTTATGGAAGTTACATTTAACTATTATTATCATTTAAGATGTCCAGGAACATCTGTGCTTTGGCTTTGACTGTCTTTGCTAAGTGTTTAAGATGAAGCAAGTCAAACTGACTTCTGTTTCTACCTATTGTTAACAGTCAGCTGAGTCTCTGGGAAGTCCTCGGGAACTTCACAGCAGCTTCTCAGTTCTGCTAGTGCCATTTGCGCTAGGATGGGTCCAGGCCTTGCTTGACCATGTGGCTTCCCTCGGAAGCATCAGGGATATCTCCCTTTTCTGATGACCCTCCTCTTCACAGCAAATGCACTGACTGGCTTCCTGTCCTCCACTGGTCTCATTAATCTCCCTGATCGGGAGGTTATGTGGCCTAGAGTTGCAGAGCCCTTTGAAGAAGTCCCCTATTCCCTGATTCAGACTGACTCAGAGGGCAAGAGCCAATTTTTTAATTTTAAAACTTAATCTTAAACATCCAGCAAAATAAGTTAACAGCCTTATATTAAGGGTACTGGGCTTTAATGTCTATCTCTCTATCCTGTAGGTGATAACTTCTTGTCTTAAGTTAACCCAGGTTGTGAATTCTTAGAGCAGTACCTCTTTAAAACATTAACAGGCAATCCTTAGTCCATCTAAAAGCAAACTACAAAACAAGACTAACTAGGGTAAAAACATATTTAGTCTATGTAATAGCTACCTAGAATTTTGGCAGAATACATCCCCTGTTTGATATCCTGGCAATCGTGACAAAAACCAACTTTTGGGCACAACTTTAAATGCACTAAAATCTGGCCTACTTTTTTTCATAGTCATTTTCACATGCAGTGAGATGGGACATAGAGCCTTATCTCAAGTAAGGCAGGGCTCATAAATCTCAAATACTATATAGTTCTGAAGCTGATCTTTGCTTTTTAGACATCATCTTACAAAGCCTACATAAACTGTTGCTCAAGTTCACATGAATATTAGCTAACACAACATAATATCATATCTAAAACATGAATTAAAGAAAGGCTGAAAGCTTTTAACCTCTTGTAGGAAAGTAGCAAAGCACTTTTGTGTTTTACAATAAAACCTTTACCCAGATTAGGCTCTCATTAACTTAAAAATACATTTAAATTGTGTCTCAGTGTAGAAAGCAACATAGAACTTTACATATCTTACTGATAACAAGTCCAGTTATAGAACACAAATGATATAATTGAATCTCCAACATGTTTTTTTTTTTTCTTTGAACCTAAAATTACCATACAAGCTTCTACCTTACAGACTTGTATACCTGGAAGATATGAACACATTAGTAACATCACAATTACATTGATGATTTTATGCTAACCAAGTTTGGCTTTTAAAGAAATAACATAGCACAATTCTCTAAAACAATAGCACTTGTTTAACCAGCTGCTTAATTTCTTTAAGATTACTTGCTCAAAAACTTTCTTATAACCAACTTGCACAGACCTTTTTTATCACTTACTTAAACCCTCTTAATTACTTAATCACATAGACTCTCTTATCCAGAAACACATTTTCCCTCTATTAAATCCATATCTAGAACCTTCTAGTTTCTCTTTTCTATCTGTTAACCTCCTTCTGTTCACATCTTGAAACAATACTTGTAAACTTTTTAATTTAAGCAGAGTTAATATTTTATTAGGGCCTTTTTGAACACCTAGAAAAACTTATAAGTTTAATTTTAAAGACATCTTTACTTTTATCTGTTTACCCAATCTAAATTGAACCATTTGAATCAAGTGAATCAAAGATATCTGGATCCATTTTTAATTTTTTATGAGTGCTCCTCATCTGTTAATTGTCATATCACTGCAGGATATTTGGACACACACACATACAGACATACCGACATATAACACATAACAAGAGTAACACATAACACAAAAGGCCTTGCAGATTTCTCAGGTGAAATCTCATTGCAATGTTTAAAAAAGAACTCCAGTTGATCAAAAATAGAACTTATCAGAAAAACATTAACTTGTCAGTAGGATAAAAATCATGAGCTCAAAAAAAACATAGAGTCTAAGAAAAGGCAAAAGTCCTAGAAAAAATTGACCTGCCAGTAATTAGTAAATGCCATACAATTTACTCTTTGGTTTAATCTAGTTTGAGTTCAGGTAAAATAAACCTTTACTTTTTTTTTTTTTCCTTGGGCCTCAGATCTGTCTCCTACTGAGTGCTCCAGGCTTCTTCTATTTTCATGTCAATTTAAGTCCTGGCTGAGGTCTGGAAAAAACTGGGAAAACTGGAATTTTGAGCAGAAACTTCATGTCTAAGGCATTTTAACCATAAGTCACAATTTTCAGGTTTGGAAGTTGAAAATATGGTAAAAGTTTAAGATACAATTTACAAAATTTCATCTTTATATCTTCCTACACTAGAAAAACTTGCTCACACAAAACTGAAAATAGGATCTTTCTTGATAATATAAAAGCCACCATCAGAAGAAGTTCCTTCACGATCATTAAGCTACTTTCTTTGTTCTGAAGTTCCTAAAGTAATATTAAGTTACATTAAATTTGCCCACACAGTACCATGTATATCTGAAATTAAGCTTTTAAAAATTCCCAAGACTATTGCTAATTAATGTCATTTCAATAAGCCAGACCAACATTTTAATTTAACACGTTTTTTCTAAATCTTACACACTGAGAGAAACAGATACCAAATCATAATTTACTATCCTTGCCCAAATCAATGCACTGTATACCTAGTGAAATCTCCTTAGGCTACCCAGTTCAAAAATTGAAACTCTTTAGAACTATCTGAAATCAAACTAAACAATTGCTTAAACCCAACTTTTAACTGCAAGATAGTGCAATGCTTTAGAAACCCATTCAGATACCAGATTGTTACAATAAAAAAATTATGTTTTAGACACACATTTAACCTAGTTTATCTTTAAGAAACAATCAGACAACCAGATAAGAATATATCCCTCCAGGTTTTGAACTCTCATTTAATTATGACTCCCATCAGTGGCACCATAGACTTTCCCACAAGTGGACCAGATGTTTTCACCTAGGGGCAACAATAGGTATAAAATCAAGGGTCTCAGTGTGACTGGCTTTACTGCATTCAGTGTCCCTTCTTTTTAAGTAAACAAAGGTGGAGTAATCCTTAAGTGCAGGGAATTATGAGGAAATCTCCCCAAAGCGAAAATGGCTCTGGCAGCTGCTGGGAATTCCTCAGTTTCCCTTTCACTTGCAAGATTAGCTCCTCCAGTTTGGTTTGACCTTAGGCACTAGGCATTTTTTTCCTAACTTTTTAGTAGCCAGCTCCCAAAAAGCTCATCCTCTGCTTACAGTTGTTTCGAGTGCTAGGCTTCCCCAAGAAAGCTGAGTGGAGACTCCTTAGAAGTCTCCTCGGGAGTGTTAAAATTTGTGAGTGAAAATTTGGTTCCCATCTCTAAAGCCAATTAACACCAATTTAATAATGAGGACAGGGCTTTGAGAAAAGTCAAAGCGAGAGGTCAAAGTTGTTAAATCCCCAGCAGGCATCTCTATTTGCATTCAAGCCGATTACGGGAGTGAAAGAAAACTTTGCTTTCCTAGTCTCAGTATTTAGCCTTAGATGGAATCTATCATCCGCCTTGGGCTTCATTTTCAAGCAGCCCAACTCGAGGAAGACCCATTTGATTCTTTTGCCCCGGGATTTGGTGATCACTACAGCCGGGGAGGGTTTGGGGACCCGGTCCCTTCTACCCCCACAAGGGAGGGAGTGGGCCGGGTGCCCCCGAACCGCTTTTTTCAGCTCGCCAGCTGGACGGGGGGGCGGGAACGCAGTCCCCTGCAGGCTCCTACTCCAACCCCACCCACCCCACTGTGGTGGAAATACGCCCGGTGGCAGCCGGTTGCCGGCAGAGGAGGGGGAGGAGGGGCGGTCCCCCGCCGACCTCACCCCCGATTCCGTCTGCCCGTCCACCGCGCCCGCTGGAGCACCCCTCTCCCCTCCCAGGAGGGGAGACGGCCAGGGGGCGGAGACGACAGGTGGGACAGGGACAGGACAGATCCGCCATACCGCCGGGTGGAATCCTCCCAGCGGACTGCGCGGACCCCACCCATGCAGGAAGAGATTCCCAGAGGTCCTGAAAGGTTAGAAGCCATAATCTAGATGGCCATGCGGCCCTGGCTGAAATGGAGGGAATCTCCTGGGGGCCATTCAACTCCCAGGGTGGGCCACTCTGAAGCCAAGAGAGACAATACAAACGTGACGCAAACACGGACACACAGTAAACGTTTAACACAAATTCAGAAGCAAAAATTAAAGACAGACAGTGAGTTCAACAGAAAGAGTTGTCGGCAAAACCAGATGGGTTGGCAGCAAAATACACCGACGAGGGTTCATCCGCCCCTCTACCTGATGGGGGGCACCTCCGTCCCCCGAGTCCCCCAAAGCGTCCCTTGGGGGTGTGGCCTGTTGCTCCCTAGACACGTCTGCCTACCACCACCAGGGGAGCTTACGCTCTCCACTGACAGCCACACACACACACTGCCAACCCCACCCGCGGCTCTGAGAGCTTATGCCCTCTGGGGATTTACGCCCACCATTGAGCCTCCAGAGACCAAACCTGAGCGATCGCACCTGAGAGAAGAAGGAGGGGAGAGAGAGAGAGAAAGAGAGAGAAAAAGGCACCTTATTTACCCCCGAAGCTGTTCGTTGGGTCTCCCTGTCCGGTGATGCGCAGTTCCTGGCCAACGCACCAAATGTAAGGGTCCGGCGAAAAGTCGGAGAAGGAGAGACCACACGAGACTAGCTCCATGCAATGGCAAGGGGGATTTATTAGGGATCCGTTCCAGCGTGCTGGGGCTCCGTGCTCACTCAAGAAGGGAGAGCAGCCCAGAGCCCAGAGCAGAGGTCAAGCAGAGCTTAAGTACACTTTTTGGAGAGGGTGGGGGGCTTTGCATACATCAGAACAAATCATCATGAGGCGCGGGAAAATTGAACAACAACTCTGATACATGATTAGTTCCATTCATTGGCGGGAACAGGCTGGGCAGGGGTGATTGGTCACTTCTAAACTGGGTACACATTCAAACTGATTGGTTCAGGCCCTGTGACAAACTGCACAGGGCCCTAGGCTGAATGGCCAGTAGGGCGTTGTCTTAACTATCTCAAGAATCTGGGTGTAACAGAGGAACTTAATAATACCTAATCTTTTACATTTAAGCTCCACTATACTAGTCAGAGAAAACTAAAGGCTAAGCTGCCAAGGAGAGACCTTCTACCCACCAGACTCTGGAGACAATTATGAGGAGTTTCCAGCCACCATTGCCAATCTCACTGGCTTCAAACAGCCTCCCTACCCAGTCTCAAAATAAGAACCCACACTTACCATTTCCTGGATTTCAGGATGCTTAGTGTTCCCCTTATATATTTTTTTTTTTTTTTCAGCTCCAGTGTAGCACGGAAACCTGGAAGCATAGAAATGGATTCAATGAATGGCAGACTCCAAAAACAAAAGGAATAGAACACTATGGAAGTCTGCCCCCTCATCACTGGCTGTGTCTTGATTGGACAGTTCTCACCCAGAAGGCAGATTGGAAAGGGCTTCAGGAACTTCCTCCAAAATTCAGGCTGGTAGTGACACCACTGGTAACTAATAACAAGTCTTACTTTTCCACATGTTGAAGTTTGAACATTAGAGAAGCATGTTCAGGCAAGCATACAAAGCAGGGTTTATTTAGAAAAGAGTAACATAGACTTCTCCTACAAGGGAGAAGTGGGACATAGTTGGTATCAGGGTATCCCAAGAAGCAAGGTGTTCTACCCTTTTTATATGTCCTAGGCTTCCTTTGTTCTCCTGCCTTTGCCCCCTTATCTTTCTCCTTCCTGAGGACATGTCTAGGCCCAAAAATGCTTGGTTGGATGGCCTAAAGTTGGGAAATAGGTGGGCTTAAGGGGGGAGGGCAGGATGGAGTACAAGGACACATTAACAATCTTATAGCTCTCTGTAGAGAGGGAAAATTCCTGGGACAGGTTACCTTGGCAACAGGTTGGAGCAAGGGCAGTTTCCTGATAATATCCCTCAGGGGATAGTCTCCAACTTTCCAGATTCACTCAAAATTGGCTTCCTAGATTCAACCTGATTTGATTTACGAATCTATACTGTCTGTCTGTTTAATTCAGTAGGCCTACTGTTTGAGTGATAGTAAATTTTATCCATATCAGAATCAAATAAGGACACAAAGACAGGTTTTTGTCTGCTCTGTTTTTGTTGATCAAACACTGGGAATCTACCACATGCAGGGGTGCATGCCTGTAATACCAGCAACTGGAGAGGCTGAGGCAGGAGGACAGTGAGTTCAAAGCCAGCCTCAGCAATGGCAAGGCACTAAGAACCTCACTGAGATGATGTGTTTAAATAAAATAGAAATAGGGCTGTGAGTGTGTTCTCAGTGGCCATGTGCCCCTGAGTTCAATTGTCACTAGAAAAAAAAAATACTGGAGATCAGATCCATGGGTATTATTCACTACAAAGTCCCAGGACCACAGATGAAGGGATTGAAGGATTAATAGAAACATAGATAGAGTCCTGGGGAAGGGTCTCAAATTCTCCTCTGATGGCTTTTCAAGTAACTGATATTACAATATTACAGGCATGCTCCACAGCCTTGGAATCTTTTTATTTATTTTATTTATTTATTTATTTATTTATTTATTTATTTGCTGTGAATTGCATTAAATGCCTCAGGATAAAATTACTTCATGGCAGAGTTTCCTCCCAATATTTAGATCTAGCCCAGACAGAAGTGCATTTATATAAAAATTAAGTATCACAATTACTTTAAAATTTTATTTAATATTTCTGTTCTCTGGCCTTATGAGAAAAGAGCTTGAGACTTCAACTCATAAGTAATTCCCTGAGGCAGCATTGTCCCTACTCCTCTACAAAAAATGGGGCAAAAATAAAATTTTAAAGTTTCTAGTTTAATAAAATAAACAAGAGGTGAACAGTGCCAGGTCTCTAGATCTCTCAGTATTCCAGAACCTAGAGTATAAGGAATTAAAAAATAAATTATTTGCAATTTTGCATTGAGCATAATAATAGAATTATGATGTCTGTTTTTTCTTTGGTATGGGGTACTATGAGAATATTAGCACAAATCACATGCATTATGTCTATATAGATTTTTTTTTCTATAATTCAATACAGCCCATCAACAGAGTCAACTTCAAATTTAAATGAAGAAAATTTTAATTATTATTTCCAGTGTCCAGCCAGAGCAGGAATCCAGGGGTCCTGAAGTATGAATGGCATTGGGTACTGAAGGATATGTGGCCTCAGCAAAAGAAGAGGAGACAGGATGACAGGTTGAATGTTACAAGCAACCTTCAGAAGGATTTGATGCCCATAGAGGGGACTTTATTTTTATACCTTTTTTTGCAGGTATTTATTCATGTAGTTAACATAGCATCAAAGCCTAAAACTTCTTTCATTTACATAATTTTCAAGAGCTGCAATCTTTTCTGACATATATTAACTTCATAAGATATTGAACACATTGTTTAAAATATGTTCCTGTAACCTTAGCCAATCATGATTAATCTTTTACATTTTCACTTCAATCACTAAGTACTAGACTATGCAACTTGACTACCTGTATCATGACCTATTATTAACTTTTAACTTTAAAGCATACCTATGGTTATTGGTAAGCTTTTTGCTTCTATACTAAAGTCCTAATAATACACACTTAAAAGAGTGAAAGCCTATTACTTAAAAGCCTACTACTCTGAACTGACTTTAAAATATATCTATATAAAATTTTACATTATTCTGTTTTTCCAAAGTAATTTTCTTTTTTCACATGACCTATTTAACTGCTTTTTGAAAGAGTTTCTTTGGTCCTTCATCAAATTTTGAATTTTTATCTCCTTATAATTTTTAATTAAAGAGCAGACTCTGCACTTCAACTCATTTGCTATTACTATTAACTATGTGTTTCCTATTTTCATCATGAATTCCTGTGTAGGGCAAAGAAAGCTCTGTTAGTAAAAGGAATGTATGTTGGACAGATTGTGGCTTTAGAATGAGGGGCTTAGTGTAAATTGTTAAGCTTTTCTCAGGAACCTTAATTTGCAATCTTTTCCCTGTGAATATCTTAAGAAATAACACTATTGTTTGTATTGTCAGAGATACTAAAATACATCTCAGGACATATCTTATTTGTATCCTTAATCTCATTCTGGGAATTTTCCTGCAATCTCAGGCAACATGTACTTTTATTATTGACTATTGTATGCCCTATTATCTATCTCATGAGTATCATAAACAAAACACTAAACATTACCCATTGTGGTGCAGCCCTGCCACAGAATCCCCCACACTGTGACCCTGTCAGACAGGAGGTGCAGGAACATCTTCACCACACTGTCTATAAAATACCAGGTATTTTCCACATAGAAACTAGCTGGTATCTTGTGATTGAATTGTGGCATCCAGTCAATAGTGAGTGGATTATTTATCTGTCATTGGATAACAAGTCATTCTAAAATGTATTCACTCACTGGAACCCTGAGCCAAATCTCAAGCCATATTTTGTATTTTATTTTGAGAAAGATTCTCACTGAGTTGCTTAACACCTCATCTTTGCTGAAGCTAAAATTGAACTCATTATCCTCCTGCTTCAGCCTTCCAAGATACTGGGATTACAGGAGTGCACCATTGCACTCAGCTCTGTTCACATATTTAATGCCAGCATTCCCTCTTTGCCTTATCAATTGTTTTTTTTTTCTATTGTACATTTCAAATAAATTCAGTATTCTCCAAGAATTGGATGTCAGATTAAAGATTTTTGTTTCTCTTTGTGAGGATTTCACATGAGAGAAAAGCA
Source organism: Spermophilus citellus (assembly GCF_964194105.1). Lineage (NCBI taxonomy): Eukaryota > Metazoa > Chordata > Mammalia > Rodentia > Sciuridae > Spermophilus > Spermophilus citellus. The sequence goes on from NC_138193.1 coordinate 20,943,713, forward strand.
GACAAGTGTAACTTGACAATTTTAAAACTAAGAACAATTTGTCTCTGCTCTTTGTCTTCCCAGGTATAGACACCTTATCACAATATCTGATTTGAAATTCCTCCTTTAAGAATTTCTGGTGTGATGTGTCCTCATTCTAACCTCCTATATTGTACTATTTGTGGTTTTCATAACTGTTTAACAAAAGGTTTGAACAGCCACCATGTCTAAATTCTTTTGGAGTGCCTAGTGAATATCATTCCCTGCATCTTTTCCCTCTAGAGAGCAGTATAAACTATGAAGTGAAGACACTCCAGGGAGTCTCTGATAGCCCTTCAGCTGGCAAGGATCTTTTAGTGATACAGGGCTGGGACACTCAGAAAAACAGATAGAATGAAGACAACCCCCTTCAAATGCAGACTTTTTTTTTTTCAATCAAGATATAATTTTCCAAACTTATCAGAGTGGCAGGCAATGAGTTTATTAGAAGTGATGTGAAGGAATAACAGGGTGACACTCTGACAGAAGAAAGTGTGTTCTCTCTAAAAAGATAATAGCATGGCTCTCTTGAACTTCAGTTTTTTTGAAGATCTAAAAAAAGATCGAAAAGAATCTTGACCAGGTACACTTCTTGACTTTGAACTGACAGTAGGATAACATAAAACTCTCAAGTATCATCTGCCATGACAACTTTAGGTTAATTAGGCTCATGTTCACCATTTCTAATTGAATTCTTAAGCACTAATTCCAGGAAACCCCTTTGAAATAAAAAATTTTATTTACATTCCATTCCTCAGAGGGTCATGTTCTTCTCCTGTAGATCCTCAGCACCACATAAAAATAAGTAAATAAATTAAAGGTATTGTGTCCATCTAAAAAAAAAAGTAACACCGGAAAACTGGGCACACAGGTGCCTATAATCCCAGCTGCACAGGAGACAGAGACAGTAGAATGATAAGTTCAAGGCAAACTTCAGCAACTGAGACCCTGCCCCAAAATAAAAAGGACTAGGGATGTAGTTCAGTGGCAGAGCATCCCTGAGTTCAATCCCTACCACTGCAAAAACCAAAAGAAAGTAACAAAAAAAAAATAACACTTAGGATTTGCTCTCACAAATTATTTCACAGATTTCAACAAAGTAAGGTACCCCAAACATTAGTTTCTGCTAGTTCCTCTTTTTTAAAATCTTTATTTATTTATTTTTATGTGGTGCTAAGGATCAAACCTCATGCCTCATATGTGAGGGAAACACTCTACCAATGAGCTACAGCACACTTCTCTGTGCCTCAATATCGGTATGTCTCAGGGAGGAAATAATTTAAATCACAATCTTCAAAGAAGCATATTTTATGTATAAAAATTTTTAAATATGGTAAAAGAAATAATTAAATTACATGCAGAGAGTAAATGAGAAAAAGAACTAATGAAGAAAGAGCAGAAAGATCACTAAACAAAAACACAAAAAAGTAGAGAAAAATAAACTAATTAAATGCTGGTTCTTGGGCTGGGGTATAACTTAGTAGTACGGTGTGTACTTACCATGTGTAAGGCCCTGGCTTGATCCCAAGCACACACACACAAAAAAAAAAATAAATAAGAAATTTTAAAAAATAAATAAATAAAACACTGTTTCTTTGAGAAGACAGAAAAAAAGTGGAAACCTCCAGTTGGGCTAATGAGGGAAAAAAGAGAGAATATACATATTACTAATATCAGGAAAGAAAAGATGATATCACCATAGTTTGTAGAGATATGAAAAGGACATATGCCAATAAATCCATCAACCTAAATAAAAACAACAAATTTCTAGAAAGATACCACCAAAGTCGCCTACAATAAAAACCTGAATTGAGTAGTCACAGGTTTATATTTAAGAGAATTTGTATTTAAAAAAAAAAAAAACAAAAAAAACAAAAAAAAAAAAAAAACAAGGGAGAGAATTAAACAACAGCAGATGGGGTAGAGAGGGAAAATGAGAGGGAAGGGGAGGGGGGATAGTAGGGGATAGGAAAGTTAGCAGAATACAACAGTCATTAATATGGTATTATGTAAAAATGTGGATGTGTAACTGATGTGATTCTGCAACTTGTATTTGGGGTAAAAAATGGGAGTTCATAACCCACTTGAATCAAATGTATGGAAGATGATATGTCATGAGCTTTGTAATGTTTTGAACAACCAATAAAAAAAAAGTAAAAAAAAAAAAAGAGAATTTGTAGCTTGAAAATCTTCCCTTAATTTTTTTTTTCAGATCCAGATAGCTTCACTGGAAAATTCCAACAAACATGTAGGGAAAAAAAGAATTATACCAATTCTATAAGAAAACTGAAAAGGAGGAAATACTTCCTAACTTATTCTGAGGCCAGCATTAACCTGCTATCAAAGCCAGACAATGACATTACAAGAGGTTGTGATACCTCTCATGAACACAGGTGCAAAATCCTATACAAAAATTGTGGGGAGAGTGGGGGGTTGTAAAAAGGGATAGAACCCAGGGCTTCACACATGCTAAGATAATGCTCTAATGTGGCTAGGCTAATGCCACATCCTCAGTCCTTTTTATTTTGATACAGGGTCTCACTTAGTTACCCATCATAGCCTTGAGCTTGTGAACCTCCTGCCTCAGAGTAGCTGGGGTTATAAGTGTATGCCACCACATCCAGTTCCCAAGCAAAATTTAAATGAATAAAATACAATAATATATAAAATGAATAATACCTCATGACTAAATGAGATTCATGCTAATATTTCAAAGCTGGTTTGCCATTCAAAACATATTGCACATCATTATATTAGCAAACAAATAATAGCAATCCAATACCCATTCTTAGTTCAAAAACAACAATAATAAAAACCTTAGGAATACAACAGTCTCATTCTGATAAAAAGAATCCACAAAATAAACCTATATTTAACAGCACACATAATTTAAAAAAGATTGAATGTTTTTCTTTTAACATAAGGAACAAGATAAGGATGACCACTCCCATCACTTCTATCCAACAATATACCAGAGATTCTGCTTACTTTAATAAGGCAAGAAAAAAAACTGACATTCAAGTGAGAAAGGAAGAATTCAAGCTATATTTTTAAATGATGAGATTATCTATATAGGAAAATCCAATGAAATATACCCCCAAAAAAACTATTGCTAGAAGGTGAGTTTGGCAAAGCTGCATGATACAAGAGCTAGATATGGAACTGAATTGTTCTGTTGGTAATGAAAAATTTTATATTGACTTTTTTAAACATACTATAATAATACCAAAAATGTCAAATATTTAAGACAAATTTGAAAGGGATATGCAAGACTTCTACTTTAAAAGATTGCTGAGAGAAATTAAAGAAAATCTAAACAAATGGGAAGAAATAGCATGTTCATTTGTTGGAAGACTCAATGATGTTAAGAAGTCAATTCTCTCCAAGTTGATTCATAGATCCAATATCTCACAATCCCACCAGGCTGTTTTGTATAAACAGGTAAGCTGATTATAAACTTCCAATGCATATGCAAAGGACCCAGAACAGTCCAAAGAACTTTGCAAAAAAAAAAAATCATAAGACAAACACTATTACAAAGGTAAAGTAATTCAGACAATGTGGTACTGATATAAAGATAAACAAGTAGATCATGGTACAAAATAGAGGCCAAAATAGATCCATGTACACAAAAACTTATTTTGGCAATTGTACAAAGGCAATTCAGCAAAGAGACAATGTTCATTTTTAATAAATGTTGCTGGAAAACTAAAAACCCATATACAATAACTGATGAATTTTTACCCCTGCCTTGTACCACATACAGAAATTAACTCAAAATGGGTCATATTCCTAAGTGTAAAACCTAAATCAATAAACCTCCTCAAAGAAACAGGAGCTACCTTATGTGACTTGGGTTAGGCAAAGAGTTCTTAGATACGATACCAAAAGTGCATTAAAGAACAATTAGAAAATTGAATTTCATCAAAATTAAGAACATCTGTTCTTTGAAAGACACTGCTAGGGGAATGTAAAACATGTCAGCCTGGGACAAAATATCATAAATCTGATAAAGAATTTGTATCCAGAATATAAAAAGAACTTTTAAAACTTAATAAGAAAACCAAATACCCCAATAAATAATAGCATAAAAGATTTGATACTTTACCAAAGAATGGCAAATAAGCACGTGAAAATATGCTCAACATCATCAACAGCCAATAGGAAAATACAAATAAATATCACAATGAGGGGCTGGGGTTGTGACTCAGTGGCACAGCACTTGCCTTGCACATATGAGGCACTCGGTTCAATCTTCAGGATTGCATAAAAATAAATTTAAAAAATTAAGGTATTGTGTACATCTGCAACTAAAAAAAAATTTTAAAAATCACAATGAGGTAATACTATGTATCTATTAGAGGAATAAAATTTAAAAAGACTACCACAGTAAGTATTTAAGATAGAGACTTGGGGCAACTGATTCTTCATTCACTGCTGGTAGGAATTTAAAAGGAAACGACAACTTGGAAAACACTTTTGCAGTTTTAAAAATTAAAAATATCCTACCACATGGTCTACTTATATCACTTCTGGGTATTTTCCAAAGAGAAAAGTGAGCATAAATCCACACAAAGATCTGTAATACAGTTGTTCAGATATATTTAGTTCTAAGAGCCAAAAGCTGGAAACACCCAAATGGCTGTCAATGTTGAACAGATACATCCATACAATGGAATACTTTGAGCACTCAAAAGAATAAACAACTGGTATAATCAGAAACAGAGACAAATCTCAAAATAATTACACTGAGTGAAAGAGGCAAAAAAAAAAAAAGAGTACATGTGATATAAATTCATTTACATAAAACACTAGAATAAGTAAACTAACCTATAGTGACAGCAGATCAGTAGATTGGTGGTTGCCTGGAGAAAGGGACAGAGGACCATGAGGAGAAAAAATCATAGAAATTTGGGGTTGTGATGGATCTTTTCATTCTCCTCATTGTTATGATGGTTTCTTGGGTGTGAATATGTGTCAAAAATGATTAAATCATACACTTTAAACATGAAGTTTATTGGATGTCAATTATACCTCAATAAAACTGTCTTTAAAAAGAGCTACCTGAATTATATAATATCAATTTTACATTGTCCCTTTTCCGTTAGCATACCGAAAATTTTCACTGTAGCAAACTTACTCATGTAACTGCTTCAAATACACCTTTTCCTTTGACATTTACTCTATATAAGCATGACTGTAAAAGTAAATTACTGGATTATGGATGTGGCTCAAGTGGTAACGTGCTCACCTAGCATGGGTGCGGTGCTGGCTTTGATCCTCAGGACCACATAAAAATGAAATAAAGATGTTGTATTCACCAAAACCTAAAAAACAAATATTAAAAAATTCTCTCTCTCTCTCTCTCTCTCTCTCTCTCTCTCTCTCTCTCTCTCTCTCTCTCAAAATAAACCTAAATTACTATTGGATAGAAAAGTTAACAAATTGATCTCCCTGGATTGCACAGTTGTCTGTTTACTGGCTTCAAATGAACTCTGAATGTTTAGCTAAGCTATCAGTACTGAAGGCTCAGTCACTGAATACTGAAAACACTGTGTTTGAAAGCAGCCCTAAAGCAATTCATTAATTCAAATAAATGTTTACTGCACATGTGCTCTCTGTATGTTATGGTTAAAAGGGCTGGATTTTTTGCAGAATGGACAGTACCAAATTACAAAGTTATTCCATGTCTCTTTTGGAATAATTTGTAAGGTTTAGCAACACTTAAATCACATAATGAAAGAATAGCAATGGAAGCAGACCACAGACAGCGAAGAACAGTGACTCTTCTAATTAAAGGTTAAAATAATAAATTTCAATAACATGACTGAAGAACTGTATACTAACAGCTTAGAATTCCAAAATGACAAGTATCTCTCATATCTTAAGTGAACTCAGAACAAAGATTAAAAATTACTTCCACACACAGCAAGTATGGAGTCTGCCAGCTCTAAGTAGTGATTCTGGCTTAGAAATATAAAAGGACATGAAAAGACAGACCCCAAATTATTATTTTTTTTAAATATCAATAACAAATAGAAAGATTTAAGTAAATTCTCTAACAGTTGGTAGCAAAAATAATATTCTGTAACAGCATATTCTTCATTACTGAACTCAGCTAACTGGGCCAAGAATGGAAATTACTATATTTTATAGAAGATACAAGCTTAATTATTCACCACAAATAAAACCATCCACAGCTCTGCCATAATATACAAGACCTTTTACAGCATAGCAAGGGCAGCCATTTGAAAACCTTCCACTATCTTTTTCCCTTGCAATGATACTACACTTTAAGGTTGTTTATCTAAAAGAACCCAACATCTCCTCCATTTGTGTATAATGAATTGAAGCATTTTCTTCTGTCATGTATGACTGATTACAACTAATGAATAATTAAAAAAAAAAAAAAAAAAGAAGCCAGGAACTCATGCCAGGTACCCAAAAATCTATAAAAATCATTTGTTAGTGGTAACTGTGGATGGTATGTGCTTCAGATTCCCTTAAAAATTTACTCTTTTTCTAAATTTGTTCAGATTCTTCAAAACTGTCATGTTTTGTGTCCTCAAAGGTATAATTTTGCTAAACAATGAGCTTTTAATGAATTTTGACTGACATGATTTCTCCACACGTCTTTCAAACACATCATACCCAAATTCATATCTACATTAAACACTACTAATCCTGAGTGTTCAGTAACCATGGAATCTAGACAATGAGTTCTGCAAGCACAATATCCAAGTATTCTTATCTTCACTGAGAAGCAATATGCTAAACAAAAGATGAAGAAGACAACCATAGTATTCAGTTATTGCATCTTCTATTTATTGATTTTTTTGGAGTTTTACAAATGAAAATGGTTTGCTTTAGGTAAATTGGTGAAAACAAAGCAAAGACATTTAACCACGTATAATTAAAATTATGAAACATTACATCTCATCTCTGATACTGATTATAATTAATATTGTGAAATAACAATACAGCTTGAGTTCCATTGAAGCTAAGAGCCAAATTGTGGTTCCTCTTGACACCTCCACTGTCAATTACTGCCCTCCTGTAGCATTTAAATTTGAAGAAAACCACTGTATCTTACAGTAATTTAAAAAGCTGAGATGCTATAACTTAATTTGAATTCTTAGAAATGTCTATTACAACTTGCTAAAAGACACTGCTGCATCTGAAAGTTTTTTGGCAAAAAAAATTAAGTAATTTTTTTTTTTAAAGGCTCACATATACTGCAGGGAATAGGAAGATTTGAGACAATAAACATAATTGTTAAAAACACATTGGTGGGCTGGGGTTGTGGCTCAGCATTAGAGCACTCACCTAGCACATGAGAGGCCCTGGGTTCAATACTCAGCACCTCATAAAAATAAATAAAGATATTGTGTCCAACTACAACTAAAAAAATAAATAAATATTTTAAAAATTGGTCTTCAATATTTCAGGGTTCTACATGCATGGATTTGACCAACTGCAGATAAAAAATATTTGGGAAAAAAAACATGCTTTTGTTCTGAACATGTACAGACTTTTTGGAGGGTCATTATTCCCTAAGTAATACAACATCACAATTATTTACACCATATTTATACTATATTAGATATTTTAAATAATCTAGAGACGATAGAAAGTACATGGAACAATGGGTATAATTTACATGCAAATATCACATCATTTTATATAAGAGAGTTTAGCATCTGCAGATTTTGGTGTCCAAGGAGGGTTCTGAAGCCAATTTCCCACATACACCAAGGGACAAACAAATATGCAACTGACTATGATATTGTGGTATATCAATGATGTTTTTATGAAATTTAATAATAAAAATTATGGCATACCTAAGCTAACAATAATTTGGCTTTACTGAATATGGAGTGAAGACAGAATTAGAAGCACAGTCATCTCAAAATTAAAGAGTAAAAATATCAAAGTTGAATTCCATTCTATCCTGGTATTCCAATAACTATTAAGAGATAGGAAACAGGAGTCAGATTTCAAGATGCCAAAATATGAAATTTGTAATCATTTTATTTTTGAATAAGAAATGGAACTACGTTAACTTCTGCTACTCAGAATACACAATCTTGACATCAACTGAATTCTTACTTTTAAGGTGAACTTTCAGTCATTTCCATTCACAAATAAGACCTGATTTATTAAGTTCCCTGATTTGCATCTCTAGAGTAGATCACAGCACATTTTCTTAGTACAATATATATTGTTCCAAGTGTTTTATAAACATCTATTGTGAGAGTTTACAGGAGTGATCTGAAATCACTTCCAAGATTTCATCCTATAACTGTTATTCTTAAAAAAAAAATAGAGTTTCTCTGCCTTATCACTTTCATTTCCCTATTTATCACAAGTCTGATTCTAATCTGCCCCTCACACACACACAAAATCACTGGCAGGATTATCAACAGATAATTACTGGCATTAAATTCTAGGCAGGGCAAAAAGGCACAATTTTGTTACTTAGACATGAAAATTACAGGCCCACACCACAACTAAACTTTCATAAAAGTCTTTTAGCCAATAAGAATAAATCTCAAGACTTATCAATCACTTAGCTCTACATGGGGCTCCTAAATCTATATTTCTTGATCAAATGATCCATCCTGTGCCTGCTATGCATGGCCACCTATATGCATTCATTCACAGATGTGGAAAGTACAGTAATGCAAGGCTCTGGAAGTCATAGCAAAGAAAATAACCAGTCCCTAGAGAGGCTTCTATTAGTGAATAGAGTCAAGTGAATAGTCACAGGAACATAACATCTGGACAGTCACATCCCAAACTAAGCTGGTCTAAAAATGAACTTGGTTTACTTCATGCATTCTAGTCTACTCACGTGTGAACCTTGATCTTGCACAGAAATGCTATCATGACAGGCTACTCATTCCACAAACTTCTGAGGCATTCTCAAACTTCTGCTTCAAATCTTAATAACTGCCCAAGCCAGATTGAATTAAAAACAAACAAACAGATGGCTCTACTCCACAATGCTTCCCAAATTCTGGGAATGCTAGTGATGATAGCAGGGAGTTCCCAGCAAAGCTTCTGCCTTAGCAGGAGGCAATAAAACCAAGCCTACAAGTAATCTTGGGGGCTGGGGTTGTGGCTCAGTGAGAGAGAACATGTCTAGCATATGTAAGCCACCAGGTTTGATTCTCAGAACCACATAAAAATAAACAAAATAAAGTTCATCAACAACTAAAAAATATATATACATTAAAAAAAAAAAAGAGTGCTCTTGGGATTTTAAAAAGCACAGCTGGGAGGAGACCCTCTTTCCTCCCTCTTGTTGGAGAGTCTGAGGATGACCCCTGCTCTGTCACTTTTAACCCCAAGGGCCTAAAATCTTGCTGGCTTCTGTGGCATTTCATTCCTTTGAAACCTTCTTCAGAAATATTTCTTCTTTAGTAATCCTCCTTTTAACTTATGATGGTTGATTGCAGCCAAGCATCCAGATTTGCACGTTCAAAAAATTTCCAGTCTGTGTATTCACCTCAACCATCAGTACACTAGCTCAGGTCTTCATTGGCGCTTATCTGGACTAGTCCAACAGCCCCACAATTCTCTTATTTCTAGTCCTCACAATCACCATCTGTGATACAATAACAGGAAAAACCATGTTCCCCACACACACCCAAACTCATCAATAGCTCTGCATTATTAAAGAAAGATCTAAAATCTTTAACAGGACTCACCCCACTCTCTATACACAATCTTCTCTCCAGCCAAACAGCTGTTCCTCCTTGACTCACATTTTAGCTCTGACTAACCAGAACTACTTGGCTTTGGGCTGGACCTCAGAAATCCACACCCACCAAACTGAATTAACTAGTAAGTAGGAAGTTCCCATTCTTGAAAACCTGAAGAAATCAAAGAAAAGTGGCTTTCTTCAGGTTTGCTCCTGGGTATCAAAGTCATCACAATGATGTCTACATTTCATTACATCGATATCCATAAATATTGCTGTTACAGATCACTGGTGCCAATGTACACAACACACACAGCAGCAAGTATCTGAAAGGAAGAATCAAAGACTATAACAAAAGGTTCTGATCATCCATGCATCTCTGCAGACAGAGCACCAGCACTGACTCGCTCTGAGGATTTCTCACCCAGACAGTACCCCTTATCCTCCAATGGTGCCACTACCCTCTGTAGAAATCTGTAGCCTGGCACATGACTTCTTGTTTCTAAAGGACAGGACCATGTCCCCAGCATTCCTGGATCTCCAAGCCCAGTCAAGTCCTCAGAATACATTAGATACCTATAAATATTTACAGAATAATATGTGCATTCTGAGCTAAGCAGAACACTCAAAGACATTTTCTGATTTTAAAGAGGGCACTAGATATCAGGTTTGAAATCTTGGGCTTCTCCCATTAATTTCATGAAAATATTTGAAAACACAATTTTTTTTTAATATCTCTAACCCATTGTGTAGTTAATGAAATGACCATTATTTCTGTAGAAAAAAAAATTTAATGGGAGATTTGAGAAATAAGGTCTGAGGTTTTTTAACTTATAGAAAATTTCAGAGACTGCATAAGGAGACAAAAAAAACTGGTAAATTAGACTCCAATAAAAAACCTACATGCTTCATAAGATGTGAAAAGACTATAGAATAAGAAAAATATTATACTTCACATATCTGATAAGAGTACATTTGTGTACATCCAGAATACATAAGAACTATTACAACTGAACAAGAAAAGAACAGCTCAATTTTAAAATTGGCAAAGGATCTGAATAGTCATTTGTCTATGAAAGATAAACAATGGCAAACAATTACATGAAAATATTCAATTTCATTAGTTATCAGGGAAATCCAAATCAAAACCACAATGAGATGCCACTTCATACCCATTAGGATGACTACTATGGAAAAATACCATGGTAAAGTGTTGGCAAGGATATGGAGAAATGGAATCTTCAAACATTGCTGATGGGAATGTAACATGGTAGAGTCACTTTATAAAACAGTCTGGCAGAGTTACTTATGGCCAATAAATTTCACTCCTAAGTATCTACCCAAAAGAAAACATAAGTCAACTCAAAAACAAAAATATTCACAGCAGCATGATCATAAGAACCACAAAGTGCAAGTCACCCAAATATCCAACAACTAATAAATGGATAAACAAACTGCAGTGTATCCATATAACAGACACTATTTTGCAATAAAAAAGGAATAAAGTTCTGTTATGTGCTACTTCAAAAACAGGCTAAGAAGCCAGACACAAAGGGCCATATATTGAATGCTTACATTTATATAACATGTCCAGAACAAGTAAATCCACAAAGAGAGAAAGTAGATTCATAGCTACATGGAGTAAGAGTGAGTGGAGTATGATGACTAAAGGGTATGGGTCTTCTTTGAAGGTGGTAAAAGTTTTTCAGAATTAGACAGCAGGATAGGCACACAACTATGTGAATATACTAAAACTCAGTGAATTGCACATTTCAGGAGTGACCTTGATGGTAATGTGAATTATATATCAATAAAGCTGTTATTTTTTTAAATTGCTACACAAAGTCATATAGTAACACCTCTGCACAAGGCTCTGGTGAATCACTCTGCCTGTGACAGAGTAATCTGTCATAAAAACATACAATCTGTTCAAATGGGGAAATAATCTATGTTCCTACCAATAAATCCCTATTGCAACCAATCATAAAACCAGATCCAAAGTAAAAAGAGCAGAGAACAAAAGAAAATACAATTCACAATTAGCTGGCAGGTTACAGAATGAAACTAACCAAGGACTACAAAAAGAAAAACGTTTATTAAGATTATCCAGTTCTTATCAATTACATGGATATAAACAAGTCAAAATCCTGTATACTCATAAAAAAAAAAAAAACCTGCCAGCTTATTTATTAGCACAAAGCAAGGAAAAACAAGCATTCTCTCCTATAACCAAATTAACATCCCACAGAAGGTCTGTTTGTACTTGGCAGCATGAACCTTTCATTTTGGAGTGCTGCTAAATTAAACAAGCCTATGTTGTATTGAACACAATGAGCCAGACACCCTGGCATGCTCCTAGACTTCATTAGTTGATGCTGAGGAACATTAAAAATAAAAAGGATAGTATGAATTAGGGCAAGGGTGGTGAGAGAATAAAGTTCTTGTCAGTCTTTTCAATATTTCCATTATCTACAATACAACAATGGAAACAGTCTAACAACTTTCTTTTTTTTCTTTTTTAGTGGAACTGAGGATTGAACGATACATGGGTGTACTATAAAGGGGCTAAACCCCCAGACCTTTTTATTTTAATACATGGTCTCACTAAGTTGCTGAAGCTGGCCTTATACTATTGATCTTCCTGTTGCAGCCTCTGAAGTCCAATACAATTTTCTAAGATTCTACCAATATGCTTCTCTGTATGCATTACCCTTCTCTGTATGCATAAGAAAGCACTGTAACTTAGATAGAGAAATCTGCATTCAAGTGATATTTTTTTGTTTGTTTGTTTTTATTTTTTTAAACCTGCTAGCTACATGCCCAAGGACAAATTTCACAATTTTACTGAGTCCTTATTGTTTTGAGAACAAAATGAAGTAATAATGCACACAAAGAGCACAGTGCAATGCTCAATCCAAGCCCACCACAAAAATCCTCACTGTTCACAACTCTTCACAGCAAATACTCATTTCAGAACTTATACCAGAGTAGGGGTAATTAATATTGGCCATCCTTCTACCTTGTAAACATCTAAAGATCTATGAAGATTTAATATTGAATGAATAATCTTCCTCTTCCATTCCCCTCCCACATAGGTTTTTGAAAAGCTATCAATAAAGTCTCTAAAAATATTGAATCACAGCATGACACAAAGCATTCATTCACCTAAAAGTTATTTAAAAGTACTGAACTGAGAGACAGAAAAACATGGAGAGAAACACTCTATAAGAAAGAAATGCCTATTTTGCAGTGCAATAATTGGTAATCTTTCCATAAAGATTGATGCAATGTTTATAATTTCCAAGTGTCAGTAATCTGTTTTTAAGGTAAAAGAAAAAAGAAGTGGGATGGTTTCAACCACCAAGAAAAGATGTGAGAAGATATCCTTTCTCATTGACAGCAATTAATGTTTGAGTGATGGCTTCTAGAATGTTCAGACTGAAGAAAATTGTTATATTGGAACAGACTGAAATATATCTAAAACAAAACACAGGGTGTTTAACATACACAAACACAATCTGCACCTAGGTGTCCTCTCTAAACAAACCAAAGAAGGAAAAGCTTGTGTGAAATTCCAATTGCACTGCTATAGATAATGTGTGGGGGTGGGGGATAGTGGTTTTCAGCCATATTCTCATGCTGGATTGCTAGGAGCCACAAGCAAATAATTTGATGCATGGCACCTTTGGTTGTAAAGTGACGCCAGCTAGCCACTGAGATGATATGATTATGTTAAGATTTACATTCATATGCAAATTGGACTCCTACTGTTCACCTTGGCCTGCTACAGGACTCATGTTACGGGACTCCTGGAGAGTTCCCATTGGTTGGGGAAGGATAGTAGGAGGAAATTCTGGGGGAGGTCCTGGCCCCCCGGTTCCGGGAGACGCGCGGTTCCAACAGACGCCCGCGTGGGAGGACCAGATTTGGCTTGCCGGCGCCTACGGAGTATTGGCGGCTTTTTCAAAAATAAAGTTTTGTTCCTGCTTCAGTGGCTCGTGATTCTGTGCCCCAGCCAAGGCTGCGGCAATTGGCGGCCCATGCGGGGAACGCCTGAAACTTAGAGGTGAGTAAAATTGCTCGCCCCTGAGGGAAGGCGACGGAAAGGGTGACCATTTCAAAAAACAATGTGTTCTTGTTTTGATTTATTTTGTTTTTACTTCAAGCTCCCTAGCCCTAGAATTTTCTCAGGTGAACTGCGAAAAATGGTTGGCTCAAGGTTTGAAGTTATTCGGCGCTGAGAAAAAGAAAATTGATATAACCATTCTCTGTTCCGTTTTTGTTTCATTCTGTTTTGGCTTTGTTTTATGCTATCTTATTGGGTTACATTACCTTTATAGTAGATTAGAATCTAGTAAAAAACAAACCAAAAAACTGTTAAGTAAATTGTTAGAGGTCCAAACTATGGTAGAAAAAACGCTAGGTCAACCAAAAGAGAAGGTCTCTCAAGCTAGTCAGACAGAGGAAAATTTAAAAAAGAAAGCTTAGAGGAAAAACAGCCATCAGGTGGAGAATTACAACAGGAGGTTGCTACTAACTCCGTTCTATCACCAGAGGGCATAATTCAACCAACAGCTCCATCTACAACTGAGCGGCCCTCAACTCCCGTAGTTGATGGACGGAATTCTGAGGCAGGACCCCAAAGATTAGCATGCCCTATACTTGAGCAGGCAATAAGGCAACGAATTTACCGTGCTTTAGATTTCAAAACAGTAAAGCAATTAAAGGAGGCTGTAACAACCTATGGGACACAAGATCCCTTCACGATAAGCATGGTCGAATCTGTTACCAACATGGACATGACACCAGCAGATTGCGCTAATATGTGTCAATCTGTGCTAAACGGAAGACAATATTTGTTATGGAAGGTTGCCAATGAGGAATTTTGCATGGAGACAGCTAGGCGAAATGCAGAAGCTGGTTACCCTCAAAGAAATATAGATATGCTATTGGGAAAGGGACCTTATGAGGGTCAAAGACAGCAAATTGAATATGACCCTGGCGTATACGCACAAATTGCTGTAGATGCAGTTAGGGCATGGAAAACTTTACAGGGGCATGGAGACTTACAAGGTCAATTATCTAAGGTAATACAAGGAACTAATGAACCTTACGCTGAATTTGTAGATAGACTTATCCAGGCAGCCTCTAGGATATTTGGAAATACAGAACAGGTAATGCCATTTATAAAACAACTGGCTTATGACCAAGCAAATCGTTGCTGCAGAGAGGTCCTTAGACCATGGGGACATGAAGATTTAAACACATATATTAAATTATGTAGAGACATTAATGAACAAGGGCAAGTCTTAGCAGCAGTACAACAGGCTTTAGATGCCAGGCCAAAAACATGCTACAATTGTAATCAAACAGGACATTTTAAAAGGAGTTGCCCCATAAGAGGAGGGTTTAACAAAGCTGGGTATCAAAGGAATAGAATACCGGGTATTTGCCCACGATGCCATAGAGGGAAACATTGGGCTAATGAATGCCGTTCTCAAACCACCATAGAGGGTATTCCGTTATCAAAAAACGGACAAGGACCAAGTGTTTACCCACGATATCGTGGAGAAAGGTATCAAACTCCATTGCCAAAAAACGGACTAGAGGGCCCAATGCCCCGGGGCCCAAAACCACAAATATATGGGGCAATGGAGGAACCCAGCAGCACCATCAAGGTAGTGCCCAGGACGCATTATCCATTAAATCCCTCATCAGACAAACTAGAGGGAGCGCAGGGCTGGACATCTGCGCCTCTGCCAGAGCAGTACTAACTCCAGAGATGGGAGTTCAAATCATTCCCACAGGAGTAAAAGGACCTCTTCCCCAGGGAACAGTAGGCTTATTATTGGGACGCAGTTCTTCTACACTAAAAGGACTTATGATAAGTCCTGGGGTAATTGATCCCGATTATGAGGGTGAAATAAAAATTATAGCTAGTTCTCCAAGAGGTATATCAGTAATTTCACCAGGAGATAGAATAGCACAGTTATTAATAATACCCAGCCTGCATGATAAATTTTCCAGTTGTAATGTAGAAAGAGGTTCCAAGGGATTAGGCTCCACAGGTGTAGATTGGGCTATGCTGTCTTTAAATATAGATTCTCGCCCAATGCTAAAATTAAATATTCAAGGACATGACTTTAATGGGCTGCTGGACACAGGAGCTTACCTCAGCATCATATCTCATCAAGAATGGCCAAAACATTGGCCATTACAACAAGCCACTCAAACGCTTTGAGGCCTAGGAGTGGCAACAAATCCCCATAGAAGTGCTATGGTATTAGATTGAAGGGATCCTGAAGGATGTGAAGGAACTATACAGCCCTATGTATTGGATCATCTTCCCATAAATTTATGGGGATGAGATGTCCTAGATCAATTAGGATTGACATTAACAAATAACATCAATCCTAACACGCCCACTACTAGGGCTAAACAAGGCTTTAGGAAAGAAAAAAGATTAAGAGAACAAGAACAAGGTATGACAGCACCTATTCAAATAGATCAAAAAATAAGTAGACATGGATTGGGTTTTCAGAAAGGGCCACTGAGACAATCAAAATTACTTGGAAATCAGAAAGACCAGTGTGGGTTCCTCAGTGGCCCCTGACTAAAGAAAAGATACAAATAACCCATGACTTGGTCAGACAACAATTAGCGGAAGGACATATACAACCTTCCGTATCCCCCCATAATACTCCCATTTTTGTCATTAAAAAGAAATCTGGTAAATGGAGATTATTACAAGATTTAAGAGCCATTAATAATGAAATGGTTATTATGGGACCTGCTCAATCAGAGATTCCTCAATTGTCTGCTTTACCAAAAACCTGGCATGTTTTAGCTATAGATATTAAAGATTGTTTCTTTTCAATTCCAATTCATCCCGAGGATAGTCCACATTTTGCATTTACTATCCCTGCACTGAATCATGAAGGTCCTAATCAGAGATATGAATGGAAAGTACTCCCTCAAGGGATGGCTAACAGCCCAACTATATGTCAAATTTATGTTAATAAAGCAATCCAGCCACTTAGAAATCAAAATCCTGAACTACAAATATTTCACTATATGGATGATGTGTTATTGGCACATAAAGATAAAAACACATTACTAGAATGTTATGCCACACTTACAAACTTATTTAAAAATTATAATCTAGAGATAGCAATAGATAAAGTACAATTAAATCTTCCAATTAATTATTTAGGAGTTCTATTATCCTCAACCATGGTCCGTCCACCAAAAATTCAAATACGAGTAGATCAACTCAAATCACTTAATGACTTTCAAAAGTTATTGGGAGACATAAATTGGATAAGGCCTTATCTAGGCATACCAACAGGAGAGTTAGGACCTTTATTTGATATTCTAAAAGGTCCATCAGATCCAAATTCACCCCGCATGTTAACGCCTGAAGCAAGAAAAACATTAAAAATCATTGAAACATATATGGAAAATATGCATTTGGATAGAATTGATATAAGTTTGCCTTCATTATTTATTGTACTACCAACAAAAAATATTCCTACAGGAGTATTTTGGCAAGAAGGTCCATTATTGTGGATACATTTATCTTATTCTCCTAACACTATTCTTACTAGATATCCTGAGGCTGTAGGACAATTAATACTCAAAGGAATAAAAGCAGCAAAGGGAGTGTTTGGGATTTCTCCCAATAAAATTATTACTCCATATACTATGGATCAAATTGATGAGTTAGCTAATGAGTTAAATACTTGGGCAATAATCATGTGTAAAACTAGTGTTTCATTTGATAATCACTTACCATCTAATCCTTTGTTGTCTTTTTGGTCTAAGCATCCTGTAGTTTTTCCAAAAATGACAAGAAAAACCCCTATCATAAATGCTCCAAATATATTCACTGATGGGTCAAATAATGGTACAGCAGCAGTAGTTACTCCTGATCAAACTTTTACATTTTTAGTACCCAAACAATCAGCTCAAAAGGTAGAGCTTAATGCAGTATTACAAGTTTTTATGATGTTTAAAGATTCTGTATTTAATTTATTTTCTGATAGTCAGTATGTAGTTAATGCTATAGTATCCCTTGAAGATGCTGGTAGGATTTCACCTTCTTCTACTGTTTTCTCTTTGTTTTCCGCTATACAAAGTCTAATCTGGGACCGAAAAGATCCATTCTTTATAGGTCATATCAGGGCACATACAGGATTGCCTGGAGCCCTTAGTATGGGCAATGAACTAGCAGATAAATCTACACATGACATACATATTTTCCCCACAATAGAAAAAGCCATAAATTTTCATAAAAGGTTCCATGTCAATGCTAATACTTTACAAAAGCGTTTTAAAATAACTAAAGAACAAGCTAGACATATAATAAAACAATGTCAAAATTGTGTGACATTTTTACCACAAGTTAATCTTGGAGTCAATCCTAGAGGACTGATACCTAACCATATTTGGCAGATGGACGTCACACACTTGCCAGAATTTGGAAAATTAAAATATTTACATGTTAAAGTTGATACTTCTTCCTGATTTTTGATGGGCTCCCTTCATGCCGGAGAAAAAACTAAAGATGTTATAGCTCATTGCTTACAAAATTTTGCCACTGTGGGCGTTCCAAAACAGTTAAAAACGGACAATGGTCCTGGTTATACTTCCACCTCTTTTAAACAATTTTGCTCATCATTTGGTATTACTCACATAACAGGAATTCCATACAATCCTCAAGGACAAGACATAGTTGAAAGAGCTCATCAAACTATTAAAATGTACTTATTAAAACAAAAGGAGGGAATTGGAAAGGGGTATATATCCCCCAAAGATAAACTTAAAATAACCCTTTTTACTCTAAACTTTTTAAATTTGGATTCATCGGGACTTAGTGCTGCGGAAAGACATTTGTACCCAAAAAATGTACATAAGCCTAAAGTACTTTGGAAAGATATTCTAACAGGACAATGGAAAGGCCCGGATCCAGTGATAGTCTGGAATTGGGGCGCTGTCTGTGTTTTCCCACAGGAGGAACAGCAACCAATTTGGATTCCAGAGAGATTAACTAAAACAATTTCTACTGAAAAAGATGATTTGACTCAAATCCATAACAGCTGACATCCAGAGCTCCAGCTTGCCTATTCTTACATCTGTGACAGTGATTAACCAAGGTGTTTTTTTTCAATATCTATTTTATTATTGCATTTTTCCCACATCATAAAGTTCTATTTTATTTTTGAGCTCATACAAACCTAGGTTAATGTTTTTCTGATCAGTTTTATTTTTTGACTGTGTTTTATTTTTTGACTGTGGAGTTTTTAAACATTGCAATGGAGATTTCACCTAGGTATAGCTACAAGGCCTTTATTTACTATTGTCTTATGTGTTGTATGTTGTGTGCACACTTCTGTTTTGTGTTGTATGTCTGTATGTGTGTATGTCCATATTTCTTATATGAGGAGCGCTCATGAAAAAAACAGATCCGAATTTTTTCTTTATTCACGTGATTTATATGGTTTAATTTAAATTAGGTGAACAGCTGTTAATGATTGTTTTTAAAGATGGTTAACAGATCTGTTTGTTTACTAATTTAAATTAGGTAAACAGCTGTTAAGGATTGTTTTTAAAGGAGTTTAACAGATCTGTTTGTTTACTTTCACCTTTCATTTTCATTATATTTAATAATTCTGTTCAGGATAATGTCTCTTTAGCATCATTACCAGAATTTCCATCTCCATCCCAATTCCGGTGAAGACTGAGATAAAACCAAACTACAGCTTCTATGATAGCTATCACAGTAAACTGTATAAACTGATGCATCAATGAATATAACTCAACAAGTAATGCTCAATCAAGGACTTGATTTACTTTGGGAGGAAATGAACATATTGATAGACTCCTCCAATTTGAACTGCTTGCAGAACTTGCCTGGACTATATATCAGTTGCATACATTGTGAAATATCATCCGGTACACCAAATTGTGGTACTGCTGGCATATCTTTGCTGATGGTGTCACCAGTGATGCAATTTCCTTGCCAGCTCACCCCATGTTAATTGTGGTAATGCTGGCATATCTTTGCTGATGGTGTCACCATTGATGCAATTTTTCCAAAGGAGCCATCAACTGGCTTGGTGTCGTGGCATTTCTGTATCCTCCCCCCTTCTACTAGTGATGGTCTAAAATTTGGGGGCCAACAGAGGTGAGGCAAAGAACCTCACCCCCGCACTGGCACCAAGGCAAAATTTGGGGGCCAACAGAGGTGAGGCAAGAACCTCACCCCCCCACTGGTGCATAGGCCTATCCACAAGCATGGTTGTGTGCTGGACTGGTAGTCAGTGACAGGTTGATCTGATTACAGTGGATTCAACCTAAGACAGGAAGCTGACACCTAAAGGTTAGTTCTCCCATGACAGGTAAGAACCATATGTTGAATTGGACAACCTACCAGACACGGTCCCTAGCCACATTGCTTGTTGCTTAATTAAACAGAAGGGGGCAGATGCTAGGAGACACAAGCAAATAATTTGATGCATGGCACCTTTGGTTGTAAAGTGATGCCAGCTAGCCACTGAGATGATATGATTATGTTAAGATTTACATTCATATGCAAATTGGACTCCTACTGTTCACCTTGGCCTGCTACCAGACTCATGTTACCGGACTCCTGGAGAGTTCCCATTGGTTGGGGAAGGATAGTAGGAGGAAATTCCGGGGGAGGTCCTGGCCCCCCGGTTCCGGGAGACGTGCGGTTCCAACAGACGCCCGCGTGGGAGGACCGGGTTTGGCTTGCCGGCGCCTACGGAGTATTGGCGGCTTTTTCAAAAATAAAGTTTTGTTCCTGCTTGAGTGGCTCGTGATTCTGTGTCCCAGCCAAGGCTGCGGCACTGGATGTCCAATTAAAGACAGCATCTAGACTCTGTAGTAATAGACTTGCTCTGCCTAGCTCCACACAAATTTGCATTGTGTCACACACTGGACAAAACTTTCAGGGTTAGGAGGGAGGAGATTTCTCAGGGGAATGGGATGTTCAGAACTTTGGGAGTTTCACTAAGCTCTGAAATAATTATGGACCTTGTGCCCCAAAGCTACTGTTATTCCCTCATCTTTCTAAAACTCCACTCATAAGACTTTGAGGTAACAGTGCCCCTTGGGAAGATCTGGTCAGTTGCAAAGTCCACAGAAGGAACCCTGAGTGGCTCTTATCTACAGTGTACACCAGCACTTGGCATCTCTCCTCCCACTGCAGCTCAGTACTACCACCTTGATTGCAAAGCTGTTTTATCTCAAAGAGTACAAACTCTCAAATTCTTCACAGGAAGACTGAACTTCTCTGTCTACCCAACTTTCCAATAAAATGATCACTTACTATGCCAGTCTAAATTAAGCTTTATGCCTAATATAGGAAGAAACTGTTTCAAATGCACAAAATCCAACCCATGTTATATGTAATGAAGTATTTTTTTTTGATAGTTGTAGAAGAACATAATAGATTGATTGTTTGATTGATTGATTTATTGATTTTTTTGCTGAGGATCAAACCCAGTGCTTCACACATGCCAGGAAGGCACTCTACCACTGAGCCCCAATCCAAGCACTGTAATAAAGTCTTAATATCTATTTAAATGTAGTATAAAAATTTTAACAAATGCAGCTGACAGGAGAAATAAAGGATAAAGCCTTCATTTTAATTACAACTTATATTTAATCCCTCACTTTTCAGGAATATTTTTAGTAGGCATTAGGGCACAAAATAAAGAAATGAACTGATCAGTATAATAAAAGGCACTGTATAAACAAATTCCTCTACTGCCACAGAAAAGACATTCAAGAACCTCAAACTTCAAGATTTTAGAAAACAAATAAGATTACATCATTAGCCACAATAAGATCCCAGAAGGAAAACCTCAGAAAAACCTCATTAATCTTGCCCAATAATGAAGACTCAATAATTTCAAGTCTGCCTTGATTTAATTTTGGACTACGTATTAAGAAATAATGCCTAGGGGCTAGTGTTATGGCTCTGTGGTACAGTGCTTGCCTGGCACATGCAGGGCTGTGGGTTCAATACTCAGCATCACATATAAATCAATAAAATAAAGGTATTGTGTCCAACTAAAACTAAAAAATGAATATTAAAAAAAGAAACAATTGCTAGGCAAATTAAAGTGCAAATAAAAATTGCTAGAGGATTATTTGATTTTAAGATTTTCACATGAAAAATTACTTCTGCAATAACACTAATTAAAACTAGTTACATTTATTCTTTAGAATCCTGTATTCCAATAGAAATAAACTATACAAAATACAGAATAAAACACTGGTTAAATCTATTATAGCATTAATTTTTCCATCTCTCTGTTTACTTTGGCTGTAAAAAACTGGTTTAGGAGTCAGAAAAACTTTACAGACAGGTCCCAGACAAAGACTTATTCATTCTACTCAAATACTGGCAATCTAATTCTCTGCTTTTATTTTTTAAAAAATGTAAACCATACAATTATATTTACTTTATTTGTGGGGTGGGCATTTACTTTATCCTTATTTTCAAACAACATATTGTGAAAAATATTGCCATGCCTATACTGGGAAACATAAACAGATCTTAAACAAAATCTAGCAGCATACCTAGTTTAAATACTTACTCTGCCCATAATGAAAAAAAAAAAATTAAAATACATGGCTTATGTGATTTTAAAAATTAACTAGAATATAGTACAAATCAAATTTTGAAACATAGTACCATCAAATGAAATAGTAGCAAGTGCCATAGAGTTATTCACATCTAAATTAAATGAAACTATGTTAGTCTTCTCTAAATTAAAATGTATGGGTATTGACTTTCACATCTTTAACCTAATAATAAATACATATCAACCATTGGGAGATTGAGGCTTAGGCAGGAGGATCCTAAGTTCATGGCCAGCCTTAGGAACTTAGTGAGACCCTAAGCAACTTAGCAAGACCCTATCTCAAAATAAAAAAATTAATAAACAAAAGGGCTGGAGATGTGTTTCTGTGGTAAAGTACACCTAGATTAAATCCCCAGTACCAAAAAATTAAACAAATAAGTAAATAATGATTTGGGTGTCTGTGGATGCCCACCAGGTAGGTAGGTACTCAGTGCTGAATAAAATCTGGTGAATAAATCACCAGTTGGACCATATGGTCCCAACCTTGGGGTACTCTGTAGACAATGTTAATTGAAGTGAAAACAAAAGCCCCCTCAGGAAAGGCAATCAAGATGTACTTTATGTATAGAAGACAGTTTAATGTTTTTTTATTAAGCCAAAGAATAAACAGTAGGTCAATGACAAAGTTGTGAATCTGCTTCATGTGAGGCCATCCTTATATGTAACTCTTATTTGATTGAAATAAAATCTAAAGCAAACATAAAATTAACGTGATAAAATCTTTTGGACAGAAGAAATACACATAGGTTTAATACACATAGGTTTACACATGAACACACAATCACATAGTTTACATGACTCAAAAACACTATATTATCAACCAATTATGGAAATAATATTCTGTATGCTATTCAGCCATTGGTATCCATGTTTGAAAATTGTTAAAAAAATATTTTATTTTCAAAGTTACTTTAGGCTTCTCTTCAGTGAATAAAACACAAAAGTACTGCTCTTTGCAGAGGAAAACTTTCTGTATTCAAAACAATTATAGCTGGTTGATCAAGTTTTCAATTTTTTTTTAATATTTACTTTTTATGTGGACACAATATCTTTATTTTAATTTAATGTGGTGCTTAGGATTGAACCCAGTGCCTCATAAATGCCAGGCTAGCACACTACCACTTGAGCCACATCCCAAACCTCAAGTTTTCAAATATTAATATTGATTTAAAATCAAGGCAAAAGACAAAAAAACAACTCAATATATTTAAATATTTGCATCGCATTTATGCCTAAGAATATCTGACACATAAGAGTCACAAGTATGTAAATAAGGAGAGAATTCTCTGTTAATAAGAATATTGAATGAAAGAAATCTTTGAATAACACAAGGTTTCCTTCAATAGTTGAATACAGTGGAACACACCTGTTATCCCAGAAACTCAGGAGACTGAGGCAGGAGGATCACAAGTTCAAGGACAGCCTCAGCAACTTAGCGAGGCCCTGTCTCAAAATAATAAAATAAAATATAAATAAAAGGTTCTGGGAATCTAATTTACTGGTGAGGTGCCCCTGGGTTAAATCCCCAATACCAACTAAAAACATGTAATCTCAAAAATGTACTTTTTCTTACCTATTAGATTAGCAAAGATTAAAAAGATTAACAAAAATTGGCATGAGCAACGGTTTTGAAAATAAGATTCCCATGGTCATTGAAGGGGATAGTTTTTACAGATAACAGCTTAGCCATAGTTATCAATATTTAAAACATATATAATGTTTGACCTTGCAGTTATACCTCTAAGAAGATAAATGAATAAGTATATTATCATCAACATACCATTATTCACAAGAAAGAAAAACAAGTAACAATGTAAATGGTTATCAAAGGAGTAGATAGATAAAGTATGATGCCTCTAAATGATGGAAAACTAGGCAGCAAAGGGCTGGGGTTGTAGCTCAGTGGTAGAGCACTGGCCTGGTACCCGTGAAGAACAGGGTTTGATTCTCAGCACTGCATATATAAATAAAGATCTACTGACAAATAAAAAAAATAATTAAAAAATAAAACTAGGCAGCCAGTTAATTGATCACCCATGATTATGCACATCAGTTTCAACTCACAAATAGAGATATATAAAACATACTAAAAATGACCACATAGCTTCATATAGAGAGAAACTGCTATTTATTGAAAGTCTTTTATACTGCTATTTATTTAAAGTCTTCTGTATACTTTCATATCCATCAATAATTTTCCAAACATGAGTTAATGGTGGCCATTTCTTTGTGAAGGAATTGAGGGCTTACTATTGTTATTATGTTGTTTTTATGGGTAGATATTTTTCTAATTATTATAATAAAAAAATCACAACAAACTTTTAAGATAAAGAAGTGCCTCTATATCACCAGAATTACTTCAAGTCTTTTCAACCTCCTATTTAAGAGGAAAGAATTCATTGAATGTTGCTAGATGTAATACAGGATCTCCTTCTCAGAACCACACTTTAAAATGACAAGATAATAGAAATTAAAATATTAGAGTCAAAGAGATAGGGAAAGACAAACATCATTATTCAGACAGCTCACATTATTGGCATCCACCTTACCACCCACAGGTTCTATGAACTGAAACCACTCCTAAAAAAATATCCCTTTTACAACTTAAAGAAGCAGAATAAATAATAATAATAATTAAAGAATTTTTAAGATGTAAAAACATAAAACACTTACCACAGTGAAAATATTTAATTATCTTCCTGTCTTACATTCTTTCTTAGCACTTGAAAAAAAAAAATGTTTGGAGAAGTTAAATAGATTTTAAATGTATACATTTAATCTGATGTTTATTTCTTTTAGATTTCTGTTTTTCTGGGACTAGACAAAATAGTTCAAAAGTACTCATGGAAAAATAAGCAAGCAAGAATTCCCAGGAATATGAAAAGCAACAAGGGGAAACTAGTTTTAAAAGGTGTTAAAACTTTTATAAAACCAATAATGTGATGCTGGTGTATGAAGAAAAAGACTAATAGAATACAAACCCCAGAGACACCCCAATACATCCAAAAGTTAACAATACCATAAGAGTATTCAAAGAAGGGCTCTAAAATCAACAGGTGAAAATACCAGGCACACGGAAAAAGATAAAGTTGAACCTATGCATCATTCTGAACACCAGAAAAAATCCTAATTTGAACATTTAAATATAAAAGTGATAACATAAAAGTACTTAAAGAACCATGGGCAAATTCTAAAAATCTTGGAGGCCTTTCAGTGACTTCAAATCCAGATACCTGGACTGGAGCTGTAGCTCAGTGGTAGAGTGCTTGCCTAGCACTTATTAGGCACTGGGTTCAATCCTTAGCACCACGTAGAAATAAAGAAAAATTTTTAAAAAAATATCAAGATACCATAATGAGTAATATAAACTGTAGAATTCAAAGAAAAAAATGTAAGGCTTCTGTATATCAAAATATGTGAAGGTAAACCAAAAATAAGTGAAAATTTGGGGAAAAACTACAATTCATATCACACAGGGCTAATCTCTACAATTTATAAATTTCTAGAAATTGATAAGGGGGAAAAAAGCAATTTGAAACAAAAATGTGAAAAAAAAACATGAATAGAGAGTTTACAGGAAAAGAAGTAAAACTAGTTTTTAAGCATAGGAGCTCAACCTCATTAATAATGATAGCAATGTACATTAAAACAACTCTATATTGATAATTCTCATCCATCAAACTGTTAACAAATTCAAGGGTTGTAAAGGCACAGTACATTGGAAAGGCCCCAGAAAAACAGGAACTCTCTCATACACTTCAATCTGCCCTCCTGTATCTGTGGTATTCAGACTGGATTTAAAAAATTTAAAAAAAAATATCATACAGAACACATACTAACTTTTTTCCTTGCCATTAGTCCCTAAATAATACAGTGTAACAACTATTTACATGGCATTAATATTGTATTAGGTCTTTTAAGCAATCTAAAGATGATTTAAAAGTATGCAGATGTGCATAGGTTATATGCAAATACTATGCTTTTTATATAATAGACTCAAGCATCCTTGAATCTCAGTATCCACAAAGGGGTCCTCAAACCAATCCTCCAAGGATAAGGAGGAGCAACTGTACTTTTGGGAGTTTAAAATGGTGCAACACTTAAGAAAGGAAGTATTTAACAAAGCCACAAATGTCCTGCCCACTGGCACAGTGATCCCACTTCTAGGAATGCATCCCACAGATGTACCTGCATATGTAAAATGATATATATACAAGCTGTTTCACCACAGTATGGTTTTTGATAAACCTAGAGAAGACCCAAATACCCACAAGGGTGGCTGGTTAAGTAAACAAGGCACTTAATAGATGCTGTTTAAACACAGCTGTTTTTTTTAAAGTGTTTTCTATAAACAAAGATTATATTCTTTCTAAATAAATACTAATAGGAAAAGATCTCAAGAGCATATAAAGAAAAAGCCATGGGACAGAATTAGTTACATATTATGCTACAGTTTATATAAAAAGAATATAGTACACTGGTATTTCTCCAACTATAAAAGGAAACAATTGACATCTATGGGAAATAAATTAAAGGAGGTTATCCAAGAAAGAGGGGTGAAGGGTGGGAGGGGCAAAGCAGTTGGAAATCAGATTTTCCCAAGCATGGCTGTGTCATTTTAACTTTTAACAAAAAGAACATTAAAAAGTTTTTTTTAACATTTAAGTTTTTTAAACGTTAAAAAGAATACTTACACAAAGAAGAGAAAGAGACACCTATAGATAAGACTTAAAAACAAGCTTTAAATAGATTTTTATATAGATTTTTTGCTCTGAAATTAGACGCTGAAAAGCAATCTTGGTGTGGTTATCACAAAAAAAATATGCTTTTTCCCCCTTCAATCAAGTTAAAGGATATGATAATCTGTTTTAAAAAAGCTATTTGAAGGAGTAAGAAATTAGGAAAGCAGTAGGATCCCGAGTTTGAGACTGCTTCAACAGTTCAGAAGATCCCATTTCAAGAAGGGAAAAAAGGGTTATAACTCAGTGGTAGAGCACCTATGGGTTCAATCCAATCCCTGTAAGTAACCCAGCCCCTAAGTGATGACATGAATGTATATTATACGCAACTCAGACATGCTATCATACACACTGCTGTCACTGCTCAACTCTTTTCTAACATCAAACTTCTAAAATGATTCTAGTGTTGTCAACATTTCTAATTTGAATTCCCATCAAACACAAACAAGATTTAGTGACAGGAAACAACTTTGCCTCCCAAGATTCTAGAATAATTGACAAAAGTGTCACTAACCAAGACCATGTCTATGTTATATGTCAGACACTTCAGAAAAAAAAAAAATCCTAGAAAAAAGTTGTTTGTCACCCCTTTCTTGTTAAAATTAAGTAGATAATGGATATGTTCTTAATAGTATTCTCAAAGAGTCAGAAATGTCCTTAAGAAAAATTTTTAGTTATCAAAGAGTTTGGGGGACACCTTGGGGCATTTAGTATTTGGGAGCCAGGATCTAGGCTTCACACAATGCTTGGGTGGGATGGATCTGTATCATCAAGATTCATCATGGTCACAAGAATTTTGATCTTAAAATGGTTTAATCAATCCCACTTTAAGTGAGCATTTCTTTAAGACATAAAATTTAAAAATAAAAAAAAATTTTTTTAAAAAGACATAATATTTAAAGCTTTTATAGGAAACCCCACAGCTTGCCTCTAATTATGTAAGACAAAGTAGTAAGGGATGATTCAGCAGAATAAGGAAACTGTCTGAAAATTAGTGCTCATTTCTTTACACTACACATTAACGCAACATAAATTTAATAATGAGTATGCATAGAGTAGTATATATGCTAACAGTATGAGACAGCAGATAAATCTCACCTTAATGAATCCAAAAATTTCAATCTTGTTAATACTTTACTGTTATTACTAGCAACTGAAGGAACACACTACTGATCCTTCAAGTAGTAGTACTGAAAGACCCTAGCCCCATAACCTAAGGCCCGATTATAAAAAGTAGAAAGTATGCAGTAAACAGGTGAGCTCACCACATGACCTGTTAGAAAGGGCACCCTGACCACATCACAGGACATGCTTGAGCAAACTGGGATCATAAGCGGGAACAGGGAGGAAACACAATGTAAACCTGTGAGATTGATGAGTTTTTCGGGAACCTATAGTGAAAAACAAGTTTATCATAGAGAAAAACAAGTTTACCCTTTAAGTGACCTGTACGTTGGATTCAAAGGGACCAATGAGACACCTGTTACTGTGCTAGGCGGGAAACAACTCCTTTTTCCCTATGAAAGATCTGTACCCCAAAGCCCGGTGTGCCAGTTCACCAAATCTTCGGCTGAGGTTTTGCTGTGCACCCGCAGGCGCCTGTGTATTAATAAACTTGCCTCTTGCTTTTGCAGCCAGTGTGATGCTAGTTCTTTGGACGGGGGATTTGAGGGTCTGGGGGACTTTTCAGTACCTCAAAGCACAAGACAAAAAGGATGTTCTGTGACATAGTGGGTAAAGGGATCCATGGAAGGGCCATATTATGACCTGTGGGTAGACTGAGGCACCCTGTAATTCACCTTGTCATGTCATCCCTACTTCAATCTAGCCTTTCCTTTTTATTAGCTTAAATAAAGTTATCCCAGCACTAAGTGTTTTCTCCCTAGTTTCCATCTTCATTTCCCTCTTTGATTTTCTTGTTTGAACTAGATCCTAATACTCCTTTTGTTTTTTTTTTAACTAACTCAAACTTCTTCATTAGCAGCAGGTGCAAGCACTCAAAAGCATGCTGTCTTCCACCACAGCAGAAAGTTCTGGTTATAAGTGAGACAGCACTGCATATCATACATTGTTCTTCCCTTATTTCTCTTTTACATGTAAGTGAAAGTATCATACCCACTTTCACTTAT
Source organism: Spermophilus citellus (assembly GCF_964194105.1). NCBI lineage: Eukaryota > Metazoa > Chordata > Mammalia > Rodentia > Sciuridae > Spermophilus > Spermophilus citellus. The sequence continues at coordinate 20,972,982 of NC_138193.1, forward strand.
GTGTGTAGGTAGGTTCTCTGATTTAGGAACCTCACTGCTCAGTAGTGAGTGAAGTGGGCTCTACAAATGCTCAACACCAAACCCAGGGGCCTTGTTTCTGTGGTTGACAACCAATTGTTCCAGGCTAGAATCACTGCTTCAATGGGAATCAAACTTTCTTTTGCCTGAGGCAAGCCTTGGGCTAGTGACCCCACACCTAGTGTTCAAAGGTCACTCTATGCTCACCTCTTCTCTCTCACACAGGACCAAATGACAGATTAGGGGTGGAAGACCTTCCAGGAATTGGACAAAAGGCTTGAAAAAACCCTTTCCCAATGAATTCACATACCATGCTGCATCTAATTTCAGAGTGGGTCTGACACACCATCTGCAGCCCCACCAGGACCCCAGGAAACCAGCTGCAAGCACTGCTTGGAGAAGGACCGGAGGCAAGGAAGTGGCACAGGCCTGTGCAAGTATTGGGAGCCCCATCCCACCACATCCAAGCAGTGCAACTTTGGGCAGGGCGCTGCACCTCTCTGTACAGCCCTAGCATGGAAGTGAACAAATTAAGTGCCTGGCAAACAGCAAAGTGAGCCAGCCATGGCCAGCAGTGCCAAACCCACCGCCCTGGGAGACTGAGGTGGGTCCGGGGTCCCACCGAGCGCGAGATCTGACTGGCCAGGGGGAACTGGCACAAGGCCCAGCCGCCCCACCCTGCACCGTCAGGTATGGCGCCGACCAGGCGGCGCCGCTTCTCCCCAGGCCCTGCTGGACTGCCTCCAAAGAGCTGACCACCCACCCGCCCCGCTCTCCTTGCCAGGGGATGGGTCTCTGCCGCTTTCACCCTCTTCAGCTCCCAATAGCCGCAGCCGCCACCGCCACCGCCACCTCTGCCCAAGGCCAGCTGCTCACCTCTCCTGCTGTCTCCCCTGCAACCACTAACGCCAGCGCTGTGAGATCTCGCGAGACTTTGGTCCTCCCCTCACTACTCCGCCCTCACCACTGTGCAAACCCAGCCTGGAACTAGCTTGGCCCCTCCCCTTTACACCGCCCACCGAGCCTGAGAGTCAGTACTAGCCATTCTTGCAACCTTCTCTCCATATCCCCATCCCTGAATCCACTCCACCCACCCCATGACCCCAAAGGATTAAAACCCAGGTGCTAGGCAGCACCTCTGTTTTATGTGGCCCATCGGTGTTTTTGCGCATGCGCCTGCCCAGGCCCTGAGCCTGCGAGCCTCAGCCCCCATGGTAAAAATAATAATCATAGCAGCTGAGAACTTTAACAACACCCCTTGGATCCTCACAACTGCCCTAAGAGGGTATTACCATCCTCCCTATTTCACAGAGGAAAAATTAGCGTGGCAAGATTAAGCAATAGGCTCCAAGTCATACAGCTGGGAAGTGGCAAGAGCCCACATTGGAATCTGGGCTCCTCTGGAGCCCAAACCAGTGCCCTCCATGACAACCCCTAGGCCCTGTCCCTGCTTGCACCAAGGGCACTGCCTCTTAGCCCCAGTCTTCACTCCCCACCCCATCCCTGGCCCCAATGTTCACCAAAGTAAACAGAGACACGCCTAGGAGGTCATCTGCTAAAATCCCCCGATCTTTATAACATTGTTATCAATAAAATGTTTCAGCTTCATTGCATGAATTTCCTAAGGCCTCCCTGTGATTTTTTTTGTGCAAGATCCTTGTGATATTTTTTTGTGCAAATGATGAGACTGTATTGAATTCTGTAGTCTCCTTGGATAACATTTTGCTGATACAAAGTATGATGGAATGGCATAGAGGAGATAGAATATACATGATGTTAGGGAGAAGACACATGGCATTTCTTCCCAGGGGAAATCGTAATAATTGTTTCTAAAGAAGAGTAGCTAAAATTTATTGAAGGTATATATTCTTCCAGTCCTGGAGATGAAGAAACTTGCATAAGTGTTCATAGTTAGTCAGAATTTGAACCTGAGTCTGAGTTTGATCCTGTTCCACAAGCAGCATAGTCTACTTCTTTTGGGTCAGGTTCTGTAAAATCATGAGCCTTTAAGGTTCAATTTACCCCTTTGTTGGAATCTTCCTTACATGATAGTTATGTCTGTTAGAAAATGCAGGCCCACTCACCCTCCAAGATAGTTCACTCTCCAGGAAATAATTCTGCTATATGAGCCAGAGCATATGAGTCCCCTTCTACATATCAACCCAACCCAATCCACCAGCTGAAAGAGTGGGTCAGGAGGCGAAATCACATCAAAGGGGCAGCTACAAGGTGCCTAGCACAGCTCCAAGTGCTGTCCACTCACTAACACATTTAGTCTGATAATTCTGTATCAGTTAGGATAAGCAGCACTGGGCTGACAGCAGCAGGAGTTGAAGCAAGGGAAGACTCCTGGCACATGGCACTCCAGGGAAGCAGGGGAGAAGCCATCCTTAGTTCATTTGGCCAAGACTCCATGTGGTTTGGGACATTTTTCTTTGAAGCTTAGCCTCAAGTTCTTTTCTCCAGCCCTACCAATGATTCTTGGGGTGCCTAACATCCTCTAGTGCACTAACCTTTCTACTTAAAGCAGCTAGTATTTCTACCCAAGAACACTGGCCTCTCATAAGCCATTAGAGCCCAGGATATTTTGGGGAAGTTTGCTACAGACAATGGTAATAGAAAATTTATCTGCTTCAAGAGAGAGCCCCGGGCAGATGAGGTGGAACATGCCTGTATTCCCAGCTACTTGGAAGGCTGAGCTAGGAGGATGGCAAGTTTAAAGTTAGCCTATGCAACTTAGTGAGACCATATCTCAATATAAATGCTTTCCAAAAGGGCTGGAGATGTAGCTTAGTAGTAAAGTGCACATGCAAGATCATGGTTCAATCCCCATACTTCAAAATGAAGTCAGATAGAGAGAGAGAGAGAGAGAGAGAGAGAGAGAGAGAGAGAGAGAGAGAGAATATGCAGGAAGCCTGTACATCTCCTTTACTTAGCTTATTCATGTGGTTAGACCAACTCCACTTGGCTTCTCTGTTTCTTACAGCCCAAACATTCACACTGGGTCAGGCAGGAAGACAGCAATTGGTGGGGGATAAACATGCTTTGTCCCTGCCACCTGGAGCCACCCGAATTTGTGTGCTATCTTCTGAAGTAGCCCTCTCCTCATCAGTCCTACTCAGGTAAGTGCTGTCTGGTTCTAAGCACTCAATTTGAGAAAGAACCTCTTTCCTTGGCCTCTCACATCTTTTGATTGCCTCTTTGATGGGTATAAATGGTTTTTTACTTGCCCAGCTCACACATCTGGTAAGTGGCAGAGATGAAGGTCTGGATACCATCCAGATTCCAGGCTTTTAACCACCAAGTTTAATGCCATATACCATCTAGCCTCATTATTTTTTTTTTAAAAGGCAAAACAAAAAAATAGGGCCCTGAGCCTAACCAAAAAAAAAAACAAAAAAAATCTCAAATTCCACTTCATATTTTCTATTTGGCTTTGAACTCACCTCGTAAGTATTGCTGTGAAATAAAGTTGGTGGTGCCAATTTTGTAGAGACTAGTAGTCATTTGCACTGCTCACCAATGACTTCTGGCTCTCCACCTTCTGCGCACCTGCAGGATTGACTTCCTGGTCACGTGACTAGTCCTGACCAAAGAGTGTACATGGAAGGAGTTTGTGCCATTTCTGGGTGGAGCATTTAATGCTAGTGAGAGAGGAGCCTGAGATATGTCTTTCTGATAGGACAAACAATAATGCCCCTGATGGTGTTTTCTCCATTGAGAAAACTATCAACCAAACCAAACTATCATTGTTGCATAATGTGAGCAAAACACAGATCTTTTTGATTTTAAGCCATTGAAATTTGGGGGTTAATAACTATCATAGCCTGCTGTAGTCTATCCTGACTGATTCAGCTGGCCTCCTATATCCATAGTTCCACCAGTTGAGGATCAAAAACTTTCTTTAAAAAAACTGCTTTGAGGGCTGGGGCTATAGCTCAGTGGCAGAGTGTTTGCCTAGCATGAGTGAGGCACAGGGTTTGACCCTTACACTGCATAAAATAAAAAAAAAGGCATGCTCTTCATTGACAACTACAAAAATAATTTTTAAAAAACTGCATTTATGGGATGTGGTGATGGCTCAGTTGTAGAGCACTTGCCTAGCATATGTGAGGAACTGGGTTTGATTCTCAGTCTCACATTAAAAAAATAGATAAAACAAACAAATAAAATAAAGGTATTGTGTTCATATGTAAATAAAAATATTTTAAAAACTGCATTTATACTGAATATGTATAGAAATTTCTTTTTGTCATTATTTCCTAAACAATACAGTATAACAACTATTTTCATATAATTTACATTGTACTATGTTTATAAGTAATTTGAGGTGATTCAAAATGTACCAAAAAATATGTATAGGTTATACAAATATCCACTTTGTATAAAGTGAAGAACATCCATGGATTTGGGAATCCAGGAGAGGTCCTGAAACCAGTCCCTCAAGGATACCAAGGGACAATTGTACATACAGTATGATTGTTTACTCATTGATTCAAACATTTTTCTGCCCAGGTGGTCAAGAGTAAAAGCTCAAGCCACATTCCTGAAGGTCCTAGTTTAATACATCTGGGATGGGGAACAGACCTGTGCTGAGGGCCATTGCCAAGTAGGAATGCCGCATCGATATTTCCTTGCCAGCGTACCCCATGTTAAATGGACTTGCCTTGGAATTTCGCTGTTGACATTGCATGTGTGTTTGAGAAAGGTGACCCTGCCCAAGGAGGAGGGTGGATCCAGGATTAGAGTGTATCCTGCAGTTTGAGGAAGTATCCTGCTCCTTGGGTTTAGGGCGTTCCCAGTTGAAGACAAGAGGGGTTTTAGGGAAGTTGGAGGTTGAAGATTATTGCTGCCGGGATTAGGGCGTTCCTGCTGCCTGAGCTCCCATTGAGCTCTCATGAGATTCTGAAAGGAGATTGGAAAAAAGCCTCGTGGAGTAGGTGAATTGGGTGGAGGAGAACTGGGGTTGCACCAGAGCGTGTGTGGAGGCCGGTGTGAGTTGGGGAATAAAGAATTGCTGTTTGAATCTACAAAGCTGTGTGGTGGCTCGTGATCTTGTGCCCAGCCAAGACTGTGGCAGACCTGTGCAGCTGTCTGGTATGCCCAACCAATTCTAATGGTCTAGCAAGGTTGAGATTCCTGCATGGCTACATCTTGTGATGGTAGATTAAAATATGGTGTCTACCCTTGAGGGATACCTAGACTGGGAGGACAAGCCCAGAGCCAGAAAAATTACACTACTAACAGGGAAAATGACCTGAAATATGCAAAAGTAAGAATATATAAGCAATTGATGAAAAATAAAGTTTTACATGTAATAGAAAGTAGATATGCTTCCTGGAAAATCCATTCATCAACTCTGTTACCACAGACCAGGTACCCAAGCTGTCAGCTTAACATGGAGACTATTATCTCTCACTATGCTTTTCAGTTATGTAAAAGAAAGCTTAGAAAAGCTCTAAAGATGTGGCCCAGATTCAAAATAGTTAGCACTGGGCTAAATTGGACACCAGATCCAGGCTTTTATCTATCTAGGGCCCAAGGCCTTGGCTGATTCATTTACGGTCCCTGCTTCTCTTCCAGATTTCTTTCTTGTTTTCCCCTTTACCTTTAACCATGTATTCTGACCGCATTAAACTGCCTGTCACTGCAGGCCCATACCATGCCACTTACTGCACACTGCAGTGCTTTGGCTCCAGCTGTCCTGTCTGTCTGGCATGCCTTCCCTCAATCCTCACCACCTTGTTTCTGAACCCCAGCCAGGTTATTGAATACTTGGTTGTCTGGCCCCATCCTTGGTGCTATGACTGCCCCCAACAACAATTCCTTTACTGGCTGACTGAGCATCTCCATCATTAGGTTGCAGTTGGGTCTCAGTTTCCTTTCTCTGAGTCATGTAATTAGCATTGGGGACACTGTGCTAAAGCACCAGCCATGACCCTGTGAATGCTTAACTCAGCTAAATAACATTCCTACAACCCACAAGACAGATCCTTTCAACAAGACCACACAGTAAAATATTTATGAAATGCTTTTGTTTTCTGGTAATTTTTGTGACCACTGTACAATTCTCCACCTTTGTGAATCTCAGTTGTCAGAAGTAAAGTAGACTAATGGGAGTAACTGCCTCATGGTTGTGAGAATTTATTAAGATGTAAACTTGAGTGCCTTGCTTGGTTCATAGGGGAGACATGAACTAAATCCCAACCACCTTGGTTGTTATGAGTATCTTCTTATTACAACACTGCTATTATCTCTACTCAGCATACTCCCATAGATGTCATCATTAATATTATCACTCATACTTCCAACCATGTCTAAGTGACTGTGCTAAACATTCCTTCCTAGAATGCATAGTATTCTCAGAATCCTCAAAATGCATTCTTCACAGTCTTGTAATGTTTGGGTGTCCCAATCATAAATTATCTCCCTGGTACCTCCAGGAATCTGTCCAGTGCATCCTTGGGAAGTCTGTGGCTGCCAGACAGTTCCATTCAGGCTTTCTGGATATGGCTAAGAAAACATAGGTTCTCTTTAGCCTCCCACTTTCACTGACATTCTTCTCACTATGGGTGTTTCCAATTCATTTATGGTCAGACCAGGCCACTGTGGAGGTGGCCCCTATGTCTCCCTATGGCAGGATCAGGATGGCAGTCAAACAGGCCTGTGGGCTTCTGGAATCATTGATAACTCTAAAAGGAATAATACCTGCACAAATCTTATTTTTTTTTCTTACTAGAAGGAACTCTAATAATGGGGATTTTAGTTGGGAATAATAACGTACTCAGAGTGATCTAATTTTGTCCCCCTTCCCTCCTCATCTTTCACATATCTGAAGCACAGTAGGCAAAAATTGGGGTTTTGGTGAGCATTTCCAGTTGAGATTGCCTGTTGAATGAGTCTGGGCTATTATAAAAGGACAAGAAAACAGATCATTTCCCCACCACCCAAATGTCATCAGAACAGGAAACCTTTGAGGGAAACCAAAGCTTAAGCTACAGAATAAAGAAAAAATGGAATCTTGACTTTTCTGATTGAAAAGATTCTGAAGACCCAAGCTTTGAGTGGAGTTTGCTGAGACCCCACACTGAGATGAACACCCAGAGGGTATGTGGAAAATAAAGGAGAGCCCCATTTGTAGGAAGAAAAGAAAACAGCAGGTATGTTGGCATTGTTGGTATGAGAAGAGACCAGAAATCAATGAAGAGATAAAGAGGTGGCCCAAGAGGCAAGTTGCCTCCAGGAAGGCCAATGACCAAAGTGAGAAGGCCTCAGATTGGGAATTTTTCCCAGAGGGATGGAGTGAGAAAAAGCTTTTTTTTTTTTTTTTCAGAACCATGTTGATACACAATGGATTAAATAAATGTTTATTCCCATCTCATCTGACTCATTTGGTTGGAACAATGAGCTTACATTCCACAGCCTGGACTGACCCTCCTGTACCCCACTACTGATAAAGCATAAAGGGTATGATTAGTGCTTTTTGCATGAAGAAGGACCATGAAATCAGCTGGCTTCTCTTTTGTGTAGCTTCTGACAGCAATATATAGCAACCTATCTTGTGTTCTTCTGTCAGCCATTTCTAGGGGAGAAAAAAAGTTGGGGAGGCATGATCGAGGAACATTTTTCACAATTTAGCAATATGTAAGCAACAGCCTTTCAATGTAAAAAAGAAAAGGAAGAACAAATTCCACAGTTACAAGTAAGGAAAGAGGACATTAGATGGGTGCAGTAGTGCAGGCCTGTGATTCCAACTACTCATGAAGCTGAGGCAGCAGGATCGAAAGTTTGAGACCAATCTCAGTAATTTAGTGAGACCCTGTCCCAAAATAAAATAAAAAAGGCTAGAGAGGTAGCCCAGTGGTAGACTGTCCCCGAGTTCAATCCGAGTACAAAAAAAAAAAAAAAAAAAAAGAAAGAAAAAGAAGATGGCATTAGGATGAACACTGTGGTAAAGAATTGAAATTAGTAGTATCATTATAAACTAAAGCTTTTTAATGAAAGGAAAAAGAAAACAAAGAAAAAGAGATGTATGTGTATGTGCATGCATTTATAGACAAAACAAAGTTCCAAATTCTGAACACTAAGAGGACTTAGAATTCTTGTTCCATAGAAAGGAGCAGGACAGATCTCCACCCAGATCTGGATTCTAAATACTATTCTCCAATAATAGAGACTTGAAGAAATTGTTGCTCCCAGAAATGGAGCAGGAAAAAAATAAAATAATCCTGGAACACCTTGTGGTGGCAGAAAATACAGAGATACTTAATAAGGAATAGGGGCTTAATTTTTTTTTTTAAATGGTACATTATAATTACATATATCAGGAGGATTCCTTGTAACATATATGTAATGATTGCAGCATAAATTGGTTGATTTGATAGTGACTTATTGAAAAGATACAGGAACCAATATGAAAGTGTTTCCAACGGCCAAAGTTGGAACATTTTGAGCAACTAAATATAGTATTGGACTATAAGTCATAGAATTAAATAGATAACCATAAGTCCATATGAATAGAAAAAAATAAGAAAGAAAAGAATAGAGAAAGAGAGAGTTGTTTCCTTAAAGATAATTACAGTTTATAAATAAAGAAAGTATAAATGAAATAGGGGCTGGGGATGTGGCTCAAGCGGTAGCATGCTCGCTTGGCATGCGTGCAGCCCGGGTTCGAGCCTCAGCACCACATACAAACAAAGATGTTGTGTCCGCCAAAAACTAAAAAATAAATATTAAAAAATTCTCTCTCTGTCTCTCTCTCCCTCTCTCTCTCTCACTCTATCTTTAAAAAAAATAAGAAAGAAAAGAATAGAGAAAAAGAGAGTTGTTTCCTTAAAGATAATTGCAGTTTATAAATAAAGAAAGGATAAGTGAAATAAAAATAAAATAACCTTTAGGAAACCATAATAATAAGTGTTATGGGTAAGATCTATGAATGGATGCCAAAAATGTAAGTGAGCAAAAACATTTTTTTTTCCTCTAGTATGGGAATTTAATCTAGGGCCTCATGCATGACACACCAGTATTCTACCACTGAGCCACATCCCCTAAATAAGTAAAAATTGAGAGAGAAATAAGATATTTTCAAGGTATCTTTCCCAAGATATTTATTAATCACAAAGGCAGAAATAGTAAGTTTATAATAAGAAATCCAAGAAGCATCACAAGATTGAAATTAATATCACTCCTAACCAGTCATGTTGATGTATCCCCCTTCCCACCAAATAATCCCATAAGGACCTTTCACCTCTGTGGCATCTCCCGGCCAAATCATAAGTAAACACCAAACCCAAGAGGAGAGACCTTGTGCAAAACATCTGACCAGCATCTTTTAAAAGGATCATGGTCATAAAAGACTAGAGAGACTGAGGCACTGTCACAGACTTGAAGATACTAAGGAGTCATTATGACTAAATGCAACACAAGATCCCAGACAGAAACAAGACCTTAAAGGAAAATTGGTGAAATTCAAATAAAGTCTATAGATTAATTGATAGTTTTATACCCAGGTTTTTGTCTTTGTTTTGATAGTTATACTATAATTATTTATTTATGTATTTGTATTGGGGATTGAAGCCAGGGGTGCTTGGCCACTGAGAGAAAACCCTATCCCTTTTTATTTTATTTATCTATTTATTTGAGACAAGGTCTTGCTAAGTTGCTTAGGGCCTTGCTTACTTGCTGAGGCTGGCCTCAAGCTTGATATCCACCTGCCTCACCCCCTGAGTTTCTGGGATTACAGGAATTCACCCTTGTGCCCAGCCTAGTTAATCTTTTTAAGAGTTAATATTAGAGGAAACTGGGTGAAGGGACTGCGGGAATATTCTGTGATTTTGTAGAGGGCGAAAAATACTTTAAACAACACCAATACAAAACCCTTGGTTAATAATGATAGAATCGAGAGGTGAGCTCCAAACCAGCATTTTAGGTTAGGTCTGTGTGAGGGCATGTGACATAGTTCACATCAGTGAGCAAGTAAATCTCTCTCCTTCTCTTTTTCCCTGGCAAAACCTGATGTGAGGGCAGGAGACCAAATCAGAGGGTGTTTCTCAGCATAGCTAGATCATCAGAAGAGAGAGGTGCAAAGAGAAGTCCAGAGCAGACTTTGAAATTAGGGAGTTGAAAAGAAACAAATTGTTCTGATAAGGGAAACATTGGAGGAGAATACTGGGGAAGGGCAGGGAATATAAAAGTTGAAAAGGGACAGAAGTTCAGGGAGCTTTGAAGGAAGATTCCTAGCATTCACAACTTATACAAGTTGTTTGCATTAAAAACTCCTTCCATATCCCCAGACCTTTGTAAAGTCTGCTGCACATACAAGCTTGGTGTCTGTGTCCGTGGGTCTCTGTGTCTATCAATTTGTATGTGTGTGTGTATGTCTAACTATGTCAGTGTCTATAAGTATGTATGTCTATATTTTTATGTGGTTTTTTTTTAGTTCTGTGAGGCAGTCCATATCTGTGTGTGTACATTTGTTTGTCTTTATTTCTATGTGTTTGAGTCCATCCATAAGAGTGCATCTCTGTGTGTATATTTTTGAGCCTGTATGTCTTCTTTTTGTGTGTATGTGTGTGTATTGGAAATCCCAGCAAAGGACTGATTTCTTGTGACAATGTATTTACAGGACTCAGAGGACCAACAAGACATCAGCCAAGACAGAAGGAAATTGAGCCCTAGGTATCATAAGAATGTAAGGTCTTAGAAATTCAATGACATCTTTGCAGAGGCATTGGAATTTCCCCCAGGCACTTGGAATGCTGGTGGGGGTGGAGTTTCATGTCAGTAATAGCTAGAGACTTCAGAGGGCAGGATGACCCTACTCCAAGTCAGCTTACTCTGTGTTATCTCCATTTCCCAGGTGGGGAAACTGAGTCTCACAACTGCACTTTGATGAGACTGAAGAGAAACAGCCAGCTGATGAGCCAGCAGAGGCCTCTGGGTGAATTGAACACAGTGAACTGCAGTGAGGAAAATCAGCATCCTATCTATTTCCTTTCAGTCTTTCTGATAATAAAGTCTCTTGGGCATAGTCCATCTGCAACACCTCTCTCTTACTGCTAGTGTTTCTTTATTATCAGTCAACACATGCTAGGAGCATCACAATCTCAGGATACAACCAAACATATTCTCCCATGAATGTGCAAAATGACAGCTCTGCAGATATGTGATGTCACAATCATAGCACACCCTGCCCACCCCTCCAAAAAAAGAACAAGTCTGGTTAGATTCTTAGATAACTTGGCTGTCTTATCTACATAAACTTAATGACAGGGCAGATGCTATTTTTTTTTCCATTTAGGAGACATTTTAATTTTGATAATAATTTTGGGAATAAAACATGAAACATTCAATTCACTAAAAACCATTTAACATCTGAAGGCCTCCTGAGCTCCTAAAAAAAACTTTAAAATAAATTTTATGTATTTTTTAGTTGTAGATGGACACAATACCTTGTTTTTTTAATTTAATTTTTATGTGGTGCTTAGGATTGAACTCAGTACCTCACACATGCTCAGCAAGTGCTCTACCAGTTCTCCAAAATTTTTTTTTGAGATTTGTGCCATGAGAAGTAAATTCAAGAGAGTTTCTGTTTGTTTGTGTATTTTTTTTTATTTTAGAAATATTCAAGGCTATGAAAGAGTTACAAGAACAGCAAAATAATCTTTTATACACTAGATTTGACAGCTATTATTTCTGACCAATTTACCTTGTAGGCTCTTGTGTGTGCATGCCTCTCTTTCTGTACGTATTTATATGTGTATAGGTATATGTTTATGCACATGCATATTACACACACACACTATTTTAAAGCATTGAGATTCCAATGTTAGGATCTTTAGTTCTAAATATTTCAAGTATTTCCTAAGACCAGGGACATTCCTTTGTATAACCACAATATGGTTACCAAATTCAGGAATGTAATGTGGACACCATGATATTATCCAACATACAATCTATAGTCAAAGTCTTCTGGTTGTCCCAATGAAGTCATTTTCAATAATTTTATTTTTTTCTGATGCACAACCAATTAGGAATCATATTACACATATTTTTCATTTAACCTGGAATAGTTCCTCAGTCTTTCTTAATCCTTAGGACCTTGATCACAGCCTATTTTTAACAAAGAGAAAGCAAGCTTCAGGTTTGGAGTCTTGGGCTCATCACAATATACAGCTAGAATGCCATACATTTTAGTTTTCTGAGTATGTATCTTCCAATTATCATCTATTTATAGAAAGTGACATGAGTTTATACTTTTGGGGAGTAGTTTATGGTGTCTTTTAAAACTCCACTTTAAAAGTAAAATATTTAAAGGAAAATACTAGAGAAATAAAAAAGCAGGCATGTAAATCAGCCACATTTTCTCAGCCTCAGCACTATTAGCACTTGAGGCCACAGAATTCTGTGTCATGGAGTGTCCTTCATATTGTAGAATGTTCTTCAGTGTCCCTGGCCAATACTTACTAGAGGCCAATAGCATTCCCCTACTCTCTCTCTAGTTATGACAGCCAAATATGCATGCAGATATTACCAAATATCGCCTTGGAGGCAAACTTACCCAGCTGAGAGCCACTGACCTAGCCAAAAGATGTGAGTGGACGGTGAGTTGATGTAGGAGCTCACAGATCTTGGAGAAAAGTACTCGCTTCTGTCCAGTTCAGTTCAAGCCATGTTGATCAATCACTGGCCAAATGTCTTGCCCTGTGCAAAGCCCTGGAGAGACAGATGGGCAGGAAATAGTCCAGTTCTTCAAGAGCTGCCCTGAATTAAGCAGCAGGCAGGGGGTGTGTAAGAGGAAGAAAAAATTAACCAAGAGGAAGGAGCTGTGAAAAACTATAACATAACCTGGAATTAGATCTTCTTATTAAGCCTCCTCACTCTCAAGAGAGCTCTTCTGCCCAAGTAATTGTTTTTAAAACATGAATCAGATCATGTCAGTCCTCTGATGAAAAGCTTTCACCTTCCCACTACACTTAGAACCAAATAACTTTCAACTCCTTGTGGGACCTGCACCATCTAGCTCCTTTCTCCCTTTTGGCCTTAATTTTGTTTGCTCTCTTTTGGTCTTGAGCTGCAACTACCCTGGGCCTCTGTCTCCTGAGATCTCCCCATGATCATTTCCAAACAAAGATCTTTGCATTGTGATGTTCTCTATGTGGAAAAGTGTCCCAAGTATTTTCACGGCTGGCTCCTGGTCACAGAGGTTCAAATGTCACTTTCCCTGACTACCCTTTGCACTGAATCCCTCTAACCAATTACCCCATGTAAATTTCTTCCATGGTACTTTCTGTATCAGGCACTGTTGGTAGTGGACATGACTTCCAATGTAACTGCTCTTCTTTTTTGTGGCCAGCTGGGCAGAGGTGGCCCATGAGAGATGCAGAAATCTGCTTGCCCTACCTGATATAGACACTGTCTCCACCTCTTTACCTCCTGCTGAAGTACAGGAATGAGGACAGGAGGGGAGGTGTTTGAACACTGCAGGACCCCAGGGAGGATGCAAATGTCAGAGCCACCTATCCAATACCAGCATCCTCCTATCTTCTGCTCCAGGGAGAAAATCAAAGGCCTAGGGTGTGAGCCATGATAGTCAGGTTATCTTCTACTTGCCTCCAAAAGCATGCCTAACTAAAATACTATTTGAAATTACTGTGAATTGTGTTGCTTGCTTTAATATGTGTGTATGCATTTAATAAATATGTGTATATAAATTTTAATTGGCACATAATTGTCCATGTTTATGGGGTCTAGTGTGACATTATGATACATGTATACAATGCCTGGTGATCAGGTCAGGGAAATTGGCATAGCCATTACCTCAAACATTTATTATTTCTTTCTACTGGGAGCATTACAAGTCCTCTCTAGTGGCTATTTTGAAATATGCAATTGAATGTGGTCAAGCATAGTTACCCCACCATGTCCTGAAATATTAGATGTGATTGTTGCTGTCCTGCAAGCCTGTACCCATTAACCATCCTCTCCCATTTCTTGCCCCCAGTTGTTTGGCTTTTGTGCATATCCCACCCCTAGGCAGGATGAGGAAGACCTGTCTTACTTATTCACTGCTACATCTTTGGCCCCTGGGCACAGAGTTAACTCAGGATAGAGTTCCACAGCTACTGACCTACATGTTCTCTAATTCATCTCATGTATAAAATAAGAATCATCACAGCACCTTGAAATATTTTGAGGACTGAATGAGCAAATCTGCATATAGCACTTAGTGCAGCACGTGGCACCCTGTCATTGCTCAAAGAATTGCTAGTATTTGTTGACTTAATGAACTAATTAATGTATGGAGAAAGGGTTCTTTCTCTGCTTGCTTTTTCAGCCCCATGTCCTTTGGCTCCCCCTTTCTCTTCAAATCAAAGTTGTTTTACTTGGTGCTGACAGGTCAGGCTATTGATTAAGAAACATGACCACACAGTGAGAAGAAATTCACACCTCTTACTTTGAGCTGCTGGATCAGCACTTGCTGGAGGTTGAGAAGGGACAAGCATTGCAAATAGAAGGACAGGGTCCATAAAGCCCAGGCCAGGAAGTGCTGGAAATGAAATTTAATATGCTGTTTTGCTTTTGTACACCATGGGATGGGTAGAACCCAGCCAATAAGTGCCTGACAAAAATCACTTGGATGTCAAGTGAAGGTTATAGGGACAGAGATTCAAAAATGTAGTGGGGGAGGCTGAAACCCATCTGAACCTAAGAGATATACTTATTCATTAACTCAACAGAATATTAAGCACCTACTCTGTGTGATGTAGACAGGGATCTGGCAGAGAAACAATAAGGGGATTCCCACAGGGATTCCCACAGACTCCGCTGACTTTCTTTCATAATAGCCTTGCCACCAAGTAGACACTAATTCAAAATTTTAGATCCCATTTGGCTTAGTTCATGATCAGTATTACTGCTACTAGCTAATAGTTCCAGTACTTACTCTGTACTAGGCACTCTGCTGACACCACTTTACCAACAGTGATCAGGGACACTTGCTAGGAACCTAACCAGCATCTATTTTCTTCTTCCTTACTAGAACAAAAACTCACTTTTGTTCAGGGTGGCACCAAATAACACAAATCCCTCCAAAACTGGCACTCAAACTTTGTCACAAGCATCCAAACACACGTGTGAGTGGGACTTAGACATGTTATTTCACCCCAGGAGTCAGTGAGGTGAGGGTTAATGTTATTCTTATTTTACAGCCAAGCATACTGAGGTTTAGAGTTTAAATGAAATGTCATATGTCATACAGCTTCCTGCTGGTGAAGGTCGGATGTGAATCCAAGCCATCTGTTCTTCTGGTCTATTCTTATTTGAACAGATAGCATATATATGCACAATGCCATTTAGTCCTCTCAAGAACTTCGATGGGCAGGGTAACTGGTAAAATTTTCTGATACCTGCCACCATATGTTCTCTGATCATCTGACATCTTCCCTTGGGTCACCTCTCTGGCAGCTTCAAAGGCTAGCCCCTCTCCAGCCCAGTGGAGCCTGGAGTATGGAAGAAGAAGGAGAGATATGTGGGGAAGTGGTCAGATTTTAGATGTTCATCTAGGCAGAACTCCTAGCAGAAGATTGCAGATAGAGGGCATGGAAAAGTCAAAAGCAGAGAAGATTTGGCATCATTTCCTATGTGAAATTCTGACTAGGGACAATGTCAAAATATAATCAGCATACAGTGTGATTAGGCAGAATGAGAGTTTGCAGTTTGCATCCAAAAATTTCTAGAAAGTTCCATGTGTCCTGAAGAGGGACACAGAAAGGAACTGATTGTGGTAGTGAGACTAACAGGAGTTGCTGTGGGAGGGGTGAAGTGGCTCTGAGACTGAAAGTTACAAGGTGACCAGAGATGACCAAGGGAAAATGGTTGGAGCAACAAGTTTTCTAGCAGAAAATTAGCACCAGAAAGGTAGGGCTGGTCAACAGGGAGGTGCCAGGAGTGGACTGGGTGGACCATCACTGTCCAGAAGTCCAGCAGCTGTAGGACCTGCAACTGTAGCCTGCTGAACCAGTGACAGAGGGCAAGGAGGTCACTGTCCCAGAGACTGGCAAGGGCTTACAGAGCAGTAGCTTGAGGCATTGGATTCCCTTCCACAGCCCCACACCATCTTGGTGAAACTAGAAAAGAGGAAGGAATTCTGAAACAATGGAGTCTTTTGGTGAAAAGACCTCTTGAACCAAGGGAATATGGGTCACGGAGTAACCATTTCCATTCAAGTTCTAGTTGCTCTCAACAGAGGGTTTAGTCTGGGAGGAATACTGGGGGAGTCACAGACCTCCAGAAGTAGCTTAGTTCTACACACTCAAGCTGTGGGGAGAGCATGCTTATGATGGGTCCTGCCGTGGCAGATACTGCCTTCCTCCAGGTCTCCTAGACAAACAAAGTGGAAGGCACCATGGAAATACACAACTGTCTCTGGGCCTCAGTATTTTCATTTTTCCAATGGGAACCAAGATCACCTCCCAGTGTTAACAGGACTGATGAGGGGCAGAGCCATGGAGCAGCTTGGCAAAGTCACAGGCTAGACAGTGAACCTCCATGTTCATTTTCACTTCCATCCTTTTGGCTTCCTATGGACACTGTCAAAGTTGTGCCTGGAGCCAGCTGGGACCAGGGAGGGGACTCAGTGACTGCAAAAGGATTGACAAGCTTCATTTTAATGCTCAAGTTGTATCATATCACCAGGAGGTGTTCACGGATACTTACTTAACTGATTGAATGAATGAATGAATAATTATGGGAGTCATTGACATCAATGATGTCAAGCGAGGCTCTGATGTGCTTTTGGTGGGATTGCCTACGTAGCAAAGGCAGTCATTTTTCAGCCTCAGTTTGAATATCACCTTCTGCGAGAGGACTCCCCTGATACCCTCGTCAGGTATAAGTGCCCACTTTGCACTCTTCTCTACCCTTCCCCCATATACTAGATGGTTCATTGTGGTTTTCACTTGACCTTGAATTCTTAGAGACAAGGTTACATCTCATTTAATTTTCCTGCATCCCTAGCACAGGGTCTAGACCAACGAAATAACAAGAACATTTTATTAAGTGTTTCCCAGGTACCAGGCATTGTTCTAAGTGCTTTAGCTATCAATATGCTTGACTACCTGAATATCAGGTCCCAAGGTGACATTATCATGCCATTGTGCAGGTAAGAACACTGGGGCTCAGAGGAGATAAGAAGCCTGATATTTCTTCCTGCTTTCTGCATCCTTCTCTATCAGACAGTCTAATTCTTGAGGTTTGAGAACAGTATGAAAATCCCAGTGATGGGACAGTCTGTCTATCTGACTGGGTAGGTGTATAGAAAGAGAGAACAATGACGAGACAGCACATGTTAGCAGCTGACAACCCTGCCACATGCCAGACACAATGCATTCTGTATCACAGAACTATAACACTGAGACCACACCAGAAGCAGTGCCTCTGAATGGGGAGTGTTTTCTTTGGGCACTACAGGAACCATCTGCTACTAGATTTAGAACAAATGGGTACATGTATATGCTGTTAGGGGCATAATATTTCTGGCAGGAAGACCAGGGAAAACAAAACCAAGGTAATGTCTCAAAAACTCAGCAACACACATGGAAATGTGCAGAGGTGAGCTCATGTGGAAGAGAGACAGTAACACAACAATATCGACACCCACAACCAAGAGTAAAGAAAAGTTCAACACCCTGTTGGCACATCCAGTTTCAAAAATAAAACAAAATAGGGACACAATCTTGCTTTTTGAGGGAACTCCTGAAGTCTCCCAGAGGATCTGTTCTTTCATAAACATTTCCTGCCCACACTTCTTGTTACCCATAAATCTTACCCTCTACATAGCAAGGGGGCCTGAAGAGCTTGGAGATTTACTGGAGCAAATAACTTTGCAAAAACAATGTATCCCATAAACAATTCTGGTGGAAAGCATCCAGCCCCATACAATGGAGCTAATCTTCTGGTCACACATTTCCCATCTGGGGTATTAGCATGGACACCGCTTCCTTCCAGGTGGAGGCAAAAGCCACTTAGCCCACATGTCCAAAAACAACAATGCTTGGCAGATTCTCTACTCATGTGGAGTTCAAAAGGCAGGAATTCAGAAGCATGGAGCAGCTCTTTCTCCCCTACTTTCTTTTCTTAAAGAATCACTGCAAATTTGAGGGCAGGGTGACATATTGATGCATATAGCTTTGTGGGCCATGATCCTGACTTCTACTTTAGCTCTATCACTGATGAGCCCTGTACTCTGAGGCAAGGGATTTAACTTCCCAGAAGTATAATTTTCCATTGTTCAAGAGGGATTGTGTATAGATGCCTAAACCCACTGGTGCTTGGTAAGGTATAAAATCAAAATGTTGAGTGGTACTGTTAGCACAACAATGACAAGTGTTGTTGAGAATGTGGAGAAATTGGAAAATTTGTCCCCTGGGTAGTAATGTAGAAAGGTGAGTGCACTTGAAAACAGCATAAAGGTTCATCAAAGAATTAATAACAGAACTGCCATGTTGCCCATCAGTGCTATTTCTGGGATATATGTTTGGAAGAACTGAAAAAATATTATACACCTGTGTATATAGTAACATTTTCCAAAATAGCCAAGGTATGGAAACAACATAAAATTCCATCTATAGACAAATAAGGAAAGAAAATATGGCATATACGTACAATGAAATATTATGCAAACTTGGAAAGGAGGAAATCCTGTCACATACCACAATTTAGATGTACATAGAGTTCACTATGCTGAGATAAAGCCAGATGCAAAAAATTCAAATATGTACTATGTACACATCTTTATGTATCTTATGTAGTCAAATTTCTACAACAAAAAGAATTGTAGCATCCAAGGGCTGAAGAAGGCAAATGGAGAGCTACTGAATGAATGTGGGTTTCAGTTTTGCAAGAGGAAGAAGTTCTAGAGATCTGTTCCACTACAATGTGAATATAGTTAACACTACTGAACTGGTGACTTTAAAGATGGCTACATTGGGAAATTTGATGTGTTTTTTAACCAAAAATAAAAATAATAAAAATATATTTTTTATGTTTCAGATTGGCAAAATTTAAAATGACTGGCTGCAGGGAGAGTTGGTTATATCAAAGAGAAATGGAAACATTCTTACTCTCTGAATAGCTGTGAAATTCATGTGACTATTCTAAGGGGCAATTGATAATTAGATACACACATTCTACAACCCAGCAATTTCTCTTCTCATTATTTATCCTAGGGCAGGTACAAAGATTTTCATTGTTATAAGAACAAAAGTTGGACACAATCTAAATGACCATTAATAGGGCAAAGGATAAAGAAAAATGGCAAATACTCACAAATTAATGAATGAATCAGATCTATACCAATGTATATCTCAAAAACATATTATTGAGTAAAGAAAAGAAGGTTATACAATAACACAGACAGCATGCCACTCAAAAGAATGCAGAAGATAAAACGTATAAATTTCTAGTGTACCAGTCTTGAGATGCTCCCAGTGATCCCTGATAATTATGCCTTTGTGGAGATCTTTCTACAGTGAATAAAGCTCAGCTGTATCTTACTCATTCCACAGAGACCTAATAGGGTTCTATGAAAGTGGCTTTCAAGGCTAAATATAAGAAATGCTGCTACCATGTTGCTTTCTGGTTTTTCCTATTGCTCATTCTGAAGGAAGTCAGCCACCACACTGTGAAGATGCTCAGGCAGGCTGGGAAGAGGCCTGGAAGATAAAGAACTGAGGGCTCCTGCCAACTGCCAGCACAACTGGGAGCCACCTTAGAGGTGGATGCACAAGTGCAAGTGAAGCCTTCAGATGACAGCAACCTTAGGAGAGAGCATGAATCAGAAACACCCACCTAAGTCATTATTGAGTTCCTGAACCTAGAAACTGTGGTATATCAAAGGTGCATTTTTTAGTACTTAGAGTTTGAGGGTGATTTGTTACACAGCAATAGGTAACCAATATATTTATGGTTACCACCTAGGGGTCTGTGCCTGCGGCCTGCTTTCCATTTGTACCAGTAAGTGTCAAAAATATGTTAAAGAAACATTACTATCAAGCTGAACACTTCCTTCTTCAAGTACTCAGAAAAATGGAGAGTTCTCCAAGTTTGATTTCTCTTTTGACATGAAGTCATCTTCACCAGTAGCAGCAGCACATGCTTTGGACAATGCTGATCTGGTCTGTTATTGACTGAATTCCATGCCTTTAACATTCAGATGTCGAAGTCATGACCCAAATATCTCATAATTTTGAGACAGGGTCTTTAAAGAGATAATTTATTTAAAATGAGGTCATCAGGATTGGTCCAATACAAGTTATCAGTATAAGAAAAGATTAGGGGGCTGGTGTTATGGCTCAGTGGTAGAGCACTTGTCTCACACGTGCAAGACCCTGGGTTCAATCCTCAGCAACACATAAATAAATAAATAAATAGTAGATGAATAAATAAAAAAAATAAAGTTTAAAAGGAAAACAAAAGATTAGTACATAGGTACACTGCAAGGGAAAACTATGTGAACACAGGAAAGATGCTTAGAGCACCTGTAAGCAGGGTGAGAGGCCTCAGAAGAAACCAACACTGCTGAACCCTGGGTCTTGGACTTCTGGCTTCCAGAACAGTGAGAAAATAAATTTTCTTTCCGTAAGCCACCCGGTCTGTAGTCCTTTGTTTATGACAGCCCAGACAATGAATGCACAATCCAACACCCTTGCTTCATACCTGATGACCTTAGGTCCAGAGGTAGAAGTGACTTAGCTAAAGAAACAGAGAAAACAGAAAGCAGAAGCACAGAGAGGCCATGTTCTTTATCTCAAGTGTGGTTCCTCCATTAGGTGAGCCCAAGGCCCCAAATGTGGAAAAGATATCTCAGGATACACTGTCAGCACCAATTTAGCTCCTCGTTCATTCCTATTCTTGATGGCAAAAATTGTTCCAAATGTTGAAGCTGTTGGGTCCCCTATGGGCACATAATGTGGACTAACCTTGTTAAACACAGGTTCCCATAGAGAAAATGAAGGGGAAAAGGAGTAGAAAGTCATGGAAGAAGCAGAGAAGGAAAAACTGTTTTTCTTCCTTGCTATCATGAATTATAGCAGCAGAAATGAGAGAAATAAGGAGAGAGAGTGGACACTAACTTCCAGATGTATAGGTAAGTCTCCACAGGATCTGGGATTCTCTGAACATAGCAAAACACCCATGTGCAGAGTCCTGTAACAAGTTCTGGTTATATTTTGTGCTTCTTGCAGCTTCCCTTCAGGTCTTCAGGTACAAGACTTCTTGCAGAAATAGCACTGTGTTTGCCGATTTGTCCAGTTGGAGGAGCCAGCCTCCACCTCCTCACTTTTTGGGAGAATTGCAATGTTGAAAGATGTCAAAAACATCTCACCACCTTTTTTTTTCTGGCCTGGAATGTGCAACTCCTGGTCTGGTGTGCATGGAATACTAATTAAATATTAATTGTGGACAACAGCCACTCTGGGCAAATAAGAAGGTGTACTTGGAGACTGGGGTGAGCAAGTACACACCTGGACTGTTTGATAAAGGCCATTTGTAGCTCCCAGGAGGCTGAACAGTGAGTTTGAAATGAGCAAATGCTCTTCAATAAGAACCCAGACTCCCTTGCCTGACAAGTGTGCAGACAGGCCTCAGACCCCTCCTAGGCCTTGAATACTTGATCATCAGAATACTTGATGAGATGGGTATGAGTTCCAGGCTGAGGTTGAGGATTAGATTCAGCTGGGTGAACCCCTCCTCTCCCTGGTTCATCACTCTTTAGCCCCTTCTGGAACAGTATCTCATCACCAGAAGCATGATCTTCCCAGAGAACACTTCCCTGTCAAGCACCTAGATGGTGAAAATGGTGAGGGAGCAGGGAGTGGGGCCATGGTTATGCAAATAAAGTGTGGCAAATAAAGTGTTTCTATTGTTGTTTTCTTTTGCCATGCTGAGATTTGTCCTCAGGCTTTGTGTTTGCTATGCAAGCACTGTACCACTGAGTCTCACCCCCTTACCCTGAAAATATTGTTTTATTGGAATGCCATCAGGCATTCAGCTATTATATATTGCAGATTTGAGGCTATTACCACAGAAAAAATTTGGTTCACAAAGCCTAAAGTTTTCATGATGTGGCCCTCTGAAGAAATATTTCCCTGATATAATTTTAATATCACAAAATATATTGGCAGGTTTGTGGAACAGGGAACCCTATGTGCAATTCACCAGCAGCATTCAGATTAATTTGAGAGTCAAATATTTTGAGTACTTATCAACTGGTAATGAAAATTAAAATTTAATTATGAATACAATTTCTGTAACCAGGCAGAGTGTCAGGCAGCTTCTTTCTGCAACTTGGCAAGTTGTTAGAAGTATTAGAACAAAATGAACTTAAGATGTGTTAACAAACTAGAGCTTTAAATATGCTTTGTATTTGAAATAATACATATTCTATAAATCTCACCTTATTTTCAAAAATGATTATATACTACATTATTTTACAGATATAAAAACTGAATTCTTAAAGAGTACTTAGACAATTTCTAAAAAAATTTGTAATAAATATTCTTTACATGCGTATATGTAATTTATCAGTATAAATCTTTTTATACATGAATATATACAGACAAAATCAGAATATATGCAAAAGACCCTTCTTCATGTGTTTTTTATATAAAATATACACATTTTGGTCTGGGGTTGTGCCTCGGTGGTAGAGGGCTTACCTAGCATGAGTGAGGCACTGGGCTTTATTCACAGCGCCGTGCATCAATAAAGAAAATAAAGGGTCATTGACAACTAAAAACGTATTAAAAAGAAAAAAAATACACATTTTTATATTATAGATATGATACATGTTTTTAACATGAAAACCCCAAAGGTAATAATGAAAACCACCACAAATACTGGTCAGATATTCCTCCTCTAACAGAAAACAGAGCTTCCAGCTAATTCTAGCTCTGGAACAAGAAAATAAATGATGTGCTTGAAACATTTTGTTTTGCAAGAAAGTCAAATGTACTCCAGGATGAATTGGATGCATCAAAAAGATATGTAATCAGCTTGAAATTGCAGTTGCTGTCTACATCTGTCTGGGGTGAGAGAGTGCCAAAATGATAAGCTTTTTCTTATTGCCCTCTTTTGGTTGGTTTTTCTATTTTTGGTTATGTAGAATCAATGAAAAAAAAATCATCATTTGGCTATCCCAATAGTAATAATTTGACACAAGGAGGAATCATCAATGAAATATTAATTCTAGTAGGTGAAATTTTAGGGACCAAGGATATATTTATAAACTCCCAAAATATCTCCACACAAAATATTTATAAAATATAAAGGGTAAATAAATACTATGTTTACCATGGACTAACCTGACAGATACTACTTAACCAAATAATTAGTCAACAATAACCAGAGATGGAACCAACTGACACTGTATATCTCCATAGTTTCTTGTGCCTGTGTGATTGAGGCCCCATATATTTGCTTACATTTAAGTAGAGGTTGATTCTACATCCTAGACAATATGTCCAAAATTACTAGAGGCTGATCATAATTTTTGACCATGTCTTTCAGTGCTTCCAGAATATGCTCTAGTGTAAGAACTAGGCATTGCATACATGATGGTCTTCTTCTAATGGCATAACCTGAATCCACTCATGTGAAAACATCATGATTCTAAATTGAAGGAAAATCTACAGAATGACTACTGACATAAACCATTCAAAAATTAATAGGTGTCTTGAATAGCCCATAGATACTCAGGAACCATCCCAGATTAAAAAAAAAATATAGAAGAAAAAGGCCACTGGACACAGTGAATAATTGATATTCAAATTTCCCCAAACTGGATTTATTTTTTTCAAAGACAATTGTTAAAATAACGTCAAATTTTGAATAAGATTTCTAGAGTGAATATTCATAATATAGTTTCCCTATTTTGATCATTGCGCCATATTTATAGAAGATAACTTCTCATTTTTAGAAAATGTGAATATTTAAGAATAAAAAGACATTGTGTGCATCTTGCAAATGGCTCACAGATAAAAAACTCTTATGTACCTATACTCATCTAGAAATGGAAAAGAAGAGATAAAACCAGTTAACAAAATAGTAACATTTGGGTAATGTTTCTTAGGAATTATTTTCACTACTGTTTTAAATATTCTATAAATCTGAAATTGTCAAAATAGAACATTTCTGAAAGAAAAATAAATTTTTAAAATATTAATAATTAACAGCATACTCAATAAAATAAACCATGAATTTGTATAGGTTTAATAAATGAATAAATTTTATGGTGAATAATTAACAAAGGTATGTATAGTCTCAAACTATCTCCCCACAAGAAATAATTACAAAGTAAAATCCTGCAAATACCACCTTAATGACTAAGATTAACAGCAGCAGTAATGATGATATTATAGGTCACATGATGTGATTCAAAGAGAAAATCACAGAATTGATTCTGTGATACTATTGCCAAAAAACATGTAATCTAGTTCCAATCATAAAAAAGAGAATCTATCTTAAGCACATTTTATGACCTTTCTCCCTGAAAAGTTTCAAGGTCATGAAAGTTAAGAAAAGACTAAGGAATATTCAAATCTGAAGGCATCTATAAAATACAATAATTAAGATAATTTTATGGCTCTGAATGAAATATTTTTATAAAGGACAATATCAGGCTACTAGAAAAACATGAAAATAATCTGAGAATTAAGTGTTTGAAGGCATTATGATAAAATGTATGAGTATTGATTTGAGAAACAACATTTGCTTAATGTTTTTTTTTTTTTTTCCTTTTCCTCTTTATAAAATCTTGGAAAATATTCGTGAAGTTGTAGGTTCTACTATAAATTACTTTTGTCCACTGAAGCATTTTAAAGTAAATTACTAATATATGCCATATTTCATCATATTTTTATTATTTCCTACAAGTCAGAACATACTAGATAACAAAATAACCTTTATAATGAAACTGATATGATTAACACGTATACTGTTAATATTTGAAAAATTCATTCATAATGAATGAAGGTTGTATTGCCTTTATCTAGCATGTTCTGACTTGTAGAAAATACTAAAAATATCATGAATGATAGTATATGTTAGCAACTCAATTTAAAATGCTTCAGCAGACAAAATTACTTTATATTAGAACCTGTAAATTTACTATTATTTCCCAAGATTGTGAAAACAAAGAGAAATGGAAAAAAAAATTAAGCAAATATTGTTTCTTATTAGGAAAAATTCTTAAGTCAGTGCCTCAAATTAAAATTATAAAATATTACAGATTGTATGTTTGATGGCAGTATAATAATTTTAATACATTTATCCACTAGTGAATATAATAGTAACCAGTATACCAAAATAATGTTTCCTAATTCTCTGGATCCATATTCCGTGACATATTTTTATAATACAAATAATCCATCATTAATGTGATATTTAGATCTATCAAATTAGTGTTGACAATTTGGTTGTTGAATTGAGCGTAAATGCTAGCATTTAGATAGTTTGAAAGCACATCTTAGTAAAAACTGGGTTTGCAATTGCATTTCAAATTTTCTTATAGATGTAAATAATTTTCATATTTTGAATATTTCATCATATATATGATACACACATCTATTTCAATAAATTTTTATATCATACATTTCATAAACAATTTAAATATATGTCAACAGTCTAAAAACACAATATTAGCTTTCATATATTTTTATTAACATTTTTGTATTTCCTTATGATATTTCCAAAAGTACATCTTTTCTTGGCTTATTAGTAAATTTTAAGGCAGAAGCTCCCATGGTCAGGATTCAAATTCTGCAGCAAGTGAAGAGAAAAAGAATTATATTTTTGCCTCAAAGATTTTATAAGTATGAATCAGTGAAGAAGTTGAGAACTTTTCATTGTTTATAAGAATGAAAAAATAGATATGTAGGTCCACAATATAAAATTGAAAAGCAATATACCCATATTTTCATACACAGTTATCATTATGACCAAGTATTAGAGCTTTGGGTTTTCCACCCTTTATGCATAAATTTGACAACCATATTCTAGGGTATTCTGGCAAGCACTGGAATGACAACATGGAGATGATAATGGACACCCCTCACCAGTCATATACCATATCTTGAAAGGCAGGCAAGCAGGCAATTTTCATACAGAGTCATTGGCATTATGACAGGGATAATACTGGTACACTTAGAAGGGACTTCTGTCCCAAATTTGTGCCAGTGTTTTAGGTCCTTTAGTGGAAGTTATATGTGACTTAACATCTGAAGGAAAAGGAGAATTTGTGACAGAGAGGTAAGAGGTGCATGCAGACACCAAGATGAGAAATAACACTTATGGAATCACAGTGGAACAGTGTCACTAGAGTCTAGAGTAAAGTGACAGTAAGCAAGTGAGAGGAGACAGGCTTAATAACCTGACAAAAATCCAAGTGATTTGAGTATTTTAATTTTTGGCTAAGAAATTTCATACTTTTCTTGAGGGCAACATGTAAACTAATGATGGAGTCAGGACAGGGTATTTTAAATGCATGACTGTTACTAGGTCAGTAACAGTCATGCATTTTGGCCAGAAACAACAGAAAATGGGTGATGCCATTTTTTTTTTCCCACAAAAAAAAATTCAGCCTATAGTCTGACAGTTTCATAGTGGGAAAGAAGCAAAAAAAAAAAAAAAGGCAGTTTCAAACTTAAGATCTTTGATTTTGATTTTCAGACTTGGAAAAAAATACATAGCTCTTTAATTGTAATTGATTTCTTCTCAGAAGTTAATGACCAGCATTTTTTAAGCATTTGGCCCATTTTAGATGTGTACTTTGTGAGAAATGTGTGAAAATACTTCCAACTCTTAATATAAATATCACCATGTAGAGTGTTCTTTGTATAAAAGCTGTTTTCTTAATAATTCCCTAAAATAGATTACTAAACATGGTAAGTATGTCGTTGTGATAACAATAAGGTGACATCCAATTCCTTTACAATTTTGATGTGAAAAAAATGATTTTGACTGACAGAATTCCCATTCCTGTCTTTCTCTTATTCTGTTCTATTTTTCAAGGAAATTATTTTAAACAAAATTTTTACTGGTGCATTTAATTATACATAATAGTGGAACTGATTATGAAATATTCACAGACACACATAAAATAATTTATCACTCTTCCTCTCTAGTATTTTTCTCCTTTCCTCTTTTGTGGCATTCTGCAGTGATTAAGGAGACATATCTTTGTATCTTGATAGAAGAGTGTTTTTTAAACTCTCTCATTAAGGCTAGCATGATATAGAAAATTAATGTTCCACAAGGAAATGTAGAAGTATTAGATTAATTTTTAAATAAAATAGCTTATGAATAAGTAAAAAAGAAACATCACTTTCTCCCAGAAATACTATGGAAAAAGAGTTGCCCCCCAAAATCTCCCTTTACATTGTGTCTACATTCACACACAATGTATCATTCTTTTGTAAATGGTAAATTATCTCATTTTTTTCTGGTAAGAACTAATAAGAACAACTTATACTTGCATGACAACTAAATTTCATGACCTTTTGTACATAGTCAACCAATTTCATGACTCAAGCACTTCAAATCTGATTCTCTCATTTTTTCAGAAAGATATTCATGTAAGCTAAGAAACTGAAATATATATATATATATATATATATATATATATATATATATATATATATCAGCTATTAAATTACATTATAATTTATATAATACAATTATTTCTGTCACACTATTTAATTTCAGTGTTGTTTTTTTAAAGCTTAGATTTGTAATCCTGTGATTTTTTTTAGGTCAAATGGCAAATAAAAGAATAAAGCTGAGGCCACATTTCCACAGGTTTGCACGACTTTACTGTGTGCTAAGAAGATCATCAAAACACCATGGAAGCAGGGCATGATGACACATTCCTATAATTGCAGTGGCTTAAGAGGTAGAGAAAGGAGGGTCTTGAGTTCAAAGCCAGCCTCAGAAATGGTGAGCCTCTAAGCAACTCAGTGAGACTCTTGAGTTTTGTATTTTATTTCTAAATAAAATACAAAATAGGCCTGGGTATGTGGCTCAATGGTTGAGTGCCCCTGAGTTCAATCCCTTTAAAAAAAAAAAAAAAAAAAGGAAATATCATGGAATCTCTAAACCAAGGTGCATTAAAATGGGTATTCAAACAACAATGACAGACAATGAAAGCAAGATGTTATCTTTAATTTGTTCATTTTCAAGCAGATATTTCATTGTTACAATATTACCCCTGAATAAAATTTTTCAAATATTATAGAAATATCTTCAAATGGATTCAAAATAGTTGAATATTTTTTCAGCTCTTAAAAATATAGCTCATCATTGCTGGAATAATATTTGACTTGTTCAAATGAAGTCTTAGTATAAAGAAAATCACCTTGTTGTACTGAAGGGCTCCTGTTACACAATGCAACCATAACCCTAACCCTAAAACTAACCCAACCCAACCCAGTTGGGGACAACACTCAGTATAGAATAGTGGAATGAATCTGATAATTTTTTTCTGGATATGTATATGAACATACCACAGTAAATTTCATCTTCATGTGTATCCATAATGTATAATTTTTAAAAAATTTAAAAACTACAAATATGTGTAAGATCAGTAGAGCAGAAGAAAGAGAACACAGGGATGAAGCAGGGGAGATAAAGTGGAAGTACTGGTCACTTAATTGGAGCACAATATATTTTATGCTTATGTCAAAATTAACCTCAATTTTATCTGTATATAAAAGCATTTTTTAAATTATCATCAAATAAAAGAACAATTTAAAAAGTTGTCATAAAAGTAAGTGGAGGGATTGTGGCTCAGTGGTAGAGTACTTGCCTACACGTGCTAGGCACTAGGTTCAATTCTCAGCACGATATAAAATAAATAAACAAAATAAAAACATTATGTCCATCTACAATTAAATAAAATATTTTTTTTAAAAGAGTAGGTGGAAATTCTAAGTAAGTGGGCACAACACTGAAAAGAATCAGAACAGAGGTAGTGCATGCATTTAGAAGTTCATAATTTTTCTAAAGCAGTGTACATATTTCTAGGGGGCTTCAAACTTGCAATTAAAGCAATGTAGGTGAAAGAGAGACAGAAATCAGAGATGTATGGTGTGGCAGGTAACAATGCTGCTTTCTTGAAAGATTCTCCTTGGAAGACTCTTGAGGAAGCCTTTAGAAATATTGGTATTTTAAAGATAAATATAGCAGATGATGTATACATTATTTTAGTTGACTACCAAAGCCATTTTATTGTGTTGGTTTCCTTAAATATATGCAACTAGAAAATCTTACTAAGACTAGAAAGATTCATATTTAGTGAACTAGTTCAAGGACTTAAAGAATATTCCTTGATGATTTTTTTCAAGCATTTTCATGCACATTCTACTTATTACCTAGGTAAATTAAGCATTTGGCACTGAGACAATTCAGAGCAACAACCACTGGTGCAGAACAAGATAGCTGGGTTGGTATCAAGATATATTAAAGCTGCTGCCAAGAAAGTTGGCTCATGAATTTGTTACCAGGGCTTCAAGAGACTCCTGCCCATTTATTCTGTCATTTACAGACCCCAACACTGACCACGAGAATATTTTTAACCACTTTGCATGTTATACTTCCCTTCATCCCCGTGATTATGTTTCCCTTCATCACAAGTATTACAATGTAGGGAGGAAAAACTATATATAACATTTTGTCTCTATGTACACGTAAGGATAATATCAAAGATTAAAATAAAAAGCAGTTAATATATCAGGAATTAGAATGTGCTCAGAGTGTAGTTTATAGCAACACTGGACACTTAAGGTTTAAGTTATAAACTTTCAAAATTGTGAAACTTGTTCATGTTTCCACTAGAAGCAGTTTTGTCACAATATAACTATCTGAATTAAAAAACTTCAAAAACACTTCGCTAAAAGTCTAATAGACCAGATTACATATAGGAGAACAGTAGGGGAAGAAAGCTTGATAGTTTGCTTCCAGATGTAAAATGCAAAGGTGGGTGAAAGATAAACCTTCCTAACATTAATTCCACAAATTATATTATCTAGTTACTTTTGCATGCTACTGACCTCATGAACCTGTCTCAAAGTTATGCAGTTATAGACAAATTAAGGAGACTAAGTTGCTCTCTTTCAGTCTAGGTTTTGACATACTTTTCAAATTTGGATTCTTCTATATAGAAGTGCCTATACTCTTTCAGTTGTATTTCTTAGAATTTTCAGTTCCGATTCCAGATTTCTAATTCTGAGTTCCATCTGACTTCTTATTGAAGCAAAATTAGTCTTTCTTAACTGCTCTGAAATTTATTCAGCTAGTGATTATGCCTAAAGAAAATAAAAAGAATATATTTTTTAAAAAAAATTAGAACCCAATTATTATGTATTTATTTCATTTAGTTCTGAGTAAAAAATTTAGACATCAATTTTAAATGTGAAGAAAAAAAAATGCCAGACTTAAAACTTCTCTCATCTCTCTATCAATTACAATAAATAAGAACTAATAATTGAATTCTTCCTCTCCTCCTTTCCCTCCACATTCCCTGCCTTCCTCCTCCTCCCTATCCCCTCCCCCCTCCTGCCTCCTCCTCCTCCTCCTTTCTGTTGCAAATGAAACTCAGGCCCTTGCACAAGCTAAGCTAGCTATGTACCATTGGAAAGTGATCTCAGTCATGAATCATTCTCATGTTAGTACTTAGATCATCTGACAATTTAAAGAATAATAGAATCAATTCAAAATATAAAAGTTGAAAAATTTAACCTAACAATTCAAAAGTATGTTATATTTTTGCATCACATTTTTTTCTTTTCTCCTCATAGTTTTATTTATGCCCACTATTATCAAGTATCCAACAGTTATCTGATGAAAATCATTACTCAGATCAAATTAGCTATAAGAATGATGTAAACTGAGGTATTTTAAGGGTTATCAATGTTTTCTTCCTCTTAGAAATCTATGCAGCAACTTTCCTCAAGAGATATAGAATACACATGTAATGTATATGTCCAAAATAGAATTTACAATTAAATGGATCAAAACACACTGCAGATAAATAAGATAGCCTATAAAACCAGAAGTACTTATTTTTACTTCTCCTCTAAATTCCATCTTGCTCATTGTTCAATGTCACATTCCTACCATACTCCTTGGCCTCATTTTACTCCAGTGCTCTGTGTGTGCCTTGGGAAGTATATAACATTTTCTTCCAACTTCTTTTGATTTCCCTCTTTTTTTCAAATTTATCTTGTATACTTCCCCCCCCAAAAAAAAAAAAAAAAAAACAAGTTCTGCATAAAAAAGTCATAATTTATTTTCAAATGTAAATGCTTTGAAGATACATTGTCCATCTTTGTAGTAAGATCATCCATCTGCATGAATAAAATAAGTATGAAATAACACAACATGAAAATAAGGTATTTAAAATATTTGACACAAACTGAAACAACAAATTTTACATAAATTCAATTGCAACAAAACATAATTTATACCTGCATTTTGATGAGTAGATTAAGTTTCTATAATAAGATATATTAGCTTTTCTGTTGGTCAAGAGTTACAGATCTATAAATTCCAATTCTGGCATAATAAATGTTGGGGAAATCTATATAGAAGATTTTTTCAAGTACTAACAAAAGTATGAACATTCTACAGATGAATTCACTATTGGATTATGTTAATTTATTTTTATGTTTTATCACTGAAATAGAATAAAAGACATGAAAGTTCAATCTACTAACAAAAATTATTAGCTGATATCAAATAATAATTTTGTTTAAAAAATATTGGTCAGTAATATTTTCCATTCATTCTAGAATAGGTGTGAACATTAGATAGTACTCTAACCTTGAGTGAATTTATTGCTCAATAAGATAATCACCATGCAAATACTGTTGGTGAAAGAAAAGTCAGAGAAAGTGCATGAAAAGAAAAATTTACTTTTATGTGAGCTCTGAGTAAAATAGATAAAGTCAACAAAAACAGGCAATACAGAAAGCACAACATAAGTATGACAAAGATATGGTACTGCAAATTGGTGCAATAACTCTGAAAAGAAGTATGGAGAGTCCTCAGCAATCTTGAAATGTAGCCACCGTTTGACCCACTTATCTAACTCCTTGGTTTACACACAAAATCCTTAGTATATCATACTACAGGGATGCAGCCACAACAATGTCTGTAGCAGCTCAAATCACAATAATTAAGCTATTAAACCAAATGAGGTGTCCTTCAATAGAAGAATGGATTTTTAAAAATGTGTCATATACACACAATGGAATATTACTCAGCTGGGAGAAAGAATGAAATTATGGTATTTGCCAAAAATGAATAGAACTGGAGATTAACATGCTAAGTGAAATAAGCCAATCCCCCATATCCAAAGGCTGGAAGTTGTCTCTCATAAGTGGATGCTAACACACAGTAAGGAATGTGGGAGAAAAGAATAGAATTTCATTGGATTAGACAAAAGGGATGGGAGTGAGAATACAGAAAAAACAGTAGAAAAATATGGCACGACTTTCCTATGTTCACATATGAATACATGACCAGTGTAACTCCATATTATGTATAAATAAAATAATGTGAAGTTATACTCCATGTATTTAAATGTGAAAATACAGTCTACTGACATATATATGTAAAAATAAAAATAAATAAGTAAGTAAATTACTATTGTTTACATTTATAAATAACTAAAAAATATATTGGTAGTTTTCCAGGACTTTAGAAGTGTAGGGATTAAAAAACTGAAGGCTAAAAGGTTCCAGGTTTCTTTTCAAAACATGAAAATGTTCTAAAAATTAACTGTTTAAATGGTTATATAACTCTGTTAATGAACTAAGAGACACTGAATTTTACATGTTAAATGGGTGAATTGGATGTGCATTACATATATCATAAAAATGCCTTTTAAGAGATCTACTGAAAAAAAAAAAACTTAGCTAACATTTTTTATTTACTAGTTTGGAATATCAATCCAGAAATAATACAAATATTCATATGCTTTCATAATGTATCTAAAATAAAACAAAAAGAAACAGCCCAAGTTTTTCAATAATTAAACAGTAACCTAAAATATACCTGCATTTTGAGAAATGCATAAAACCTTTTTGTACACATTTTTTTTTAAAAATTAATTTATCAATTACCTGCAGATTCTGTATAGATGCACAAAGATGAAAGTAAAAGTAACAAAATTTTCTGAAACATTCTATTAAAAAGTACCTCTGATTTAATTTTTCTTATTGTAACATGAATGTAGAGATAGCATTAAAAGCTTCTGGGTTATAGAAAAAAGTCTCAGCTTTCCTCAGACTAGATATTTTAATAAAAGATGCATGAGTTTGTAAGACAAAAATTCCAAAATACAATTTTAAGTGTAAGAAATAAATGCAGTATAAAGATCCCCATATATAATAAAATCAATTATAATTAAAATATAAAGAAAGCTGTTCATTGAAATTACTATCCCAGAACATTTTTTATTACTTAAGTAGATGTAGATTTACAGTTGACATGTTCAATTTTAGACATACTTGTCATTTGTCTTAGTGTCTTCATTAAATCCTATCTTTGTCTTTTCAATTTATGTGAAAATGTGGTAAATATTTTAGTGAAAACTCTGATACAAATGGTAATTTCATGTTACCAGTCTCACAACTATATGATATTTCTGTTAATGATTTTGTTACTCAGCTCACTTTAAAAGTATATTAATAACATTTTATAATTACGTTTACTCTGAAAAAATATCATTACATACATGTTTATTTTCTCTTTTTTTTTTACATGTTTGTACACTCCTGTTTATTTCTGAATTCCCTTAGGGAAACTGAAGGTTGTGTACTCCTGCCTAATAACTATCACATTCCTTAGACAACAGGGTCAAACCCTGTATCTCTACATACTGCCCTTGATAAAGTTGTAATGTTTAACAACCTACTGAATTCTCAATGAGAAATGGTTACACAGGTCTCATTGGTGGTGGTGAATTCTGCAGAGTTTATTATCCCTCTCTTATTAGAAGCTCAAATTAATACCCCACATCCTCACATCTTTAAACTTTCCTAAAATAATTCCAATATACATTCATGAATCTTTGATAAAATAATTTCAATATACTTTCACAAAGAATAAAGGAGACCCTAGGTAACCTGGTTTCCACCTCACTGCCTGTCCATATCTTCTAGAATTCTCACTGGTCCTCACACCACTCCTACTGTACATAAACACTGCCACCCTCATTAGTCTGGACATGGGGGTTCAGTGACAAATTAATGAAATTTAGATGGCTACAATTATCTTTCTACTTAAAGACACTATATAACTTTCAGAATAGGAAATGGGCCATGAAATGAAGAAAACTATTAGCAAGTTATCATGGATATATGCAATAAATTACAGATGAAAAAAATTTGGTTTTGCTGCAATTCATCACATTAGTCCCAATTTACGACAATGACATATAGATGCTTTTAAAGAGGTGGACAAGTCATGAATGAAAACAAAAAATATCAGGACAGTTATTTTCAGATTTAAGTTGAATTGAAATGACTAAAAATAAATTCACCAATTAAAAATATATAAAAGTAGCGAAGAAAGTCTATTACAAAATACAGCATCTACGTTTCAGTTCAACTGGGAAATCTGGAATGAAATGTCAAAGTAACTAATTTAATTGAAACTAGGTATGAGCATTTCCATTATCTGTTTCATTGTGATCTTAAAGTATGGCAACGAGAACACATTAAAATTGTTATTCAGTGATAGAATGTAGCTCATTGGTAGAATATGTGTAAACTTTGGGTTGAATTAACAGCACCAAAATTAGATATTGTTTCAACATTATTGATACCATATTACTAATGTCAGTGTATACATCTACAAAAAATCTGTAACTCAATCTCTTAAATCTTTATAAGAAACATAATTTCTTAAATTGAGGGATCTGTCAGGCCCAAGGTTCAAAAAATTTCCCCCTTTTTAAATATTAAAATCCATCTAAGTCTTTTGTGTTTAGTTGGCATATGAGTAACTATAGATATTTTAAAATATGTACACAGAGTGTAAGAATCAGAATAGGGAAATTGGAAGGCTTAGCACTTCAAACACAGATTGGTTGTGCTGTGAATGATGCCTAAATTATATTCGCTGGAAAACAGGTTGTACTCTTTTGACATAGAAAACACAGTTTTAATATCTACACTTTTATATTCATCAAGATTCAACATTTAGCCATAAACAGGTATCACTTTGAATATTCCTTCGAAGACCCTTTATACAGTTAACTTTCTTGATACTTACTTCTGCTTTCTCCTTTCCATATTGATCCAGTTGTTCTTTTAAATGATTGGTTTTATTGATTAATTCCAAATATTTGTTTTCCAGCATGAGATGATATCTTTCATTCTGAGCTTGAAGTTGTTTTTTTTTTTATAACATAATAAATTTGGGTTTGAATATTAATAACTCCATCTTTTTATTGTCACCTTTGTTCTGATAGTCATGCAATTGGTCTTCACGCAATGTAGTTTCACTTTGTAGTTTAGGTACCTTCTCTCTAGAAGCTTCCTGCTTTCTGAGGTGTTCATTCCTTTTTCTTTGTTCATTTTGATACTGGTGTTCCATCCCCTTCAGTTGGCACTGTATTTGTTTTAGGTGTCTGTTTACCTGTTCTGTAGCCAAAGTCATTACTCTCAGAGTACCTCTTGTCTGACATGGCTGGTTTTCTATGTCATTTTTTTTTCAGACTTTGGAACCTGTTGGGAAGAAATCTCACAAATAACTTTTAGGTTAGATATATTAATATTATTTTCTTTCTGTGAACTAAAGTCTTCATCTCTTGTTTTCTGGAAAGCAAGTTCTAGATTTCTTTTTGGTGTTGGACTTTCACCATGATGGTGTGGATCAGTACCAGGTCTGGTAGGGTGGGATTTGACTTCTATTTCTGGTATTTCTATGCTTTGTTTTTCCACTCTCCAGTGTACTCTGAGATTTCCAAATATCCAACTGTTTTTTTTTGTCCTGGAATATTTTCACTAGTTTGCTATTTTGATGAGGCTTTATTTGAACTTTTCATCCTCCTGTCTCTGTTTCTCAAGCTGCTGGAATTATAGGCAGATGCCATGGTATCTGAGTAGAAAATTATTTTTTTTCTAAATGATATTTCTTGAAACATTAATTGTAATAAAATTTAAAAATATAAAGAAATAACAATCCCAAATTCTGTTTCTTAAATAAATAGATTTCTAGCAGATGGGGTTCCATGGAGCCATTAAAAATGTGATGAGGAAAAATATGCACTTAGTTTTTAGAAGTAATCACATTCAATAATATACTATCATATTTGTAAGAATTTTATAAGTTTCTCCCTTGCAAAGTACTAACAGATAAGTCAGCAGTTAAAAAAATTCTCCTTCTTATTTCTACTGGAATAAAGGAAAGGATTCACCTATTCTTTCAATATAGGATATAATACCTTAAATCATGGAGTTGTTGTTTCAATTGTACATTTCTTGCTTAAACTCTGATACCCTCTTTTTAAGTCCACAAATCTCATTTTCCAGTTGTGCATTTTTTTTAACATGTAGTAAACACTGTGTACAGTGACATTTTTGGTGATTCATTAGTCTTTGAAGTGAAGAAACTGTGTTCTGGGTTTTCAACAGGCTAACAGAATCTGTCAGAAATAATATATATATATATATAGAAGTAAAATATGTGACTAATTTACATATATGAATGCTGTATATTTCACATGCATTATTTATACACTAAACCAATGAATGCATAAAACATGTGACACAATATGCTGTACTCTGCACATATAGCAGATGAGATGAGATCCCTTTTATTCTTTAGCTTAACAACTAATGGAGAAGACACATAAAAAGATCATTATAATTTCAGACAGATGATATTAGGAAAGAGGTTTGTGATCTAATAGAGGAATCTGATCTACAGAAAAGATTCCCTGAAGAAAATGAGAATATACTGAGAAATTAATAAACATTAGGTAGAATGTGAAGAACAGTATTCTTTCCAACATAAAAATTCAAGTTTTCCAACACCCCTGTGGTCTATGCATGTCTTGTATAGAAACAAAGAGGGACATTCACCTGAAGTGATCCTGATTCCATCACATGTCATGACAATAGGAGAAATATCCTGCTGCAGTGTTAGAGGAAAACCCCACGGTGTATAAAAAGGGAAGCTACTCTCTAGTAACCTGAGGAGAAGAATTCTACCAATCCCATTATTTATTAGAAGAAAAAGTAAACACTTACCTACATTGTTGGTGAGCCTGAAAATAAGAACTTCAAATCTGGAAATCAGTTTGGAGTTTCCTCAAGATATCTAGGAATATAACCACCTCAACTCCAAGTCATAGTACACCTTGGTATTTATCACAAGGAACTAAAAATCAGTTTTTAAGTAAGACACATCCACATCACTGTTTTTAGAAGCGCAATTTACAGTATACAAGTTATACAACCAGCCCAGAGAAATGAATGGACTAAAAAATTTTGCTAGCAGCATCAGGGTGCTGAACAGAAGCCACATTTACTCAGCGTCATTTTTCTAGTTATTTATCATAGGAGATAAAAATCCAGAATTTAAAAAAAAATATTTTCATTATTTTACTGTGTCATTAATTCAGTGGCTCTGGAGGCATATCCCAACACTATTCTGACTGTATTTTAGAGAGAAAATGAGAGGCAGAGACACTGAGAGCTCTGGGCAGCTACAACATGTCTTGTGGTCTATGGAAGAACTAGAAAACCCCAGGGCACTTTCATTATGATGTAGGTGTTTGCAGTTATGTGAAACATCCAGGAATGGATGTTTCTGGTAGAAGACTCATACCATGCATCACCATATATGTGAGCAAATATCCCAGGTAAATTCAACCCACCATGACCAGTAGATTTTGGAATATTTGCTTCCATTTCTGCCTCAGAGGTGTTTCTAAGCTCTTCGCTTAAAACAAAAGAGTGATTGCAATAGACCCCTGTGGTCCACCCTCTTTTGGAACTATCTCTCTGTGTGAAAGATCAAAAAGCACTGCCTGTCTTGTTTCACTGAGAGGAAATCCAGTTTAATAAAATGACAAAGTAGGGTGAAGAAATGTTTCTATCATATTGTTACAAAGCAGCACACAGAATCCGGGTAGAGTAAAGTTCTCCTCACAGGATGGCAGCTATTCAACCTGATACTATGGGTTTATGACAGAGACTGAAGAGAATGTGCTGAATACTCTCATCAGCAAGAGGTTTGTTGTGCCAACTAGACAATCTATACAGGAGAGGCCAACATGGATTCTGCACAGTTCAAATAGGTACTTTGAGAATAGTGGTTGTGAGGGAGAAAAGCTGTGTAGTAATCAAGAGACAGAAAAATCCAGGAGACCTGGGGCAAGTTCTGGTGAGAAGATAGTTTCTTGCATTTTCCAGAACAAAGCACAGATTCCATCAACAAACCTCATCTACCATGCTAAGAGTGTGCCAGAAAACCCTTCAAGACACTGGGAATCTTGCACACCCCTTAGATCACTGACTGCAGGAGTCTCCAACTGGGGTATGCATCACAGACCAGTCCCCAGACTCCATGGTAAAAGGGTTTATCAGAGAGACATACCCCATCCCTGAGTGAAAAAAAAAAAAAAAGAAAAACAAAGAACAGAGGGTAAGTTTTCATCTGCACTGGAAACCTTCCTTAAGTGCCCTATGCAAGTAATTCGGCATAACTGAGAGAAGCTCAGCTTTTGTACTCCACTATCACATCACTACCATATTAGGTGTGTTTCAGTGGGAGAGACCAGAAAAGAGTTGGACTACATCTGCCTTTAAGCAATCACACAGTGGTTTTGGTTTCTATAATTGAAGATTCTGAATAGAAATTCCCTAATTTCATTAACAAGAAAAAATTTTATGCTTTTCTTGCTGCTCTGGGCTTATGTGTGAATTGTTGTGTAAGGGGCTTCCTCATTATTTCTTTATTCAGGTTCCATCTCATTTTCTAAGATTTTGGCTTCTTTCTTGTATGTTTCCCCTATATCATCTCTTCTTGCCACTTCAAATCCAATACTTTCTCAGTTTTATTATTTTTTTCTCCTTGTTTTCTCCTACAGCTATTTTTAGTGACATAAGTTTCATTCTTCTTTCTTATTGAATTGCATCCAAATAATTTTATGAACACTAATGCCTATTTTTTGTCAGCCTGGTGTATACTGTTATTTCTCACCACAACTCTCCAGTTTGTGGATTTATAGAGATCAC
Source organism: Spermophilus citellus (assembly GCF_964194105.1). NCBI lineage: Eukaryota > Metazoa > Chordata > Mammalia > Rodentia > Sciuridae > Spermophilus > Spermophilus citellus. The sequence goes on from NC_138193.1 coordinate 21,012,305, forward strand.
TTTAAACAAGCATTTTCTTAACAGGTGATATATGTTCTGCTGTAAATTGTCATTTTTACTGCAGGTTATTTTCTACTTTTATAAAGGTCCTGGTGGGCAAAACAAGCAACTAGGCCATGTCAAATTGGGTACTTGGTGCTGAGATATCACCCCTGCTCAGGGTGATTTCCAAAGAGAAAGTTTTGCACTAAAGGACACACACATACCCTAGGAAGAGAAATCCATCCAAATGCATAAACAACCTTGGCCTTACTAACACAGACAACATGAAAAAAAAATGCAAAAAAACCAGCTCCAATTTCTTAATTATCCAATAACAGAATTCAAAGACTTTTTTCCCTATCATTCACTAAAGAGGTTGTATAAAAATGTTTAATAATATTAACTGCCTTATGGTATAGAAAGAAAAAAAAGAGTTTCTCCTTTTACCCAAAAGCAATGGTCCATTCTGGGAGGTTTCAATTTCCTAAACAGGCCATTGGGTATCTTTTTTGAGGCTACTATTTGCATTTACAGAGACACTGATATTTAGGCTATATGAAAATCTTTCACTTTGGCATGAAAACATGTTCATATGCATCTAAAACTGACCCACTGGGAAGAACCATCTTTACCATAAATACATTCAATGACAATCACTACTATATATGTTCATTAATTAAAATGGGTATTCACAAAACTACTTAATTTTAACTTCTTCATCATTTAAGGGGGTTAGAAAAATGGAAGCCCAAACAATATTCAGAAGAAATTTTGCCTCAATCACAAAGATAATGTTTACCTACATGTTATCCTGAATTTTAATGCTATTTTCAGATTCATAATCAGTTAAATTCTTTTAGGCTTGAATATCATCTTTAGACTTCAAAACACTATTATGAAAGATAATTGAATTTGCCTGTATTGACTTTCTTAAAACAAATAATACAGGAAGAAATCAGAAATTTAAAAAAAATATATATATATATGTGTGAACACATCTGTGGCTGCTTATTTTTGGTGTTATCAAGACCTTCCTTCTCTTCTTCAGATGATGAGAATCAAAGGGATTCAGCTGAAAAATGTGCGTAGATATACTTAAACTTCTTAGAATATTTAGAGAGAATAATAGTCTGCCAAAAATAAAAAGTAATAATAAGCTTGAATTTTAGGTGATATTACCTTTTTAACTGTTTATTGGTGAGGTATACTTGTGTGTACTCAGTGATTTAACCCCAGAATATTGCAACATTGGCAAGTGCTCTGCCAGAGTTGTATATTTATTTATTTTTGGACTGTTACATAAGGTTTCAAACGACATTTTCAAAGTGTTTGTTCTGGCCTGAGACTTGCCATGCTCTTGTCTCAGTCTCCCAAGTAGCTGTGTTTAGAGGTGACCCACTGTACCCAGCAGATACTATTTCAGGGAATGATATTAGTGATATAAAACTTCAACAGTCTACCTGGGGAGACACTATATATTACCAGGTTTAAGACATAAAAATATCTCAAAGGTATATCCACTCAAGATGAATAAAAAATTTCCAGAAGTAAATTTTAAAAACACAATGGAAATGTGGGGATTCATAAAATTTGCTATTCTCTTCCTCATAACAGTAACTTTTAAAAACAAAAATTTATCAGTAGTCATTTCCACAATGACTAATATATACTATATTGTTATGAATGAACCTCTTGCATATGCAATATTTTCTACATTATTCTGAAAAATGTGTTCTTCTATAGAACTCAGTCTGTTTATTCCTGCATGATTATCAATCTCCTTGTCATACAATGTTTTTAACCCCCTTTGGCGTCTTAGCATTTCAGCCACTGTTCAACTGGATATCTATCAGCTGACTTGTAAATCACTTCTTCCCTTCTGTAGCCCTTTGGCTCCTTGACTTGAGGAGACCTCTTTTACATCACCTTAGCATCAACAGTTTATTTGAACCCACAATTATTATGTTCCCTGTGAGAATAGAGTAAAAAGATGCCAGAGATAGTGGCTTTCCTGGAGCTAGGACTCTGCAGAGATTAAAGTAATGAGGTTAGCAGCCAGAGGCAGAAAGTGGGGAAAGCTTGAAAGGCTGGAGCTAGACAGAGAGTCAAGAATTAAATGGGTCAGTTTTTGTCTAAAAATATAGAAACTGGTGGGGAGTCATCCAGATGACAGTGAAGTCAAGAGAAACAATAAAGTGTTAGGCTGAACTCATGTTAGGAAAGATTTCTGGGTAATTTTAAAGGCTGGCTTTTTATCTTCTAGAGAGGTTCATGGTCACATTTGCATTGTAGCTAGATGGCTCCAAATGCTGAGGATAGGATAAGTGTGTAGAGCATATGTATGAGCAGGAATGAATAAGAAGGTGGGCAGAAGTGCCAAATAGAGGGAAGCAGGCCAGAATGAAGTGAATATAGAGGATAAATAGAAACATAGAGGATATATCATTTTCTGGGACCGGTGTAAAATGAAGTTTCATTAAGTAAATAAAGGAGAAAGCTGAGTCTCTGGAATAAGAGACTCTGGACTGTTACACAAGGTTTCAAATGACATGTAAAATGAAACAAGGGAACTGTTTAAGGTATCTGTGTTTACCATGTAGTATTTGAATTTGACATTTTTGTATGTTGAAGGGACTCATTTTGGTGCTTGGGATCAATTTCCCAAATCTTGGATTTACCCAATCCACCAATGAATAAGAAAAAAAGCTTTGTGGTACAGCCACTGCTTAGCATGCTAAAGGATCTGTGTTCAGTTCCTACCATTAAAAACTAAACCCAAATCAAACCAAAACCAAAACCAAAACCAAAAAAAACCAAAACAACAACAAAACAAACAAACAACAACAACAAAACACCACCACCACCACCAACAACAACAACAAAAGAAAGCATGAAGAGGAAATTTATAAAATGGTTTGTGTAAGTAATTTTGAATTTACAACTCTGGGTTAAAAATAATCAGAAAATAGTAATTTCCTAAAAATACTTTATTAGTTTTATAGAAAATAAATAATATAAAGAATATACAATAATACCTTGTATGGCTTATTACAGAAATAATCACGAGTGATGATGGACATAGGATAAACAGCTGCATAAACTACAACATGGGTTCAATGTATTTAGTCAATAAAGTGTGCATTACACTAGAATTTAAGTTAAATTTTAAGTGGGTCTTGTTTCACACACTATATGTAATTCCTGGGTTCAAACACATATTTTTATGTCCATCTCCCAAGATTTGGAAATTATTGGCAGCTATGCAATGAGTTTTTATAAAATCTCAGAAGTAAATAGAGCCTCATAATTTACCTAACAGGTATAAGAATTCTGGGAAATTTAATTTTAAAGAATGTCTGAGATAAAGATTTTTTTAGAAATCATTTTGTCGTGTCTTTAAAGATATAATTTTACATTTGTATGGCAATATAGACACTGGTATGTTTTTTTTTTTTTGTCAAATCCTCCTACTACTTAGGAGAAAATCTTCTAGAATTTAAAATATTTTAATATAGTTATTTCTACAGAATATAGAATGCAAAATTTACCTGATTTGCATGTACTTTCTTCTGTTGTCTTCACTGTATTCTTTTGAAGAAAATACCTCCTGTCTAAGACAGGCTGTATAGGTTTGGAAAGCAGATATTAAATGCATGTTGTACATTTTATACTATTCACAGGTAATAATTCAAGATAAAATAGAAGTTTATTATTACCTTCACAAAAGGATGTGTGAAATCTGGAAATACTGAAACGCAAAAGGGATATACAATACATAAAACATGAATATGACAAAACTCCCCACACCTTCCTGCTGAATCAATATGGAGTTAAGTTCCATGGGTTAGCTTTGATGAAGAATATTTTAGCTTTTGCATTTCTATGATTGCTGGTTTTTGTTGAGTACAGCAACATGAATCAAATATACTGGAGAAGAACATCCAATATTAGTTTAATTAAACATGGAGTTAAGTTTTCAAAATTGAGATTACAGTTCCAATTACCACAGATATAATAGGGAATGTACACATACCAAGTAAAGGTGTGGATTGAGTGAGGGAATGGGGATATCTAATCAGAGGAGCAAATGAGGACCTTCGGGGCATCAATATATAAAATGAAGAAAATAATTTAACAGCAGGTGTGTATATTGTCGCCAATCACAATCATTTAATTAACTAATTAAGTCCAAAGTTGTGATAATCATTTAATTAACTAATTACGTCCAAAGTTGTGATAATAGTCAAGTTGAAAGTAGAATTCATTTGTATTGAGGAAAGTTCTCTGAACTGATCAGCTTAGATATATACTTATTACAATAATCTATTTTTCCATACTCATGTAGGACAGTGATGTATCTTCTTTTACTATATCCTCTGGTCTCACACACTCAAGGTTTCTTGATCCATTTATTAGAGTAGATATGGTAACTATATCTAACAAATAATTTTAAATAAGCATAAAATATTAAAATATGGTAATCCAAAGAGGAAAAGTGAACTGAAATTCCAAAGAATTATCAGATATGAGTAACCTTTTATATTTCAAATTTATTGGCATATAAGCAAAGAATAACAGCTTTGGTATTCAACAAATTAACCTAAAGAGTCTGCTGTTTACAAAATGAGCCTGGTTTTGTATATCTTCTTCGACTTTCAAGGATTTTCATAAAGTATCTGTCCTACCAGAATACCAGCTATCTATAGATAAGGACTTGGCAGAGTAATTGAGTGCATTCCTAGCATGCCCAAAGCCATAGCTTCAGTTAAAAAAAAAAATAACTATCTCTTAAAGTGCCCCGTGTTTCTTAAACGCTATGTTTCTCATCTCAACCTCTAATATCAATACTTCCCTATGCTTGGTAGTTATGTAGCAAAGAAATTAATAGTGGCTGGTTGCCCCAATTCTAATTGTTTCTCCCACTTAAAACCATCGCTGGACCAGTAATTCTCACTTTTGTTTGAAGGTAAATACACTGAAACCAGCTGAAATGCATTCTCTCAGTTTCCTTATTATTACCTTCAAAATTACCTAGCTAATTTTATTCCCTCTTCACTACCTCCTCCCTTTGCTTTTCAAAAGCAATCTCTAGATCTCTGGTCTTGATTCTTGTTTTAAATATTTGTTGTTTAGATTATTTCCACTATTTTTCTTCCTAATTTAGAAACTGTATCTTTAAAATACAATTTCTAGGAGCTGGATTTTGACTCAGTGGTAAGGTGCTTGTCTAGCACATGTGAAGTACTGGGTTTGACCCTCAACACCACATAAAATAAATGATATAAAGGTATTTTGTCTATTTACAGCAAAAAAATCTTTTAAAAATACAATTTCTATGTCTTCATCCATTTGTTCTTCCCCTTTGCCAACAGACATAATAAAAAACAAAGCAAGATTTATGTTTTAACTTAATCTGGTTATGCCCTTAACTAAGACACAATGGCTCTTAATTTAGATTTTCTAAAGGACAGTTCATTCAATTGCTCTTGCAACTCAGAATGTGGTCTGTGACTCAAGAAGCATTGGAAGCATCTTTGAATCTATCATGATGTAGAACCAAAGACCTACTGAGTCAAAATATACATTTTGTACATGGTCCCCAATATTATGATTCACTAAAATTTGAGAGTCCTTATGCATACTTAATCTTATATCAATTCCTCTAACTTGTCTATTTGATGTTTCTTTTTGCTTTGTTATTTTGTTATTAGTACTGGGAATTGAACCCATGGGTGTCTAACTACTGAGATACATCCCCATCCCTTTTTATATTTTATTTAGAGACAGGGTCTTGCTGAATTTCTGAGGGCCTCATTCAGTTACTGAGCTGAGTTTGAACTAAAAATTCTCCATCTCAGCCTCCAGAGCCACTGGGAATATAGGTATGCACCATGTGCCTGGCCATTTAATTTACCTATTTAAAATTTTCTCTATCTTGTTCCCCAATTTGTAGTTGTATTAGAAGTCATAGTCTTTCCAGGGAATGTTTATCAGGCCATGATCAATGTGCACTTGCTTATTTTTTCTTTTCTTTTGTTGTTGTTCTCTATAGTCTTTTCTCATGCTTTATTCTCAATTCTTCCCAACCCTTCCTTATGTCCCAACTTTCCTCTAATTTAAGCAGGTCTGGAAGTGGACCTAATAATTCAGCTCCTCTACTGACAGTCCAACTTACCTTGTGGTTGCAACTTGATAAGATATACTATTTAAATCTCCTTACTATTTATTATTTTCATTTCTTCCACTATTGAATCATACTAGTGCTAATGGTTTAAACAAGAATTATATCTAATGACTTTAAAAAGAGTGGTTCTTACCTTCTATATGTCCATTTACACCTTCTTTTGATCTTTGATGTGCATCACCAAATGAATGACCAACACTATTCTGAGAAAGAATCTGAGAGACAAACTGGTAAAAATTAATATCACTAATGAGTTATATGAAGAGTGACTAATCAGTATTCTAAGGAGACACCTAATTGTACAAATTTGAAATAAATTAGAGTTAAAAGTACACATTGAAAATTGAAATCTTTTATATCAGAGTGTCATATATCCTCTGAAAAACAGCCAAGTATTATAATCATTTGTCTACTAACTCTATACAACCAGGATAGAAGGACAATAGAGAACTACCAAAATGAGGGTTAGGGTTGTGGCTCAGTGGCAGAGTGCTTGCCATGCATGTGTGAGGCACTGGGTTCAAGTCTCAGCACTGCATGTAAATGAATAAAACAAAGGTCCATTGACAACTAAACGAATTAAAAAAAGAGAGAAAACTACCAATATCACACTAACTGATGTGCATATTTCTATCAGGAAAGCAACTTCATTACACCTTAACACTACTCATAATTTGCCACTAAAAATAAGAGGACCTTCTACCATATATTAACATATATAATATATAATATGTACAAAGAGTAAGTTGTATACACACACATATGTATATATACACTTGCTACCCATCATTAAACATTTAACACATTCTAATTATAAGCTTTTAGTATTGAACTCAGATATTTTGTTAGAGAGACTAAATCATGTCACATCAAGTAGAAAAGAAGCCATGTTCCTACTGTTTTATTCAAGGAAGAAAGGGCTTACAGAATTATAAATTTCTTTTGGTGAAACGTTTACTGATAGGAAAACTAGTTTAATAAAATAATAAACTGGTTTTAAAAAAGTTTTCCTTTTTTTTAATAATGAGGGTAGAGTATGCATCAGCTTCCACTCAAGAAAAAAATTACAAAATATTATACTATGGTAAAAATCATGTATGTAGATGTATACAGTGGTTACTGACTGCACCCTGAATTTCAGTCAAATCAACTGGTGTGTGTCTGCACAAACACTGGTAAAGGGTATGCAGTGGAGTAAAATTACAGAGAGACAATTAAAAGATAAGACCCACAAATATGTTTTTTAGAGTAATAAAATAGCTCATAAAAGAATTTAACTACTGCATTTGTCAGGAAAAAACTGGCTAGGTGGAAGCTCTTCTCTGGTAGGCTCACACCCTCTATAGTTTTAAGAAAATCATATTGTAAATTCCAGTAATGAGTTTCAGCCAGTTGGATTCTGCCTGAGATGTCAATGGAGGACAGGTGCACTGCAGATTCTTCTCAGAAAAATCATGAGTTCTTACTCAAGAAACTTCTTTAGTTGGTGTCCTTTTTCTAGACTTTCTTGATGGGAGATCAGAAACCCTGGCCTTTATTTTCTTATATTTTCAGGACCCAACAATGACATGAATTTGGCAGTTCAGGAAGCATCCACAACACAAGTCAGGCTCTATCAACAATAGTAACTGAGACACAGATCTGTAGCAAGCTCTGTAAAGCTGCAGTCATGGTTACATGGTCATCCAAGGGATAGAAACTGAGGTGAGTTTCAATTAAATGTGCCTATAGGAACTATGTGTAAGAAGAGTGTCAGGATTGCTTCTGGTAGAAAACTTTCTGCTACAATCTCCAGAGGGGAGAGCTGATCTCCAGAGTCTAGCCATTTCACTGTGCGCAGAAGCATGTGAAGGAAGAACTAAAGCAATTATAGTCACTTCTTGGCCATTCACCAAGGGGGTTCCCTCTTTAGAAAGGTCCCATTACTGGAACTCTGTCTTTGAAATATCAACATCTCTTGTATGCTTTATCTCCAAGACAAAGTAACTTCCTCTTTTTACTGGAATTGTGGATACACACCCTCTAGGTCCAGATTAACAGCGATGTGTTGAAAACTCTGGTCAGCAGGAAGTATGGTGTGCCACCTTATAGAATAAAGGGCAGTGGGGACATCTCCCTGTTAAAAGTTGTGTTTTGAGATTAGTAACAGAAAACATAATGAGTTGTGTGTGATTCCATGGGGCAGAACATTTTTGGAATGCTTTGAAAGGTCTTGTGAAAAGCTTATTTCCTGCATTTCCCCCAACCAAGCACAGATCCTGCACACAGTCCACCTCTACTATGCTTAGAGAAAGTGAAACCAACACCACAGGAGACATGGAGTCTTGCATGACCTTGAGCTCACTAAAAGAAGTCTGGAATTGGGATTTTCAGCACGGACTGACCCATAGGCTTCATGTGTGAGAGTTTTGTTGATAGCTCTTACTATAGCCAGAGTCCCATACCCAGGTACATAAAAAACAATATAAAAATGGTCCTATAGCATTTACTGGTAGGCACAAATGAAACTTTTCAACATTCAAGACTCCACAACCAATACTGGCCTGTTTGGGCTAGAATTGAGAAGAAACAAGTACAACTATAGTTACTCCCCAGAAACACCCCCCAAAAAATGGTTAATCTTAAAAGTAGAAGTTGGATAAGAAACTGCCTATATTTGAATTACATCAGATAAGGAAATCATATTTTTCTTTGTACTGCATCTTTAAGTGGCTTTTCTTATCATTTGTTTTTCACTTTCTAACTTACATGATCTTTTAATTGTTTAATTTTCTTTGTACTTGTTTTCTTATTTTTCATTTGTATTTGCATTATTTTCCTTTTTTTCTTATTCTTTTTTTCCATCTCACCTTCTGTGTATCTTAGTATTAATTTTAGAATCACTAATGCCTAAGTTTTGGACATTGTTTATTATTACCACTTCTTCATTGGTTACCTGAGTTGTAGAGATCATTTAAAAAAGTTTTTGCTTTGGTTGTAAGTCAACATGTGCTTAGCTTCTAACTTTTTGATATTACTGGTGATTATTCTTTCTTCTTAAAGTGCTTTGAATAAGTAATCCTAGCACTTCTGTCAATGAGTTGGGGCTTTGAAAATAGAACATACACTCTGTTCCGGGAATATCTGAAAAGAAATCTGCTGAACAAAATGACCCACATCTGAGAGGGGAATAGAAATCTATTTGAATATCTGCACAAACCTCTGTATATTAAAACAAGAAACATGAGAAAGCAAGGCACTAACACACTACCCAAATTGTTTAAATCCCTAATAACTTACTACACATACATTGATGTGTAGGATATGGTGAGCAAATAATTCAAACAATTTATTATGAAAACAATTTAAGAAACTAAAGGAGTAAAATATGAATTAATTAAGGAAAATGAAGTTTTGAAATAATATCCCAAAATGAAATACTTTCTAAAAGAGAAAAGGCAGAAAATTTGGAAATGATAAGCTTATTAACTCAAATAAAAGTCCAAATGAGAAGTACCAAAAATATACTACATCAGGTAGATGGTAGAATGTTAAGTCTTGAAGACAAGGTCGATGATGTAGAACTTTCCTAATATAATAAAAAAGAGAGACTTTAAAAATATATATATAGGCATTTTAGGACAACCTTAAAAGACCAATTGCAACTAAGGTCTTCAGGAAAGGAGTGTAGATACAGACTAAAGGCATAGAAAACATATTCAGTGAACTCACATCAGAAAAAAAAAATCCTTAATTGTGGAAATAAGATGAACATCAGGCACAGAAAGCATTTAGAAGGCCAAATAGACATGGTCAAAAAGAAACTGTCCACATTATATTTTTTCAAATGCCAAAATTTAGAGCAAAGAAAGATTTTTAAGATTCAAGAGAGAAGCACCAAGTCATTGGTAAAAGGTAACACATCTGGGCCAGCAGGACATGCAATAATATATTTCAAGCACTAAAACAGAAATACTAAAGTGGCACCTCCTCATTCACAAATACATCTTCACTAAGCTTCCCCACATACCCTCACCATAATTGTTCTTCTTTAAAATATATCAGCAAAAATCTCTACAAAATGGCTCAAATGTGGTTAGACTCCCTGTTTCCTATTGATCTATTCTGACTTGCAGAAACTAAATTTACCCCTGGATTTAATGAATGCACTCTGCTTTTGTGGTATAATCTGTAAAATCTCTGACAGTTATAAGAAATGAGACAATAGGTAACTTATGAGAACTCACAGAAAAAGATAACTTTCATGTAGACCCCTGCAAAAATGTGTACCTTTAAGCTCCCCTCTCCACACCACTGGGTATAAAGCTCAACAAATGTCTAGACCCAGCATTCAGGGAGAGAATTTGTTTTAGATGAAAGCTCCCTCTGGAGAGGCTGCAGACAATAAACCTGCTTCCTGCTGATTCCTCTGGTGTCCAGTCTCATCTGTCTTACTTCAGTACTGCCAGTCTAAACTGTTTTCTGCATCAAAGTTTTTCTTCAGAAATAAAGACCTTTCAAGAAAAGAATAAACTAAAATAAACTATGACAAGTAAGTGTAGAAGATTCATAATGGAATTCTATATACACAAGAAGAAAATTAAAATAAATCATGGAGAATACAAAAGAATGGGAATTAAGAGTGAATCCTCTATTATAAAAAAAACACACTTAATTATTTTAACACTGGATTCACATTGTGTTAATTGTCAACTTAAAAGATATAGACTGAAATACTCAATTAACAAAAAAGACCCAAATGTGTGTTGTCAACAAGAACCGCACCTGACTTGCAAAGTTGTTCAAAGAATAAAAGTGAAAGAATACAGAAGCATTCCATGTAAAAAGAAGCCAAAAAAGTAGTAGCTATTTGCAAATATGAAAAAGGTGACTTTAAGCAACAATTACTCAAAGGTATCAAAGAAGGTCACTACATACTGCTAATGTGAAAAATCCCACAAGAAGAAAAATAGCTGTAAATATTTACACGTGAAAGGCAATGCCACCAACATAATAAAATAATAAGTATTCCACCTAAAGGGACAGATAGGGCCCAATAAAAAACTTAAGTGTAAGTGATATTAATACTTATATCACCAGTGACTGGTTAGGTGGTCAAAACATCAATAACTTTCCTACATATCACTTTTACTTTATATCATGTCAACTTAATAGTTGTCTACACACATCACAATGGATTGCTATTAGAAAAAAACACATAGAGCCTTTTTAACAAGTGGGTCTGGAAAAAAATAGATACACACATGAAGATGAAAAGTCAACTTAAGAGTGGATCAAATATTTAGGAATTACACAAGAAAATCTACAACTGCTGGATAAAATTGTAAGCTGAACTTTTCAACATATTATCACAAGCATCAATTACTTTAACAGAACTCCTAAAGCATAAAATATAAATCCAAGAATCAATACCTAGGATGGCATAAAATTAAAAACTTCTGAACACTAAAGGAAACAAATAAGAACATGAAGACAGAGCCTACAGAATGGGAGAACTTTGCCACCTGATCCACAAATGGGCGTTAATATCCAGAATATACAAAGAACTCAAAAAACTTATTACAAACAATTAATAACTCACAGAATAAATTGAAAGAGAAAACTAAAGGGATCTTTCTTAAAATAATTACAAATGAATAATAAATATATTTTTAAAAGTTCAACATCTCCGGCAGTTTGGGAAATACAAATAAAAATTATATTGAGATTTTATCTCACTCTCTTCAGAATAACAATTATCAAAAACACAAGCAATAGTAAATGTTGATGAGGATGCAGAAGAAAAGTACACTCGTACATTGTTGGTGAGACTGCAAATTAGCACAAACACCCTGGAAAACAATAAAGAGATTCCTCAAAACACTAGTAATATATTATCCAACTCTTCCAGTCCTTGTATATAGTCAAAAAATTTAATCTCAGCATATTTTAGGAATGCAGCCACATCAGATTTTATGGCAGCACAATTCAAAATAGAAAGGCTATCAAAATACAAAAAAAAAGCCTAGGTGCCAAACAACAGGTTAATGTATAAAGAAAATGTGGCACATATATATATATATATAATGGAGCTCTACTCAGGAAATCATCAATAAAAAGAAATAATGGCATTTGTTAGTAAATGAATGGAACTGGATAATGTGCTGCTAAGTGAAAGTAAATATCCTGTTCAGACTCAGAAAATCAAGGGTGGAATATTTTCCTTATATTAAGAAGGTAGATAAAAATAAATGGAAAATGGGGGGATTCCATAAAAATAGAAGAGAGGTCAGTGGAGTAGAGGAAGGAGATTGAGAAGGATGGAGGGAGTGCCAAAGGAAGTGTGGTGAAATGAATCTGAAGAAATTTTCCTTTGTGAACTTAGTAATATTTCACACTGAATTTGACCTTTATGTACATCAATGATACACTAACTAAAACAACTACAAATTAATACAAGAAAGAATAGTGAAGTATAAGAAAGGTAACAGAGGCAGGAAAGGGAGAGTACTGGGGATCAAACTGGAAAAATATATACCATGCTTGTATGATTATTTCAAAATGAGCCCCAATATTATATGTGAAATAATGATATAATTAAGAAAAAGAAGAAAACAGCAAGTAAAACTACAGAAACTACATGAACACTTGAAGAATGAATAATACAGTTGCATAATCAAAGGGATACTGATGAAATCAGGGGGAAAAAGTTTTAAATAAGCCTGAGAATCACATGAGAATAAAACTACAACATCTATACATTTATGGTATAAAGTAAAAGCAGTTCTTTTTTTGTTGTTTTTTGTTTGTTTCTTTTATTGAGACATTGTATGTATATATAATAGTGGGGTTCATTATGCCACATACAGAAATGCATATAACATATTTTGATAAATCTTGCTACCCAGTACCTTTTCTTTCCCTTCCGATGTCCCTCCACTAATCCACCAAAAGCAGTCATATGAGGGCAGTTTTTAGCAAAGGCTACATCCATTTAAGAATCTGAGACATTTCAAATTATAAACCTTATGATGCATCCTAATGTCTAAGAAAAACTTTAGTAAATAAATTCTAAAACCGATAGAAGAAAATAATTAATTAATGTCAGATAAAAATTATAGAATAGATATTTTTTTTAAAAAACATAGTAATAATAAAACAAATAGTTGATTGTTGAAAAGATAAATAAAATTGATAAACCCTTGGCCAAGGGACTAATAGAAAGAGAAAGAAGATACAAATGAATAAAACTAGGAACAAAACCAGAAATATTAAAACAGATACCACTGAAATCCAGAGGATAACTAGAGACTATTGGAAAACTTGTATTTCAATGAATGAAAAAAATCTAGATTATTTTAAAGAATAAAATTGAAACATAAATAAATCTAGAAGATACTGATGAAATATGGCCTAAAATTTTTGAATCAAAGGGATAGAGAAAAAAATAGCTCAATAACAAGAAATTAGGTTGAAGCAATAATAACAAGCCTCCTGGACTAGAGGTTAATGCATGGCTAAATTTTATCAGATATATAAAAAGAACTGTTATTAATATCCCCATTACATGTAAGAGAAAAGGAAAGATGCTTCCAAAGCAATTCTGCAAAGAATTACCCTGACTGGAAAAGTGAATATTGGAAAGAACAAGGAAAAAACTAGAGTACAATATCCTTGAGGAACATAATATATAAATACTTATAAAATCTTCACAAACAACTTTCAACAACACATTACAAAATAACATACAGTGTCAGGCATGGTGTTATATGTCTATATTCTCAGAAAAGCAGCAGGTTGTTTGAGGAGCACTGTAATTTCAAAACCAGCCTGGGGAATTTAGTAAGATCTGTATCATAGTGAAAAATAAAAGGTGCTGAGGATGTGGATCAGTGGTACAATTTTCCTGGTTTGAGTCTCTAGTCACATACAAAAAAAAAAAATCATAAAAGCTGTTTTTGCTCCAGGATACTTTAATACATGCAAATCAATAAAACTAATACACCACAAATAGAATCAAGGGCAAAATTACATGATAATTGAAGCAGCTGCAGGAAAAGCCTTTGACAAATTCAATGGCCCTTCATAACAAAGCCCTGAGAAACTATAAACAGTAGCATTTTTATTACAAGTTAATAAAGACCAAGTATATCAAACCCAAAGCCAATAGTAAAATGAAGAAGAACATTTTCTCTAAAATGAGGAAAAAGACAAGGATGCTCATTGCCACCAATCTCACTAATCATAGTACTTAAAATTTTATAGAAGAGAAAGAAATAAAAGGGATTCAAATAGGGAAGTTAAAATGTTAAATCACTTCTATATGCAAATGATATAGTCCTATTCTTAGAAGAATATAAATGATATACCATGAAAATTCTACTTCTGATGAATAAATTCATCAGAGTAACAGGATGCAAAGTAAACATATAAAAATAAACCCTTTGTCTATATACCTTAGCAAACCTAGTGAAAATTCAGCAAGGGTAACATCTCACTCAAATAGTTTTAAAAATACCTAGGAATAACCCTAAACAAGGAAGTGAACGACATTTTCAAGAAAAAATGTAGATTGATGAAAAAAGAAACTAAAGAAGACAATAGGAAGTAAAAGATCTCCTATGTTCATGGAGAGGCAGAATTAATATTGTGAAAATGGCCGTAGTACTATAAATGAATTATAGATTCCATGTATTCCCATTCAAATTCAAATGATATTATTTACAGAAATGGGGGAAAGAAAGAACTACTTCTAAATTTGTATGGAAGAAAAACAAAAAAAAATACTTAGACAAAGTGATAATGATCATAAGAGAAACAATGGATAAACCACAATGCCCAATTTCAAAATAGAAAACAGAGCCACAATACTAAAAACCATGGTCCTGGTGTAAAGAAAGACCCATAGACCAATGGACAGAAGTCAGAAAGCAAACCCACACAGGTACAATCATGTGATACTAGGCAAAGACACAAAAAAACATATTTTGGAGAAATGGTAAATGACATTTTAGGAATAGTGTGGAAAAACTAGATACCTATATGTAGAAGAAGAAAACTAGATGCCTATTTTATAACACTGTACAAGAGTTTATTTAAAAAGGACTAAAGACATATGTACCAGACTAGAAGGTTTACAACTGCTAGAAGAATATATATGGAAAACACTTCAGTATGTAGATAATGACTTCCTGATTAGAGCCCCCTACAGCTCAGAAAATAAGAGCAACAATGGATAAGAGAAGGTGTATCAAACTGAAAAATTCCTGCACAGTGAGTAAAACACAAAACAGTAAGAAGTGGTAGCCTCTAGAATTGGAGAAAAGAGTAGCTTTACTAGCTACTCTTCTGAAAGAGGTTAATAACCTGAAAATATTAATGCAAATATCTTAACACCAGAAATGCAAAACCCTTTTCAATCAATAAGCAAATGCACAGCTAGTTCTCAAAATAAGAGATACAAATGACCAACACTTCAGTGAAAAAAAAAAACATACATCTTTATCAATCAGAGAAATGCAAATCAAAACAACATCAGGCTCCCATTTTCCACCATTCAAAGAAGGAATCATCAAGAAAGCAAGTAATTCTGGGAAGAACTGAGGAGAAAATCTCTTATATGTGATTGGTAGGAACATAAATTACTATATCTCTATGGAAATCCATATGAAGGCTACTCAAAAAACCGAACATAGAGCTACTTTATTATTCAACTATACTACTCAGTACTTAATGGAAAATATTAAAGTCAGCTTACTTTAGAGATATACATATTCCCATCTTTACCATGACACTATTAATAATAGGCAAGATACAGAATTAGGCTAGATGCTTGTTAATAAAAGAATGGATAAAGAAAATGTGATATATGGGGAATAGTAGGGGATAGGAAAGGTAGCAGAATACAACAATTACTAATAGGGCATTATGTAAAATTGTGGATGTGTAACCGACGTGATTCTGCAATCTGCATTTGGGGTAAAACTGGGGGTTCATAAGCCACTTCAATCTAATGTATGAAATATGATATGTCAAGAGCTTTGTAATGTTGTGAACAACCAATAAAAAATAAAAAAAAGAAAATGTGAGATATATATACATACATACACACACAAGGAATATTTCTATGCATAGAGAACAACAAAACTAAGTTACTTTTAGGAAAATGAATGAAACAGGGAAGCATAATGTTAAGTAATACAAGCCAGACTTAGAAAACAAGTATCATATATTTCTCTCATATGGAAAACTAGATGGGGAAATTTTCAACATAAAAATATATGAATTATAAATTTTATCCATCAGCATACATAAAATTGGGAATATGGAGGAAGGAATGTTGAAGATTGAATTGGGGGAGTATATGTATATGTATGTACAAATATGCCACCATGAAAATTCTGTATAATTAATGTGTATCAATATTTAAAAATTGACAACCTTTTTCTAATTTTTAGAAGTTCATTTATTTTTCATTTATCATGTTCATTACCACTATTACTGGTTTGTTTAGATTTATATTTTTTTGAATAGCAGTACTATTTATATATGTATGCATATATTTATTTTATTGATTTATTTTAGTTATATGTGACAGTAGTGTCCATTTTGATATAATTTAACAAGCATTGACCATCAATAAATTAAGTCTATATTAAATGTTACTAAATATAAATTTCTTGAAGCTTCAATTAGAACAGAAGCAAAGAAAACATTAATTTCTTAAGCATCTAAAATATGCCACATTTATTTGCTTATTTTTCTATTCATTATAATCACAAAATGATCGTGATTATAATCCCACAACCTGCTTCCTAGTCATTCAAGGATGTCAAGAGTAAATGATAGACATATATGACACAATGTTCTATATTTCCTGCATGTACTTCCCTTAACTTTCCTGTTTGGCCTAATACTGAGTTGCTGCTCTTATTAATTTCAATATTTCTTATTTTAAGTATCAGCCATCTTAACTCTTTTATTCAGTCTGTACACTTAACTTTCTCTCCATAAATTAATTCTTTGTATGCATCCCCTTTTCTCAGCTTCACATTCATAAAGCTGTTCTTTTGGCTTCTTTTCTATTTCTCTCCTTCCATAAGGGCACACCAAAAAACTGTTTATTCCCACCACATTCTGTCAATGTTAATTCTATACATATACCACACCTGTTGATATCCTTCTTTTCTACTATAACCTTGTAGCCTTATTTCTTTCTAGCATGTTTGTCATCATGGAAGACAATATGTAAAAGAAAATGAAAGAATTTTCTTAAAACACATTACCTTTGAGTCAGGTGATGGAATAGAAGGACAATCATTTCTTATTCTGATTGCCTGCACAAGTGTGGTTTCAACTACTTCCTTCTTTCGACTGGCAGGATTACTGTTGTCAGGTAAGTCTCCACTCTTTTGGTTCCCAGTGTCATATTTTACTACTGATGATAAAAACAAAATAAACAGTATATAAAAATTGTGTAATTTAGAGTCAATAAGCAGCACAATTTCAGTTAGTCTTCAAATAGCTTACCATCCTTCATGGATTGTCTGGAAGCTTCAATTAATTCTCCCCCTTCTTCTGGGATATTCTAGGAAGAAAAAAAAATTATGGTATAATAAGTGCCAAAGTTGACAAAATAACTAATGTTCTCCATTACTGCAGAGTACAACAGAATAAGCATTCTGATGTATACTCAAACTACAATTCTCTCACTAATGGGGTAAGGATTATGAGCCAAGACAGAAAGATTTCCAAAATGTCACTCCCCTTATCTCCAATTGATTTTTACACAAATACTGAAATCCATTCTACTATTTTCTTAAGCTCAGTGATGTAGAATAAAAATCATAGCCATCTTTATTTAGACTATTTTTGAAAAAGACTAATATTAGAAATTATATGTAATATTTTAATGTGTTTATGACATATTGGCATGAATTACCTCTTGAGGGGAAATTTCATAAGATATGAGCTTTTAGAGTATCTATTAAAAATATTGATTGGATTCCTAAATAGCATAAGTTTTGTCTATCTTATGTGTTAAATAGCTAAAGATAAATGATTATACAAATTTTGCTGTTTCCAACAAAAAGAGAAATGAAAAAAAAAACAATCTTGTGAGGGTGATATCAATGAATAAAAACCTCTTGGAGTTGCTAAACAAAAGCATTAACTCAATAAAAAAAAAGTGACAGAGATAGCACAATGAATAGACACTGAAGAGATGTTTTCTGCAGGGAAATATTAAGTATTAGAGTAGGTCATTGTTTTAGAAAGCGATGCATATACTTTTTATTCCAGTACCTTCATATAATTAAATTAAGAAAACAATAAGATATAAAACAATAAAATATTTCTTAAGAAACCAGATGGTGCTGCCAACCACATCACCATGTTTGCTTGATATAGGTAACAAAAGATAGTGGAAAGTCATTTTTTAAAATATAGGTAAGAAGGAAGAAAGTAGCAAATTTTCATCTGAAATCCAAATCTAAACTCAAGTTTGGAGCAGGCTTGGAGGATATTCTTGTTCCTACTAACACATTTATGACATTACTCTAACTTGTTTATTCTTCCTTTATAGCACCAATTAGAGATAACTTACTCAAAACTTTCACATCCCATATATTGAAAGAGAATGCAAACAAAGCATATATTTGAATTCAGTAGACTTAATTACTAGTTATCTCATGCACATTATACTACTTAGGATGTTTCAGCAAGTAGACATTTATTTTATCCACATTTACTCATGTTCAACACTGTATATGACACCAGCTTTTAGAAATGGTGCATTTCTCCAGGCCAAATGAGCTCAGTTAAGTTATGAATAACACCATAATAGCATTCTAAAAGGAACACAGTATGATCTCTCTATACTTTTATCCTCAAAATAAAAATTACACTGTTCTTACTCACATAATATTTAGCCCTTCATAACTGAAATAAAATTAAAGTCATTTCAAAAACAAAAGATGTTTACATTTAACCTTATTTTAGCTGCTCCAGGATATTTGCACATACATTTTTTAAGAAAGAGAGAGAAAGAGAGAGAGAGAGAGAGAGAGAGAGAGAGAGAGAGAGAATTTTAATATTTATTTTTTAGTTTTTGGCAGACAAAACATCTTTGTTTGTAAGTGGTGCTGAGGATCAAACCCTGGCTGCATGCATGCCAGGTGAGTGCGCTACCGCTTGAGCCACATCCCCAGCCCAGCACATACATTTTTAACCTGGAATAGTTAATAAAAATAGTAGTGTTTTACACAATGAACATTTAAGTAAGTAAATTTAGATACATTTAAAATTTGAAATTTCAGAGTTTGACATAGAATTTGGATATTTTAAGTACAGTATAATGAAAAAAAAATTCTGAAACTAAAGTATTACCATGCAATTATTGAGAGTTTCTGCTTCCAGTACTGGTTATTACTTTGCACAGGACATCTATTCTTCAATTAGATGAAGAGTAATTTTTACAAAATTTCATTACCTCACATTTTTTAGAATTTTTATTGGTTTTTCTCAGTTATATAGCAAAATAGAATTTACATGCTAGGATATAATTATAAAAGCATAGAATATAATTTGTTCTAATTCAGGACCCAGTACTTCCTTCTGTTCTACTAATCTTTCTGCTCTTTACTTATAGTTTTTAAATTTGTCACTTTTAGTGGAAAGACTCAAAGTATGGATATGCAAGCCCTTTTTAATACAAGTATTAAGATACAGATTTTAGATTTCTGGGCTGCCACAATTCCCAATATTACTTTATTATAAATACAGAGCCAAGGAAAGAAATAGAGAATACAGGTCTCTTCAAATGTTATAATACCAAAACATCAAGGGTCCAAGTGAAAAAAAGAAAAGTTATGTACAATGTATATAATACATTAAAAACTAAAGGCACCAGGGAAATTCTATAATTCTACAAAAGTTAATTTAGGCATGAGTATTGTAAGTCATGTAAGAATGATTTAAAAACCACAGTAACATAAACTGATCCAAAAAAATCCTTGAATAAATATTATATTTCCTCTGCAGTTAGAAAGCTGTTTCTAATAATATTTTTCCATCACTATGTATTTCCTAGCCCATTGTTCCTTCCAGCCCCCAAGACCCCCAAGTACTTGAGAGAACATTGATACAAAAAACATTTAAAAAAACTCAACATAATTCTTTAAAATAGATTCTTAGCAAATTTTCACATAAAATGTAAGAAAAAATATAGCTAAATTTTAAGCATTAACATTTAAAACACAACATTCAGAACAAGAACATGAGTTTTTTACAAAAAATCACTTTACCTTAATACTAGCTTCATAGCTGCCCTCAACCATTGCAAAGCAGGAATCAGCTGGATGTGATTTTTTTGTTAGATATTTAGAGCAAAAAATGTATAACAAAAATGGTGAAGTACTTTTCTTTTTAAAATAAACTCCATTTTAAGTTAATGGTGTATCTTTAGTGATATAATTAAAATATGACCTCCATTTTAAAAAATAGCTTATATTCACCTCTTTCTGCTTCTACTGCTGTGACTTTATAAAATATTCAATGAAGGCACTCTTAGTTCCAATTCAGAGCAATAGAAAAAACATCAACATAACCTGATAATAATTTATTCTTGGAAATTTCCTATCTTGAAGGCTGAACTTAAAACCCAAGTAATGGCTGGCATTTTTTTTTTTTTGCACCTGAATTGAAACAAACCTCTGATAATAGAAGACAAGATAACAAGATGCACAGTTCCCTCTCGTGGATATCCAGGATTCGAATACTAAGCAATGTTGTTCTTCAGGATGGAAATCACCAATAATAATACACAATTTATTCCCTCTACCCACAAACAGTGCACAGAGTTCTCTGGAACTTTAAAATATTTTGAAAGTTAAAATTTGACTATATATGTTATTTAGAATACATTTGTCAGACACATTGGAATATTATAAAATTGATTTTTCCTGAATAGGTCCGACTTTATTCAGGTCTTTATAAACTAGCATGCACTTTAAAACCTTTATGGACATTCAGACACTCAAGGGGAAAGACTGCCAGAAAAGCAGAGTCTTGTTGTTTGTACCTCTGTTTCCCTAATTATTATGTAAATGTCTTCCTTGCTGTGGGAATCAACTTCCCAGTCCCTCATCTGCAAAACTCAGTGGCAGTCTCCAAATTTGAAGTCTACATCCCTTGAATATGCAGAGTCCTGATACAAGGTTAAACTAAATGGAGTCTCAATCACTGGCCTGTCTAAATACCTTACCAACTACACAACTGAAGCTTTGTAATAACTTTGCCTGTCAATCACTCCTGTGCCCAGCAAGGACATCAGCAAGTTGGAAAGAAAGTAAAGGTGAATGGAAACCTGCTTTGGGCAACAGATCTATATATTCTAAGAAATTTTACTGCTGTTTCACTAGTCTCTAATCCACTCTTGCAACACAGATGAAAACAGGCAAAATACAAGCTTAGGACTTCCTCTAAATTTTGTATTAATATGCATTTATAGAGAGCTTTTAATATTCTCTGTCCTTAATTCCTGTTTTGTGCTCATCAAACTGATCATAAACCCCAAGATTTGGGTCTCTTTTTTAAACCCTTATTCCTACCCAACACAGCGATATTCATAAGAATATCCCTTTGCTTTACTAGTTAAATTTTGATCCTGTATCACTGTGTTCACTTTAAAATTCTAGTCTTGTCCTTTTTAGTTGGGATTCTATAGTCAATCTCAATCTATTATACAAAAAATTAGCCTTAAAAATAATAACCAGAAAATGTACTGAGCTCAGAATTAAGGAACTGGAGTTCAAATTTCATTGCTGTTATTGTTTGTACCCAGAAAAGCCCCTTTAATATATTTAAGTTTCAGGTTCATCCTCAAAACTATCATTTGGCCAGCATGTCAAACATATGCTAAAAGACTAGATGGTTGTGAAAATTCCTTAGAATTTTGAAATTTCTGAACTTTTGATTGTGTCAACAGAAAAAGAAATAATATTCAATTGACAAAGTAAAACAGAAACACAAAGAGAACAAAACAGAAAATACAAATAGAAATTAAATAAAAGAGTATAGTCATAGAAAAAGAAAAAAAGTATAAAAGTAAAAGTCTTCATAAAATGGTTAAGGGTAGTAATTGAAGAGAAACTAACTGGAAAATTGGGAAGTAGAGAAATTTGAATGTCCTCTAAGGATTAATATAATTAATACAACATTTTGTGAATAATATTATTCTTCACTTCCAGAAAAATAATTTCTCTACACCACTTGCTTGATCTTGTTTATTAGAAACCATGTGGCCATAGCTCTGTGAGATTTTCCATAAAAGCTTTGATATATTAAGAAAAAAAATTTTGGTTACCATCGGAACTGTCAGTATCAGGACAAGATCTTGGACTATAACCTGGCTTCTCAGGTAAAATATAAATCAGAATCAACACAAAACTGTCTTTGAGTTTCTATATTGATGATATACAATTAGAAAATTAAAAAGCGAATATATATATGCTATTTAGAGTACATGTCAGACACATTGAAATAAATTGTAAAATTGAGTTTTTCTGTATAGGTCCCACTTGGTATCAACCTGTACAGTGGAACAACACAATGGAATTGTCAGCCAGGTAAGACTACAGTCTAAACACAGGACTGAAACTTATTAATTATGCAAATGTGGGACAAATAGTCAACCTCTATGAATGACAGTTGCTTTATTAGTAATTAACAGGTGATAATAGCACAGGTACTTTCAAACTGCTTATAAGACAACTTTAGGAAACAAGTGTTAACAAATGAATGTGGTGTCTGTCTCAGACTAGAATACTCAACAAATCCTTTTACCTTCACTCTCCACTTAGGTAATAGTCATTTAAAAAAAATCTATAAATTCATACCATCTTAATGAGTCATTTTTAGAACTTTCTTTCACTATTAAAGATAACAGTAAAATATATATTTTATCAAAAACAGAAATATAAAATATTAAAAGTTTATGACTCTGATGTTTTGTTATAAAATATTCCTCCAGGCCCATACTTGGATAAATTTTTAGAAATAATATTAATTGTATTTCTGACAGGTAAGTAAAGAATGCATTAACAACTCCTATGTCTCCCACTTTGTACTTATCAAATGCAAGGAATAATCATGAGAATTATAAGTTTGATACTTAAAAGTAAATCATTGGTCCCATAACCATAATCCTTACCAAAAGCTGAAAAAATGAAAGAAAACCTTATCATTATAACATAAAGTAGCATAAAGATATAAATGTCAAACCAGGAGAGACATGATGGTGGATTAGCAGGAAGTGGCTTTTCCCACAGTTCTACCACATGGGACTCAGAGAGTAAGAAAAGTGTTTCTCTGTGAGGTGGGTGATAAAAGCATGCCACTGATACTCAACATATTTTTTCTTTTAGCCTTGAAAACTGGGGAATTTGGGGTGCATGAGACAAAGATGAAAAACAGAACTGGAGCTTCGGTTTTGATGTGAGTGGGGGAAATCAGTACACAAGGACAGAAAAGACTGAAAAGTGCTGCAGACAAGGGGCTAGGGTTGTGGCTCAGTGGTAGAGTGTCTGTCTAGCATGCATGAGGCACTGGGTTCAATCCTCAGCACCATTTAAAAATAAAATAAAATACTGTGTCCACCTAAAATTAAAAAAAATATAATAATAAGAAGAATAAAAGTGCTGCAGACAGTCTTGGAATGAAGAATCTGGGACCAGAGGGTCAAGCCTGCCCTGGGAGGACCCAAGCTACTCTACTCTTTAATCTGTGTCATGAAAGTCACCACCGGTCTGCCTGCTATGTATAGGAAGCTGAAGCTGGAGACATATTTAAACATTTGTAATGTGGTGGCACCAACTCAGACTTGGAACTTAGATTGATGTGTTGAGGCTTAGTCTGATACATAAATCTGCAGACACTAGCCACAAGATTTAAACTGAGCCTAGCAAATCACGAGAATTTATGCCTTGGACAGTATTTTTTTCTGGGGGTATTGCAAGTCAGATAAGTCAAAGAAAGCCTGTCCTCCTCTCTTCCTTTGATACAGCAGTTTCCAAGACCAGTGTCAGTGGCTTCAAAATCTCAATGACCAGGAGTGATGGAGCTTGGTGCTTGGAGGCAGACCTTAGGAGGTCATAAAGAACAGTACCCTGGGAAAACAGAACTGGTAAAGGACTGGCCTCCCTGTCCCATGAATATAGCCCTGGAGAAAAGAGTGGGGTATAGTCCTAGGTATGCATTGATTTATTTATGCCCAGTAACTCCCCATGCAAAGACTGGACCTCACTGCCTCCCCTGAGAACATCTTGTAGAACCTAGCATAACTTATACCCTGAGGGTGGAGCTGACAGCACCTCTCACAGTTTCACATACCATCCCATGGAGAAGAGAAACTGAGAGATGGAAAGACACTTTAGAACAGACAACAAGCACATA
Organism: Spermophilus citellus; assembly: GCF_964194105.1. NCBI lineage: Eukaryota > Metazoa > Chordata > Mammalia > Rodentia > Sciuridae > Spermophilus > Spermophilus citellus. Next base: position 21,036,900 of record NC_138193.1, read on the forward strand.
CTCTCAGTAACAATCTTGTTTTTTTTTTTTCTTTTTAGTTTTTCTATGTGTACTGATGGATACATGATGGACATTTATATACTTGTATATGTACATATTTGTTTATGATTTCTCATTTGAACAATTCTTAAACAGTTATTTTTTCTTACTCTTTTGTTGAGGGTTAAAGTTTTCAATTAGCATATTTTGGATTGACTTTATATTCTGTTTCAAAACTTTTATTTCTTTTTGTTTCTATTTCTCTCTTTTCTCTTACACTCAAATTCCATTATTCTCTCTTTACTCTTTATCTCTTTTACTTTTTTTCTTTTTCTTCCTCACAAACAATATGTCCTGTATCACCTCTGCATCTGCCCTATCTACATCTTGAAACTACTAATCCTTTTCTATCACCATTGCTTCTTTCCTCATAATGAACTCTAATTTTAATTTCTCTCAGCACTCTTGGTTTATAAAACTCCACACTCCACCTCTAATGCTAAAGCAACAATTAATACAACTGAAGCTATAGAAAACACCTCTTCTTTATTTTATAAAAATATAAATAATGATTACTTACTGTCTTTACTGATATAAATTGATCCAGTTTTGTTTATTGTGCCAATTAACTTTGTGTGAAAATAAAAATTAAGTATGCAATTAGAACTCTATATATTTTATGCACAACTGGTTGCAATTATTTGCTCCCCCCATCTCTGAGCCATAGGATACCTATAGGATCACAAGAAATGCACAGACTAGAAGTTCTGTTGCTACATATCCATTTAGATACATGAGTAGACACACAAACAATATCAACAAGCAAGGAAAAAAGCATCCCAAACACACCAGAATGACTCAACAGCAGATTCCACAAATAAACACAGTGAAGAAAATGTCAGAAAAGGAATTTTGAAAGTTTATATTTCAACTGACCTATGAGGTAAAAGATAATGTAAAAAGTAAAATCACAGAGAAGACACAAGAAGTAAAATATCAATAAGAAAATAGAAGTTCTAAAGAAAAATTAATCAGAAGTTCTCAAAATGCAGAAATCAATAAACCAAATTAAAAATGCAATGCAAAGCATCAACAATAGATGACTTTAATCAAATGTTAAGGTTTAAGTTAAGTACAAAAATGCCATAAGGTAATCAATATATTCAGAAAAGCCTGTTCACAACAATCAGCACACATTCAGGTTTAAAACACCAGAGGGACTAGTGATAGAAGGGCATTTCTTCAAAATTATAAAAGCTGTAGTTGAGAAACTAAATGCCAACATCAAACTGAATAAAAAATTGAAACATTTTTTTTTCTAAAAACAAAAACAAAACAAGGAAGTAAACTTTCACCACTCCTTGAATCCCCAGCTAGAGCAAACAAGCAAGAGAAGAAATCTAATGATATATACATAGGAAAGAAGAAGTCCTGTTGCCTCTGCTTACTGATGACATGAAAATTTTACTTACATGATATAAAATGCTCTATCAGAAAATGTATAGTGCTAATAACAAAACTACTAAAGGAGCTTATACAAGAACATAATCCATAAATCAATTTTAATCCTATATTGCAATAGCAAACCTGCTTCAAAACAATTGGAAAAAAATGTTTCATTCAAAAACCCTAAAAAAAATACTTGGGAAAATATCTAACCTAGGAGATGAAAAAACTCAACAATGAAAATTATAAAATGGTGAAGAAAAACAAACTGAAGACAACCTTAAGAAGTAGACATACTTCCAATGTTCTTGAAAAAGCAAAATTATTATTATCTAAATGTTCATACTACCTTAACCAGTGAACAGACTCAGTACATCCCCAACCAAAATATCAGTGACATCCTTCACAATGCAGACATTCTTCACAACACACAGACAAAACAGATTTCTTAAATTCATTTTGACACAGAAGTGACATAGAAGAGCCAAACGTATCCTGAACCAGAAGACTGATGCTGAGAGTTTCACAGTACCAGATATCCAAATATGTTGCAGAGCTTTACTAAAAAGCAGCATTATATTGGCACCAAAACAGGCCTGAAGATAAATGAAATAGAAAACACAGACAAATCCACAAAGGTGACCTGATAAGCAACAAAGCTGCCAAAAATATATGTTGGAGAAAAGAGAGACTATTTTTGTTATGGCTAATATTCCAGTGTGTGTTTGTGTGTGTGTGTGTGTGTGTGTGTGTGTGTACACACACACACACTCATTTTATATATATTCTTTATCCATTCATTTGTTGAAAGACATTACTCTTCATTATTGGATTAAATATCAGGTCCTTCTTGTTCAAAAGTTAATTTTAAGTTTTTTGTAAAATACATAATGATCAACAAGGTAAGTTGAAAGTGTTACCATAAAAGATACATAAAAAAGTGTAATAACAGGTATTGGATTTCTTATCCCAGTTTGGGGTTATAGTATTACAAAAGATGCATTTTTTATATCTTTATTTTATTTATATGTGGTGCTAAGGATTGAACCTAATACCTCACTCATACTAGGCAAGCACTGTACTGCTGAGCTATAGCCCCAGCCCCAAAATATACATATTGAAAGAAGAATATTTATATATATTTTAATGTAAGCCAATTGTAGGTATACTTGTCATATTCTATGAAGATAAATCATATTATAAATGAATTCATAAATTTGAATGTAAACAACATGTCGTTAAAACTTTTTTGACTTGAAATTATCTTTTTAACTGGGGAGGATCTATAATAGTGCAAAAAACTCACCATAAACATGTCAATTGACCAAAGCATTTCAAAATTTTTTTTCTGTAGTATCTAAAAGATTTTCTAGCAACAGAAACTTATCAAATAACAAAATAGTCTTTTATTATTGACTTTAAATTATGTATGTTTTAGACAAGATTAAAGGAGAAATTAAAAATGTTAAACTAGAGAATCTTCAGAGAGCATTGAATTTTTAAGGATACTAAATCAGCATAGAAAGAGCCAGAGCATAAAAAGACATTCTTGTTTTCTTTCAAAAATCAATTAAAAGGTAACCATATTTAACTTCAGCTATACCTTGAAAGAAGACGAGGTAAAGAGAAAAAAATGATGATATACTACATGAAAAAAATAAGAACCCGTTAAAAGAAAAAGAAACAGAATATAACAAAGAGGATCAAGTGAGAAAGCAAGCTGAAATCTCTGTACAATAGATACAGAATTCGAGACTTCAAGAAATCATTTTAATCAGGTAAATGGACTTTCAGTAAAGTTTCAAATTTTTACTTTATTTCATCCACATTATTTATAAAATCCCTTTAACTTACTGTATGTGGCCATGCTCACTTAATGATGGCAATGTGGTCTGAGGAATGTGCTGTTTGGCAATTTCACCAACATGCAGTCATCAGGTGTGTGTACATCCACACACTTCAGACATCTCCCACAATGTCAGGAAATACAGACTTACAGGACCTCCATTTACATGCAGTCTGCTGTTTCTCAAAGCATTGGTATGTGGCGTGTGAAGTACTATTTTGATTTAAAACACAATGTTTTCTGATTCTAAATTTAAATGATGACATTTATGACAAAACTAGTTACAGCAAATCCTAGCATCTTGTAGATGTTCAGCATTTGTTTCCTGAATGAAGAAGTTTAGTTTAATCACTGATATAAATTCCAATTTAAAGGTTTTTATGTTAAATACAGACTAAATAGTTATGCAACTAGTTAAAACATTTTTTAGAAAGTGTTTCACCATTACATTTCTGTCTGTATTTAAGAAATGTTTTCTCTTACCCAAATTTATCTGTCATTTGTGCAGTTGAAATATAAGACATTTACTCATAAAGAATAAACACTACCTTTTAGAATTATTTTTTAGTCTTGAAGCTACCACTCTTAAATTCAGCTTTTAGACTTCTATCACCTACTGATATACAGCCAAAATCTTGCTGAAATAAATTTGTAGATTTTAGCAGAGCAAAATGAAACCTACAGACAATATCAATGAGACCAGAATGCCAGAATTTACTATATGAAATTTCAGTAATACATCTTTGCAAACAAAACATACTTGAACAATAATTATTGATCATGGGAAAGTGTAGAGTGTTTTAAATCTGTGGTGAGCCATTTCTGCGGACTGTGGTCGCCATTACAAGATGGCGCTGGCTCCGCTGTGGTCTGTAACAAACAACTCCTTATTTGGGAGAGTTGGCGCATGGTTTTTTAACACCCTATGAGAAAGCTCCACGTGGCAGCTTCGCATTGGGGCTTGAGATGCTTTATTAAGGCTGGGAGAGGCATCCGAGAGGAAGAAGAAGAAATATCAAGGACCTGAATAAACGGCTGAAAGAAGATTCCTGTTGTTGCGTCTTCCTTGCGGGCAAGGGGGTCGCGACAAGTGGTGCCGAAACCCGGGAACCAGAACTTTCAGTCATCAGGGGTGGTGCACCGGATAGTCCCAGGTAAGTGGGACCCGCGACCAAAGCGGGGATAGTCCCAGTAAGTGGGATCCGCGACCAAAGCGGGGTCAGCTCCTCTACAAAGAAAGAGAGAGCCTCATATTTTATTGCAGCTGCAATGTGTACTTTCACTTTTGTTTTCTGTGTTTCTTTTGTCGTCTGTGTCTTTTGTTTTCTGTGTTTCTTTTGTTGTTGTGTCATGGGTGCCGCATCTTCAAGTCCGCTTCTCCTGGCCCTAGATGGCCTGTTACGTTCCAAGGGCCTGGAAGTGAAGCATCGTACTTTACAGAGATTTTTACAGAAGATAGATATTGCTGCACCATGGTTTGCATTTTCGGGCAGCCTTACCATACTTAGTTGGGATAAATTAGGCAAAGATCTTGACTTTGCTTCTGAGCAGGGCATATTAGAGGGCGGGGTGATACCCCTTTGGAGAATAGTCCGTAGTTGCCTCACAGAGGACAGATGTCATGACGCACTTACTAAAGGACAGGAAGTTCTAGAACAATTACATGAGGAGAAATCAGAGACGGCAGGAAGTGAGGTATCTCGGGAGGATGGAAGTGTGCGGAGCGTGAAACAGGGGAAGAGGCGATTGTATCCAGATCTCAGTGCGCTGCGCACACCTCCATGTGAAAGTGGGTCAGAGGAAGAGGAGAATGAGGAGGAGGAGCTTGGGAGGCTGTCTCGCCAGCTAGGGAGTTTAGCTGTAGGAGAAGGGAGCAAAGATAAGCAGGGGTTCAAGAAATGTGATCCTCCGGATCCACCGCCGTATGGTGGGGGTGTTTCGGGGAGAGCTTTCCATGCTCAAACATGGAAGGCTGTTCACGCTGAGATGGGTCTTGCTTATCCAGTTTTTCAGGACGATAATAGGGGAAGATTCCATGAGCCTTTAGATTTTAAAATTGTGAAGACCCTGGCGGAGTCTGTGCGCACTTATGGGGTGGATGCCGCCTTCACACTAACTCAGGTGGAGAGTCTGTCTAGATACTGTATGACTCCCTCTGATTGGGCTAGCCTTGTTCGGGCTTGTGTTTCCCCAGGTAAATATTTGGACTGGAGAACATTTGTGTTAGAGGGCGCAATAGAACAGGCCGCCCAAAACCATGCGGCGGGACATCCTCATTGGGATAAGGACATGCTTTTGGGGCAAGGTAGATTTGCTAATCAACAGACAGGATTCCCTCTTGAGGTATATGATCAAATTAATAACATTTGCATTCGGGCATGGAAGTCACTTCCAAACAGAGGAGAGGTATCTGGTAATTTGACCAAGATTATACAAGGCCCTACAGAACCCTTTTCAGACTTTGTACAAAAAATCACCATACGAACTCAGGATCTCCAAACTCTAAATGATTATCAAAAACTGCTGGGAGATATTAATTGGATACGAGGATATTTACATATTTCTAATGTTATGCTACAGCCTTTGTATGCTACTCTTAGGGGTGATCCAGATCTTACTTCCCCTCGTAGCCTCACTAAAGAGGCTAGAGCGGCCCTTATGACAGTAGAAGAAGCTATACAACATGCTACTTTATGCAGGCTCCAGAGTGATAAACCTTTCCAATTATGTGTGCTTGCCACTATGCGGCAGCCTACTGTTGAGCGTGCTCATCGCACCTTAAAGGAAACTTTACAAAAACAAAAGGGGGGAATAGGAGCTGAACATACTCCTAAAGAACGCCTGTCCTTAGCTCTCTTTACCATTAATTTTTTGAATTTGGATATTCACGGTCGCTCTGCGGCCGATAGACATGTGTCCCCTCAGCCCTCTGTGATTGGCTATGTTAAGTGGAAAGATGTTCTTACGGGCCAATGGAACGGCCCCGACCCCGTGCTGACATGGGCACGAGGATCTGTATGTGTTTTTTCCCAGGATCGCACGGAACCATTGTGGGTCCCTGAACGCCTCACAAGAAGAGTCTTGACGCCAGCTACTCAGCAACAAGAAATACCACAGCAATCCTGTGATGAGGATCTTCATTCTGCTGAGTGCTCTGGCTCTGGTGCTGGTGCCGATGACATGGACGACACCAATGCAGTGGTGGGCAGCGGCACGGGCTTGGCCAATGCCGATGCCGGTTCATGATTTAATGATTCCAGGAATGCCTCCCGTATCATTGGCGAATATTTGGCCAGAAATTGGTCCAGATAAAGCTATGATCATACAAGCTCTTGCAGCTTTAGAAAATGGCATCTCACCTCAAGTCTGGCTTGCGCAGATTAAACAGTAAATCTTTGACATGGTCGTTGCACCCCAAGTTTTATGAACATTGCACTGGGATCGACATGTCTTTCTTTGTTATTCTCTTAGTGTTGGAAAGCCCTTGCACTCTGCCGGCTTTACTGCCATTGCACGCAGATGGGTTTCCACACTAGTGCTTTTCTATCGCCTTAAGACCCGTGCCTTTCTTTTAGGGTGTTGCCAACTTGTTTGTCGTCGTATTTCTATACAGCCACAGTTCAGCCTCAGCCATCCCCCTTCGTCCACCATCATCACGATACAGGATGCGAGGCAAGGCACTGCACTTGAGTGATCCTTGAAGTGGACCTCAAGGAGAGCATGTCCTATTGCATGCGGGTTAGACGCGTCCACGCCCCGTCCCACGAAAAAAGGCGTCGGCTGATATGGCCTCAGATCTGGGGAAGGGCCCTCCTTGGGGCTGAGCCATACTATGCAGCCACTTCTGCACAGTGGGATAGGACCTCTACTCTCGCCTGTATTGTTTTTGGAAAACAAAAGGGGGAACTGTGGTGAGCCGTTTCTGCGGACTGTGGTCGCCATTACAAGATGGCTCTGGCTCCGCTGTGGTCTGTAACAAACAACTCCTTATTTGGGAGAGTTGGCGCATGGTTTTTTAACACCCTATGAGAAAGCTCCACGTGGCAGCTTCGCATTGGGGCTTGAGATGCTTTATTAAGGCTGGGAGAGGCATCCGAGAGGAAGAAGAAGAAATATCAAGGACCTGAATAAACGGCTGAAAGAAGATTCCTGTTGTTGCGTCTTCCTTGCGGGCAAGGGGGTCGCGACATAAATCCATATGTTTATAAGCATAATGTACATACTTTGGAGGTAAGGGTGGCATTTTTTGTCTCATTGAATTAAGTAATGTTATTAATTTTAACTCTATTTCTCTACAGCAATCCCATGATGACTTTCAGCATAGCCATATAAAGAGAACAGACGTTTAATATTTTCCACAGGAATAGATGATTTTTCAATGATCTCAAAACCGTTGCTTCTAATAGTAGATCTTCTATTTTGGGGATGTGATTTCACTCTCTTGTTAAACATGACCTATATTCACATATGAATACCTTACCAATTTTATGTGAACATAGGAATGTAATGTCAGATTCATTTTACTGTCTCTCCCCTCCTCTCTCAGCCCTTTATTCCTTTTTGTCTAATCCATCAAACTTCTATTCTTTCCTCCCTCACTGTAATGTGTGTTAGCATCCACATATTAAGGAGAATATTTAGACTTTAGTTTTGGAGGACTGGGTTATTTCACTTGGCATGATAGTCTCCAGTTACATCCATTTACTGGCAAATGCTACAGTTTCATTCTTCATGTCTGAGTCCATTTTGTATATATGACACATTTTCTATATCCATTCATCTGTTGAAAGGCACCTAGGTTGGTCCCACAGCTTAGCTTTTGTGAGTAGCTGCTCTAAATACTAATGTGGCTGTGTCACTATAGTATCATTTGAGTATACACTGAGGAGAGAATAACTGGGTCAAATGGATGTTCCATTCCAGGTTTTCTGAGAAATCTCTATACTGCTTTCCTGAGTGATTGCTTGGTGCAATGTATGAGTGAATCTTCCCCACATTCTCACCAATATTTATTGTTATGTGCATTATTTATATTTATCATCTTAACTAGAGTGAGGTGGAATCTCAGTGTAGTTTTAATTTCCTTTTTTCTAATTGCTAAAGATGTTGAACATTTTTTTTTCATATACTTGTTAATTGTTTGCACATCTTTTCTTTGAGGTGCCTGCTCAGTTCTTTTGTTCCTTTATTAATTGGGTTATTTATTTTTTTGTGTGGGGTGTATTTTTGTGTGTGTGTGTTAATTTTCTGAGTTGTTTATATATTCGGGAGATTAATGCTCTATCTGAGGTGTCAGTAAAAAAGATTTTCTCCCATTCTGTAGGCTGTCTACTCACATTCTTGATAGTTTTCCTTTGCTGTAAAGATACCACCCAATTTATTGATTCTTTATCTTATTTCTTGTGCTTTAGAGTCCTTTTGAAGAATTCAGTTCCTACACCGACATGATGGAACACTGGGCCTGTCTTGTATTGTAATAGGCCTAGGGTCTCTAGTCTAATGTCTAGGTCCTTGATACACTTTGTGTTGAGTTTGGTGTGGGGTGAGAAATAAGGGTTAAATTTCTCCTACTAGATATGGGTTTTAAGTTTTCCCAGCACTATTAGTTAAAGAACCTGTCCTTTTCCCAATGCATGATTTATAGTGTGTTTGTCTAGTATTAGATAACTGTATATATGTGGATTTTCTCTGTGGCTTCTCTTCTGTTCTGCAAAGTTTTTTTTTTTTTTTTACATTGGCAAACTAATCACTTAATCTATTTTTTTATCCTGATGTAATGAAGATTTTTTTCAATCCTTAATTATTTTAATAACCAGGAATTGAACCAGGGTGGTCAACCACTGAGATGCATCCCCAGCCATTTATTTATTTATTTATTTATTTATGAATGAGTCAGTGTCTCGTTGAATTGCTGAAGACTGGCTTTGAAACTGTGATCCTCCTGCCTCAGTCTCCTGAGACACTGGTATTATAGGCATATACCCCTGAACCTGGCAGTTCTTACATTCTTTAAGTTGTAATTTTCTAATACTCTCAGAGATCCATTTTCTTGAATTAACTTTTAAACTCTTGGGAATTTATATTTCTACAAGCTCAGAAATTTACATCTAATTTTTCTTCAGTGAGGTATCTATTTATTGAAACACTTTCACCATATAAACACTTTCACCATATAACAGGTTATTCTTTCATTTCAGTAAAAATTATGAAATTTAATTCTATTGAATGCTAGTTAAATGCATCCTTGGTTTTACTTAAGTTTCTACTAGTGATGGGACAGAGAACAAGCTATTGCATGAATATCACAGGAATAAAAATGAAGTCTATGAAGAGACTGGCAATGGACACAATAAAATATCAGAACCAGGAAAAGAAGTGCTTTGAGGATACTGAAATTTTAAGAGAAAAGAATATCAGCCTTTCATGGTAACACAAATTGAATGAGGAATCACATATGGAAATATTCCAGGACAATGAACAGTTGGATATTTGGAAAGCTGAGAGTACAGTGCAAAATTTCACACTGAGAGTGAAAAATAAATCATAGAAAGACCAGGAACAGAAGCCAAATCACACCTTGCCAGACTTGGTGCTGCTTTACACCATCATGGTGAAAGTCCAAAACCAAAAATAAGTCTAGACTTGCTTTTCAGAGAACAAGAGATAAAGACATTAGTTCACAGGAAGAAAAGAATATTGATGTATCTAACCTAGAAGTTAGTAGTGAGATTCCTTCCCAACGGGTTCCAAAGCCTGAAATAAAAACAAGTGACCTAGAAAACAAGCTGTGTCAGATAAGAGGTATACTGAGAGAAATGACTTTGGCTACAGAACAGGTAAACAGACACCTAAAACAAACATAGTGCCAACTGAAGGGGATGGAACACGGGCATCAAAATGAACCAACAAAAAGGAATGCACAACTCAGAAAGCAGGAAGCTTCTTGAGAAAATGTATCTAAACTACAAAGTGAAACTACATTGCATGAAGACCACTTGCATGACTATCAGAACAAAGGTAACAATAAAAAGATGGAGTTATTAATATCCAAATTCAATTTTTTGATGTTATAAGAAAACTTCAAGTTCAGAATGACAGACATAATCTCATGCTGGAAAACAAATATTTGGAATTAATCAATGAAACTAATCATTTAAAAGAACAACTGGATCAATATGGAAAAGAGAAAGCAGAAGAAGTAAGTATCAAGCAAGTTAACTGAATAAACGGTCTTCAAAGGAATACTCAAAGTGATATCTGCTTATGGTTAAATGTTGAATCTTGATGAATATAAAAATGTAGATATTATAACTGTGTTTTCTATATCAACACAGAAGCAGAACCTGTTTTACAGCAAATATAATTTAAACCTCATTAGCAGCACAACCAATCTGTGTTTGAAGTGCTAAGTCTTCCAATTACTCTGCTCTGATTCTTACACACTGTGTACATATTTTAAAATAACTATAGGTACTCATATGCCAACTGAACACAAAAGACTTAGATAAAATTGATTTTTATATTTAAAAAGTAGGAAATTTTTAAAACTTGGGCCTGACAGATCCCTCAATTTAAGAAATTATGTTTCTTATAAAGATTTAAGAGATTGAGTTACAGATTTTTTTGTAGATGTATATGCTGACATTAGTAATATGGTATCAATAATGCTGAAACAATATCTAATTTTGGTGCTGTTAATTCAACCCAAAGTTTACACATGCTCTACCAATGAGCTACATCCCATCACTGAATAACAATTTTAATGTGTTCTCATTGCCATGCATTAAGATCACAATGAAATAGATAATGGAAATGCTCATACCTAGTTTCAATTAAATTAGTTATTTTGACAGTTCATTCCAGATTTCCCAATTGAACTGAAATGTAGACGCTGTATTTTGTAACAAACTTTCTTCACTATATTTTCATATATTTCTAATTGGTAAATTTATTTTTGGTCATTTCAATTCAACTTAAATCTGAAAATAACTGTCCTGATATTTTTTTTTGTTTGTTTTCATTCATGATTTGTCCACCTCTTTAAAACCATCTATTTGTTATTATCATAAATTTGGACTAATGTGATGAATTGCAGCAAAACCAAAATTTTTTCATCTGTAATTTATTGCATATATCCATAATAACTTGCTAATAGTTTTCTTCATTTCATGGCCCAAATCCTATTCTGAAAGTTACATAGTGTCTTTAAGTACAAAGATAATTGTAGCCATCTAAAGTTTATTAATTTGTCACTGAACCCCCATGTCCAGACTAATGAGGGTGGCAGGGTTTATGTACAGTAGAAGTGGTGTGAGGACCAGTGAGAATTCTAGGAGATATGGACAGGCAGCGAAGTGCCTTAGGTTACCAAGTGTCTTCTTTATTCTTTGTGAAAGTATATTGGAATTATTGTAGTGAAGATTCATGAACATATATTGGAATTATTTTAGTAAAGTTCAAAGATGTGAGGATGTGGGGTATTAATTTGATATTCTAATAAGAGAGGGATAGTAAACTCTGTAGAATTCACCACCACTAATGAGACCTGTGTAAACATTTCTGATTGAGAATTCAGTAGTTTGTTAAACATTGCAACTTTATCAAGGGCAGTATGTAGAGATACAGGGTTTGACCCTGTTGTCTAAGGAATGTGATAGTTATTAGGCAGGAGTACACAACCTTCTGTTTCCTTAAGGGAATTCAGAAAAAACAGGAGTGTTCACACATGAAAAAAAAAGAGGATAAATTGATGTATGTAGTGATATTTTTTCAGACTAAACATAATTATAAAATATTATTAATATATTTTTAAAGTGAGCTGAGTAACAAAATCATTAACAGAAATATCAGGTAGTTAGTTGTGAGACATCTTGAAAAACAACTGGCTGGTACCCTGAAATTACAGCATGTATCAGAGGTTTCACTAGAATATTTACCACATTTTCACATAAATTTAAAAGATAAAGACAAGATTTAATAAAGACATTAAGACAAATGACAAATATGTACAAAATTGAGCATGTCAACTGTAAATCTACTCCTACTTAAGTAATAAAACATGTTCTGGGATAGTAATTTCAATGAACACCTTTCTTTATATTTTCATTATAATTGATTTTATTATATTTTGGATCTTTATACTGCACTTATTTACTTACATTTAAAATTGTACATTGGAATATTTTTCTTAAAAATCATGCATCTTTTATTAAAATATCTAGTCTCAGGAAAGCTGAGACTATTTTTCTATAACTCAGGAGCTTTTAATGCTATCTCTACTTCTATGGTACAATAAGGAAAATTGAATCAGAGGTACTATTTAATAGAATGTTTCAGAAAATTTTGTTATTTTTACTTTCATTTTTGTGCATATATACAGAATCTGCAGGTAATTTACTAAATTATTTTTTTAAATGTGTACAAAAGGTTTTTATGCATTTCTCAAAATACAGGTAGGTTTTAGGTTATTTCTTAATTTTTGAAAAACTTGGACTGTTTCTTTTTTTAAATTTTATTTTAGATACATATGAAAGCATATAAAAAATTTGATTATGTTGGGATTGATATCCAAACTAGAAAATAAAAAATGTTAGCCAAGGATTTTTTTTCTTATATCTCTTAAAAGATATTTATTTTTATGATATATGTAATGCATATGACATCCAATTCACCCATTTAACATTTAAAATTCAGTGTCCCTTAGTTCATTAACAGAGTTATATAACCATTTAAACAGTTAATTTTTAGAAGATTTTCATGTTTTGAAAAGAAACCTGGAAACTCTTAGCTGTCAGCTTTTTAATCCCCATACTTCCAAAGTCCTAGATATCCACCAATATATTTTTAGTAATTTATAAATGTAAACAATAGTATTTATTTATTTATTTTTCTTTTTCGATATGCATGACAGTAGACTATATTTTGACATTTACATGCATGGAATATAACTTCACAATTTTATATTTGTACATAATGTGGATTTACACTGGTCATGTATTCATATGTGAATATAGGAAAGTCATGTCAGATTTATTCTACTGTTTTTCCTGTCTCCATTCTCATTCCCATCCCATTTGTCTAATCCAATGAATGAAATTCTATTCTTTCCTCTCCCATTCTTTACTGTGTGTTAGCATCCACTTATGAGAGAGAACTTCCAGCATTTGGATTTGGGGGATTGGTATATTTCACTTAGATGATAATCTCCAGTTTTATCCATTTACTGGCAAATGCAACAATTTCATTTTTTTCTCACAGCTAAGTCATATTCTATTGTGGGTATATGACATATTTTTTAAAAAAATATATCCTATTCAAGTGCACCTCATTTAGTTTCATAGCTTAACTGTTGTGATTTGAGTTGCTACTGACATTGTTGTGGCTGTGTCACTGTAGTATGATAATTTTAAGGATTTTTTTTTTTGTGTAAACCAAGGAGTTAGATAAGTGGGTCAAATGTAGATTACATTCCAAGATTTCTGAGGACTCTCCATACTGCTTTCCAGAGTGATTGCACCAATTTACAGTCCCATCAGCAGTGTGTAAGTGAACATTTTCTCCATACTGCCGCCATCATTTATCATTACTTGTATTCTTCTAAATTGCCATTCTGACCAGAGTGAGATGGAATCTCAGAGTAGCATTTGCATTTCTCTAATTGCTAGAGATATTCAATTTTTTTTCATATATCTGATGACCACTTGTATATGTTCTTCTGTGAAGTGCCTTTTCAGTTCCATTGCCCATTAATTGATTAGGTTATTTGGGTTTTGCTGTTATTGTTGTTCTTTTGGTGTTAAATAATTTGAATTATTAGTATATTTTGGAGATTAATGTTCTATCTGAGGTGCACATGGCAAAGATTTTCTCACACTCTGTAGGCTCTCTGTTCATATACTTGATGGTTTCCTTTGCTGTGAAAAATATTTTAGTTTGATACAAGCCCATTTATTGACCCCTTAAAAAAATTAGTTGTATATAGACCACAATAACTTATTTATTTTAATGGGTGCTGAGGATCAAACCCAATTCCTCACACATGGAAGGCAAGCACTCTACCCCTGAGCTACAGTCTCAGCCCCTTGTTGATTCTTTTAAAAATATTTTTAGTGGGAAGATGGTGGTGAAGGGAGTGCATCACCCGGTGCGCCACGTCACAGTGCGGGAGAAAGACAAGGTGAAACAGCTCAAGGCTATCTTGTTGGGAATTTCCAGTGAAATTGAGGTGCTCTAGAATCTAGTGGACGGATTTCCATCTCGCGAGGTTCGGCTGTGGGGGCTCGGTTGCGGGTGATTTCTCCGTACAGAGGGTAGCAGAGCCTGATCGACGGACTGCCCCGCAGCCGGAGTCTGCGGCGCGCGCTGGGTAGCTGCGAGGTACCGGAGCAGGAGAACAGCAATGCAGATTCTGGGGGTTCCTGCCAGTGGTGCAATGGCCGTGCTTACTGCTGAGTTCCAGCTTTGAAACAGAGGAGAGAAGCGGTCCAGTTCGATTCTCAACACCGGTCGGACCACGGAGGAGGACAGCAGCCGCCATCTTGGAGAGCTGATGTAATCATCCCTGTTTTCTACTGATCTCAGCTCATTCAACTATGGAACAGGTGATTTCAGGCTGGTATTTGCCTGCATCTCGCAGACAGATCTCACAGGCTCGGGGCTGGAGAACCTGAGGAGAATACTCCTCTGGGCTCGCTCCTGGCAAGGCGTGAGCCGGGCTTTGAGCGGCCGGATTCTGGTTCCCCAGGCTGCTTTGGCCCAGGGCTGGGGAACCTGCGGGGACTGCGTGTTGAGGCCAGCTCCAAGTGGAACGTGCGCTGAGGGGCGGCTGGTCTCTGACTCCCGGAACAGTTTTGGCCCAGGGCTGGGGAGCCAGCGGGGACTGCGTCTTTGAGCCTGCTCCCAGCGGAGCGTGCACTGAGCTGGGAGAGCTTGGAGCGGCTGGGCTCGGGCTCCCGGGGCTGCTTTGGCCTGGGGCTGGGGAACCCGCGGGGGTCGCTCTGTGGAGCCTGCACCTAGTGAAGCGTGGCCGGGATCGGAGAGGCCGGGTTCTGACTCCCGAAGCTGCTTCAGCCCAGGGCTGGGGAACCTGCGGGGACTGCTTCTCAGTCCAGGTCCTGCTGGGTGCTGTGGGGACCTGGGGGGCAGAGTGGAGCTGCCGCCTGTGCCCAGAGCAGGCCAAGTGACCCGCCGGTGTGGTATCACGACACCCCAACTGCAGCTGGGATCAAAGAGAGTAGCTGCCCACGCCTAGAACAGGACCAGCGACCTGACAGCGCAGTAGCCAAGTCACCCCATTTGGAGTAGGGGCTGTGCAGAGCCGCCATCTGAGCCTGCAAGGTAGGCAGACCTGCGACCCACTGGCAGGACAGGCCTGGTAGCCTGCCAGTGTGGTGGACAAGTAGAACCGAGGCAGACACGTCACACTGGTTGGAGTGGGGGTGGAGCAGAGCCACCGCCTGTGTCCGGAAAAGGCCCAGTGACCCCTTGGAAAGGCAGTCAGGTACCCCCACTGGGAGTGGGGGCTGAGCAGAACTGCCGACCGAGCCCGCAAGGTGGACAGAACTGCGACCCACCGGCGGAACAGGCTTAGAGGCCGACCAGCGTGGTAGACACGTCACACCAATTGGAGTAGGGGAGGAGCAGAACCTCAGATCAGGACCAATGACCCGAGGGCGTGGTAGTTACGTCACCACAATTGGAGTGGGGGCAGAGCAGAGCCGCCACCCGCACCCGCAGGGTGGGCAGACCTGCGACCGACCAGAGTGGTAGACAGATCACCCTAATTAGAGGAGGAGCACAGCCACTACCCGCCCTGCAAGGGAGATTTCCCAACTATACAAGAGCAATATAAATAAATAGGGGGAAAATTTCAAAAACACAACAGTTTCACCAAGCAGAAAGAAATGCGAGCAGTATGAAAAGACAAGAAAAGAAAGGACCACAAGCAATGCAGGTCAATTCAACTTTAGAAGAGGTAATAGCTGCAACAGATGGAATGTCAGATAAAGAGTTCAGGATATACATGCTTCAGATGATCTTGAGTCTCAAGGAAGACATGAGACAGCAAAATCAGACAATGAAAGATCACTTTGACAAGGAACTACATAAACAAATCCAGGAAGTAAAAGATCAATTTCACAGGGAGATAGAGGTAATAAAAAACAAACAAATAGAAATCCTAGAAATGCAGGAAGCAATAAACCAACTTAAAACCTCAATTGACAATACTACCAGCAGAGTAGATCACTTAGAAGATAGAACATCAGACAATGAAGACAAAGTATTTCAACTTGAAAAGAACATAGACAGCTCAGCAAGTCTGCTAAGAAACAATGAGCAGAACATCCAAGAAATATGGGATAACATTAAAAGACCAAACTTAAGTCATTGGGATACAGGAAGTCACAGAGCTTCAAACCAAAGGAATAAACAATCTATTCAATGAAATAATACGAGAAAACTTCCCAGACTTGAAGAATGACACAGAATCCCAAATCCTAGAAGCCTACAGGATGCCAAATGTGCAAAATCATAAGAGATCCACACCTAGACACATTATAATGAAGATACCCAACATACAGAATAAGGAGAGAATTTTAAAAGTTACAAGAGAAAGGAAGCAGATTACATTTAGGGGTAAACCAATCAGGATAACAGCTGATCTCTCAACACAGACTCTGAAAGCTAGAAGATCCTGGAATAACATATTTCAAACACTGAAAGAAAATGGGTTCCAACCAAGATTCGTGTATCCGGCGAAATTAAGCTTCAGGATGGAAGATGAAATTAAAACCTTTCATGATAAACAAAAGTTAAAAAGAGTTCACAGCTAGAAAACCATCTCTTCAAAAAATCCTTGGCAAAACATTACAGGAATAGGAAATGGAAAATAATATTGAAAACCAACAGTGGGAGGTAGGACAGTAAAGGGGGGAAAGTAATCAAAGAGGAAAACAAATCAGGTTTAGTAACATTAATAAACAAATATGGCTGGAGGAACAAACCATATCTCAATAATAACCCTAAATGTTAATGGCTTAAACTCACCAATTAAGAGACACAGGCTAGTTGAATGGATCACAAAACAAGACCCAACAATATGCTGCCTACTGGAGACGCATTTGATAGGAAAAGATATACATAGACTGAAGGTGAAAGGTTGGGAAAAATCATACCACTCATATGGACTGCGGAAACAAGCAGGAGTGTCCATACTCATATGTAATAAAATAGATTTCAAGCCAAAGTTAATCAAAAGGGATAAAGAGGGACACTGCATACTGCTCAAGGGAACCATACAGCAACAAGACATAACAATCATAAATATATATGCCCCAAACAATGGTCCAGCTATGTTCGTCAAGCAAACTCTTCTCAAGTTCAAGAGTCTAATAGACCACCATACAATAATCATGGGAGACTTCAACACACGTCTCTCACCACTGGACAGATCTTCCAAACAAAAGTTAAATAAAGAAACTATAGAACTCAATAACACAATTAACAACCTAGACTTAATTGACATACATAGAATATACCACCCAACATCAAGCAGTTACACTTTTTTCTCAGCAGTACATGGATCCTTCTCAAAAATAGACCATATATTATGTCACAGGGCTACTCTTAGACAATATAAAGGAGTAGAGATAATACCATGCATCCTATCTAATCATAATGGAATGAAACTGAAAGTCAATGATAAAAGAAGGAAGGAAAAATCATGCATCACTTGGAGAATGAACAATAGGTTACTGAATGATAATGGGTTTTAGAAGACATCAAGGAGGAAATTAAAAACTTCTTAGAATTAAATGAAAACACAGACACAACATATCGGAATCTATGGGACACATTGAAAGCAGTTCTAAGAGGAAAATTCATTGCATGGAGTTCATTCCTTAAAGAAAGAAAAAAAAAAAACAACAAATAAATTATCTCATACTTCATCTCAAAATCCTAGAAAAAGAAGAACAAAACAACAGCAAACGAAGTAGAAGGCAAGAAATAATTAAAATCAGAGCTGAAATTAATGAAATTGAAACAAAAGAAACAATTGAAAAAATTGACAAAACTAAAAGTTGGTTATTTGAAAAAATAAATAAAATCGACAGATCATTAGCCATGCTAATGAAGAGAAGAGAGAGAACTCAAATTACTAGCATACGGGATGAAAAAGGCAATATCACAACAGACACTTCAGAAATACAGAAGATAATCAGAAATTATTTTGAAGCCTTATACTCCAATAAAATAGGAGGTAGTGAAGGCATAGATAAATTTCTTAAGTCAAATGATCTGCCCAGATTGAGCCAGGAGGATATAGACAACCTAAACAGACCAATAACAATAGAGGAAATAGAAGAAACCATCAAAAGACTACCAAGTAAGAAAAGCCCAAGACCGGATGGGTATACAGCAGAATTTTACAAAACCTTTAAAGAGGAACTAACACCAATACTTTTCAAGCTATTTCAGGAAATAGAAAAAGAGGGAGAACTTCCAAATACATTCTACGAGGCCAACATCACCCTGATGCCTAAACCAGACAGAGACACTTCAAAGAAAGAAAACTACAGACCAATATCTCTAATGAACCTAGATGCAAAAATCTCAATAAAATTCTGGCGAATCGGATTCAAAAACATATCAAAAAAATTATACACCATGATCAAGTAGGATTCATCCTTGGGATGCAAGGCTGGTTCAATATACGGAAATCAATAAATGTTATTCACCACATCAATAGACTTAAAAATAAGAACCATATGATCATCTCGATAGATGCAGAAAAAGCATTCGACAAAGTACAGCATCCCTTTATGTTCAAAACTCTAGAAAAATTAGGGATAACAGGATCATACCTCAACATTGTAAAAGCAATCTATGATAAGCCACAGGCCAGCATCATTCTGAATGGAGAAAAATTGAAGTCATTCCCTCTAAGATCTGGTACAAGACAGGGATGCCCTCTCTCACCACTTCTGTTCAACATAGTCCTCGAAACACTGGCCAGAGCAATTAGACGAAAGAAATTAAAGGCATAAAAATAGGAAAAGAAGAACTTAAATTATCACTATTTGCAGATGACATGATTCTATATCTAACAGACCCAAAAGGGTCTACAAAGAAACTATTAGAGCTAATAAATGAATTCAGCAAAGTGGCAGGATATAAAATCAACATGCATAAATCAAATGCATTCCTGTATATCAGTGACAAATCCTCTGAAATGGAAATGAGAACAACTCCTCCATTCACAATATCCCCCAAAAAAATAACAACCTAAAAAAAAGTTTTGAAAGACTTATAGAATGAAAACAACAGAACCCTTAAGGGAGATATAGAAGAAGACCTCAGAAGATGGAAAAATATACCCTGTTCATGGATAGGCAGAACTAACATCATCAAAATGGAGATATTACCAAAAGTTCTCTATAATTTCAATGCTATGCCAATCAAAATCCCAACAGCATTTCTTGTAGAAATAGATAAAACAATCATGAAATTCATATGGAATAATAAAAGACCCAGAATAGCAAAAACAATGCTAAGCAGGAAGTGTGAATCAGGCGGTATAGCGATTCCAGACTTCAAACTATACTACAGAGCAATAATAACAAAAACAGCATGTTACTGGTACCAAAACAGGCGGGTGGACCAATGGTACAGAATAGAGGATGCAGTCACCAATCCACAAAACTACAACTATCTTATATTTGATAAAGAGGCTAAAAGCATGCAATGGAGGAAGGATAGCATCTTCAACAAATGGTGCTGGGAAAACTGGAAATCCATTTGCATCAAAATGAAACTGAATCCCTTTCTCTCGCCATGCACAAAAGTTAACTCAAAATGGATCAAGGAGCTTGATATTAAATCAGAGACATGGCGTCTGATAGAAGAAAATGTTCGCTATGATCTACATACTGTGGGGTTGGGCTCCAAATTCCTCAATAGGACACCCATAGCGCAAGAGTTAACAACTAGAATCAACAAATGGGACTTACTCAAACTAAAAAGTTTTTTCTCAGCAAAAGAAACAATAAGAGACATAAACAGGGAGCCTACATCCTGGGAACAAATTTTTACTCCTCACACTTCAAATAGAGCCCTAATATCCAGAGTTTACAAAGAACTAAAAAAAATAGACAATAAGATAACAAATAACCCAATCAACAAATGGGCCAAGGACCTGAACAGACACTTCTCAGAGGAGGACATACAATCAATCAATAAGTACATGAAAAAATGCTCACCATCGCTAGCAGTCAGAGAAATGCAAATCAAAACCACCCTAAGATACCATCTCACTCCAGTAAAATTGGCAGCCATTATGAAGTCCAACAACAACAAGTGCTGGCGAGGATGTGGGGAAAAGGGTACACTTGTTCATTGTTGGTGGGACTGCAAATTGGTGCAACCAATTTGGAAAGCAGTATGGAGATTTCTTGGAAAACTGGGAATGGAACCACCATTTGACCCAGCTATTCCCCTTCTCAGTCTGTTCCCTAAAGACCTAAAAAGAGCATGCTACAGGGACACTGCTACATCGATGTTCATAGCAGCACAATTCACGATAGCAAGATTGTGGAACCAACCTAGATGCCCTTCAATAGATGAATGGATAAAAAAAATGTGGCATTTATACACAATGGAGTATTACTCTGCTTTAAAAAATGACAAAATCATAGAATTTGGAGGGAAATGGATGGAATTAGAGCAGATTATGCTAAGTGAAGCTAGCCAATCCTTAAAAAACAAATGCCAAATGACTTCTTTGATATAAGGGGAGTAACCAAGGACAGGGTAGGGATGAAGAGCTTGAGAAGAAGATTAACATTAAACAGGGATGAGAGGTGGGAGGGAAAGGGAGTGATAAGGGAAATCACATGGAAATGAAGGTGATCCTCAGGGTTATACAAAATTACATATAATAGGAAAGGAGGGGTAAGAGAAAAATAATACAAGTGGAAGAAATGATTTACAGTAGAGGGGTTAGAGAGAGAAAAGGGGAGGAGAGGGGTGGGGAGGGGAAGGGGGATAGTAGAAAATAGGATAGACAGCAGAATACATCAGTCACTAGAATGGCAATATGTAAATCAATGGAAGTGTAACTGATGTGATACAGCAATCCGTATACGGGGTAAAAATGGGAGTTCATAACCCACTTGAATCAAACTGTGAAACATGATATATTAAGAACTATGTAATGTTTTGAACGACCAACAATAAAAAAAAGAATTTCACAGAATAAACAGCTTTAATTAAAAAATATTTTTAGTTATATATTAACACAGTATCTTTATTTATTCATAAATGGTGCTGAGGATCAAACCCAAAGCCTAACACATGCTAGACAAGCACTCTACCACAGAACTATCAGCCCCCACTTATTGATTCTTGATATTACTTCTTGATTTTGGGGAATTTTGTTGAGGAAATTGGATTATAGTTCCAACTCTAAAATTACTCTGTAATGGATATTTTATACAATTAGATTTATACAACAGTATTTCTTTCTTTTTTACCAGCTTTTTTGACTTAGAATACTGTTTGCAGGGATCCTCTGAAGAATCCTGTTTTATGACTATATCACTGAGCCAGTCATCAGCTGGTGAACTTTAAAATGCTTCCACCACTTGGCTACACCAATAGTACATGGCTGGGAACATATATTTACAAGTTAATGTTTGGACATGTTTTTATTACCATGCCTGTTGGTGTTGTCTTCATGAATTGTGCTGATTTTACTATATCTCTGTCTTATTCATGCTGTGCTTTCTGTCTTGTCTGTTTTTATTCACTTAATCTATTTTATTCGGAGCTCACATAAAAATAATGTTTTCTTTTTCATGCACTTTCTCTGACTTTTCTATCACCAACAGTGTTTGCATGGTGATTATCTTATTGAGCAATATATTTTCTCAAGGTGAGAGTAATATCTAATATTCACACCTATTCTAGAATGAATGGAAAATATTACTGACCATTTTTTTTAACAAAATTACTATTTGATATCAACCAATAATTTTTGTTACTTGACCTGTCAAGACTTTTATTGTAATTCAGTGATAAAATATAAAATTAAATTAATTTAATCCAATAGTGAATTCATCTGTAGAATGTTCATACATTTGTTAGTACTGGAAAAAATCTTCTATATAGATTTCCCCAACATTTATTATGTAGCCAGAATAGGGATTTATAGATCTGCAATCCTTGACCAACTGAAAAGCTAATATATCATATTATAGAAACTTAATATACTCATCATAATGCTGGTATGAATTATGTTTTGTTACCATTGAATTTATGTAAAAATTGTTGTTTGAGTTTGTGTCAAATATTACAAATATTTTATTTTCATATTATGTTATTCCATACTTATTTTATCCATGCAGATAAATGATCTTACTACAAAGATGGACAATGTATCTTCAAAGCATTTATGTTTGAAAGCAAATTATGACTGTTTTATGCAGATTTTTTTTTATTTTGAAAAGTATGCAAGATACAATGGAAAAAAAGGGAGAAATCAAAAGAAGTTGGAAGAGATGTTATAAACTTCTTAAGGCACACACAGAGCACTAGAGTAGAATGAGGCCAAGGAGTAAGGTGGGGAAGTGACATTGAACAATGAGCAAGATGGAATTTAGAGGAGATGCAAAAACAAGTACTTCTTGTTTTACAGGCTATCTTATTTATCTGCAGTGTGTTATGATTCATTAAATTGTAAATTTTATACATTATATGTGTATTCTACATCTCTTGAGAAAAGTGTTGTGCTCGAATTCAGGAACTCCAAAAGACCACCAGAGACCCAGATTGACATAAGCAGCAAAGAGAGCTACCTGGGTCCTCAGCGTGCACACAGCAACAGGTGACACTGAGAGCCCCCGAGTCCAGGGTTTGCAGCAGTTTTATACACTCTTTGGGGAAGGTAGGGACCCCACATACATCATAGCATCTCTTAGCAAATCATCACATAACATGGGAAAATCAAACAACAACTCTAAAACATGATTAGCACATTCAGTGGTGGGAACAAGTTGGGTAGGGGTGATTGGTTAGTGCAAGAGGGGAATTCATTTGAACTGATTGGTTTAGGCACGAGGGGTCTACATACTAAACTATATGGTTTCCCAACATGTTATCAACCACCATAAACTACTGGGAGAGTTATCTGGCATCCCAAGTATTTTTCTGGTCTCATGCTGATCTGTGGCTGCTGGGGGGGTTGCTATGGGTCCCCACCTAGCCTGACTGAGTCAGGGACACCTGGCCCAGCAGATCTCTCCTCTTATTTGTAGATAAACAAGGGTATGTTCCTAGGAGTGCTCTGTGAGTCTTTCCAAGGACAAAGGTTACACCCCCTTCCTTGGACACGCTTTGCTCTGAGGTAGAGGCTTGTTTTTCAAAAGTTGTTGTGTAGATTTGTAAGAGAAAGAAAACAATTGATACTCCCTTAAAATACCTCAGTTTATGTCATTCTTATAGCTAATTCAATCTTAGTAATGATTTTCATCAGATAACTGTTGCATATTTGATAATAGTGGGCATAAATAAGACTATGAGGAGAAAAGAAGAAAATGTGATGCAGAAATATAACAAACTTTTGAATTGTTAGGGTAAAATTTTCAACTTTTATATTTTGAATTGATTCTATTATTCTTTAAATTTTCAGATAATATAAGTACTAATATTATAATGATTCATGACTGAGAGCACTGTTCAATGGTACATAGATAGCTAGCTTAGCCTTTGCAAGGGCCTGGGTTCCATTCGTAATAGAAAGGAGCAGGAGGAGACAAGAAAGGGGAGAGGAATAGAAATGAGGAGGAGGAGAGCAGGGAATGAGGAGGGAAAAGAGGAGAGAAAGAACTCAATTATTACTAATTCTTATTTAATGTAATTGATACTGATGACAGAAGTTAAAAGTCTGTTATCTTTTTTCTTCAGATTTAAAATTGCTGTCTAAATTTTTGACTCAGAACTAAATGAAATAAATACATAATAATTATTTGTGTTGTAATTTTTTCTAAAATATATTCTTTTTATTTTCTTTAGGCACAAGCAGTAGTTGTGGAAATTTCTGAACAAAGAAAGACTAATTTTGATTCAATAAGAAGTCAGATGAAACTCAGAATTAGCAATCTGGAATCCAAACTGAATATTCTAAGAAATACAACTGAAAGAATATGGGCACTTGTATATAGAAGAATCGAAATTCCAAAAGTATGTCAAAACCTAGACTGAAAGGGAGCAGATTAGTCTCCTTAATTTTTCTATACTGCATAACTTTGAGACAGGTTCATGATATCAGTAGCATGCAAAAGCTAACTAGACCATATAATTTGTGGAAGTAATGTCAGGAAATGAATGTACTTTTGAAATATTTGACTAGGAAGTTTTTTATCTTTCACCCACCTTTGCGTTTTAGATCTTGAAGCAAACTATCAAGCTTTCTTTTCCTAGTGTTCTCCTATATGTAATGTGGTCTATTAGACTTTTGGGTAAGTATTTTTGAAGTTTTGTAATTCAGATAATTATATTGTGACAAAACTCTATCTATATGGAAACATGAACAAGTTTCACAATTTTTGAAAGATTATAACTTAAACCTTAAGTGTCCAGTGTTGCTATAACTACATTCTGAGCACATTCTGATTCCTGATAGATTGACTGCTTTTTATTTTAATCTTTGATATTATCCTTACATGTACCTAGAGACAAAATGTTCTATACATTTTTTTCTCTCTACATTATAATACTTGTGATGAAGGGAAAATAATCACAGGGATGAAGGGAAGTATAACCTGCAGAGTGGTTAAAAATATTTTCATGGTCAGTGTTGGGGCCTGTAAATAACAGAATAATTAGGCAGAAGTCTCTTGAATACCTGGTAACAAACTCATGAGCCAAATTTCTTGGCAGCAGCTTTAATCTATCTTGATCACCAACCCAGCTATCTTGTTCTACACCAGTGGTTGTTGCTCTGAAATGTCTCAGTGCCAAATGCTTAATTTACCTAGGTAATAAGTAGAATATGCATATATGGTAGTAAATGCTTGAAAAAAATTTCAAGGAATATTCTTTAAGTCCTTGAACTGGTTCACTAAATATAAATATTTCTAGCCTTAGTAAAATTTTCTAGTTGCATATATTTAAGGAATCCATCATAATAAAATGGCTTTGGTAGTCAACTAAAATAATGTATACATCATCTGCTATATGTATCTTTAAAATACCAATATTTCTGAAGGCTTCCTCAAGAATCTTCCAAGGAGAGTCATTCAAAAAGGCAGCATTGTTATCTGCCAAGTTATACATCTCTGACTTCTGTCTCTCTTTCACCTACATTGCTTTAATTGCAAGTTTGAATATGCAATTAAATGTACATAGGTTTAGAAAAATTTTAAACCCACAATTGCATGCATTACCTCTGTTCTGTTTCTTTTAAGTGTTGTGCCCACTTACTGAGAATTTCCACCTACTCTTTTTAAAAAAAATATTTTATTTAATTATAGATGGACACAATACTTTCATTTTGTTTATTTATTTTACATGGTGCTGAGGATGGAACCCAGTGCCTCACATGTGTAGGCAAGTAATCTACCACTGAGCCACAATCCTTCCACTTACTTTTATGACAAGTTTTAAAATTATTCTTTTATTTGATGAAAATTTAAAAAGTGCTTTTAAATATAAATAAAATTGAGGTTAATTTTGACATAAGCATGAAATATCATGTGCTTTAATTCAGTTACCGTACTTCCACTTTATCTACCTTGCTTCATGGCTGTGTTCTCTTTCTTCTACTCTGCTGATCTTACAGTTATTTGTAGATTTTTATTTTTTTTTAAATTATACACTATGGATGCACATGAAGGTGAATTTCACTGTGGTATGTTCATATTCCTATCCAGAAAAAAAAAATGATCAGTTTCATTCCACTATTCCACACTTAGTGCTGTCCCCAACTCCCTGGGTTGGGTTGGGTTATTTTTAGGGTTAGGATTAGGGGTTGCATTGTGTAACATGAGCCCTTCAGTACAACCAGGTGATTTTCTTTATACTAAGACTTGATTTGAATGAGTCAAATATTATTCCAACAATGATGAGCTATATTTTTTAAGAGCTGATAAGAAATACAATATTCAACTATTTTGAACCCATTTGAAGATATTTCTATAATATTTGAGAATTTTTTTATTCAGGGGTAATATTGCATCAATAAAATATCTGCTTGAAAATGAACAAATTAAAGATAGCATCTTGCTTTTATTGTGTACCATTGTTGTTAGAATAACCATTTGGTTGCACCTTGGTTTATAGCTTCCATTTTTTTTTTTTTTTTGTACCAGGGATTGAAACCAGGGGCACTGGACCACTTAGCCACATTCCCAGATGTATTTGTATTTTATTTAAAGACAGGGTCTCACTGAGTTGCTCAGAACCTCACATGATAAAGCTGGCTTTCAACTTGAGATCCTCCTGTCTCAGCTTCTTAAGCCACTGAAATTACAGGCATGTGGCATCATGCCATTCTTCCATGGTGTTTTGATGATCATCTTAACACAGAGTAAATCCATGCATAACTATGTTAAATGTGGCCTCAACCTGATTCTTTTATTTGGCATTTTCACTTAAAAAAATCACTGGAGAACAAATATAAGCTTTATAAAACAACACTGAAGTTAAATAGTTGTGACAGAAATAAATAATTTTTAATACATAAATTACAATGTAATTTAATAGCTGATATATATATATATATATATATATATATATATATATATATATATATATTAGTTTCTTAGCTTACATGAACATCTTTCTGAAAAAAGTGAGAGAATCAGGTTTGGAGTGCTTCAGAGTCATGAAATTAGATGACCATGCACAAAAAGAGAATGAAAGTTAGTTGTTATGCAAGATGCAAGTATAAGTTGTTCTTATTAGTTCTTACCAGAAAAATGAGGTAATTTACCAATTACAAAACAATGATAAATTGTGTGTGAATGTAGACACAATGCAAAGGGAGATTTTTTGGGAGCAGGCAACTCTCTTTCCTTAGTATTTCTGAGAGACAGTGAAGTTTCTTTTTTACTTATTCATAAACTAGTTTATTTAAAACTTAATCTAATAGTGTGCATTTTCTGTGGAACATTAATTTGCCATATCATGCTAGCCTTAATGAGAGAGTTTAAAAAACCACTCTTCTATCGAGATACAAAGATATGTCTCCTTAATCACTGCAGAATGCCTTCAAAGGTGAGGGGAAAAGAGGAGAAGATAAAAATACTAGAAAGGAAGAGTGATCAAATTATTTTTTGTGTATCTGTGAATATTTCATAATTAATTCCACTATTATGTATAATTCAAGTCACCAGTAAAAATTTTGTTTAAAATAATTTCCCTTAAAATAGAATAGAAAAAGAGAAAGACAGGAATGGGAATTCTGTCAGCCAAAATCATTTGTTTTCACATCAAAAGTGTAAAGGCATTGAATGTCACCTTATTGTTATCACTGCAACATATTTACTATGTTCAGTAATATATTTAGATCCTACTTGGGGAATTAGTAGGAGAACAGCTATTATACAAAGAACACTCAACATGGTGATATTTATATAAGAGTTGGAAGTGTTTTCACACATTTCTCACCAAATGCACATCTATAACATGCCAAATTCTTAAAAAAAGCTGGTCATAACTTCTGAGAAGAAATCAATTATAATTAAAGAGATATGTATTTTTCCCAAGTCTGAAAATCACCAAATCAAAGACCTTAAGTTTGAAACTTTTTTTTTTTTTCACTTCTGCCCCACTATGAAACTGTCAGCCTATATGCTGACATTCTTCTGTGGGGAAAAAAAAATGGCTTCACCCATTTTCTGTGGTTTATGGCCAAAAGCCCAGACTGACCTAGTAACAGTGATGCATTTAAAATACCTAGTCATGACTTTGTCATAAGTTTACATTTTGCCCTCAAGAAAAGTATGAATTTTCTTAGCCAAAAATTAAAATATCCAAATCAACTGGATTTTTGGCAGGTTACTCAGCCTCTCTCATCTCACTTGCTTTACTGTCACTTTTCTCTAGAATCTAGTGACACTGGACCACTGTGATTCCACAAGTGTTCTTTTTCATCTCGGTGTCTGTATGCACCTCTTCCCCTGTGTCACAATTTCTCCTTTTATTTCAAGTGTTAACTCATGTATCACTCTCACTGAAGGACCTCAAACGCTGACACAAATTTGGGACAAAAGTCCCTTCTAAGTGTTCCAGTACTATCCTGTGTTATTCCTGTCATAATGCTAATGACTCTGTACAATCTGCCTGCTTGCCTGCTTTTCAAGCTATGGTATATGACTGTTGAGGTGTGTCCATTATCATCTCCATGTTGTCATCCCAGTGCTTGCCAGAATACCCTAGCATGTGGTTGTCAAATTTATGCATAAAGGGTGGAAAACCCAAAGATCTGATACTCAGTCATAATGATAACTGTGTATAAAAATTTGGTTATATTGCATTTCATAGTAATTTTGTATTGTGGTCATATCTATTTTTCATTCTTATAAACAATGAAATGTTCTCAACTTCTTCACTGATTCATACTTATAAAATCTTTGAGACAAAAATATAATTTTTTTCTTATCACTTGCTGCAGAATTTGAATCCTGACCATGGGAGTTTCTGCCTTAAGAATCACTAATGAGCCAAGAAAAGATACAGTTTTGGAAACATAAGGATATACAGATTTTAAGAAAAAAAATATATATGAAGGCAAATCTTGTGTTTTTTTTTTTCAGACTGCTGATATAATATCTAAATTGTTTATGAAATATATGATGCAAAAACTTTATTGAAATGGATGTGTGTCTCATATATATGATGAAATTCTCAAAATCTGAAAATTATTCACATCTGTAATAAAATTTGAAGTGCAAATGCAAACCAGTTTTTATTGAGATGTTTTTTTAAACTATCTAAATGCTTGCATTTAAGCTCAATTCAACAACCAAATGGTCAACAGTAATTTGGTAGATCTAAATATCACATTAATGATGGATTATTTGTATTATAAAAAATGTATCACTGAATATGGGTTTAGAGAATTAGGCAACATTATTTTGGTATGCTGGTTACTATATTCACTAATGTATAAATGTATTAGAATTAGTATACTGCATCAGACATACAATCTTTAAATTTTTATAATTTTAATTTGAGGCACTTACTTAACAATTTTTCCTAATAAGAAACAGTGTTTGAATATTATAAATATCATTTGCCTTTTCTCTCTGTTTATACAATCTTGGGAAATAATAGTAAATTTACAGATTCTAATATAAAGTACTTTTGTCTACTGAAGCATTTTAAATTGAATTGCTAGAATATATTATCATTAATGATATTTTTAGTATTTTCTACAAGTCAGAACATACTAGGTAACTGCAATACAATCTTCGTTCATTATGAATTTTTCAAATATTAACAAGTAACAGCATACTTGTTAATCATATCAGTTTATAATGAAGTTTATAATGTTATCTACTATGTTCTGACTTGTAAAAAGTACTTTCTATTAGAACTTGCAACTTTACTATTATTTTCCAAGTTTTTATAAAGGGAAAAAAGAAAAAAAATAAGCAAGCGCTATTTCTCAAATCAATACTAAAACATCCTATTATAATGCCTTCAACCACTTAATCCTCAGATAATTTTCATGTTTTTCTAGTAGCCTTATATTGCCTTTATAAAAAAAAATATTTCATTCAGAGCCATGAAATGAAATTAATTTTTGTATTTTATGGATGCCTTCAGATTTAAATATTTCTTAGTCTTTTCTTAACTTTCATGACCTTGAATCTTTTCAGGAAGAAAGCTCATAGAATGTGCTTAAGATGGATTCTCTGGTTTCTTTGTGATTGGAACTAGATTACATGGTTTTGGGCAAGAGTATCACAGAAACAATTCTATGATTTTCTCTTTGAATCACATCATGTGACCTATAATATCCTCATTACTGATGATGTTAATATTGGTCATTAATGTGATATTTGCATAATTTTATTTTGTAATTATTTTTTGTGGGGAGATAGTTTGAGACTATAAATATCTTTGTTAAACACTCACCACTAAATTTAATTATTTATTATACCTATACAGATTCATGGTTTATTTTATTGAGTATTCTATTACTTGTTAATATTTTTTTAAAAAATATTTTTTCCAGAAATGTTCTATTTTGATAATCTCAGATTTATAGAAGATTTTAAACAGTAGTGAAAAGAATTCCTAAGAAATATTCCCCAAATGTACTATTTTGTTAACTGGTTTTCTTCTTCTCCACTTCTAGATAAGTATAGGTAAAATAACAGTTTTTATCTCTGAACCATTTGCAAGGTGCACACAATGTCTTTTTATTCCTAAATACTCACATTTTCTAAAAATGAGAAATTATCTTCTATAACTCTGGTGCAATGATCAAAATAGGGAAAATATATTGTAAATGTGTACTCTACAAATCTTATTCAAAGTTTGCAATTATTTCAACAGTTGTCTTTGAACCAAAATAATCTAATTTGGGGAAATTTTAATATCAATTTTTTACTGTGTCTGGTGGTCTTGTTATTATTATTATTATTATTAATCTGGATGGTTCCTGAGTATTTCTGAGCCATTCATGACACCTATGATTTTGAATGGTGTATGTCAATAGGATTTCTGTAGATTTTTCTTCAGTTTAGGATCATATGATGTTTTCTCATGAGTGAATTTAGGTTATGCCATTAGAGGAAGACCATCATGCATACAATGCTTTGTTCTTACAATAGAGCATATTCTGGCAGCACTTACAGACATGGTCACAAATTATGATCAGCTTCTAGTAATGGTGGAGAATCTCTAGTATCTAGAGTTAGCCTCTACTTAAGAGTAAGCAAATATTTGGGGCCTCGATCACACAGGTATAAGAAATTATGGAGGTATATGATGTTACTTGGTTCCTTCACTGGTTATTGTTGAATGATTACTTGGTTAAGTAGTGTCTGCCAAGTTGGTTCATGATGAACATAGTATTAATTTACTCTTTATATTTCATAAATATTTTGTGTGAAAATACTTTGAGAGTTTTTAAATAACTGTTTGGTCCTTAATATTTCACCCACTAGAATTAATATTTCATTGATGATTCCTCCTTGTGTCAAATTATCACTATGGTGGTAGCCAAATGATTTTTTTTCATTGATTCTACGTAAACAAATATAGTAAAACCAACCAAAAGTGGGCAAGATAAAAAAGCTTATCATTTTGGTACTCATGCCCCAGATATGGACAGCAACTGCCATTTCAAGATGATTACACATCTTTTTGATATGTTCTCATTCATCCGGGAGTACTTTTGACTGTCTTTCACAACAAGATGTTTCAATCACATTATTTATTTGCTTGTTCCAGAGCTGGAATTAGCCATTTTTTCTAGAAGTTCTATTTTTCTTTTAGAGGAGAAATATCTGACAAGTATTTGTGGTGGTTGTCATTACTATCTTTGGGGTTTTCATGTTAAGGACATTTATCATATCTATAATATAAAAATGTGTATTTTTAAAAAATATTTTTATACTTGTCAATAGTCCTTGATTTTCTTTATTAATGCACGGTGCTGAGAATCAAACCCAGTGCCTCACACATGCTAGGTGAGCACTCTGCCACTGAGGCACAACCCCATCCCAAAATGTTTATATTTCATATAAAAAACATGAAGAAGGGTCTTTTGTATATATTCTGATTTAATATGTATATATTCATTTATAAAAATATTTATACTGATAAATTACATATACACATGTAAAGAATGTTAAAGAATATTCTTATAATTAGAAATAGTTTAAATACTCTTTAAGAATTCTTTTTTTATATCTGTAAAGTAATATAGTATGTAAAAATTTTTGAAAATGAGGTGAGATTTAGAGAATATGTATTAGTTCAAATACAAAGCATATTTAAAGCACTTAGTTTGTGAACACATCTTAAGTTCATTTTGTTCTAATATTTCTAACAACTTGTCAAGTTGCAGAAAGAAGCTGCCTGCCACACTGGCTCTCTACCTGGTCACAGAAATTGTATTCATAATTAGATTTTAATTTTCATTACCAGTGGATAAGTGCGCAAATATTTGACTCTCAAATTAACCTTAATGCTGCTGGTGGATTGCTCATAGGGATACCTGTTCCAGTAACCTGTCAATATATTTAGTGATATTAAAATCATATCAATGGATATGCAAAATATTCTTCAGAGGACTACATCATGAAGACTTTAGGCTTCATGGACCAGAAGCTCTCTGTGGTCATAGCCTAAAATCTGCAATATATTATAATCAAATGTCTGATGGCATTCCAATAAAACTATATTTTCAGGGTAAGTGGGTGAGGCTCAGTGGTAGAGTACTTGTATAGCATATATGAAGTCTGAGGACAAATCTCAGCATGGCAAAAGAAAAAAAAAAAACAATAGAAAAAATTTATTTGCCAAACAGGCTACATGCTGGATTTAGTCTTGATTTGTCAGTCCAATGTGCTGCTAATGCAGTGAAACTTCAGTGGTGACCTGCATGCATGTCATTTTTTTCTATGCACAACACACTTCATATGCACTATATCATTTTTATACAAAGACTTTTTGTACATTTCAGTTTATGAAATAAGAATATTTTCTAAATTTGCATTCCTATATTTTGTTACTAAATTTGTCATTTCAATATAAGTACTTTGCATATCTGCCCTTGAAACTTATTCTGTTATCTTTTTAAAAATATTATTATTAATTGTTGATGGACTTTTATTTTACTTATTTATTTACATGCAGTGCTGAGAATCAAGACCAGTGCCTCACACATGCTAGACAAGTTCTCTGCCACTGAGCAACATCCCCAGCCCTCTGTTATCTTTAAGTATAAGAAAACTAATACTTTTCTTATCTAATAAATCAGGAAGAAATTTTAAAGGTGAGTATAGATTAAATTTTTATGAGTTCATTTCTTAATATATTTTATAGCATTTTCGGTGTCATATATGCAATTTTAAAAATTTTCAAAATGTTTCATATGATCATTATGAAAACATTGAAAACTGCAGTTAAAGAAGAACAGACATTATTATTCATTATCTCACATAGATACAATGTTTTTCAAAATGAGGGTCTGTATACACTGAATTAAAATCAACTTCCTTTTATTTTTTGTTTTACTTTATTTTATTTTTTTTTCTGGTGATATTCTGGATCTAACCTAGGAAAAGCTCTACCCTAAGCCATATCCCAAGTCTCCCATTCATTTGTGAAGCTGACTCTTGTGGTTTTCTCTTCCTGCATAACTCCAAGAATTACTTTTCCCAAAGTTACCATTGAATTTCACTTTTAACACATCTACACATAACTTCATGTAACAATTACTCATTCATCAATGAAACATTTCCACTTTGAATATCAAGAATTCCCAAGTGGCTGAATGGAGTTTAGACTCCCCACAAACAGCTTTACAAATGATGTCTCTTTCCTACACTCAAACATAAATGTATATATACAGCCCTAATACCCAGCCAAATAGTTACAGTAAAACTAATAAGAACTGGATATAAAGGGAAAAACCAAGAAAAGCATCGCTGAATGGGGAAGGAAAGCTTTTGACTTTCCCACAGATCAGCTTTTCCCCAAAGTTGACACACTGGTATGATCAGGATAAACTGCCCAATTCTCAGTTTTTTCCCTTTTGGTGTCAGAGAAAAGAGGAGAATATAGATCCAACATTGTGGATTTTCAGGGAACTCTTTTCTGTCTCCTATGACACAGAACTGGTGGCATGTTTTGATAATTAGGCACACTGAGAAAGAGAAAAAAACTAATGAACACAAAAGAACCTACAGTGCAGATACCTGGTTGCAGAATAATTTATGTACTTCTCATGGAAGCCCCCAGCTCTCTGCCTGGAAAGCTAAGTGTCTTGAGAGAATATGTCCCCAAGAAGATATACAAATGAATGGAAGTGGAAAAAATCTAATTAGAACATATGTAAAGAGAATCTATATAACAAGAAAAGTAGATTCTAGAGATGTAAATCCAGAAGTTAAAGATATCCCTCTCAGAGAATTCATGTCTAATCAACAGTTTAATGAGGAGTATAGATGAAGGAGTATGTTGTTGCAAACTTCTAATTAAAACTGCACTGAAAGTCGAAAAGAAATGAGCACCACTCTGCAAATCAGAAAACAGAACCATTTTCAGATGGCAGAACACTTAATTTTTCAATTAAAATCTTGAACCTGAGGCATGCCAGCTATTGCTGTTTATATTAAAAGGTAAGTAAATAAATATTCACTATTCAAAAACTCCTTAAATAGGAAACAAAAACATTTAAGAAAAGAAAAGAGATAAATGATGTATGTGCAAGAAAAGATTAAAAGTTCTTTATTATTAATCTTGGAATTGTTCACTTAGAAAACCTGACATATTGTAAAAAAAAATCCCCAATATCTTAAAATTGCAATAAGATATGAATAAAAGATAACTTTGGAAAATAATGACTTTATTAATGTTAGGAATTGGGAATAAATGCATTTCAGTTTCTATTATCTGAAATATGTAATAGACAATAAATTAATGGGAGTGGACCCATTTCAAATCTAGTTATTACCAGAATAGTAGTATAGTGATTGCCTACATTGAGTGTGCATGAGAGTCCCTGAAGTTGATGTTTAGCAGTTATAAAATGAAACAAATAAGTAAAAAAGGTGCCTTTATTTACAAATATGTCCATGCTTTGGATTGATCTACAGGCATTAATTTGCTGATTTTCATACTGTATCCAATTTTCTGCTGATGTAGCATCACTTTAAAGTTACATTACATACCTCTCTCACTCCTTTGTAAGCATATCTCAACTGTGTCACACAATATTTTTCAAGTGACTCTATGCAAAATTTTCAAACATTCAGATTTCTAAATGGCATTACGTAAAATATTTCTTCACTTTTATTTCTGTTTCTGAATTCAGTTACTCCACATGACCAATTTGTATATTTGAATAGTACAAAATATCCTAGAATAAGCTAATCTATGTCTACCAAAAAATATTGTCTTTGAAATATTTATTCTTCATGGAGCTTTTCTGTGCACATATGAACAAAATTTAAAAATCAGCTTATATGACATGTTAATAAGAAATATTCAAGGGGTCTTTTAGTTAATTTATATCTTTATGAATTTATTATTAACTACCTTGGTCTAATGTGGTTTCTTTGCCACATGTATGTAATGTAAAAAATAAAAAGAAACTAGTGACTGGATATAATGGTGCAGGCCTGAAATGACAGTAATAGGAGAATAAATCAGGAGGATCACAAAATCAAAGCCAGCCTCAGCAACTCAGTTTGGCACAAGGAAGGTAGTCTTGCTGAATTGGAGTGAAGAGGAGCAGTGCAAGACTGGTTGAAGTTGCCTGGTAACAGGCAAGAGCCTGCACTGCTATGCTTCAACTACATGATGAGGCCCCCGTGTAACATAAAAATACTGAGCAGCATACACACATCTTACCATGTTTTACAAAAGAGCAGAAGGATACAGCTACACATTTTTCTGGAACTCTTTACTATAGTTTACTAGGCACCAAGTGTCCCACTGCAAACTGTGTCTAAGTCTCCCCACAGCTTGCAGCTTAGTGTGCAGAATCTGCCCATCCAATAAGCTCACCTGAAGAAGATCAGTGCTGTGCATGGAGGATGGAGCAATATTTGGAAGTTTCAAAATATTATCTACTTATCTTTCAACATTATACCAAACATCAATTTATCAACATTTTATTTATATTAAGTTTATAGAGAAATTGGAAAACACATCTGGTTTTCTTTGGAGAAAACACACCTACTTCTAACCGATTTTACAACATTAATGCTGCTGCTACTCTTTTAAAGTTTTTAAGTTGGTCAGCTCCAGACTTGATAATCAGTGGTGAAGGTGACACATTGAGTTTGAACTTCACAGTTGATCCCAGAAAATACTAGCACACACTGTGGGTATTGAGAGACTCCATGGTTCCCCCTTACTTTTCTTTATTTTTCTTTTTTTAATTAGAAGTCCTTAGTTGCTTCATTAAAATAGCATGAATTGGCCTTATAATCTGAAAACTTGTTTCTGTAGCTGGACAGCTCTTGAACCTTATTCTTCAGCTGCTCAAATGCCCTTTCTACAGAAACATAGATACTTTTCTGACATCCTGCTTTTTGCTGTTGTTGCTTGTAGGATCAGAGCAGATGAATTTGAAACAAGTCTAATTTCTGTCCATCAAGAATCAATTCATCTTTCTGAGCTTGAGATACTGAACAACCAACCCCTGGCCTGGCTGCAGACTTCATCTTGCAGGAAACCCAATGTAACACCTCTGGGGCCCCTGTAACTGCAGTAAGCACCTCAAATGAGATTAAGCTCCACACTGATAGAATAGAAGCCAGAGTTTTCTGGGGTCTGTCACCATGATGGTGTAACCCTTCAGAGTGACAGGAACAACTCCTTGAACACCCTCAGTGTGCAGTGGACTGTTGACCTTGCCCTTACCCCTTATACTGTCCAGGAGGCCTGAGTGACTGATTTCTACTCAGGCAGGTTTGAGAGGCAGGCCAAGCTCATCCAAGCTGTTGCTGCACATAGGCAGAAGATTCTCCATTTTCTTTTATTCTGTGAGAGTCAATGGTTAAAAGTAAAAATAAATGTAAATTTTTCCTTTTGGAGCACTTAATGCTTCCAACTTTTTTCATTTCTTGGTTCCTCTGTGATTTTTTTGTTCTTATCTTAGGCAATTTAAATACAAAAGAGTCTTGGAGACATATTCTCATACTCATGACTTATCACTGAGTCTTCAGAAGGAATGTTCTTGCTGCTGAAATGAGAAAACTCTTATAATCTGTGATGTACAGCTCTCAGCTGGACCTCTTTTGTCAATAAATATTTTTTCTTAAATGTAACAGAATTTAATTTAGGTGTGATGTAGAATATGTGTCAGTGCTGTTAGCTAAAGAGGTGTGGTGATGAGAGCACACACTAACATCACTGATTAGAACAATGTGTAACAAAAAATGCTGATGTGCTAATCTGTCACCAAGATGCAGCAGTCCTGAGCCTTGATATTGCCAGAGGAGTCTGCAAAGGAGTAAGCAGATCCTCTGCAGGCTGCTTGGAGACATGGAATCAGAAAGTGCTATGTCACAGCTATAATGAGCTCCTAACACATTAAATCACATGAGCCTGCAGCAATAATCTAAGTTGGTGGCTCCCATGTGAGCTGCTACTAATGCCTGCATTGTTGGTGTGTCCTGTAGATACCTGGGAAACACTGGCCTCAAAGACATCATTATCATTTGGGGGATCAAAGCCCCAACTTGGGGATATGGTCTAGTGATATTTGTAGAGGTTGTGTTTTATGGATTTTGTGCCATGTTTAGGAAGTGTATTCTTAAAAAGAAAGTGGAACAGGTGTGATTACACACACACCTGGGATAAAAAAAGTGTTTTTTTTATCAGGAATCTGAGGCTGCTCTGGAGAGCAGGGAGGGCAGCAGCAAATTTCTCTTTGATGTTACTTTTTATGGGCTATAATCATGGTGGTGAATTAAGGGAAGTTGTAGTTCTGATTGGCATAGGAAGCATCCTCTGATTCTGTGGAAAGCAAGTTTGTTTATTAGGAACAGAAAAAGTTTTCCTATTGCTCAAAAGGGAGAATGGAGAAATTGACACATCCTTTATCATCTCAAGGGGAGACAAAAATACCAGCAAGTCCCTATCTCAGGGTCTGGAACATTGTCTCCTATCTCTCAATGAGAGAACATACAAAATCAGCATGTTTAATCTCTGGCTAGTTTATATTTCTTGAGAATAAAAACAGTGTTTATAAAGTGGGAATGGGGAAAAGGAAGATGGCTGGAATTATGCCAAAAATTGTCATCTGTTTTTTTTGGATGATTGCTTTTAAATCTTATAATGTTTCTGAAATATCTTGCCATTACTTTTCCTGAAAACATTTTTTTTCAAAGAGAGAGAGAGAGAGAGAGAGAGAGAGAGAGAGAGAGAGAGAGAGAGAGAATTTTAATATTTATTTTTTAGTTTTCAGCGGACACAACATATTTGTTTTGTATGTGGTGCTGAGGATCGAACCCGGATCGCACGCATGCCAGGCAAGTGTGCTACCACTTGAGCCACATCCCCAGCCTTGGAAGCATTTTTTTTTATTTTTTATTATCACAATATTTACAAAATTTTTTGTTCATATTTATGATTTGAAAAAGATTTTCAGTTTTCTGACATTGCTTAATAAAAATATTTTTAAATAGGACAGTCAATTTATGGGTCTAGAACACTTAAATCTATTTTACCTGGGTGTATTGGTTGTAATCATCTAAATGAAATTACATAACCAGCACAATAACTGTTTTTTAATGTAACAGAATTTAAAAATTGATTTTTTTTATAATTTCATTGAAACTCTGAAAAGCCAACCTAGAGAAACATGAATTGCTACAAATACCATTTGACTAGAGAGTAGCTAATTGCAAACTGATTCAAGATTAAACTTACAAAAATAAAAGAACAAACTCCAGAAACACGAAAAAAAAGATACTTTTGTGTACATTGTTAATCTTGATTTCTCACAAACTGTTATATCCAACAATTAAAAATTAGAGCAGTAACTTGATGATCTTATTATATGCAATTAATACTAAAGCTGATTTAAAATGAACACTGTTTCAGAGTTGCCTTTGTAATCTCCAATTCTTACCTTTTATGCTTCATCATCTTATAAGTTATTTCAATTGCATTGTATATAATTGCCAGTTATAAGTGATGAGTCCTGCTTCACCACATGTTGAAGTTTGATACATTAGAGAAGCATGTGGAGGCAAGCATATGAAGCAGGGCTTATATAAAAATGGGTAACATAGACTTCACCCATGAGGGAGAAGGGGGCCATAGCTAGTATCATGATATCCCAAGATGCGAGGTGTTCTGTCCTTTTTATATGTCCTAAGCTTCCTTTGTTCTCCCGCTTTCCCCCCTTATCTTTCTCCTTCCTGATTACTTGACTAGGGGCAGGAATGCTCAGTGGGATGGCCCAAAGGTGAGAAACAGGTGAACTGAAGGGGGGAAAGCAAGACAAGTAGCCAAGGACACATTAACAACCTTAGAGCTCCCTTTAGGGAGAGGACATTCCTGGGGCAGGTTATGTTGGCAACCTGGAGCAGATTGGAGCAGGGGAAAGTTCTTGATAATATCTCTCAGGGGACAAGTCTTCAACTTCCCAGATTCACTGAAAATTGGCCTCCTTGACTGATCTAACTCAATTTACCTGTTTACACTGATTGCTTGTCTAATTCTGGCTTCAGTTAAATATGCCTATAAAAACATGTTTTTGACATGCTGTAAACAAGTCTTAAAAAATATGAAACTGGAAACTACCAGTGATGTATAAAGCAATATTAAATAAAATTCGCAAATATTTTTTAAAAGTTAAAGTTAGAAGCTGATGTGTAGCTCTGTGTTAGCCCTGGGTCCAATCCCCTGCAGGGAAATATGGGAAATTATAAATTGTGCAGTGTAACTAGCATTTGGCTTCAAACCTGCCAAAGTCAATAACAGGGACTTAAAATCTAGAGATTAGTATTATCATTAATTTCTGTAGTTCACCAGTTCAAGCTTAGTTTTCATTCAGAGTTTGCAAAACTAATGGTGAAATATTTATCTTCATAGGATTTGGATCTTTATTTTCATAAATTACCATAGTAGGGGCACAGGATAAAGCAGCACTTTCAGACAGAAAATAGATGCAAGTACACAAACAGCCCCATTGGTTACATAGTCAGCTTCTCAGGTTGCAGATGGTGTTTTTCTTATTTTTTTTTTTTATCTCCCTGCTGTTATTGGCTGAAACTTTCTGTCAGTTAGGAGCATTCTCCTAGCTAGAATTTCAGTCCTCTAAATAGTACAAGAGATTACAAATGGTGGTTAATTTCAAAGTAGCCCTGAGGAAAGAAGAACCAGAGAAGGAGCAGGTGTGCCCAAAAGAAGTGGAACAATGCTAAGCTCTTATAGAATTTTAAACAACTCAGGATCTTTTGCTTAAGGGAGTAAGAGCCTGTGAAGCTTCCAGTCAAATGGCATAAAGGCCCATTGGTATGCAAAACAGCATCCCACTAGAAAAGGACAAGGTGTGTGCACCTGACTTCATCACACACATCAGCCACAGCAAAAACTTGCAGATTCCTTGGGAGACAAGACTCAGCAACAACTCTATTGCTAGTTAAGCATCATGTGAGAGAAGTCACCATCATTTTTCTGAGGCTGTGGTCACTCCTCCTGGTTTGGCCAGGTTTAAATGTTTGTTTTCTCTCTCAGAAGCTTAGGGGGCAGCTGGTCCTCCATATTTGCAGGTTCTACACTCTCATATTCAATTACACTTAGCTGCAACATATTATAAAATGCTGCAGTCTGGCTGGGCACAAATTCTGAGCCACTCAAGCAGGAACAAACATTATTTCCGAACTCCCGTGAATGCCACGCACGCAGCCTTCTCCCAGGACACACCACACACCAACCGGAAATCCGTCCTCTGGAAATCCCTCCTCTGGCACTTCCCCAACCAACTCGAACTCCCCAGTAATCCCCGGAGAACTCCAAAGTTGCAGGCCCAGGCGGACAGCAGGGGTCTAATATACAATTGAATACACAGCTTAACATTATCATCATCATCTCAATGGCTTGCTGGCTTCACCTCTCAACCACTCCGTTCTGGCAAAAGTGCCATGCATCATCCCGACTCGCCTGTGGCCCTCAACATCTCCCCCTTTCTGTTTAATTAAACAACAAGCAATGTGGCTTAGGGACCGAGA
Source organism: Spermophilus citellus (assembly GCF_964194105.1). NCBI lineage: Eukaryota > Metazoa > Chordata > Mammalia > Rodentia > Sciuridae > Spermophilus > Spermophilus citellus. The sequence continues at coordinate 21,078,105 of NC_138193.1, forward strand.
CTGTTAGGTTGTCCAATACTACATATGGTCCTTACCCGTCATCAGATGAGCTGACCTCAAGGCGTTGGCCTCCTGTCTTAGGTTAGTATCATTACAATTGGATTTTACCCATCACTGACTACCGGTCCAGCATACAGCCATACTTGTGGATAGGCCTTTGCACCAGCGTGGGGGGGTGAGGTTCTTTGCTTCACCTCTGTTGGCCCCCAAATTTGGCCTTGGTGCCAGTAGGGGGGTGAGGTTCTTTGCCTCACCTTTGTTGGCCCACAAATTTGGCCTTGATGCCAGTGTGGGGGGGTGAGGTTCTTTGCTTTACCTCTGTTGGCCCCCAAATTTTAGCTGAACGACCGTCACAAGCAGAAGGGAGGAGGATACAGAAATGCCATGACACCAAGCCAAATGATGGCTCCTTTGGAAAAATTGTACCACCGGTGACACCAGCAGCAAAGATACTCCAGCACTACCACAATTTGCTGCACCAACAGATAGTTCACAATGCATACAAGTGATACAAAGTCCAGGCAAGTTCTGCAAGCAGTTCAAAGCAGGGGAATCTGTTAATATGTTCATTTCCTCCCAAAGTAAATTGACTCCTTGATTGAGCATCACTTGTTGAGTTACATTATTCATTGATACATCAGTTTATACAGTTTGTTTTGATAGCTATCACAGAAGCTATAGTTTGGTTTTATCTTTGTCTGGGATGAAGATAGGAATTCTGACAATGATGGCTAAAAAAATTATGTAACATTCCAGCAGGCACTAAAAGAAAACAATTTTCTAAACAATTTAGTATCCTGAATAGAATTAGATATATTGAAAAGGAAAGGTGAAAGTAAACAAACTGATCTGTTAACCTCCTTATTTGTTCACATATTAAAACAATCCTCAACAACTGTTTACCCAATTTAAATTAAACCATTTAAATCATGTGAATAATAAAAATATTTGGAACCATTTTTTCATGAGCGCTCCTCAAATATGATATATAGACATACGCACATACAGACATACAACACAAAACACAAGTGTGCACACATAACATACAACACATAAGACAATAGTAAAGGCCTTGTAGCTTTACACAGGTGAAATCTCCATAGCAATGTATAAAAAATACACAGTCAAAACATAAAAATGATCAGAAAAACATTAACCTAGGTCTGTATGAGCTGAAAAAATAAAATAGAACTTTATGATGTGGGAAAAGGCAAAAATAAAATAGATATTGAAAAAGACATCCTCATTACCACCTGGGTTTGACTCTTTTTTGGATATTCCATCCTTTTTTCTGTAACTTGCATAATGGGTCTGAAGGTATTCCCACACACAAGCCCCAAGGTTTTTACATTTGAAATAGGCTATAGTGGTGTTCATTATTCATTAGCCTCCAGGTGTGGAAGAACCACAGATGTAAGAATAGCCAAGCTGGAGCTCTGGATATCAGCTGTTATGGATTTGAGTCAAATCATCTTCTTTTTGGTCTGCATAAATCGCTTTGGTTAGTCTCTCTGGAATCCACATCAGCTGCTGTTCTCCCTGTGGAAACACACAAACAGAAACCCAACTCCAGACAATCACTGGGTCGAGACCTTTCCATTTTCCTGTTAAAATATCCTTCCAAAGTATCTTAGGCTTATGTACATTTTTTGGATACATATGTCTTTCCACAGCACTAAGCCCTGATGAATCCAAATTTAAAAAGTTTAGAGTAAAAAGGGTTATTTTAAGGTTATCTTTGGGGGATATATATACCCCTTTCCAGCTCCCTCTTTTTGCTTTAATAAGTACATTTTAATAGTTTGATGAGCTCTTTCAACTATGCCTTATCCCTGTGGATAGTATGGTATTCCTGTTATATGAGTAATGCCAAATGATGAGCAAAATTGTTTAAAAGAGGTAGAAGTATACCAGGACAATTATCTGCTTTTAACAGTTTTGGAATGCCCACAGTGGCAAAATTTTGTAAGCAATGAGCTATAATATCTTTAGTTTTGTCTCCAACATGAAGGGAGCCCATTAAAAATTGGGAAGACGTATCAACTGTAACATGCAAATATTTTAATTTTCCAAATTCTGGCAAGTGTGTGACATCCATCTGCCAAATATGGTTAGATATCAATCCACTAGGATTGACTCCAAGATTAACTTGTGGTAAAAAGGTCACACAATTTTGACATTGTTTTATTATTTGTCTAGCTTGTTCCTTAGTTATTTTAAAATGCTTTTGTAAAGTATTAGCATTGACATGGAACCTTTTATGAAAATTTATAGCTTCTTATATTGTAGAGAAAATATGTATGTCATGTGAAATTTTATCTGCTAAATCATTGCCTAAAGTAAGGGCTCTAGGCAATCCTGTATGTGCCCTGATATGTCCTATAAAGAATGGATCTTTTCTGTCCCAGATTAGAGTTGTATAGTGGAAAACAAGGAAAAAACAGTAGAGGAAGGAGAAACCATACCAGCATCTTCAAGGGATACTATAGCATTAACTATATACTGACTCTCAGAAAATACATTGAATACAGAATCTTTAAACATCACAAAAGCTCACAATACTGCATTAAGCTCTACTTTTGAGCTGATTGTTTGGGGACTAAAAATGTAAAAGTTTGATCAGGGGTATCTACTGCTGCTGTACCATTATTTGACCCATCAGTGAATATATTTGGAGCATTCATGATAGGTGTTTTTCTTGTCATTTTTGGATAAGAAGACCAAAAAGACAGCAAAGGGTTAGATGGTAAGTGGTTATCAAATGAAACATTACATTTGCACATGATTATTGCCCAAGTATTTAACTCATTAGCTAACTCATCAATTTGATCCATAGTATATGGAGTAATAATTTTATTGGGAGAAATTCCAAACACTCCATTTTCTGCTTTTATTCCTTTGAGTATTAATTGTCCTACAGCCTCAGGATACCTAATAAGAATAGTGTTAGGAGAATAAGATAAATGTATCCACAATAATGGAGCTTCTTGCCAAAATACTCCTGTAGGAATATTTTTTGTTGGTAGTACAATAAATAATCAAGGCAAACTTATATCAATTCTATCTAAATGCATATTTTCCATATATGTTTCAATAATTTTTAATGCCTTTCTTGCTTCAGGTATTAACATGCAGGGTGAATTTGGTTCTGATGGTCCTTTTAGGATATCAAATAAAGGTCCCAACTGTCCTGTTGATATGCCTAGATAAGGCCTTATCCACTTACCCTCTTGCTCAGCCCAGAGACACTCACTAGTTGGTCTAGTGATTCTCCTCAACCTCTGCTGGAGGGCGGTCAGACACTGTTGTAGTCTTTTTAAAATTTTAGTCCTCTAAAAGATACATAGTATTACCTCAATGTGATTTTTAAAAATTTTTTTTAGTTGTATATATACACAATGCCTTTATTTTATTTATTTATTTTTATGCGGTTCTAAGGATTGAACCCAGTTACTTATATGTGCAAGGCAAGTGCTATGCCACCGAGTCACAACCCCAGCCTCACATTGTGATTTTAATTTGCATTTTCCTATTGGCTGATGATGATGTTGAGCATATTTTATGTGCTTATTTGCCATTCCTTGGTAAAGTGTCAAATCTTGTATGTTATTATTTATTGAGGTATTTTTTATTATGTTTTAAGAGTTCTTTATATATTCTAGATACAAATTCTTTATTAGATTTATAATATTTTGTCCCAGTTTGACATTTTTTACATTCCCTTAGCAGTGTCTTTCAAAGAACAGATGTTCTTAATTTTGATGAAATTTAACTTATGAGTAAATATTTTGCCCTTTTGGCATCATATCTAAGAACTCTTTGCCTAACCCCAAGTCACAGAAGTTAGCTCCTGTTTCTTTGAGGAGCTTTATTGTTTTAGGTTTTACACTTAGGTATATGACCCATTTTGAGTTAATTTCTGTATGTGATGCAAGGCAGGGGTCAAAATTCATTATTTTTGTATATGGGTATTTAGTTCCAGCACAATTTGTTAAAAATGAACATTGTCTCTTTGCTGAATTGCCTTTGTCCCATTGTCAAAATAAATTTTCTGTGTACATGGGTCTATTTTGGCCTCTATTTTGTACCATGATCTACTTGTTTATCTTTATATCAGTACCACATTGTCTTAATTACTACAGCTTTGCAATAGTTGCAAAGTTCTTTGGATTGTTCTGGGTCCTTTGCATATCCATTGGAAGTTTATAATCAGCTTACCTGTTTATACAAAACAGCCTGCTTGTATTCTGAGATATTGGATCTATGAATCAACTTGGCAAAAATTTACTTCTTAACATCATTGAGTCTTCCAATAAATGAACATGTTATTTCTTCCCATTTGTTTAGATTTTCTTTAATTTCTCTCAGCAATCATTTAAAGTAGAAGTCTTGCATATCTATTTCAAATTTGTCTTCAATATTTGACATTTTTGGTGTTATTATAGTATGTTTAAAAAACTCAATATAAAATTTTTTCTTACTAGCATAGAACAACAATTCAGTTTTGTATCTAGCTCTTGTATCATGCAGCTTTACCAAACTCACCTTCTAGCAGTAACTTTTTGGGGGGTATATTTCATTGGATTTTTCTATATCGATAATCTCATAATTTAAACATATAGTTTGAAATCTTTCTTACTCTCTTGAATGTCACTCTTTTTTTTTTTTTTTTACCTTATTCAACTAAGCAGAATATCTGGTATATTGTTGGATAGAAATGATAGGAGTTGTCATCCTTGTCTTGTTCCTTTTATTAAAAGTAAAACATTCAATCTTTTTTTATTATGTGTGCTGTTAACTGTAGGGTATTTTTGTGGATTTCTTTTTTCACAATGAGAATGTTCTATTCCTAAGGTTTTTATTGTTGTTGTTTTTTGAACTATGAATGGATATTGAATTGTTATTTTTTGTTTGCTGATATAATGATGTGCATTGTGTTTTGCATGGCAAACCAGCTTTGCAATATTAGCATAAATCTCATTTAGTCATGAGCTATTATTAATATTAATAATTAAAACTTTAAATGTTATTGTATTTAATTCATTAAAATTTTGCTTGGGAACTGGATGTGGTGGCATATGCTTGTAATACCAGCTACTCTGAGACAGAAGATCACAAGTTCAAGGCTAGGCTGGGTAATTCAGTGAGACCCTGTATCGAAATAAAAAGGGCTGAGGATGTGGCATTATCCTAGCCACATTAGAGCATTAGCTTAGCATGTGTGAAGCCCTGGGTTCTATCTCTTTTTACAACTCCCCATCCCCCACAATTTTGTATAAGATTTTGCACATGTGTTTATGAGATGTATCACAACCTCTTGTAATGTCATTGTCTGGCTTTGATAGCAGGTTAATGTTGGCCTCAGAATAAGTTAGGAAGTATTTCCTCCTCTTCAGTTTTCTTATAGAATTGGTATAATTTTTTCCTCTAAATGTTTGTTCGAATTTTCCAGTGAAGCTATCTGGATCTGAAAAAAAATTTAAGGGAAGATTTTCAAGCTACAAATTCTTTTAAATCTAAACCTGGACTACTCAATTGAGGTTTTCTTTGTAGATGAGTTTGGTGGTATCTTTCTAGAAATTTGTTCTCTTCATTTAGGTTGATGGATTTATTGGCATATGTTCTTTTTATATCTCTCAAACTATTGTGATATCATCTTTTCTTTTCTTATATTAGTAATATGTATATTCTCTCTTTTATTCCTCATTAGCCCAACTGGAGGTTTACCACTTTTTTCTGTCTTTTCAAAGAATCAGTGGTCTTTGTTTCTTTGTTTCTTTTTTCTTTTTCTTTTTTTTTTTTTGGTGTTTGGGTCAAGCCAGGGCCTTACACATGCTGAGCACACACTGTACTACTGAGCTATACCCCAGCCCAAGAATCAGCATTTAATTAGTTTATTTTTCTCTATTTTTTCCTGTTTTTTTTTTTAAATTTATTGAACTTTCTGCTCTTTCTTTATTACTTTAATTTCTCATTTACTCTCTGCATATGATTTAATTATTTCTTTTGCCATATTTTAAAATTTTATACATATAGTGTGGTTCTTTGAAGATCATGATTTAAATTGTTTCTTCCCTGAGGCATATGAAGATAATGAGGCACAGAGAAGTTAAAACAGGCAGACAGTTAAGATGCATAGCCTATGTTCTTTTTCTTCCAGTTTAATAAATATAATAGAGGAAGTAAATATCATGGAAAATATAGAGAGCCAGTGCTTAGCTTGTGATGAGGGGAATTAAGAGGACCTAGGAAGGCTAGGGCTGTAGCTCAGTGTTAAAGTGCTTGCCTCACACATATGAGGCACTAGGTTTGATCCTCAGCACCACATAAAAATAAATAAATAAAGATTAAAAAAAAGAGAACCTAGGATAAAATGATGTATGAGGTACTTACTTTGTTGAAATCTGTGGAAAAAATTTCTTGAGAGCAATTCCTAAGTGTTACATTTTTCTCATTTTCTTTTGCTTTTTTGCAGTGCCAGGGATTGAACTCAGGGATGCTCTGCCACTGAGCTACATCCCCAGCCCATTTTATTTTGGAGCAGGGTCTCAGTTGCTGAAGTTGGCCTTGAACTTATGATTCTACTACCTCTGTCTCCCAAGCAGCTGGGATTATAGGCATGTACCTGTGTGCCCAGTTTTCAGGTGTTAGTTTTTTTTTTTTTTTATTTTTTCAAATGTAGATGGACACAATATATTTATTTTATTTATTTATTTTTATGTAGTGCTGAGAATCAAACCAAATGCCTCCACGCATGCTAGGCAAGTACTCTACTGCTGAGGTATAACCAAAGCTCCAGGTGTTAGTTCTTAAAGTTTTTTTTTTTTTTTTTTTTTTTTTTTTTTTTAACTTAGGTCACAGATACCACTCTCTGTTGCTGTCTTGTAAAAATGAATTAGAATAGGAAGAAGTAATTCTGAACACAGCTAATATTTCCTTAGACTTAATGAACAAATCTACTTTTTGTATATATTAACAAATCTTTTTATTTCTATTAATGTGTACTTTTTATTTCTATTTGTGGTGGTTGTGGTAACTATAACTAACAGTGTTGGCTGGTTTCTTTGTCAAGATATGGAATAGGAGGAAAATTAAAGGGGTAGAAAAGGAGAGATTTATCTACTGTGTAATTTACATATATTATATAATTATAATCTTATATTTTAGTTTTCCACTTTTTTGTAAAATATCTGAGTCTTGTTTTATGTATTCAATAAAATTTTAAAGTGTATGTTCAGGTGTTTTTTTTTTTTTTTTTTTTTTTTTTTTTTTTTTTTTTTTTTTTTTACTTTTAAGTGCTCCAAGATGTATTTCATGAGCTCTTTATGCTGGCCTGATATCTATATTTATACCTCAGCCTTATTTGATGTTGTAAATCTTGACATGTTGTCCCAATAATATTCTAGGTCTAGATTGAAAGTGATGTGTGGGTGCAGTGCCATTGCCCAGTGTGCTTCAATTAATTCTGCTGTGAGAAATTGCCTGTGGGAAACCCACCTGAAATTGCCAATTCAGTAATCTCTTACATTTTAAGGCTTGTCTTGAAAAAAAAAAAGAACTCTTGAAACCACAGTTATTCATACTTAAAATGTGAATGGAGTAATGTATTTTAACTTGGTAAATGTATTAACATTTTAAAACAATAAAATTCATATATAAGAGGATATCAAATTATTTATAAAAGTTAAGAATAATTTTTAATTTGATGGATTTGTCTAAAAATTAATTAATAGTTTTGAATGCTGAGTCTCCTGCATTAAAACAATTATAATTCCTACAGTAAAAAGTCACAAGCCACAGAAATCTGAATGGTGATATCATTGTATGGTTCTGAAATGGGAATTGCCATCAAACATTTATCATTCCCTGTGACTTAAGAATTGTCCCATGTCATTATGTGGTTAGAAGTGTGCCCCACTCCCCCTTAAAAAATAGTTGGGACATGTTCAGATGATTGATGAGAAGTGAGGAAACATGGTACCTACAGAAAAATGGTCTCCAGAGAATCATTTTGACTTTTGAATTCTTTCTCAGTTTTGATCCTTCTGTCCAGGGAGTGGTGACCTTTCTTTTTAACAAAGACCTCTTGTTTCTTACAGGACCACGTACAGCTCACCCATGGCATATGATTATAAATTTTTTCTTCTATTTGATTTAAATTGTCACTAACATGTTATAATTTATGAAGTGTCACAAAGAGGTATATAGTATCAAGACTATATATGTGCGTGTATATGTAGGAAGGTTGCAGGGAGCATAACCCTGTTCATTTTATAATTTTGTTGCAGATCTGCATCTAAACAAGGCAAGTTTTGCATCTAAACAAAGGTTGGAATATAAAGTCCAAAAATGGTGTGAGGTACCTGGGTGTTTCTTCCTAACTCTCAGGAGGTTAGGAACTTGGAATAAATACTATTGAATGTCTGACATAGTGCTAGCTACCTAGTAGGCAGTCACTAAACATTTTTTAAAGTAAATCATGGTTGTTTAACAAACTTTTGCAACTGTGGAGACCTCAAAATTTATGTAAGACAAAAATCTCTTTTCCTTTGGACTCTGTGTCTAAGTGTGTCTTGGAGACACTGAGGCAGGAAGGGCACAATCACACTGGATTCCATCCCACCTTGGCCTCTTGGTCCAGCAAAGTCAACGTCTAGAGAAACCTAAACCACATCATAGAGTTTACCAATTCTACCTTATTCCTGCCTTCAGGGCTCTTTTCACATCCTAAGCAAAAAATGTCTCTTTCTCCCTTAATTCCTTCCTGTTCCTAAGGTCAGTAATAAAAAAAAAAAATACACTCCATAGGAGACACAAGAAAAGCCTTTCTTGTATCATGAAAAAAGCAATAAGTCACTCCTCACAGGAGAGTATTCTGGTTGTGTCCTTTATGTTTCTGGAAAACTCATATTCTGCTCTGGCCCATCTGTGCTGCTTTCAACTGAACTGGGACAATGGGCACACCTGGCCTGTGATGAGTGACTGAGAGAAGCTTTCCTGCAGCTGTGCCCAGCCTTCCCAGCCCTGCTGATTTGCATGTGCCCACAGCACAGCCCACTGCCCTGAGGACTTCTTAAGCGGCTACTCACACCCTGTGCAGGAGTCAGTCCTAGGCAGGACACAGCATGGCCATGAGGGCCCCTGCTCATCTCTCAGGGGTCGTGTTGCTCTAGCTTCCAGGTAAGAAGGGACAGCACTGAGAATTTGCTCAGGCCAAATTGGTCAGTGGCAAGTCCTGTAATCTAATTGTGTTGATATTTACTTTATTTAATTATTGTTTCTAATGTCAAGTTCCAGATGTGACATCCAGATGACCCAGTCTCCTTTATCCCAATCTGTATCTCAAGGAGATTGATCACCATCAACGGGGGTGGGGGTGGGGGGGCAGTCAGAGGATTAGCTCTACTTTACATTGATATCAGCAGAAACCATGGCAAGCTCCCAAGCTCCTCATAAGATATGCAAACACTTTGGAATCTGGGATACCCTCAAGGTTCACTGGCAATGTATCTGGGACAGATTTAACTCACCATCAGCAGCCTGGAGCCTGAAGATGTTGACACTTATTTCTGTCAACAAGGTAACAGTTTCCCACCCACAGTGATACAGGCCATGATAAAAAACTCCCAGGGAAGCAAAAGTGTGAGACTGGGCTACCCCAGCTGCTCCTCCTGCTGCCCCCACCTGCTGAGGGCACTGCTCAGAGGCAGCCAAGGTCACTGGGTGGTTTGGTGGAAGGGCCCAGGGAGGCTCCTCTGTGGCATTACTCATTTTCTTCCTCCTCAGCTTCAAAAACACAGACGTGACAATGTGCCAACTGATGGAATTAAGTGGACATCAGTGCACCTGCCAGGGGTGGGGGTGGGGTTATGGCATAAGACACAGGGATCAACAGAGCTTGAAGAAAGCATTTGTTTTTTCCCATATTTATTGGCTTCAACATTCATGGTATGCTGGATATGATTAATTTAGAATGGTAGAAGAGGCTGTCCCTTCCTCCACAATCATCTGTGGGCTCAACATGGCCCCATGAAGCTAATGGATGGACTGACCTGTGATGCAGCCAGAACTGAGGACTTCAGGCCAGTTCTCTGTGTGACCATTACCTGCGATCTCCTGATACATCCCAATGGTTCTGTGATGACGAGGCGGGGAATAGGGCCATTTCCTGTCAAAGCAAAACACTGGATACATGAGTTTCTCTGAAATGAAGGGGTGTTTGGAACTTTTACAGTTGTTTCTCTGATCATCACCATCTTCTGGGACAAGTTCCTGCAGGGAGCAGTAGTGAGGCTCCAGAGCAGCAGGAAACCTGTCCAGGGGACATGGTGTTATTGTAAAGGAATTTGGGGAAGGAAAGTATGGGGGCACCTTGCTGGAAACTACACTTGAAAGAAGATCCTAGTTGTGAAAGAATAGGAATGAGGACTAGGTGCCTGGATTTGATCTTCTCATTCATGGGTACCAGGATCAAGGTGCTCCACATCCAGGCAGAGGAAGTACAACACCAGCAGGTTCCCCTGTGACCAGGGCTGAAGCTTTGGACACCTGCAGATCAGACTCACATTGCTCAACCACATATCCTCATGGCTCCAAGACAGAATGGACAGGCTCTAGCTTCCCAGCTCTTCCCGATGGTGGACACCATGACTCAGTGACTGAGGAGTAAAGGAGAAACACTGTATTTGATTTTATGAATACTGCTGATGATATTCAGAAACTAAATAGGCAGGAATCCTCTGCCTTTTAGTCACATTTATTGTCTCACAATCAAGAGTTTACTTGAGTTTTAGATCAGATTTTGGACTAGGACTTTTGCATAAGCAGGAATTGTTAAGATTATGGGGACTCTTGCAGGGAGATTAAATGTATTTTTCATGGTTAGATGGACATGAGTTTCAGGGGTACAGGGGCTGAATACTATTGTTTGAACATAAAGTGACCCTGAAACTCAAGTTAGTGCAGAAATTTTCAGATATGAAATGATGAGATTATGAAAATGGTAACCTCAGCAGTGGATTACTCCACTTGGTAGATTTATAATTGGATGGACTAACTGGGTGGTGACTTAGGGCATACTGGGCAATCCTTGAGGAAGTTAGGCCACATGTCCTTGAGATGTTTACCTTGTCCCTGTGGCTTCTTAGGAACCATGAGATGAGCAGCTTCTCTTCTCCATGCCCGTCTGCATTGGGCCACTTTGGACCAGAGGAAGGGAATCAAATCAGACAACCATGAATTGAACCAAACCTCTGAAGGTGTGAGCCCAAGCCAACATGTCCTCAAAAGAAAGAAAGAAAAGTGAAAAATGTTTAACTCTTCCATGAGTGTTGTCCAGTCCAAGCCTCAAACCTCATTCAGCTAACTCAGGTCCTGAGCTCCTTCCTATGGCCATGTCCACAGGTTCACATGCTTCTCTCACCCCAGCCCAGGCCTTCTCTTTTGGGTGGCCTCCAACCTCAGCTGCCCCAAGCTCAACAAGTTTCCACACTAATGAGGTTGGAAGTTGCTTTAGTCAGATTTTCCACTACTGGAACCAGAAACCTGACAAGAACAATAGGTGGACAAGTTTATTTGGGGCTCACTGTTCCGAGGTCTCAGTTAATAGTCAGCCAAGTGCATTGCTCTGGGCCCCAGCTGAGGCAGAACATCCTGGAAGAAAGGTTACAGGGAGAAATGCCACTTTGGATGAGGTACCACTAAGCCAAGAGAGAGGCACTGCACATAAGGGGCAAAATCTATCACTCAAAGGCACGCCCCCAATGACCAGCCTTCAGCTACACCTTGCCTTCCCACAGTAACCCCCTAGTTAAACTTCAGGGGATGAATGCACTGATTAGAGATTAGGTGACAACTCATAATCTAATTATTTCATCTCTAAACATTCTTGCATTGTCATACACATGAGCTTTTGGGGGGCATCTTATATCCACATCATAACATTGTGCCCTGACCCCACAGGTGGGCTCATGCCCACCTCACAATGTGAAATACATTTAGGCCATTGCAGGAGTTTGCATATGCTTAACATTCCTGGGTTGCTCAAGTCCAAGTTCAATGAAAACTAAGAGTGTGATCCCCTGTACAAATCAAAATCATGTTAAATATATCTAATATACAAAATCACCAAGTAAGCATTTCCATTCAAAGGAAGAAAAATTTAAAAAGGAAAAAAGTCCCAGGGCATACAAAGAAGGAATGGGACCAGTATACCAATATCCAGCTGGGAAAATTCGTCCTGTATCCCCACATCAAGCACAGGGCACATGGCACTCTGATATTCTCTCCAAAGGGCTGTGGAGCTCCACAGATGGCTTTGTGGGTGAAACCCACATGCCTTCTCTCTGGTCTTGTTTCTGCTTGATCCTGTAGCTCTTCTCAGCAGATGTTCTGTGTTACTGGCATCTCTCAGTCTGAGGGATCTCCAATGGGCCTTCCACTCTTTTCAGTTTCCCAAACATTGCCCTCTCAGAGGCACCCCACAGGGACTCTGATCTTGGCACACTTAGTCTGGCCTCCCAGGATGTCCTTTGAAATCAGGTGGAAGATTCCACAAACCCCCAGCTCATTCCTCCTGCATTCTTGTAGAACCAGCACTGTCATGTCACATGACTAAATCCATCAGGGTCCCTCCAAGTGAATTTGGGGAATAAATAAAAACACATACACAGTATATTTTCTTTGGGTTCCGTGACTGCTCCTCAGCAGCAGCTCCCACAAGGTGGGTAAGTAGGCAAGAAAGAGAGCTGGGAGGGGGTGCTGAACACTTTTATTGGGAGAAGCCATTCAAATAAGGCAAGGAGTCAGGTTTACAAAGGACAGGTGAAGGTAACTCAACCCCCGTGGGTGATGCCTATACCTGGAGCCATGCCTCATTATCTGAGTGGGCAACACCAATTTACTGCAACCTGGCACTGCCAAGCCAGACTGAAGGAAATAATTGGTCAGAACCTGGTGCATCAGGACTTGAAGGCATCTGCATCCAGGGTAGCTCTGACCCAGCACCACAGGGTTGATGCCAACATCCGCCACCATCTTGAAGAGTAACCAAGTCTCCAGGAGCCATGGCTGAGGCGGTTTCTGAGTGTCTAGGGAGGTGACATGGTGAAACAACTCCCTTCACCATCCCAACCCCTATGCAAATAGTCTGATTTCTATATTCCAAAAAAGTTGTATGGAAAATGTGTTTGACAGATTCTCATTAAAGTAATAATCAAAACCATAATATTCATTCTTTTACTCAATAAAAAATAATGCTGGGCTGGGATTCTGGCTCAGTGGTAGAGCTCTGGCCTAGCAAGTGAAAGGCTCTGGGTTTGATACTTAGCACAACATATAAATAAATAAAAAAAAGGTATTGTGTCTGACTACAACTAAAAAATAAACATTAAAAAGAATGCTGCTCTGCCACCGTGATTTGGGTGGCGGCGGGCTCCCCGGGAGTTGAGTTGCATGAGAGAAGTGGGACCCTGACCGTGACAAGAGAAAGAAGAACCAGTTCAGATTTCAGAGCTCACTTAGAATCACAGTGAAGCATACTGGACTCAAAATATATTATCAAAGACCATTTCCTGCCACAACTAAAATGCCAGAAAAACCGGGGAGCCATAAACACTGTTGGAAGAAAATGCACTCTCACAGCTATGACTTTCCAGTTATTTTCCAGCAATTTTTATGGGGAACAGGGAACAAAGATCTGTAATTGGTCCAGTAGAAGACTTCAGAAGGAAAGCAAAGAACTTTAGGGATCTGGTATGGCATGGGAGACTCACTAGAAAATTCCTTGGGGTTATCTTTATGCTTCTTAACCAATGTACTTCATGCCAACTTGACAGCCGCAGAAATCAAAAGGTGATCTGCCTGCCTCATGTCTGAGATGAGCACCACCACAATTACTTTGTCCCCCAAGAAACTGCAGAGAATAGAACAGAAATAACACAAATTGAAGTTGTATCATTTTGCAAGTTTGGATGTGATGTACTATTTGTTATTGCAAATATTGGTTCTTCTGCAAAAATAAGAAGCAGTATCAAACAACTTCAGAAGAGAGTTAACACATTTGTGACATATATTGGTAATCAGATCTTAAGGATTCTGCCATTTTATTAATTGGTTTGTGTTCTATCCTATTGCCAATTTGCTCAGCAATCAATCATGAGTTAGCTAATTTGTATATGGAATAGCAAACAAAAGTTTCACTGAAGAAGTAGTTGATTGAGGGTACATTGATGGTTTCCATTTATATACAAGCAACTACATGTACCACTATCTGACTTAAACAATTCATGAATAGTACAGTTTTACTTCATCTTGTTGCCAATGAAATTTCTGCTTTGTTGAAGGCTTCAGAAAATGTCAAAAACTAATTGGAGGGCTAGGGTTGTGGCTCAAAGGTAGAGTGCTTGCCTACCATGTGTGAGGCACTGGGTTCAATCCTTAGAACCACATAAAAATAAAATAAAGATATTGTGTCAACCTATAACTAAAAAAATAAATATTTAAAAATGCTTACACCCAGGACAATATTGTCTTATTGATGGTTAAGGAAACAATCTATTATACACTGTTAGGTTACTCTAAGGTGGTGATTTCCATATTTAACATAAACATATTTCACATCTGTAAGTGGATAACGAAGAAAATATAATTTATGAGAAAGTGTTTGCAGCACAAGTCTTCATACTGCACTTGAACCCCTGAGCATGAGTGTGAACCGATATATCCAAAATTCTGTTGTCATTTGCACATGTGTCTGTCCTGGAGCTGTCACCCACTATCCTGAGTAGGATGCTCACCAGGCCCTGCAGGTGCAGCAGCCACAGCACCAGCCCCCATGGAGGGCAGCCTTCAGGTTCAGAAGGAGCAGCTGCAGAGCCCAGGAGATGCTGGACACCAGGCTGGGCTCAGGGGTACAGTGCAGAGCCTTGGAGGAGGACAGGCAGGAATGAGCCAAAGCATGAACACTTGTGTGCAAATTCCATTCAGTGCATGATCGGGATGTTCACAGAGACCCTTCTGCCCTCATTGCTGAGGGCTCAGGCCCTATAGGCCCTCAAGGGAGTAGCCACATTGTCCTCCCCAGAAGAGCCACTGAGGTACAATGCTATCATCTTTACTGCCTGAAGCTGGTCAAGACGCTCCTGCACCCTGACACCACCTACTGCCATCTCATCCCCTAGGGCAACTTCCTCCTCCATTTGTCTAGTGAGTCCCTCTCACCAGGCATAAGAAATATGGAGAGAGGTCTTCCTAGCATGTCCTGTGCCTTTCTGTCAAGGGAAAACACACAGGGTATCACACATGTTTTTAGTCTTCCTTTTTGTGTGACTGTTCCCTGTTGAATCTGAAAGCAGCATCTAGCCTGGCACCATCAGGACTGGGCCTGGCTGCTGAGCTCCTGCTGCCTCCTGAGGACCTCTATACACCCTGCCTGCCTGGGAGGGCTGTGGGGCAGGGACACATACCATTCTGTCCCGCAGCAGCCACACTTCCTTCAAGGCACAAGAACCTCCTTCTCCCACCACTGAAGATGAACATCTCCCCATATGCTCCTCCTGTCCAATTGCAGCTGACAATCTGGGGACTCTCAGGAGAGATAGTTGGGGACAGCTCTAAAATCACACCCTCTCTCGCTTTCCCATTTCTTGTCCCTTGAACCTGGGCTCCTCATTGCATACCTGCCTAGGTCTTCCAATCCTGTCCCCTCCTATCTGAGTTCCCAACTATCAGTCCTCACTTCCCACATGGCTGTCCTCATGTGGGTCATAACCCTCTTCTCCTGCACATCCTGGCCCTTGGCTTGGATTCTCATGGAAGAGTCCAAGATGGTGCCTGGTGATCTTTAGAGACCAGAAAGGAGAGCAGCAGATGTTCAGAAGCTGTTCATGTGGCCAACATGGTCCACTGTGAACAGAGTAGACAAAGGAGCCATCCAGCTGCCAAAGGTACCTGTGTCCCTCCAGTCAGAGGGAGGCCACCAGCACTTGTGGATGTGTTTGTCCTGCAGCCAGGCAATCACAGAGCCAGCAGTTCTTCTCTGTGTGGGGCAAGCCAGCAGGGAGGAGCTGCCCATGCTCAGCTCTGGACACAGAACTTCTGTCCCTTAGGGCCCATGACCAATACTTAACTCTGTGACATCTCTGTGTAGCTACAGATTCTGAGGTCACCCAGTGTCCTGAGCAATGGTAAGGTCACTGTTCCAGGCAGCAGGAGCACAGGGTCAGCCCTTGAGCTTCATGATCCTCAGTTCTCTGTGGTGGAGAGGGAGACATAGCTTCTAGTACAGACATGGGTTTTCATTGACCAAGCTCACTGTAGCCAGCTTAAGCTCAGCAGACTCTGTGGCCCACAACTGTAATCCCAGCTACTTTAGAGTCTGAGGGAGGAGGATCACAGGGCTAAAGGCAGTGTGGGCCACATACGTACTGTCCCAAATTAAAGTTTTCAAATACTTGCAGTGTTATTCTGACACTGCCTAGCCAACACAAGGCTCCAACTGATCACCAAAACTAAGCAAACAAACAAAAACTTTCCATTGTACAAATAGGCAAGGTAGTATGTTCATGGTTAAAATATTTGGATTTCTGATGCACATTGTATTTAGACTTCTCAATATAGTTTATATTCTAAATAGCATGTACACAGCTTATTTTATTCCTTTTATTTCCAAGTACACTTGAACTCTGGCTGAGAGGATTCACTGGGTGGGTCTTTCTGACCCTCCTCTTTGGATCACCAGGGTTTCTGCCCCAGGGCCTGTGAGATCAGCACTGGGCACAGCCTCCCTAAGAGCCAGGTTCTGTCATGACTCCTCGTGCTCCTCACCTGGCTGTGGGCTCTCAGCTTGGCTTAGCCAAAGGGTGTGGAGCTCCTTCCTTTCCTGGATCCCCTGACAGGCAGCTAATAGGCAGGGCCTCTGCTTCCCCAGGTCCTCTGGCCCATTGTCAGGAAAGCCATGTACTCACAGCCCAGGGCCAGAGCCCATAGCTCTTGGGTTGCACCACCCTGAGCTCAGCCTGTTGAGCCCCTGCCCCAGCCTCTCCCATTTAGTCCAGGCCTGAAGGACTGAGCTGGATTTTAATACACAGACCTCATTTCCACAACTCAAACCAATGTTGTCACCATAAAAATTATAACTTACCTCCATTTGCATCCTCAGGTCCTGGCTTGCACCAATCCTCCAGACAGATTCCTTGGGATCCCACTTTCCTTCTGAATTCCACATGAAGCATAGTGAGGCTTACAGGGCAAAGCTCTCCACCCCTGCCCAGCTGCCAGCCCCCTCCTCCAGTTTACTGAGCACCAGCTCTGTGCTGCTGTGCATGGTGAGGACAGGTGAGCCTCTCCCAGCCCAGGCAAGAACAGGGATCGGGGCACATTGGATCAGCTCAGGGGCCTATGAGAGCAGACAGCGGTGGGTTTGGTTTCTGAGAGGATTATGATTCCTCATGAGCAGAATGGAGCTGAAGCCCTTGGCCACTCTTCTCCATGGCCCACATATAGGCATTCCTTGGCCCAGGAGGAATGAAACCCAGGTTTGAATGTCCAATGTGCTGGGGATGGAAAACAAAGAGGGAACCTGGGTCCTTTCTGCTTCCTCTGAGCTATTGCAAACCCTCACACACTCCAACATTCTTAGTTGATTTATTTCTTAAACCTTCCCTGGAGGGATAAATGAAACTCAAACTTGCTTCTAAAATCATCCTTACTTCTCCAGAAAGGATGCTTAAGTGAAAGACTGTGTCTGGACTTGAGCCCTGCTGCTCAGGAGAGAGAGAGGCAGTGTCCTGTGTGAAGTGTTTTGGGAGACTGAGGCAGGCAAGCCTGAAATCAGGTTAGGTCCTTTCCTCCCCTGGCATTTGAGTCAGTCCAAAGACTTAAAATTCAACTCTCTTCTTGTGTGCATCGCTCTTACCTTACACATGAAAAATTAATCTTTTTTTTCTTAATCCTGCTGTATTCCAAGGTCCTTTAACAGAATCAACATTCGGAAACAATACAGTCAGGTATGGTGGCACATGCCTTTAACCTCAGCAGCTTAGGAGGCTGAGGCAGAAGGATCACAAATTTAAAGTCAGCCTCTGCAAACAAGCATTGTTCTAAACAACTTAGCAAGATTCTGTCCTCTCTCTCTCTCTCTCTCTCTCTCTCTCTCTCTCTCTCTCTCTCTCTCTCTCTCAAACACACACACACACACACACACACACACACACACAAAAGCTATATGTGTATATATACATGTATGTCTGAAGATGTTGATCAGTGGATTGCAACTCTGGGTTAAATCCTGGGTAGTCCACTGGAAAAAAGGAAGAAGAAAGAAAGAAAAAAATAATTATGGACCATTCTTTGAAGTATGAAGAGAACAATAAGTCAAAACTCACAGGACAGTGACCAAATCTATCTTATGGCCTCCAGGGTAAGCATGTATTCTGTAGAAAAATTTATGTTGTCCTATTCTGACCTGGGACGCCTGGGGACATGGGCCTGTGCTGAGTGACATATGAGCCAGCCCTGCAGCTGTGCACAGCCTGCCCGGCGCTGCTGAATTGCATGTGCCCACAGCACAGCCCAATGCCCTGAGCACTTCTTAAGAGGCTGCTCACACCCTGTGCAGTTCAGTCCCCATCAGGACACTGCATGGCCATGAGGTCTCCTGCTCAGCTCCTGGTGCTCCTGCTGCTCTGCCTCCCAGTTAAGGGGGGACAACACTGAGCATGTACTAAATGCACTGTGGTCAGTGCTGACTACCCCTGTCCATAAGTTCTTTAACTGCATGTCTAATTATTTGAAACTTTGTTTGATTTTGTCATTTCAAATATCAGGTGCCAAATGTGACATCAAGATGACACAGTCTCTATCCTCCCTGTTTAAATCTTGAGGAGAGAGAGTCACCATCACTTGCCAGGCAAGTGAGTACATTAGTGATGATTTATACTGGTATCAATAGAAACCAGGTCAAGCTCCTAAGCTCCTCCTTTATGATGCAACCAGTTTGCAATCTGGGGTCCCCTCGAGGTTCACTGGCAGTGGATCTGGGACAGATTTCACTCTCACCATCAGCATCCTGGAGCCTGAAGATGCTGCTAATTATTACTGTCAACAGAGTTGGGATTCCCCTCCCACAGTGGCACAGGCCATGACAAAAACCTCCCAGGGAGCAGAAGTGTGAGGCTGGGCTGCCCCAGCTGCTCCTCCTGCTGCCTCCACCTGCTGAGGGCACTGCTCAGAGGCAGCCAGGCCCTAAGGGTCACTAGGAAGTTTTCCTTGAAGGAAAGTGGGAGCCCCTCTGCACTCTTACTCTATTTCCCCTGCTAAACACTAGCAGACAGACATGAGAATGTTCCTCATTTTTAAATAAAGAATATGCATCAGTGCACCTAGGAGAGGTGCTATGGCATAGACGTTGGTTCAAACCACAGTAGAAACCACTGTAGTTATGACAAGCAGGAGTTGCCCCCCACCCCCACATGCTGAGTACTGAGATTAAACTCCAGGTATTTAACCACTGAACCATATCCCCAAGTCTATTTTATATTTTATTCATTATTAGAGACTGGATCTCACAGCATTGCTTAGCGCCTCACTTTTGTTGAGGCTGGCTTTAAACTTGTGATCATCCTGCCTCAGATGCCCGATCTGCTTTTAGGGCTGCACCACCATGCCTGGCACAAGCAGAGGTTTATTAAAGAAAGAGAATGGAAGTACGAATGACAGCTTTCTGAATATTTAATGGGATTAATAATTGTATGCATTTGTGTGTTGCAATGTGAGATTTTCAAACCTGCATTTTGTGATCACAAAATCACATAATTAGCATATTTTTCACACTACATATTTATCAATCATTTATGGTGAATCTTTCTATCCCCAGTGACTTTGGCAATAAAAGACACAGATGTAGACATGGGGATGCTCTGTTCCTCCCCCAGCAATCAGTGTCATCTGCCACAGAATTTGGGAACCTCTACCCATGAAACCCTTGACTCTCTGGGACCCTCTTCTCAATTATCACTTTTGAATT
This sequence comes from Spermophilus citellus, assembly GCF_964194105.1. Taxonomy (NCBI): domain Eukaryota; kingdom Metazoa; phylum Chordata; class Mammalia; order Rodentia; family Sciuridae; genus Spermophilus; species Spermophilus citellus. The sequence goes on from NC_138193.1 coordinate 21,098,128, forward strand.
TCTGGTTGTCTGCTAGTCATTTGTCCTCAGCTACAAGAAAGATCAGTGATATGAGCTGGACATCTGTGTTCCTTACAGAATCTGTCCCAGTGATAGATGCAATAGGGTCAGCTCCCTGAGCAATAGTGAAGATTAGCAGTGAAGCCTCCTGGGACCCAGAGTCTAAAACCCTAACCATGTTATGCCTAAGATCGACCAGTAGATGGCAGACAAGCCCAGCCAACCAGTCACCATGTCTTAGAAACATCTGAAAAAAGAGTGGACCACAGCACACAGCACATGCCTCACACACAGAGTCCACCTAGCAGTGCTCCCCCTAGTCCACAGTCACATCCTCGGTGCTCTGGGTGACTCTATTCTACTGCACCTTATTGTAGAGCAAGCTGAGCCTTTCTAGTCCTAATTTCCCATATCCAAAAAACTCAGAAGCCTAAAGTTTTAGAATAAATTCCAGTAGATTTTAGATTTTTATATGGGAATGATCAGTTAGTAAATGATAAAAAGTTTCCAAAATCTGAAGAAACACTTCCAGGTTCCCACATTTAGAAAATGGATCTTCAACCTGTGTTCTACTTTCTATCATTACAATGTTTGACCATGAGCACATACAAACAGGAACATCATGGACCAAGATTATGTACAACTATAATGCCTTAAAATATTTAAAATATTCTGAATAAATTTATTAGCCCAAAATTGATTTAAAAATGCCCCTATTTTCTAAAACACTGTTTTAGGAAATGTGCCTCTTGTGCATTTCCAGAGACCCTAGAAGTGAAAACTGAAGGAATTCTAGTGCAGCAGACCCCAAGTGGAGGTGGTGGGCTTTTCCTTTTGGTGAGTTATTTGACAAATATTAGAGAGAAGGTTAAAAGACAAAACAAGGGTCCCCTGAGCAGGAAGGCTGGGACATGGCCTGTGAGGGTTTCCTGAGGTGATGGTTTGAACATAACTGGTGAGAAAAGTAAAGAGATCAGCTCTAGTGGCTGCGATGGACAGTCCGGTAGATATTTTATTGCAGATCAAGACAAATAAGTAGGATTCAGGAGCTGAGAGAAGGTAGTGAAGAGACCACCCAGAGCCCAGTGAGGTTGTGGGGGGAAATTAAGGCTGAATCCTGTTGGTCTCAGAGAAGCTGCTCTTTGACAGTTGTGAGGAGCATTTTCACCATGGAGACAATGATATCATAAAAAGAACAGAGGTGTTGAGTGTCATTGGTCAAGGGATCATCTTAATTAACTAGAAGTCACACCTGCAAGGAGGGTACTGCTAGTGTCAGAGCTTCACTGATGTGGAATGTGAGTTGAGGGCAGCTACAGAAAACTCCATCCATGTCCCTTGATCTGTGGGACAGCTCTGTCCCCAACCTGATGGCCTAACTCAGGGCCAGCATGAGAGCTAGGCAACTGGGTGGACACTTTTCAGCTGTGGTGAAGCAGTCACAGCTGGATGATGGGGATTCCATGGGAACGTGGAGCAGCGTCAGTGCAGGAGCTTCCTGGAGACAGAGGAAGGTCAGGAGAGCAAGAGTTCACCTGCTGGAGGATGTGGCAGATTTACAGGTGACAGTTGTCTCCTGTTAAGGAGAGAAGGCCTGAGCAGGCTGGCAGTGTGCATGTGCAGGCAGGATGGTCACAGAGTACAGAGGATCATGGGAGGCAGAGCTCCTTCCTGCTGGACAGCACGACCATCTGCCTCAGGAACCTGGAGCCAATCTCCAAGGAGCTCAGAGCCTGTCCTGCTCCTCTCTGCACTTGAAGTTTCCTTGAAGCTACACTCACATTGCAGGAGGGTGTTGCTCTTCACTAAATCTCACAAGGGTGAGGTTTCTTACTCCTCCAATCCCTCCCTAGGGTCAGAGCCATATCAGTGCCTGGGCCAGATCCCTGGGAAGCTCTGCCTCAGAGGGACCCAAAGGGAGCTCCTCTGCCTCCTATTCCCCTGGCTCCCAGCTGAGGAGAACATGTGATGGTTCTGCATGTCTGTGAAAACCCCTTCAATGCTGTGGGCCCTTTGTCCATCAGGCTGGCTCAGCAAGCCCAGTGACCAAAACTTAATGTACTGCAGTGATTCAGTTCTATTGTGGAGACCGTGGTTAGACCCAAATTGAACAAGCAATGATTCAGTCTTAGTTCTAATTCAAGTTTCAATTGACAAACTGTGCTGACACAGACTCAGTGAGGATCCTGTCTGTCTCCAGGGGAATAGCAAGGTGGAGTGTGGGCAGTTAGTGACCTTGGCATCAGCAGAAGCCTGGGAAGACCCCTGGAGGCCTCATCTGTGCTGCATCCTGCAGGCCCAGTGGTGTCTCAGCCTAAGGTGCAGTGGGTCACCCAGAGACTTCCCTCTAACCATCAGCATCCTGGAGCTGAGATGGTGCAGTTCTTTACCTTCATGAAGGGCACAGTGGCCACCAGAGCATCCCAGATGATTCCAGAGGGAAATAATAGCTGCCATCTGCCTTCAATCTCTTTCTTCCAGTGCATAACTGTTCTCTCTAGTGACATAAAAGCAGACTTCTGCAGTTTTCTGTTTCTTCTGACCCATGGAAGTGAGAATGTAGGAGACAGCAACTTAGCTTCATTCATGTAGGAAAGATTCTTGGTCCCTTATGCCCTCTTTTGCTTCCCCAGGGACATGGCAGAGACAAAACACTATGGGAAATTCTTGGTGTTATCTGTATGGTAGTAGGAGGAAATGGAGAGTCAGGAAGATTCATAAACACCCAGGGCTCTGCTCAGGGTTAACAGTGACTACACAAGCCAAATCATGTGCCAGGGTCCCTGCATACAGGGTCCTGACCCAATGATGGCTTCCTCTGTCATAGACAGAGGAATGATGTTAATGATGGCTGCAGCAGTTCTTCTCAGGACCTGCTAACAGGTCATTTCCTCTGCATTCCAGGATAAGGCCTTGGGACACTTCTCTGTATTGTGATCTGGAATATGAGGGTCCCAGCTCATTCCAGCATTGAATCAGCAGAATTCATCCAGCTATGGCTTCTCCTGAACCCAGAGCAGGAATCAGGGCTCCATGGAGGTGGGGATTTGTGGACACTCAGACTCTTCTGGTGTCAGTGCTCTGTGCCCATTCACAGGACCTGATATCCTAACAATGTGTTTTGTGTCTCTTTTTCCTCCGACAAACCAGAAATTTTCTGTTTGCTAGGACACAACAGTGGAAATTTTGAAATCAGATAAAACAAGGACATACCTGAACATAAATTCACTAACAAAGTGCTTCAGGCATTTTTCAGAAACACCATTCAGAATCCACTCAAGGGTGGTTTGAAACAGGCTTTCCCACAATAGACCTGGGCATAGGAGGCAGATTTTGTTACATTCACAAACTCATGATCCTTCATTTTGACCCTGACACCCTTCTCAGACAAAGCATGTGACTCGTGAAGATGACAATGACCTTCTACACCCCTGTGAAAGTGGCCCAATATATTTCTCACTATGTAACCAATAAGCAGCTTCTACACTGTCTGCAAACTCTGCTGCTGCCCCCTAGTGGGGAAGCCAATCTGAGCTTCCTGCTCCTGACCTCCTTGCCAGTTCACCTCACAGCTTAGACTTTCTTTTTCTAAAAACTGATGTCACCATATAGAACTCTGTGTGCACCAGGCAGTGAGCCCTTGGTTGGTGTTAATTGCTTTCATAGAAAAGGTTCTGGTTCAGAACAGGCAGCCTATGGAGTTCAGGTCACTAGAGGAGCAAGTCCCAGGAGATCATTCCTCATGAATCTCTGCAAGTGCTTCCAGGAGGAAATGGACCAACCTAATCCCTGCCCCTGCACCACAGCCAAGGGATTCACAGAGCTTCCTGTCTAGGCTTTTATCTCCTGGGCAACGAGACTCCATGTGCCAAAGTATGAAAGTCCAGCTGCTTCTTTTCAGGGACAGGAAGGGGCCTGAGCTCTTATGCCAGCTCCCCTGGGTCTGAGGATGCTGCACCCAGCACACTATGTGTTCATGAGAACCACAAGTGGGTCACAGGAAGGCCTGGGTCAGTCCAAGATCACCTGCAGAACTGTTGTGCACACACCTCTCCCAGCCTTTCTTTCTGTGGACTTCATGGACACAGAGCAATAATGACCAGGGAGGACTCAGGGACTTTGTACATGAGTGGTGGCTGAAATCTCGTCCCCTCTGTCATGTCCTATCCCCACACAGTGCAATCACAGGAAAAAGACCCCACAGGAAAACACACACAAGAATGTGCATGAGCAAGCTGGTCTGTCCTGTAGGGAAAACTTGTTCACTAGGTCCCCAAAATTTGGTCTCACATTCACCATTGATGGGCAGCAGGTGGACCAGGATCCATGGCCCCTCATCTAGGTGGGAGAAGGTGCCGGCCCTGCAGGTTCTCCTCAGGTCAGTGGCCCAACCTTTGGGGTCTGTGACTCAGACTCATGGTTGGTCACATTCATAGTCCTGGCTCCAGAAATGAGATGGGCATGGTCTAGAGCCCAGCTCTTCAGGAGCTGAGGACTCTGACTACCAGTTAAACAAGAGAAGGTGGAAATCAGTGCTTCACATAGATTTTGGCTACCAGCTGCCCCCAGGATGGAGAAGTCAGTCCTTCCTTCCTAGGGTCATGTGAGGATGAGGTGAAGACCTGAGGCCACACCCCACACCTCAGCAGGAATCCGTACAGACAGCTCTCATCCCAAAACTGCAGTGTACCTGTAGCCAGGACATGGACATTAGTGCCCTGTCCCCTCCCATCTCCATGGCATTTCACATGTGCCCAGTCACCGCCTAGTGTCTTTTGTAGCAAATGGTCCAGTGGATACCCCCCAGATGCTGTGGAGCCAGATCTCCTCAGCCTCCTTCAGCCTGGGGTGGCAGCCTCTGCTTCCTTGGATCTCGGGGTCCTGTCTCTGTTGAAGGTGCTGCACAGTGGCCCTATAGAATACCCTCACAGAGTATGCAGTGTCCCTCAGGACTGAATTCTGCTCCTGCATCCAGCATTGTGGTCACTCTGCTGCCATAAATAAGGCCCCCACTGGGCAGCTTCACATCAAAAATGGACTTTCCCATGACTGTAGGATCTCAGGCCAACATCAAGTCACCAGCAGGTCATTCTGCTCCCTCTTGACTCTCAGGTGGCAATTCTCCTGTGTCACATGGCTTTCCCTGGTGTCTCTGAGACCTTATTTCCCCTTCCTATAGGGACACCAGTCACACTGCATTAGACCTATACCCACAATCTCACTTTTATATAATTACTTTTGTCTCACCCTCACCAAGATTGTCACTATTTCATCCAGACACCACACACGTCCTTCAAGGAAAAAAAAAATATTTACACTCAGGACAACATAGTGGTAGTTATTTTTAAGGAAATTAGCTATTTTACATTGTTGGATTACTTCAAGGTGATGATTTCCATTTTTAACACAATAATATTCCATAGCAGAAAGGGGAAAAGTAATTTGTGGAAAGGTATTGGTGGCACAAGCCTTCAGATTGCACTTCTACATGTATGCACACCTATGAACACACACACATCATTGATTATATGGATGTCACCAACACAGGCCCTGTGTGTGTCCTGGAGCTACTACACCCTTTCCTGAGCAGGATGCTCACCAGGCCCTGCAGGTGCAGCAGTCACAGCACCAGCCCCCAGGGAGGGCAGCCTCCAGGTGCAGCAGGAGCAGCTGCAGAGCCCAGGGATGCTGGACACCAGGCTGGGCTCAGGGGGGGACAGTGCAGAGCCTTGGAGGAAGCCAGGAAGGCCTGAGACAAAGCATGGACATTGTGTGCAAAGTATGTACAGGGCATGGCCAGGATGTCCACAGAGACACATTGTTGCTCCTTGCTGAGGGCTCAGGCCCAAAAGAACTCACAGGGATTGGCCACCTCATCCTCTGCAAAACAGACACTAAGGTACTGTGCTGCTCTCCTGATTGCCAGGATAGTAGTAAAATCCCTCCCAAACATTCTGCACCTTGACAACACCTGCTGCCTCCTGATCCCCCAGGACACTTCCTTCTGCCTTTGTCCAGTGATGTCCCTCTCACTATCCATCAGAAATGTGGAGAGAGAAGTGTTCTCACTTCTAGTAAAGTGAGAACACACAGGTTGTCACTCATGTTCGTCTTTCTTTCTGTGTCTCAAGACAGAGGTCACTGTCCCTTACAACTCACCAAGAGAATTAGCATCGACGAGCCTGGCACCCTCAGAACCAGGCCTGGCTACTGAGCTCCTGCTGCCTCCTGCTGCTTTCTGCACACCCTGCCTGCCTGGGAGGGCTGTGGGCAGGGACACAGGTCATGCTGGCCACCAGCAGCCACACTTCCTTCAAGGAACTTGAAATTCTTCCTGTCCCCACTAGGGGACAAACCTCCACTCAGATGCTGCTTATGCACAGGGCTACTGACAGTCTGAGGACTCTCAGAGGAGCAGAATGGGGACAGCTCTGAAGTTACACCCTCTCTCCCCCTCCCATCCCTTCTCCCTGGATTCTGGGCTGCTCCAGTGTCTCTCCTCTGCCCTCCTGCCTGGGTCTTCTCTGTCCTGTCCCCTCTTATCTGAGTTCACACCTGTCACTCCTCACTTCCCACATGGCTGTCCTCATGTAGTTCACAACCCTGTTCTCCTGCACATCCTGGCCCTTGGGCTACTGTTGAGAGCCACAGCCAAAGGGGCCCCAGCAAACTTCCAGCTGCCAGCAAACTTCCAGCTACTGGCTGATGATTGGCTCACAGCAGCCCCAGCAACATCTAGCTGATTGGCTCCTCTGCGGTAATGTTCATTGGGCTGTTTCCCCGCGCTTCAGACTGCCAGCTGATGATTGGCTCACAGCAGCCCCAGCAACATCTAGCTGATTGGCTCCTCTGCGGTGATGTTCATTGGGCTGTTTCCCTGCCCTTCAGACTGCCAGCTGCTGATTGGCTCACAGCAGCCCCAGCAACATCTAGCTGATTGGCTCCTCTGCGGTGATGTTCATTGGGCTGTTTCCCTGCCCTTCAGACTGCCAGCTGATGATTGGCTCACAGCGGCCCCAGCAACATCTAGCTGATTGGCTCCTCCACGGAGCTGCTCATTGGGGGACTTCTTTGGCTCTGTCCACATGACCCAGCCAATCAGCCTCAAGAGCAGGAGGATTGTGGGAGGTGGTGAGGTTTGTGTGGGGGGAGAGGCTTGTGGGAAGCCAGTGGTGGCAGTTGGGCTCTGAGGGTTTTTTCCTGAGGAGCCGTTTTGTTTGGCGTTTGTAGTTCTAAAAATAAAGTTAGTTTCTTTTGACAAGTGGCTCCTGAATTGTGCCCAGCCAGACTGCGGCATTTGGTGGCTCGCACAGGGAGCAACTGAAGGTAAGTAAACTGCTCGCCCCTGAGGGCAGGGTGAGAGGATGGATAGCCATTCTAAGTTTCCTCTTTTGTTTTGCTTCATTTTTGTTTTAACTTGCCTGTCCCTGGAGATGAGTGGGATGGAAGAAAAACCGCTCACATCTGAGGAAAAACTATTTGCGTCTGAGGGACAGATAGGGAGAAAGGACGGATGCACATGTCAGGAGGATAGAAAGGCTGATATAATGATTTTGTGTGGTTCCATTTTTATTGCATTCTATCTCGGTTTTGTTTGGCGTCATCTTGTTGGGTTGTATTATAGTAGAAATACAGGAACAGAAATTAGTAAAAAAACAAACCAAAAGACTGTTAAGTAAATTGTTAGAGGAAGGAGGCATCTCAGTAAAATCAAGAACAGTCAGGGCATATGTTGATACAATACAACAATGTAGCCCATGGCTTTTTAAGGAGGAGTTGTTAGATATATCACAATGGAACCATCATGGTGAAGATTTAAAAAGAATAGAAAAGAACAACCCAGGGACTCTGCCAGTTGGCACATTGCCATTGTGGACATTCGTATCTGGTTTGCTTAGTCCAAAGCCTTCAATTCAGACAAAGGTAGAGGAAGGAGAAGACATATTGATTCAAGTAAAAGAGAAGGTCTCTCAAATTAGTCAGAAAGAGGAAAAGATTCCAGTAAAAGAGAAGGTCTTTCAAGCTAGTGAGACAGAGGAAGGAAGTTTAGAGCAGAAAAAGCCATCAGGGGAAAAGTTACAACAGGAGACTGCTAATAACACCTTTCTATCAGAGAGCGTAAGTGTCCAACCAACAGCACCACCTCCACAGGAGACTGCTACTAACAGCATTCTATCACCAGAGGGCATAAGTGTCCAATCAACAGCACCACCTCCATATGCTAGGAGGCTCCCAACCCCCGCAGTTGATAGTTGGGATCCTGAGACAGGATCTCAAGTATGCTCTGTATTTGAGGTAGTAGGGCAGCGAATTTACCAGGGTTTATATTTCAAAACAGTGAAGGAGCTAAAAGAGGCTGTAACAACCTATGGTCCTCAAGCACCCTTCACTGTAAGCTTGGTCGAATCCATTACCAACTTAAACATGACGCCAGCAGATTGGGCTAATATTTGTAAAGCTGTGCTAAATGGAGGACAATACCTGTTATGGAAGGTTGCCAATGAGGAATTTTGCAAGGAGACGGCTGGGCGAAATGCAGCAGCTGGTTATTCTCAGAGAAATCTAGATATGTTGTTAGGAAAGGGACCTTATGAGGATCGGCAGCAACAAATTGCATATGATCCTGGTGTATATTTACAAATTGCTGTAGATGCAGTTAAGGCATGGAAGACTTTACAAGGACATGGAGGTTTACAAGGTCAATTATCTAAGATAATACAAGGAGCTAATGAACCTTACGCTGAATTTGTAGATAGGCTTATTCAAACAGCTACCAGAGTTTTTGGGAATACAGAAGAAGCAATGCCATTAATAAAACAACTGGCTTATGACCAAGTGAATTGTTGGTGCAGAGATATCATTATACCATGGAAACAGGAAGATTTAAACACATATATTAAATTATGTAGAGACATTAATGAACAAGAGCAAGTCATGGCAGCTGCAGTAAAACAGGCTTTAGATGCCAGAGACATTAATGAACAAGGGCAAACTGTGGCAGCTGCAGTAAAACAGGCTTTATATACCAGGCCAAGAACATGCTACAATTGTCAACAAACAGGACATTTTAAAAGGTATTGCCCCATAGGAGGAGGGTTTAACAAAACTGGGTATCAAAGGAGTAGAATACCGGGTATTTGCCCACAATGCCGTAGAGGGAGACATTGGGCTAATGAATGCCATTCTCAAACCACCATAGAGGGTACTCCATTATCAAAAAACGAACAAGGACAAGGTGTTTATCCACAATATCATGGACAAAGGCATTGGGCTCTGTTGCCAAAAAATGGACAGGGGGCTCCAATGCTCCGGGGCCCCAAACCACAAATATAACCCCATCAGGGTAGTGCCCAGGACACATTGTCCATCAGATCCCTCATCAGACAAACCAGAGGGAGTGCAGGGTTGGACATCTGCGCCTCCGCCAGATCAGTACTAACTCCAGAGATGGGAATTCAAATCATTCCCACAGGGGTAAAAGGACCTCTTCCCAAAGGAACAGTAGGCTTATTATTGGGACACAGCTCTTCTACTCTAAAAGGACTTTTGATAAGTCCTGGGGAAATTGATCCCGATTATGAAGGTGAAATAAAAATTATAGCCAGTTCTCCAAAGGGTATATCAGTAATTTCACCACAAGATAGAATAGCACAGTTACTAATAATACCAAGCCTACATGATAAATTTTCCAGTCATGCTGTAGAAAGAGGTTCCAAGGGATTAGGCTCCACAGGTGTAGATTGGGCTATGCTTTCTTTAAATTTAGATTCTCGCCCCATGCTAAAACTAAATATTCAAGGACATGAATTTAATGGGATACTGGATACAGGTGCAGACCTTAGCATCATCTCTCGTCAAGAATGGCCAAAACATTGGCCATTACAACAAGCCACTCAAATGCTTCGAGGCCTAGGAGTGGTGACTAATCCCGATAGAAGTGCAATGGTATTAGATTGGAAGGATCCTGAAGGATGTGAAGGAACTATACAGCCATATGTATTGGATCATCTTCCTGTAAATTTATGGGGACGAGATGTCTTAGACCAATTAGGTTTGACATTAACAAATAATATCAATCAAAATGCACCCACTATTATGGCTAGACAAGGTTTTAGGAAAGGAAAAAGATTAGAAAAACAAGAACAAGGTATAGCAGCACCAATACAATTAGATCAAGGAAGAGACAGACATGGGTTGGATTTTCACAAATGGCCACTGAGACAATAAAAATTACATGGGAATCAGAAAGACCAGTATGGGTTCCTCAGGCACCCTTGACTAAAGAAAAGATACAAGTAGCCCATGATCTGGTCAAACAACAATTAGCGGAAGGACATATACAACCTTCTGTATCTCCCCATAATACTCCCATTTTTGTCATCAAAAAGAAAACTGGTAAATGGAGATTATTGCAAGATTTAAGAGCCATTAATAATTAAATGGTCATTATGGGACCTGCTCAATCGGGGATTCCTCAATTGTCTGCTTTGCCAAAAACTTGGTATGTTTTAGTTATAGATATTAAAGATTGTTTTTTTTTCAATTCCAATTCATCCTGAGGATAGTCCACGTTTTGCATTTACTATCCCTGCACTAAATCATGAAGGTCCTGATCAGAGATATGAATGGAAAGTACTCCCTCAAGGGATGGCTAACAGCCCAACTATGTGTCAAATTTATGTTAATAAAGTAATCCAGCTACTTAGAAATCAAAATCCTGAACTACAAATATTTCACTATATGGATGATGTATTATTAGCACACAAAACTAAAAACACATTGCAAGAATGTTATGCCACACTTACAAATTTATTAAAAAATTATTATCTAGAGATAGCAATAGATAAAGTACAATTAAATTTTCCAATTAATTATTAAGTAGTTCTATTATCCTCAACCATGGTCCGTCCACCAAAAATTCAAATACGAGTAGATCAACTCAAATCACTTAATGACTTTCAAAAGTTATTAGGAGACATACATTGGATAAGGCCTTATCTAGGTATACCAACAGGAGAGTTGGGACCTTTATTTGATATCCTAAAAGGTCCATCAGATCCAAATTCACCCCGAATGTTAACGCCTGAAACAAGAAAGGCATTAAAAATCATTGAAACATATATGGAAAATATGCATTTGGATAGAATTGATATACGTTTGCCTTGATTATTTATTGTACTACCAACAAAAAAATATTCCTACAGGAGTATTTTGGCAAGAAGGTCCATTATTATGGATACATTTATCTTATTCTCCTAACACTATTCTTACTAGGTATCCTGAGGCTGTAGGACAATTAATACTCAAAGAAATAAAAACAGCAAAGGGAGTATTTGGAATTTCTCCCAATAAAATTATTACTCCATATACTATGAATCAAACTGATGAATTAGCTAATGAGTTAAATACTTGGGCAATAATCATGTGCAAATCTAATGTTTCATTTGATAACCACTTACCATCTAACCCTTTGCTGTCTTTTTGGTCTTCTTATCCAAAAATGACAAGAAAAACACCTATCATGAATGCTCCAAATATATTCACTGATGGGTCAAATAATGGTACAGCAGCAATAGTTACACCTGATCAAACTTTTACATTTTTAGTACCCAAACAATCAGCTCAAAAGGTAGAGCTTAATACAGTATTGTGAGCTTTTGTGATGTTTAAAGATTCTGTATTTATTTTCTGATAGTCAGTATATAGTTAATGCTATAGTATCCCTTGAAGATGCTGGTAGGATTTCCCCTTCCTCTACTGTTTTTTCCTTGTTTTCCACTATACAAAGTCTAATCTGGGACAGAAAAGATCCATTCTTTATAGGACATATCAGGGCACATACAGGATTGCCTGGAGCCCTTACTTTAGGCAATGATTTAGCAGATAAAACTACACATGACATACATATTTTCTCTACACTAGAAGAAGCTATAAATTTTCATAAAAGGTTCCATGTCAATGCTAATACTTTACAAAATTGTTTTAAAATAACTAAGGAACAAGCTAGACAAATAATAAAACAATGTCAAAATTGTGTGACCTTTTTACCACAAGTTAATCTTGGAGTCAATCCTAGAGGATTGATACCTAACCATATTTGGCAGATGGACATCACACATTTGCCAGAATTTGGAAAATTAAAATATTTGCATGTTACAGTTGATAATTCTTCTGGATTTTTGATGGGCTCCCTTCATGCCGGAGAAAAAACTAAAGATGTTATAGCTCATTGCTTACAAAATTTTGCCACTGTGGGCATTCCAAAACAGTTAAAAACAGATAATGCCCCTGGTTATACTTCTACCTCTTTTAAACAATTTTGCTCATCATTTGGCATTACTCATATAACAGGAATCCCATACAATCCACAGGGACAAGGCATAGTTGAAAGAGCTCATCAAACTATTAAAATGTACTTATTAAAGCAAAAAGACGGAATTGGGAAGGGGTATATATTCCCCAAAGATAAACTTAAAATAACCCTTTTTACTCTAAACTTTTTAAATTTGGATTCATCAGGACTTAGTGCTGCAGAAAGGCATATGTGTCCAAAAAATGTACATAAGCCCAAGGTACTTTGGAAAGATATTCTAACAGGACAATGGAAAGGTCCTGACCCAGTAATTGTCTGGAGTCGGGGGCCTGTTTGTGTGTTTCCACAGGGAGAACAGCAGCCAATTTGGATTCCAGAGAAATTAACTAAAGCGATTTCTACAGACCAAAAAGAAGATGATTTGGCTCAAATCCATAACAGCTAATATCCAAAACACCAATTTGGCTATCCTTACATCTGCGACAGAACCAGGATGCTTTTTTCAATATCTATTTTATTATTGCCCTTTCCCATATCATAAAGTTCTATTTTGTTTTTTGAGCTCATACTGACCTAGGTTAGTGTTTTGCTGATCAGTTCTATTTTTTTTTTTTTGACTATAGAGTTTTTAAACATTGCAATGGAGGTTTCACCTGTAAAAAGTTATAAGGCCTTTACTATTATGTGTTGTATGTATTATATTATGTGTGCACACTTGTGTTTTGTGTTATATGTTTGAATGTACGTATGTCCATATATCATATATGAGGAGCGCTCATGAAAAAATGGATCCAAATATTTTTTTTTTATTCACGTGATTTAAATGGTTTAATTTAAATTGGGTAAATAACTATTAAGAATTGTTTTAATATGTAAACAAAAAAGAAGGTTAACAGATCTATTTGTTTACTTTCACCTTTCCTTTTCATTATATTTAATAATCCTCTTCAAGATAATGTAAATTGTTAAGAAAATTGTTTTCTTTTCTCTTCAAGATAATGTAAATTGTTAAGAAAATTGTTTTCTTTTAGTGCCTTCTGGAATGTTACATAATTTTTTTCTTTAGCCATTATTGCTAGAATTCCTATCTTCATCCCAGTGCCAGTGAAGACAAAGATAAAACTAATCTACAGTTTCTGCAATAGCCATCACTGAAATGCTTGCAGAACTTGCCTAAACTATGTGTCACTTGTATGCATTGTGAACTCACTTGTATGCATTGTGAACTATCTGTTGGTGCAGCGACTTGTGGTAGTGTTGGGGTATTTTTGCTGATGATTTCATCGGTGGTACAATTTTTCCAACAAGAGCCATCAATTGGCTTGGTGTATCTTCCTCCCTTCTGCTTGTCATGACAAAGACCTCTCCACAGGTGTGGCTGTATACTGGACTGGTAGTCAATGACGGGTAAGATCCAATTACAATGGTACCAACCTAAGACAAGAGGCTGACGCCCTGAGGTCAGCTCATCCGAAGACGGGTAAGGACCATATGTAGTATTGGACAACCGAAGGCAGGCACGGTCCCCAAGCCACATGCTTGTTGTTTAAACAGAGAGGGGGAGATGTTGAGAGCCACAGCCAAAGGGGCCCCAGCAAACTTCCAGCTGCCAGCAAACTTCCAGCTACCAGCTGATGATTGGCTCACAGCAGCCCCAGCAACATCTAGCTGATTGGCTCCTCTGCGGTGATGTTCATTGGGCTGTTTCCCTGCCCTTCAGACTGCCAGCTGAAGATTGGCTCACAGCAGCCCCAGCAACATCTAGCTGATTGGCTCCTCTGCGGTGATGTTCATTGGGCTGTTTCCCTGCCCTTCAGACTGCCAGTGATGATTGGCTCACAGCGGCCCCAGCAACATCTAGCTGATTGGCTCCTCCATGGAGCTGCTCATTGGGGGACTTCTTTGGCTCCGTCCACATGACCCAGCCAATCAGCCTCAAGAGCAGGAGGATTGTGGGAGGTGGTGAGGTTTGTGTGGGGGGAGAGGCTTGTGGGAAGCCAGTGGTGGCAGTTGGGCTCTGAGGGTTTTTTTTCCTGAGGAGCCGTTTTGTTTGGCGTTTGTAGTTCTAAAAATAAAGTTAGTTTCTTTTGACAAGTGGCTCCTGAATTGTGCCCCGCCAGACTGCGGCAGGCTACCTCTGACTCTACCCCTTGGATTCTCATGGGAGAGTCAAAGGTGGTGCCTGGTGGTCTTCAGAGACCAGAAAGGAGGGCAGCGTATGTTCAGCGCTTTACGTGTGGCCACCATGGTCCACTGTGAGCAGAGTCCCTGCATCATGTCAGCTGTGACCTGCCAGAGGCACCTCTGTCTGTCCAGTCAGAGGGGTGACCAGCAGCCGCTGTGAATGTGTTGTCCTGTGTCCATGCAATCATTAAGCCAGCTCTTCTGCCCTGTGTGGAGGAAGCCAACAGAGAGGAGCTGCCCTTGACTAACTCTGGACATAGAAATTCTATTTGGGACATAGAACTCCTGCCAGTCTCTATGACACTTGCTTCTCTCTGCTACTGGAGCCCATCATGTGCCCCAGTGTCCTGAGCAATGGGAAGGTCACTGTTTCAGGCAGCAGGAGGACCCTGTGCAGGTCCTGAACTCCATTGTGCTCATGCTCAGTCCTGAGAGTGGAGAGGCAGCTGTGGGTTTAGGCAAGAGATGCCAGCTTTACCTGCCCAGGCTCAAGGTGCCTGCACTTAGAGTCCCATGGGCAGGGTGGCACACGCCTATAGTCCTGGACACCTTTAGACCGAGGGAGGACAACTGCAGTCTTAAGGCCACCCCAGGAAAACTATAGAAACAATGTGTATGAATAAAATGAAACTGATTTGGGTGTAGCTCATGCTGGCCTAGCATGTAAGAGACTTTGTGTAGATCACCAGAACTGACAAAGTAACAAAGGGAAAAAAATAAATATAAAAACTCATTTTTAAAAAGTTAAGGAATATCTATATGCAGACATATACTCATACTAGAGATGCAGAGGAAACACAGGTATATCCACATAATTTATCTCTTATATATTCAATATGTGGCATATACTATTCCTTTCATTCATATCTAAGCAATTTGAACTCTGGCTGAGATGAGGCTCTGGTAGGTCTTTACTGATCCTCCTCTCAGGTCCAGCAGGGTCTCTGTCAAGGACAGTGGGCTTAGCACAGAGTGCAGCCACCCCACAGAGCCAGGCCCAGCACTAACTCCTGGTCTCTGAACCTCCCCTGTCCGTGGTCTCTCCGCTTGGCTCAGCCCCAGGGTGTGGAGCACCTTTCTTCTCTGGATCTGTTGCCCACAGCCTGAGGGCAGGGCCTCTGCTTCCCCAGGTCCTCAGCCTCACTGCTAAGTGAAGTTAGTAAATCCCTAAAAAACAAATGCCGAATGTCTTCTCTGATATAAGGCGGGTGACTCTAAATGGGTTAGGGAGAAAAAGCATGAGAAGAAGACTACAACTAAATAGGTAAGAGAGGTGGGAGAGAATGGGAGGGAGAAGGGAAATTGCACAGAAGATGGAAGGAGACCTTCATCATCATACAAAATACAGGTATGATGATGTGAGGGAAAAAAAGAAATGTGTCACATTAGATTGGGTAGAGAGAAGTGATGGTAGGGGAGGGGAGAGGAAGGGGGATAGGAAGGGCAGCAAAATAAAATAGACACTAGTATTGCTGTATGTATATACGTGTCTTTATAACCAATGTGATTCTGCAATCTGTACGTTGGAAAAATGAAAAACTGTACCCATTTGATTCAAACGTATGCTATGTCAAGATCATTGTATTGTCATGATAAACTAATAAAAAAAGATTTCATTGTAGTATCCCTTCCCTAAGGAACTTAGCAAAAGTACAGGGATATTTAAAATAGAGTGAAGCTTTTAAACCTTCTCCTTTCCCTTTAATTTACTGCTCACAAGCTCTGTCCTGCTGTTTGTAGTAGGAACAGGTGAGCCCTCCCATACCAGGGCAGGAGGAAGTATCAGGAGACAACTATTAATCCCAGAAATGATGTATAACTGAGGGAGGCAGGGGCTGGGGCTCTGCCTCAAAGGTAGAGAACTGTGCAGTATACACCAGGCCTTGGGTTCAGTCACCAGCACCAAAGGGAGAAATTAAAGAAAAAAAATGAAACAAAAGAAAAGAAAAAGATTGTGAACAGTTATTGGGAAGGTTTTTGATAACTCTTAGAAGAGCAGGGGTTTTATTTCTGGAAAACTTACAAGAGAACCTGATGGAGGACATGATGTTTAGAAAACTGCAGCCCTCTTTAGATCTTGAGGCATTACCAGGACTTAAAACACATTTGGTAATACTGGTAAAGCAGAATTATACACAGAATCTGGATCTTGACTGTGTTTACTAAGATGCTGACCATGCCCTAATTCTCCAAACTTCAAAATCTGAAATGTGTAAAATCTCTATTGTTTGTAAAATTATTGTTACTTATCCTAAAATATAGTTAAGTTGAAGATCCTGGCTGGCCTTAGACCTGCTGGTCTGGAGAAGATGAGCACCATGATAGGTATGAGTGTGCTCGGTGGGACTCTGAGGCAGAGAGGGCTGGGTTCATGGGTGGGTCCCTCCTTCCCTGACTCTTACCCATGCTGTGACAATATCCAGAAACACCAAATACCTCAGTGACTTTATACATCTTCCTCTCTTTTTGTCTTTATTTCTGTTTTTTACCTCCAAAGATAAATTCTATCCCCTTGCTTCTGTAATGCCTCCTCCTCCTCCAAGGATCACCAACACAGAACTGTGCTTAAGACACAGGTACAGCCTGTCCTCAACCAGAAAGTGACTACAGATCACCACTCACAGCTCAGGGGGCTGACTGTATCCTGTGGCCCCAGGGAACCATGTTCACCCCAAGCAAATATGAGCTGCCCTATTCTGACCTGGGACACCTGGACACACTGAGCCTGTGTTGATTGACCAGGAGGAGCCACCCTGCAGCTGTGCACAGCCTACCCAGCCTACCCAGCCTTGATGACTTGCATGTGCCCACAGCACAGTCCACTGCCCTGAGGACTTCTTAAGAGGCTGTTCACACCCTGTGCAGGAATCATTCCCAGTCAGGACACAGCATGGCCATGAGGGCCCCTGCTCAGCTCCTGGGGCTCCTGCTGCTCTGCCTCCCAGGTAAGGAGGGACAGTACTGGGGATTTACTAATCAGAGTGTGGTCATTGCTGCCTGGCTACACAGGAAAGTCCCCTTGTAACATCACTACTTACAAGGATATTTCCATTTATGTTTCAATGGCAGGTATCATATGTGACATCAGGATGACCCAGTCTCCATCCTCCTTGCTTGTGTTTCCTGGAGACAGAGTCACCATCACCTGCAGGGACAGTAAAATAATTTACAGTGGTTTCAGCAGAAAACAGGACAAGCTCCTAAGCTCGTCATCTATAGTGCATCCAACCTGCAATCTGGGATCCCCTCAAGGTTCAGTGGCAATGAATATGGAACAGATTTCATTCTCACCATCAGCAGCCTGGAGCCTGAAGATGTTGCCCCTTATTACTGTCAACAGAGTAACAGTGTCCTTCCCACAATGATACAGGCCAAGACAAAACCTCCCAGGGAGCAGAAGTGTTAGACTGGGATGCCCCAGCAGCTCCTCCTGCTGCGTTCACCCTCTGAGGGCACTACTCAGCTGCAGCCAGGCTCTGAGGTCACTGGGGTGTTTGGTGGAAAGGCCCAGGGAGGCTCCTCTGAGGCCTTACTCATTTTCTTCCTCCTCAGCTTCAGATATGCAGGCCTGACAATGTGTCTACTGATGCAATTAGGTGCATATAAGTACTTCTCTGGGGTGGGGTTATGATATCAGACACAGAGTTTTAAGAATACATTTGTATTTTCCCATATTTATTGGATTAAACACTCATAATAACCTGGTTATGATTTACTTAGAATGGTAGAAGAGGCTGTCCCTTCCTCCATAATCATCTGTTGGCTCAACATTGTCCCATGAAGCTAATGGATGGACTGACCTGAGATGCAGCTAGAACCGAGGACTTCAGGCCAGTTCTCTGTGAGACCATCACCTGTGTTCTCCTGATACATCCCAATGGTTCTGTGATGCCCAAGGTGGGGAAAAGGGCCACCACCTGTCAAAGCAAAGCACTGGAGACATGAGTTTCTCTGAAATGAGGGGGTGTTTTGTACATTTACAGGTGTGTCTCTGATCAGCACGATGTCCTGGAACAAGCTCCTGCAGGGAGCAGTAGCGAGGCTCCACAGCAGCAGGAAACCTGTGCAGGGGACATGGTGTTGTTGTAAAGGAATTTGGGGAAGGAAAGATGGGGGCACCTTGCTGGAAACTACACTGAAAGAAGATCCTAATTGTGAAAGAATAGGAATGAGGACTAGGTAGCTGGATTTGGTCTTTTCATTCATGGGCACAAGGGTGACCAGGATCAAGGTGCTCCACGTGCAGGTAGAGGAAGTACAACACTGGCAGGTTTCCCTATGACAAGGGTTGAAGGTTTGGATACCTGAAGATTAGACTTACATTGCTCAATCACAGTGTCCTCATGGCCCCAAGACAGGATGGACAGACTCTATCTTCCGAGCTCTTCCCGATGGTGGGCACCATGTCTCACTGCCTGAGGAGTAAAGGAAAAACACTGCATTTGGTTATATGAATACTGCTGATGATATTCAGAAGCAAATGGGCAGAAATCCTTTGCCTTTTAGCCACATTTATTGTCTCACAATCAAGAGTTTTCCTTGAGTCTTAGATCAGAATTTGGACTAGGAGTTTTGCATAAGCAGGAATTGTTAAGATTATGGGGACTCTTGCAAGGAGAGTAAATGTATTTTTCATAGTGAGCTGATCATGAGTTTCAGGGGTACAGAGCAGAATACTATTGTTTGAACATAAGGTGGCCCCAAACTCAAGTTAATGCAGGAATTTTCAGATATGAAATGTTGAGATTATGAAAATGGTAACCTCAGCAGTAGATTAATCCATTTAGTGGTTTTATAATTGGATGGACTAACTGGATGGTGACTCTGGGCATGCTAGGCATTCCTGGAGGAAGTTAGGCCACATGTCCTTGAGAAGTCTACCTTATCCCTGTGACTTCTTAGGAACCTTGAGATGAGCAGCTTCTCTTCTCCATGCCCATCTGTCATGGGCCTCACTTTGGACCAGAGGAATGGAATCAAATCAGACGAACATGAATGAACCTTACCTCTGAAGGTGTGAGCCCAAACCAACATGTCCTCAAAAGAAAGAAAGAAAAGTGAAAAATGTTTAACTCTTCCATGAGTATTGTCCAGTCCAAGCCTCAACCCTCATTCAGCTAACTCATATCCTGAGCCCCCTCCTATGGCATGTTCACAGGTCCACGTGCCCCACTCACCCCAGGCCAGGCCTTCTCTCTCGGGTGACCTCCAAACCCAGCTGCCCCAAGCTCAACAAGCTTCCACCCTAACAATGTTGGAAGTTGCTTTAGTCATTTTTTCCCTTCTGGGACCAGGAACCTGACAAGGACAATAACAGGACAAGTTTATTTGAGGCTCACTATTCTGAGGTCTCAGTTAATAGACAGCCAAGTGCATTGCTCTGGGCCCCAACTGAGGCAGAACATCCTGAAAGAAAGGTGACAGGGAGAAATACCACTTAGGATGAGGTACCAGGAAGCCAAGAGAGAGGCCCTGCACATAAGGGGCAAAATCTATCACTCAAAGGCATGTCCCCAATAATCAACCTCCAGCCACACCTTGCGTGCCCACAGTAACCCCCTAGTTAATCTTCAGGGGATTAATGCACTGTTTAGGGATTAGATGACAACTCATAATCTGATTATTTCATTGAACCCTTGCATTGTCTCACACATGAGCTTTTGGGGAGCATTTTATATCCACATCATAACATTGTTCCCTGACCCCACCAGTGGGCTCATGACCACCTCACAATGTGAAATACATTTAGGCCATTGAAGAAATTTGCATACTCTTAACAGTTCCTGGATTGCTCAAGTCCAAGTTCAATGCAAATTCTCAGTGTGATCCCCTGTACAAATCAAAATCATGTTAAACATATCCAATATATAAAAGCACCAAGTAAGCATTTCCATTCCAAAATTTAAAAAAAGAAGAAGAAAAATTTTAAAGGGAAGAAAGTCCCAGGGCATACAAAGAAGAAATGGGACCAGTGTCCAAATATCCAGCTGGGAAAATTAGTCCTGTTGCCCTACATCCAGCACCTGGGGCACACAGCACTCTGATATTCTCTCCAAAGGGCTGTGGAGCTCCACAGATGGCTTTGTGGGTGCAACCCACATGCCTTCTCTCTGGTCTTGTTTCTGCTTGATCCTGCAGCTTTCCTCAGCAGGTGTTCTGTGTTACTGGCATCTCTCAGTCTCAGGGATCTTCAGTGGGTCTTCCACTCCTTTCACTTTCCCAAACATTGCCCTCTCAGAGGCACCCCACACGGACTCTGACCTTGGCATACTTAGTCTGGCCTCCAGGATGTCCTTTGTAATCAGGTGTAAGCTTCCACAAACCCCTTAGCTCATTCCTCCTGCATTCCATTCCTGTAGAACCAGCACTGTCATATCACAGGACAATATCTATCAGGGTCATTCCAAGTGAATTTGGGGAATAAATGAAGACACAGACACAGAAAGTACCTTTTCTTTGGGTTCAGTGACTGGTGTTCAGCAGCAGCTTCCACAAGGGGGGCAATCAGGCAAGGATGAGAGCTGGGAGGATGGGCTGAACACTTTTATCAGGGAGAAGCCTTTAAAATGAGGCAAAGAGTCAGGTTTTCAAAAGAACAGGTGAATGTAATTCAACCCCTGTGTGTGACACCTACACCTGGAGCCATGCCTCATTATCTGAGTGGGCAACACCCATGTTACTGCAACCTGGCACTGCCAAGCCAGACTGAAGGCATACAGGGAAGCTCCTAACCCAGCACCACAGGGTTGATTCCAATTTCTGCCACCATCTTGAACAGTGGCAAAGTCTTGAACAAGGAGCCTTGGCTGAGGTGGTTTCTGAGTGTCTGGGGAGGTGAAATGGTGAAACAACTCCCTCCACCATCCTAACCCCCTATGCAAATTAATCTGATTTCTATATTCCAACAAAAGTTGTATAGAAAATGTGTTTGACAGATTCTCATTAAAATAATGATCAAAAACATAATATTCATTCTTTTACTCATTGAAAAAAAAAATGCTTACATCCAGAACAACATCGTCTTATTGATGGTTAAGGAAACAATCTATTTTACACCATTAGGTTACTTGAAGGTAATGATCTCCATATTTAACATAAATATATTCCACATCTGTAAGTGAATAACAAAGTAAATATAATTTATGGGAAGGTGTTTGTAGCAAAAGTCTTCAGCCTGCCCTCAAACCCTTACGCACGAGTATGAATAGATATATCCAAAATTCTGTTGTCACCTGCACAGGCCCAGTGTGTGACCTGGAGCTGCCACCAACTCTCATGAGCAGGACACTTAGCAGGCCCTGCAGGTACAGCAGCCACAGCACCAGCCCCCAGGGAGGGCAGCCTCCAGGTGCAGCAGGAGCAGCTTCAGAGCCCAGGGGATGCTGTACATCAGGCAGGGCTCAGGGGGAACAGCGCAGAACCTTGGAGGAAGCCAGGCAGGTCTTAGCCAAAGCATGGACACTTGTGTGCAAAGTCAGTCCAGGGCATGACCAGGATATCCACAGAGACACTTTGTCACTCCTTGCTGAGTGCTCAGGCCCAACAGGACTTCTAGGGAGTGGTCACCTGGTCTTCCGCAAAACAGACTCTAAGGTACCGTGCTGCCCTCCTGACTGCCAGGATGCTAGTAAGTTCCCTCCTGCACCCAGACACCGCCTACTGCCACCTGATCCCCCAAGGCACTTCCTCCTGCCTTTGTCCAGTGAAGTCCCTCTCACTATCCATCAGAAACATGGAGAGAGGACTCAGTTCTGGTAAAGTGAGAACACACAGGGTCCCACGCATGCTAGTCTTTCTTTCTGTGTCCCAGGAGAGAGGTCACTGCCCCTTACAACTCACCAAGAGTATTAGCAGGGTCCAGCCTGGCACCATCAGGACCAGGCCTGGCTGCTGAGCTCCTGCTGCCTCCTGCTGCCTTCTGCACACCCTGCCTGCCTGGGAGGGCTGTGGGACAGGGACACAGGTCATTCTGGGCACCAGCAGCCACATTTCTTTCAAGAACTTTAACTTCTTCCTGTCCCCACTTGGAGACAAACCTCCACTCTGATGCTGCTAGTGCACAGGGCTGCTGACAGTCAGGACTCTCAGGGAAGAAAATTGGGGACAGCTCTGAAGTTACACCCTCTCTCCCCCTCCCATCCTTTCTCCCTGGATTCTGGGCTCCTCCAGTGTCTCTCCTCTGCCCTTCTGCCTGGGTTTTCTCTGTCCTGTCCCCTCCTACTCTGAGTTCACACCTGTCACTCCTCACTTCCCACATGGCTGTCCTCATATAGGTCACAACCCTGTTCTCCTGCACATCCTGGCCCTTGGCCTGCCTCTGTCTCCACCCCTTGGATTTTCATGGGAGAGTCAATGATGGTGCCTGGTGGTCTTTAGCGACCAGAAACTAGAAGAGCAGCTGTTCGGGGCTGTATGTGTGGGTGCCATGATCCTCTGTTAGCAGAGTCCCTGCATCATATCAGCTGTGACCTGCCAGAGGCATCTCTGTCTGCCCAGTCAGAGGAGTTGCCAGCAGCAACTGTGGGTGGGTTTGTCCTGGGCCATGCAGCCACTGAGCCAGCTGTCCTGTCCTGTGGAAGCAGCAGGGAGGAAGCTAACCTTGCCCAGCTCTGGACACAGAACTTCTGTCCCCTTGGGCTCAAGAACAACTGCCAGTCTGTATGACACCTGCTCCTATCTGTAAACATAGCCGCATGGGTCACGTCCTGATCAATGGGAAGGTCACTGTTCCAGCAGCAGGAGGACCCTGTGCAGGTCCTGATCTTCATGGTGCTCATGCTCAGTTCTGAGCCTTGGGTTTAGGCAAGAGATGCCAGCTTTACCTGCCTAGGCTCAAGGTGTCTGAACTTAGAGTCCCATCGGCAGGGTGGCACACACCTATAGTCCTGGACATCTTGAGACTGAAGGAGGAGGACTGCAGGTTCAAGGGCACCCCAGGAAAATCATAGAATCACTGAATATAAATAAAATGAAACCTATTTGGATGTAGTTCATGCTGGCCTAGCATATAAGAAACACTGTGTAGATCACCAGAACTGACAAAGTAACAAAGGAAAAAGAAAAAAAATCACACATTAAACCAAAAGTCAAGACATATCTATGTGCAGACATATACTCATACGAGAGATGCAGAGTAAACACAGATATATCCACATAATTTATCTCCTAAATATTATGTATGTGGCATATAATATTCCTTTAATTAATTTCAAAGCATTTTGAACTCTGGCTTAGAAGAGCCTCTGGTGGTCTTGGCTAACCATCCTCTCAGGTCCAGCAGGGTTTCTGCCCCAGGATAGTGGGCTCATCACAAAATGCAGCCACCCCAAAGGGCCACACCCAACATGGACTCCTGGTCTCTGAACCTCCCCTGGCTGTGGCCTCTCTCCTTGTCTCAGTCCAGGGTGTGGAGCACCTTCCTCCCCTGGACCTGTTGCCCGATAGCCTGAGGGCATGGCCTCTGCTTCCCCAGGTCCTCAGCCCCACTGCCCAGGAGAGCTGTGTCCTAACAGCCCAGGGCCAGAGCCTGCAGCTTTGGGGCAGCCCCACCTGAGCTCAGCCTGGCTGAGCCCCTGCCCAGCTTCTCCCATCTACAGCTATGGGCCAGGCTACATGGGCAGTGACCACAAGGACTCCATTTTACCCTGAGACTCCACCTCCTGTAAGAAGTGCTTCTCCCATCTGAATCCTGGCCTCTGTGCCCATCCACAGGGGCTGGCACAGCAGTTTGGCAACACAAAATGGCAATTCTTATACAATGTAAAGTTGTTCTCTTTGTGGTCCCCACATTTTCTGGGCCATGCATCCTGTGAGAGAATAGTCATCTAGATGTTGGTGACCATTCTTTAACTTGTGCTCAACTAGCACCACTTCCCTGCTGCTTATGATTTTAGATCTTGTGTTGTTTTTTTGTGGTTTTGAATCAGCAACAACCACTTTTGATTAATGTGCTGCCATTCTTTACTTCTGGGTAAAAAAGTGGACTCACACCCCTGGAAGGGGTCCAAGATGCAGATTTGCCACCTGCCCCTTGGCCCACCAGCTCATGTCCCCCGCTTTATGATCGATGGGGTGATTTATTGCAATCTATCCATGATACCACTACACAAGCAAAATTCTTCCTTCCTCTAAAGCTCTGTACACATTCTCACAATTGTCCACTTGCAGGTTGTCACCTTGCTAAGGAGAAACTTGACCTGAATGTACTTTTCCCAGCCCCACAGTAAAGATTTCATTGTAGTCTCTCTTCCCTAAGGAACTTAACACAAGCACAGGGATATTTAAAATAGGGTGAAGCTTTTAAAACTTCTTCTTTTCCTTTAATTTACTGATAACCAGTTCTGTTCTGCTGTTTGTGGTAGGAACAGGTGAGCCCTCCCAGACCAGGGCAGGAGGAAGTATCAGGGGACACACATGATGATCCCAGAAATGATATGTAAGTGAGGGAAGGAAGAAGGGGCTGGGGCTCTGACTCAGAGGTAGAGAACTTGTGCAGCATGCACCAGGCCTTGGATTCAATCATCAGCACTAAAGAGGGAAATTAAAAAAAAAAAGAAAAAAAAAAGAAAAGGGGAAAAAAGATTGTGGACAGTTATTGGGAATGCTTTTTGATAACTTTGAGAAGACCATGGGTGGGAAATTTTACTTGCTTTATTTCTGGAAAAGTTACAAGAGGACCTGATGGGGGACATGATGTTTAGAGACACTGCAGCCCTCTTGAGGTCATGAGGCATTACTAGGGCTTAAAAACACATGTGGTAATTCTGGTAAAGCAGAATTATATACAGAGTCTGGATCTTTACTTTGTTTACCAAGATGCTGACCATGCGCTATATTCTCCAAATTTCAATCTTTAAAGTTTTACAAGCACTCTTGTTTGTGAAGTTATTCTTACTTCTCCTAAAAGATAGTTAAGTTGAAGAACATGGCTGGCCTTAGACCTGCTGGTCTGGAGAAGATGGGCATCATTATGGGTATGAGTGTGCTCTGTGGGACTCTGAGGCAGGGAGGGCTGGGTCCATGGGTGGGGCCCTTCTTCCCTGACTGTTACCCATGCTGTGACAATATCCAGAAACCCCAAACACCTCAGTGAGTTTATACATCTTCCTCTCTTGCTGCCTTCATTTCTGTTTTTACTACCAAAGCATAAACTATCCCCTTGCTTCTGTAATGTCCCCTCGTCCTCCAAGAATCACCAACACAGAACTGTGCTTAAGACACAAGGACAGCCTGTCCTCAACCAGAAAGTGACTACAGATCACCTATCACAGCTTAGGGTGCTGACTGTGTCCTGTGGCCCCAGGGAACCATGTTCACCCCAAGCAAATCTGAGCTGCCCTGGTCTGACCTGGGATGCCTGGACACACTGAGCCTGTGTTGATTGACCAGGAGGAGCCTCCCTGCAGCTCTGCCTAGCCTGCCCAGCCCTGATGATTTGCATGTGCCCACAGCACAGCCCACTGCCCTGAGGACTTCTTAAGAGGCTGCTCATATCCTCTGTAGGAGTCAGTCCTGTCAGGACACAGCATGGCCATGAGGATCCCTGCTCAGATCCTGTGGTTCCTGCTGCTCTGCCTTCCAGGTGAGGGGGAACAGTCTTGGGGATTTACTAATCAGAGTGTAGTCAGTGCTGCCTGGCTACTCAGGAAAGTCCTCTTGGAACATCACTATTTACAAGGATATTTCTTTTATGTGTCCAATGGCAGGTGTTAGAAGTGACATAACGATGACCCAGTCTTCATCCTCCTTGCCTGTGTCTCAAGGAGACAGAGTCACAATCACATGTAGGGCCAGTGAGGACATTTTTTATTATTTATATTGGTACCAGCAGAAAACAGGTAATCCTTCTAAGCTCCTCATCTATTGTGCAGAGAAGTTACTTTAAAATTTCAGGTGACTTACACCCTGTCCAGCATGAAAAATAACCCCCCAATAAGATGCTTGCTGTCACCCCTGATGAGCCATTATTCTGACTACATTCTGGGAACAGTCACCTAACCTGTGCCATTTTTTAATGCTAATCCATTCAAGTCAAGTCTAGGTCCTCCCCACCCCCTTGACATTAACTGTGGGACAATCCCTGTGATTCCTGGAGTGAGCTCATGCAGAGGTGACAGGGTAAGATGGAAACTTGGTAGTGGACATCAGGATGATGTCCATGAATTATAACTTGACAGAAATCTGCTGATTACTGACAATATTATCTTCATCTTAACATAAATTAATCTATCTACTTGTTCATTCTTCCATCAATGATTTTTGGCATAAAAATATCAGCATCAAAAATACAGATATAGATTTCAGTTAAGGGCATTTCATTAATGACTTTCACTCATTAGTATATATATAAATCATTTTTTGAACAATCACTTTTCAGTATAGCACAGATTTAATCCCAAACAGAGCAAAACACATTATTGATGATGATATTTCTGCAGTGTGCCTCCTGCCAGACACACTCATAAATTATCTCCACAAAAAATTTCATATTGGAGATCATCATATGTTATACTATGGAGTTGTGCACCATGATTGTTGTGACCAAATGTAAAACAGCCTGAGTGAGAGGGGACCTTCTGTGGTGCACTCAAGGCTGCCTGTGTGTGAGTTCTAGCGCAGGATGTGAAGATGCTGATTTCAACTTCTGCTCCACTTACTCTAGAAACATGCCCAACCTTCCCCTCTCCTTCTAGGGTCAGAGCTGAGGAGAGATATTTGTAACTAGCCACCTCATCCTGATGTCAGATGGCTGCATGAGTCAGTCCTCAGCAACCAACCTCCTTCTCAGGATGGACCGCCCATCAAGCACCACCCTCCTGGGGTGTCTGAGTCCTACTTTGTGGGGAACAATAAAACTTAGCTGACATTTTACCTACAAGCTGTATTTTTATCATTTCAAAAGATGCTTGTTGCTCTTGTAACTTTCCTTTTCATTGACCAGTTGATCTTTTTCAACTGTGAAAGTTGTACCTGAAGTTTAGCGGAGTTCACTATATTTTTGTGCAATATAAAAGGCAGGACATACTCTTGTGTTTGAGGGTTTCCAGCTACATGGCAGAGTTTGCAGGAATAAGCAACAGTCCTCACACAGGACAGGGCAGGTGCACCTGAGCCAGGTGTGACCCAGGCACTGCTGTCCTCATGGTTATAGGAACCAAGGCCTGCAGGAAAGAGTAACTGCAGGAAGGAAAGGGAGCAGAATCATTTCAATCCCTGTTGAATTCTGTATGGAGTCTTCTGTGATGTGTGTATGTGGTGTGTGTGGCTGTTCCTCTGTGTGGATCAGGGAAGGGCCAGGGACATTGGGAGATGTATCTGAGAGGGGAGGAAGGAGCTCCATGACCAATGGGGGACAGCAACAGCAAGACCAGAATGGGCACTTGGGAAAAGCAGGGACCTCGAGATCTCGAAAAAACATTGTTCATTGAAACAAAAAAAAATATATTTCCATTTTTTTTTTACTTCTATAGTCTGCAAAATTAACCAGGCATACAGTGATTGATAACCTTTTCAAAATAAAAATCACTAGTTAATTGACCACAGTCTACATCCTGGATGAGCTGCCTTTCAACAGTGCTGTGAAGACAAAACTGTGCATGATTTTCTTTACTTCCAATCCTATTCTTCCCCCTCACATGGGACTTTCTGATCTGTCTCCAGTTTGAGATACAAACTATTTTTTCTTTCAACTTGACCTCCACAGTGTTTGCTGTCCCAAGAGGGTTCCTATGTAGGTGACCTTAGACACCTTCACTTCCCCCTCCTGTCTCCATGTCCTCTGTACCTGTGTTAGTGGCTGGGATGAGTCACAGCTGTGGTGTGCTGAACCTCCCAGGCCACAACAGACTCCAGGCCACATCCAGGGACCAAGCTCCTGACACATCCTCCCCTGCAGAGCCCCAGGGTCACCATCCTCCTGGTCCACCTCCAAGTGGGTCTGTTCTGGATACAAAAATAATGTAAGAGAACTGGATTAAAAAAGAAAAATCAAAGCTGCTCTTGCCTGGGCAGAGGACACACCAGTCACACATGACCCTGAAGCCCTGGGACTCCTACAGGAAAGATGGGGGTCTGAGCAGGGTCCTCAGGAGGCAAGGAGTAGGTCCCTCCCTTGCTCAGAACCTACAGAGGCTGAGGAGAGAGGCCCAGCATCTGGTGGCACCTGGAGCTGCAGCACCTCTGGGACCTTCCCTGCTACTCCCCTTGGGTATTGTGCACCCCACCCAACTGCTGAGTGCTGTCCTGGACCTGAGAGCCCCTGGAAGTTGCTAAGGGTCATAAAATTTTCTAATTATCACACTCCTCACCTTAGACATTTACCATTTATTTCTGGTGAGTCTTTCAAAGCCTGAGCATTTGGCAAGAGAAGGCACAGATTCTACACATGGAGGTGCTCATGTCCTGCCCAGCCATCAGTGTCATCTGCCACAGAAGGTGTGAACCTCTTCCTATGGAGCCCTTGACTCTCTGGGACCTCAGGGTGAGGGTGAAGACACCCTCTGTGCTCACCCCTCCCAGGACTCCTCTGTCCCCCCTGTGGGCACAGGTCTTAGCCCAGGTGCTGTGGCTGGCACAGGATTCTCTCTCCTTGGTCCCTCCTGAGCAACCTTCCAGGAAAGAAGGACTGGACAGTGTTAATGGCAGATGTCCTTCAGGAATGACATTGATGAATGGGGTTGACAGCTGGTGGCCCAGGGTGGTAGTGAACTTTTCACACTGTGACCAAAAGACCAGAGAAGAACACATTCAAAAGAGGGACATTTACTTGGTGCTCATGGTTTCAGTGTTCAGTCCATGGTCGGCCACTCCACTGCCCTGGGCCTGAGGTGAGGCAGGGCATCGTGGCTCCTCCAGGCACTTTATCTGTTTCTGAGTTATTTCTGGGTTTGGGGTGTGTCTGCCTTGACCTTTGTCAAATGCTTATACTGGAGTATGTCCCTCCATGGCCTGAGTCAGGGATTCCCTGGGAGACTGGAGATAGCACTGGGAAAATCCAGGGGTTGCCCCTCACTGTTCCTTTGCAAACAGCAGGGGGCACTTCAGTGACACTGAAGGCTTCTTTGACAGAATGTCATATCCAAGACTAAACATGACTAAATGTCTGGAGACAAAATTGTTTTTTGGATCTGTTGTGACTGGACCTTTCAAAATGTCCCTGATTGGAAATAATGACATTCCAAGTGGATACAAATCAGCTGGTCTCTGCTCAGCAGGGGGCTCCCAGTCACCCACATGGCCCAACACAAGGACCCATCAGCCATCCTCCCAGCCTTTCCAGTGATGTTCCTGCAGGTGTCATCAGCCAGGGCTCACAAGGCTCCTGATAATTCTGAGCATCCAGCCACCAGGCAGAATGACCACAGATGGGCCCTCATCTACCCCACATGGTCAAGTACTGTGGAGGCTTTTTAGGGATCCTGCACTGTACAGTGGGGAGCACAGATGCACCCTTCCCAGGCCTCAGACACTGAATTCAGTGCAGTATTGAAGAAAGCATTTGAATCTTCCTGTCATCATCAGGTTGAAACCTCATAAATACAGGACACACCTGAATTGGAGAGATAGAGATACTCCCCCGCCACCATCCCTGCAGGCCTGCCATGGTCCTGTGAGGCATTTTAATGGAAGCTGAGATATGAACTGAGGGCTTGAGGACACTTCTCTCTGTTCTCACCACCTCTGTTCCCCTGATGTGTGCCAACGACCCTGCAGATGCCCAAGGGAGGGAAAATAGTCACTGTCTGTTGACCCAAACCTCTGTAGACTCTATTTTCTCTAATATGAAGTTGACTACCTGCCTCTTCAGAGACTCTTGGAAAAAGCACCAGGTGCTGCCATATGCTCCAGATGTGGCCAGTGGCCAGGCTCCTTCCCACCTGGAAACAGGTCCACTCACCCTGAAAGCCAAGGACATTTTTGGAATAAAAGTTCAGGGAGGGAAGGCAGTTAGACAACAAACATTGTGGATAAAATGGTGAAATTACACAAATAGGAACAATCTTCAGGATAAGTGGGAATTCCTAGGGACACACTCGTTGCTAAGGGTTCAGTGGATTTGACAGACAGAAGGTTCACAGTCATTAAGTTTGAATGCCCTCAGGGTTGGTTGTTGTAGTTATTATTATTATTAAATGACTCCAACTAACACTCAAGAGTATGGAGCAGAGTGTTTTGGTTTTGGCCTATGTTAACTGATTAATTTCCATATCTGCAAATCCCCTGCATTCTCCATCCCTTCTAATTAAAATGTAATATTTTGGAACATTTTATTAATTTCAAAGCACTGATGGTGACTAGAACTGGTCAACCAAGTTGTCCTTGAACCACAGAAAAACTGCAGAGCTGGAACCCAAGCACCATGAGTCTCTGGTCCCTCCATTTCTGCCTAGAGAGTGTTGAGCAGCTGAATACTGTGTGGCTTCAGGTTCCAGACATGGTGGAGGAATCCCAATTCCTGAACTGCTAACATGTAGCTGGAAACTGTTTCATTTTATGATGGAACCATGGTTCAGGAGAGTACCAGAAATCCACTTAGGACTATTAACCTAAGGAAAGAAACAAGCACAACAGCAAAGCATGTTTCACAACGTGCAAGAAAGCCTGTGTTGCTCTAGCAATGACTGTGGACAGGAAACTCCTCAGGGTGTTCCTCTGCATGTGGCCACTAGAGGGGGCCAGCACACAGCACTGAAGGCAGAGAGGGGCCACAAGTCCTTGGAAATCATGTCCAGTGGACACTGATCATGGGGTGATGGTCACTAGTACTTCATCACCCCCTTTCTTTAATCCCCTAGGTTTTATTACGGGGCCTGGAGGATGCAGGTGAATAAGGAAGTGGACATACCCAAGATGTCACCCAGGAATGATGCTTTAGGAGTCCAGGTGTGTGGACTTCTCTGGGGAAAGTGTCGCCAGGCAGCCCTAGTGGGTGTAGGCATCTGCCTTCTGCCTGTTGGCTGAGAGGTGTGAAGCTCCCAGAGAGAGACCTGGTCATGCTCTCTGCATCTGCAGGTCTCTGGGGGCTGTCTCAGTGTGTTTGTTGCAGTGGATCTGACAGCCATGTCCCCTGGACATAGCAGCCTGGGGGCTGGGGTGCCACTGTCCATCACACTTATGGTGGCACATGGCAGAGCACATGCTTATAAATCAGCACACCGGGTGTCAGACCCACTGACAATCTGCAATTCCTGGTACAGCAGAGATGATTAAAGAAAGACATACACACACACACACATACATCCAGTAGAAATGAGCACCGTCTTTATTTTTTTTCTCTCTTTCTTTTATACAGCATTGTTAATTATAACAAGGGGAAAGAAAAAGCACCCTTTTGTCAGCTTAATCCTTATAAGCATGGATAAACATTCTCAGGAAAACTTTGTTTATGGTCACAGTGCTCCATATTTCTTATCAATTAACTTGTGGTTAGTTATTCCCAGGCAAAAACAAACACACACACACACACACACACACACACAAACACACACACACACACACACACACATATATATATATATATATATATATATATATATATATATATATAAATTTTAAACTTGGCAGAACATTCTCTTCTTTTCTTAAGACAGCAACATGGACACAGTTCAAAGAGTTCATACTTTCTCACAGAACTCCTTGTTTTGCTAAGCACAGCAAAACTTAACTGTTTTTGTGTGTGAGCTCACAGTTCCCCCTTAAATAACAATGACGGCGATTGTGCCTGTCTTAGGTTGTGAACCATACTGCAACATTCTTACCCATCATGGAGGACTTCCATTGATGGGAAATGAAAGCCTCTGTCTTAGGTTGATATGCGCAGTGATTCATCTTAGCTGTCATTGGCAACAATCATCCAAACAGTAGGGGGGCATATGAAATCATCACAGGAGGATGAGATAAGAGACAAGTGATCATACAACAACCAATGACACAAACAAGTATAGACATGCCACGTATCAAAATCATTAATTTTAACCAGGAAATATTAGGAAGCCAGGATGTTAAACATGAAAATAATTTTTCATTTCTTTCAGATTGTCTGATATTATCAATCATTTCTTTCAAATGATGAATTTCTGTATCAATAGGTACACTGTTATCTCTCAGATTAAAACAACACATATTTTTCACCTGAATAAATTTTTTATGGTGTAACAATAGTAAAAAAATTATAGCAGCTCTATTATCCAAAACTCTTTGTCATAAAACCTGCTGTTCTTTATTCAACAAGGCTAGAGCAGTAGATGTACGATTAATGTTTTTTGCCATTACACATGCTAATTTCATAGCTGTCTTATAAGCTGCTACTGACAATCCAGGGATCCCCACAAGGGAACAGGTCAATGTATCAAACTCTGCTTTAGATAATAAGTTTATATCATCCTTACAGTCCTATGTTAGTGGAGCCATTCTTCGTAAGCAAGGAGAAGGATGTTCAGGAAGCAAATCACCAATGGAGGGAAAGAAAACTGTGAGACAACTAAGACAGCAATGTGTTCAATGAGTCATACTTGTCAGTATGTAGTTGAATGTATAAGTTCCACAGGAAAAAAAACAGCCTCTTGGAAGTGGGATATGTCCATAACTTGAAGGAATCGCAAAGGAATTATTACATGCAAAGGAAGGTCCCATAGATCTACATTTAGTTGCACAATTGTGAAACTCAGCGCAGGTGTCATTATCTGTTACAATAACAGTAGTGCTTATAACTTGAACTGCATTGCTGAGTAGGTGGTAAGAAGGGGTGCCCCAATTAGAATAATCAGCATAAGTAATAGTTTTATCAAAATTGGAGAAAAAGTCATATATTTTATTTCTTCTGTTGGATGACAGACAGGTAGTAAACAGGAACACAATACTGCTCCTAGATGGACATCTTGTTTTAGGCAGATATTATCAGTCCCTGCCAATTGAGCCAATCTCAGCCATACATTGGTACGACTGAAAGAGGCAACTTCCACAGCTCCAAAAAGAAGAAAAAAAGGTTAGGGACAGCATCTATAAGATAAATAAAACAAACCAAAGAGGTAAGAGCATTCATGATGTAGTTTTAGAAGAGTCAAACCATATCAAATGAGAAGGAATCCATCAAGGTCTGGGATCATTTTGTGGAAAAACACAGGCAGCTCCTTTTCCCCACATTAATACAGGATCAGCACCCATCCATTGTCCTGTTAAAACATCTTTGCACCTTACAAGTGGATGGGCTGTTTGTCCCTTAGCATGCCATAAGCGATCTACAGCTGTCAATTTTGTAGCTGGGTCTACAGTTAAAAAATTTAAAATAAATAAAACATGTGCTAAACAAGAGCAGGGACTGCCGCTACTCCCCCCTTTTGTTTTTGACAGATATGTTTTAAGAGATGATGAGCTCATTCTACTATACCCTGTCCTTGAGGGTTATAAGGAATACCTGTCATTTGTTTTACATCATAAGTGTGAAGAAATATTGTAAATGATGTACTAGTAATGCTGGTCCATTATCTGTTTTAATATGTTTAGGGAGACCATAATAGAAAAAGCTTCCATATAGTGAGCAATTACATATTTGACCCTTTTTCCTGAATGAGGAGAAACATAAATGAAATGAGAGTAAGTATCTATAGACACATGAACATATGCTAATTTGCCAAAAGAAGGATAATGAGTAATATCCATTTTTCATAAATGACCCGGTAAAAGGCCTCTGGAATTAATTTCAAAATTAGGAGAGTGTATCTGTGCAGAGCAGAGGGAACAATTGCGAATAATTTGAGAAGTTGCTTTACAAGAAATTTTACAATGATGAGCTAAAGAAGAAGCATTAAGGTGAAATTGAGAATGTAAAGTTTGGGGAACCATAGATAGAAAGGCAGACATTTTGGAGGCTAAATCAGTGGCAGCATTTTTTTTTTTTTACTAAGTGGTCCTGGTAAAGTTGAATGACCTTTGTGCCTAAGAGAGAAACCTTTAGCTCTGTTACTCAGGGCTGGATAATCATACTAGCAAACACCAAGCCTACCTGTGTAGGTTAGGAATATCTGTAGGCCTTAAACTAAAAACTTTTGTCTCTGGAAGCTCCTCTTAATAGTTTTTTGTTGTTGTTGTTTTTTTTTTTTTTTTTTTTTTAGAGTTGTCAGGCATTTTTGTCTGAGAATCCTTCTTTGTAGCCTTCAGTCTTAACTTATCTTACTTATCTCAGGCTAACATAAGGTGTATACCTCAAATAATAATAATAATAATAATAATAATTATTATTATTATTATTATTAAAAATGTCTAGGAATGGTTGTGTTTTGGTTTTATATGTCTTTACTGAGTGTTTAAGATGAAGCAGTCAAACTGACTTTTGTTTTTATCTATTATGAATAGTCAGCTGAGTTTTTATGGGAGTCATTTTTGGGGAAACTTTACAGTAGCTTTTTAGTTTTGTTAGTGTCATTTGCGCTAGGATGGGTCCAGGTCTTGCTTGACCATGTGGCTTCCCTCAGAAGCATCAGGGATGTCTCCCTTTTCTAATTACCCTCCTCTTTATAGTAAATGCTCTGATTTGCTTTTTGTTCTCCAGTGATCTCATTAATCTTCCTGATCGAGATGTCATGTGGCTCAGAGTTGCAAAGCTCTTTACAGAAGTTCCCTGTTCCCTGATTTAGACTGACTTAGAGGGCAAGAGCCAAATATTGGTTTTATTGGCCCTTTTTATTTAACTTTAATTTTAAATCTTTATCTTAAACATCCAGTAAATAAATTTTAACAGCCTTATATTAAGAGTACTGGGCTTTAATGTCTATAACTTTATAATTATTTATCTTTCTTATTAATTGGGGGTCTATATTATCCTATCCATCTTGTAGGTGATGGCTTATTATCTTAAATTAAGCCAGGTTGTGTGTTTTTAAAGCAGTACCTTTGTAAAACATTAACAGGCAATCTTCAGGACATTTATAAGAAAGACATTTATAAGAAAATTACAAAATAAAATTAACAAGAGTGAAAACATATTTAATTTGTGTAAAAGCTACCTTGAATTTTGGCTGAGTTATACATTATATCCCCTCTTTGAGCATAACTTTTGAGCATAACTTTTAATGAACTAAAATCTGGCCTACTGCTTTTCTAGTCATTTTTACATGTAGTAAGATGGGACACAGAGCCTTATCTCAGGTAAGGCAGGGCTCTTCATAAATCTTAAGTAGTGTAGTTATGAAACTGATCTTTGTCTTTTAAATATCATTTTACAAAGTTTATATAAATTGTTTGAGGTCACATGAACATTAGCTAACACCATATGATATCACATTTATAAAATGAATTAAAGGCTGAAAATTATCAACCATTTGTGGAAAGGCAGTAAAATATTTTGTGTTTTTTTTTAATATTAACCTTTACATAGATTGGGCTGTCTTTAACTTAAAAATACATTCAAAAATTCTGAATAAATTTATTAGCCCCAAATTGATTTTGAAAAAAAAATCCTGTTTTCTAAAGCAATATTTTAGGAAATGTGCCTCTTGTACATTTCCAGAGACCCTAGAAGAGAAAGCTGGAGGAATTCTAGTGCAGCAGACCCCAAGTGGAAGTGGTGGGCTTTTCCTTTTTTGTGATTAACTTGACCAATATTAGAGAGAAGGTTGAAAGACAAAACAAGGGTCCCCTGAGCTGGAAGGCTGGGACATGGCCTGTGAGGGTTTTCTGAGGTGATGGTCTGAAAGTGGATGGTGAGAAGAGCACAGAGGTCAGCTTCTGGTGGCTGTGATGGACAGTCCAGTAGATATTTTATTGAAGATCAAGACAAATAATATGGTATTATGTAAAAATGTGGATGTGTAACCGATGTGATTCTGCAACTTGTATTTGGGGTAAAAAATGGGAGTTCATAACCCACTTGAATCAAATGTAAGGAAGATGATATGTCATGAGCTTTGTAATGTTTTGAACAACCAATAAAAAAATAAAGACAAATATAAAGGATTCAAGAGCTGAGAGCAGGTAGTGAAGAGACCATGCAGAGCCCAGTGAGGCTGTGGAGGGAAATTGAAGGCTGAATCATGTGGATCTCTGTGATGCTATTCTTCTGACAGTTCTGAGGAGCATTTTCCCATGGAGACAATGACATCATGACAAGAACAGAGATGTTGAGTGTCAGTGGTCAAGGGATCATCTTGATTAACCAGAAGTCACACCTGCAAGTAGAGTGCTGCTGTTGTCAGAGCTTCACTGATGTAAAATGTGAGGTGAGGGCAGCTGAAGAAAACCCACCCATGTCCCTTGATCTTTGGGACACCTCTTTCCCCAACCTGATGGCCTGACTCAGGATCAGCATGACAGCCACGCCACTGGGTGGACACTGTGCAGCTGTGGTGAAGATGTCACAGCTGGATGATGGGGACTCCATGGGAACATGGAGCAGCGCAGTGCAGGACCTACCTGGAGACAAGAGGAAGGTCAGGAGAGCAAGAGTTCACCTGCTGGAAGAAGTGGCAGATTTACAGGTGAAACGTTGTCCCCCTGTTAAGGAGATAAGGCCTAAGCAGGCTGGCAGTGTGCATGTGCAGGCAGGATGGTCACATAGCACAGAGGATCATGGGAGGCAGAGCTCCTGTCTGCTGAACAGCACCACCATCTGCCTCAGGATTCTAGTGCCACTGCACCAAGGGGGACAGAGCCTGGCTCTGCTCCTCTGTGCACTTGAGGTTTACCTGTAACCACTGCCAGAACTAGAGAGTGTTGCTCTTCACTAAGTCTCACAAGGGATGAGGTTTCTTGCTCCTCCCATTCTGCCATGGGTTCCAGAGCCATATCTGTGCCTGGGACAGATCCCTGGGAAGCTCTGCCTCAGTGGGACCTAGAGGGAGCCACGCAGCCTCATTTGGTTTCTCTGCCTCCTATTCTTCTGGCTCCCTGTGGAGGGACTGGTGCTAATTGTTTTCATGAAAAAGATTATGGCTCTAAAGTCAGGCAGCCTTTGAGCTCAGTAGAGCACTCCTCATGAATCTCTGCAACTACTTCCAGGAGGAATTACCCCAACTTAATTCCTGAAGCCTGCACATCAGTCATGGTAATTCACAGAACAGCCCATCTTGGCTTTTATCCTCTGAGCAATGAGACTCCATGTGACAAAGCATAGAAGTCCAGCTGCTCCTCTGAGGGGACTGGAAGGGGACTGAGGTCTTCTGCCAGCTCCCCTGGATCTCAGGATGCTGCACCCAGCACACTTGGTATGTATTCATGAGAAGCACTAGTAAGTCAGAGGAGAGCCTGGGTCAGTCCAAGGTTACCCACCATACCTCCCACAGCCCATCTTCCTGTAGACGTCATAGACACAGAGCAAAATATCAGGGACCTTATAATATTGTGGGGGGATGAAAGTCCCTGATCTCTGCCATGTGCTGTCCCTGAACAGTGCAATCATTGGCAAATGAACCCACAGGAAAACACACACACACAAGCATGTGCTGTGAGCAGACTGGTCTGTCCTATAGAGGAAATCATTGTGCACTGGGTACCCACAGTGTGGTGACCATTGAAGGACAGCAAGTGGACCAGGACCTCTGCAGGGTCTCCCAGGTCAGTGACTGAACCTTTGGGGGTCTGTGGCTCAGATTCTTGGTTGGTCACATTCATAGTCTCCTCCTGG
This sequence comes from Spermophilus citellus, assembly GCF_964194105.1. NCBI lineage: Eukaryota > Metazoa > Chordata > Mammalia > Rodentia > Sciuridae > Spermophilus > Spermophilus citellus. Next base: position 21,136,239 of record NC_138193.1, read on the forward strand.
CTCCAGAGAGGGGATGGGCATGGTCTAGAGCCCAGCTCTTCAGGAGCTGAGGACACCCTCTTAAAATTAAGAAAGAGAAGGTGGAAATGAGTGGATTCAGACCTTCAGCTGTGCTCAGGATGGAGAAGTCAGTCCTTCCTTCCCTACAGACAGCTCTCTCCACATAACTGCAGTGCACCTGTGACCAGGAAATGGACATTTCTGCCCTGTCCCATCCCATCTCCATGGCATTTCACATGTGCCTAGTTGCACCCTAGTGTCTGTTGTAGCAAATGGTCCAGTGGATACTCCCAGCTCCTGTGGAGCCAGGTCTTTTGGGCCTCCTTCAGCCTGGGGTGGCAGCCTCTGCTTCCTTGGATCTTGTGGTCCTGTCTCTGTTGAAGGTGCTGTGCCAGTGGCCCTATAGAATACCCTCACAGAGTATGCAGTGTCCCTCAGGACTGATTTCTGCTCCTGCATCCAGCATTGTGGTCACTCTGATGCCATAAAGAGGCACCCCACTGGGCAGCTTCACGTCAGAAATGGATTTTCCCATGACTGTGGGATCTCAGGCCAACATCGAGGCACCAGCAGGTCATTCTTCTCTCTCTTGGCTCACAGAGGGCTGTCCTCCTGTGTCACATAGCTTTCCCTGGTGTCTCTGAGACCTTATTTTCCCTTCCTATAGGGACACCAGTCACACTGCATTAGACCCATACCTAGAACCTCACTTTTATATAATTACCTGTGTCTCACCCTCACCAAGAATGTCACTATTTCATCCGGACACCACACACATCCTTCAAGGAAAAAAAAAATGATGAAACTCAGGACAACATAGTGGTAGTTATGGTTAAGGAAATAACCTGTTTTACACTGTTGGGTTACTTCAAGGTGATGTTTTCCATGTGGAGCACCTTCCTTCCCTGGACCTGTTGCCCACAGCCTGAGGGCAGGGCCTCTGCTTCCCCAGGTCCTCAGTTCCACTGCCCAGTAGAGCTGAGTCCTTCCTCACAACCCAGGACCAGAGCCTACAGCTCTGGGGCAGCCCCACCTGAGCTCTGCCCAGCTAAGCCCCTGCCTCACCTCTCCCACATACTTTACTAGTGAACTCCTGTCCTTAATCTAAAGCTCAGGACACATTTCCACAAATGTTTACTCAGATTGTCACCTTAGTATGTACATGTTAGACCTGATTGTTCTTTTTTCAACCCCAACAATTTAAAATTATATTCAAATCTTTCATCCCTATTTAACATAACTTTTATAAACACAGGGATATTTAAAATAATGTGAAGCTTTTAAAATCACCCCCCCCCCGCTTGGCAAGGTAAGGTCACATGAGCCTTCTCAGAACAGGGCAGGAGGAAGAATTAGGAGACCCAAGCGATCATCTCACAAATGATATATGAGTAGGGATGGAGGTGATAGGGGCTATCAGTCAGTGGTAGAGAATTTGTAAACAAACATAAGACCTTGGGTTCAGTCACTAGAACCAAATCAAAAAAAAGTGATGGCTGTGGACTCATATTGAAATGAGTATTTTTGATTCCACTAATAAGATTGAGAGTGAATAGCTTTGCTATTCATTCCTGCAACAGTTAAGAAAAAATACAAGGCCAACGCCAAGACAATTGTTATGAAGATATCCAATATACAGAACAAAGAGAAAATATTAAAAGCTACAAGAGAAAGGAGACAGATCACATTCAGGGATAAACCAATAAGGATAACCATGGATTTTTCATCACAGACACTGAAAGCAAGAAGGTCATGGAACAATGTATTTCAAACACTGAAAGACAATGGATGCCAACCAAGAATTCTGTATCCAGCAAAATTAAGCTTCAGGTATGACAACGAAATAAAAATCTTTCATGATAAATAAAAGTTAAAAGAATTTGCAGCCAGAAAACCAGCATTGCAAAGCATTTTGAGCAAAACACTACACGAGGAAGAAATGAAAAACAATAACCAAAACCAACAGTGGGAAGTGCCTCAGTAAAGATAGAGGTCGAGGGGAAAGATAATCATGGAGAAACAAACTAAATTTTTTTTTTTAAAAAAAAGGATAAACAATCAAACATGGATGGAAGTAAAAAACCATATATCAATAGTAACTCTGAATGTTAATGGCTTAAACTCTCCAATAAAGCGACATAGGCTGGTATCATGGATTACAAAAACAAATCCAACAATATGCTGCCTCCAGGAGACACATCTGATTGGAAAAGACATACACAGGCTGAAGGTGAAAGGATGGGAAAAAATATACCACACACACGGTCCTCGTAAGCAAGCAAGGGTGGCCATCCTCATATCGAATAAAATCGACTTCAAGACTAAGTTAATCAAAAGGGATAAAGAAGGACATTATATACTGTTAAAAGGAACCATTCACCAACAAGACATAACAATTATCAATATTTATGCACCAAATAATGGTGCTGCGACATTCATAAAACAAATTCTCCTCAAGTTCAAGAATCAAATAGACCACAACACAATAATTATGGGTGACTTCAACACACCTCTCTCACCATTGGACAGATCCTCCAAACAAAAGTTGAATAAAGAAACTATAGAACTCAATACCACAATCAATAACCTAGACTTAACTGACATATATAGAATATATCAACCATCATCAAATGGATATACTTTTTTCTCAGCAGCACATGGATCCTTCTCAAAAATAGACCATATATTATGCCATAGGGCAGCCCTCAGTAAATATAAAGGGGTGGAGATAATACCATGCATTTTATCTGATCATAATGGAATGAAACTGGAAATCAATGATAAAAGAAGGAAGGAAAAATCCTACATCACATGGAAAATGAACAATATGTTACTGAATGATCAATGGGTTACAGAAGACATAAAGGAGGAAATCAAAAAATTCTTAGAGATAAATGAAAATACAGACACAACATATCGGAATCTATGGGTCACAATGAAAGCAGTTTTAAGAGGAAAATTCATCGCCTGGTGGTCATTCCTCAAAAAAAGAAAAAAACAACAGATAAATGAGCTCACACTTCATCTCAAAGCCCTAGAAAAGGAAGAGCAAAACAACAGCAAATGCAGCAGAAGGCAAGAAATAATTAAAATCAGAGCGGAAATCAATGAAATGGAAACAAAAGAAACTATTGAAAAAATTAACAAAACTAAAAGTAGGTTCTTCAAAAAAATAAATAAGATCGACAGACCTTTAGCCATGCTAACGAAGAGAAGAAGAGAGAGAACTCAAATTACTAACATACGGGATGAAAATGGCAATATCACAACGGATGCTACAGAAATACAGAAGACAATTAGAAATTATTTTGAAAACCTATGTTCCAATAAAATAGAAGATAGTGAAGACATCGATAAATTTCTTAAGTCATATGATTTGCCCAGACTGAGTCAGGAGGATACACACAATTTGAACAGACCAATATCAATGGATGAAATTGAAGAAGCCATCAAAAGACTAACAACCAAGAAAAGCCGAGGAGCGGATGGGTATACAGCAGAGTTTTACAAAACCTTTAAAGAAGAATTAATACCAATACTTTTCAAGTTATTTCAGGAAATAGAAAAAGAGGGAGCTCTTCCAAATTCATTCTATGAGGGCAACATCACCCTGATTGTGAAACCAGACAAAGACACCTCAAAGAAAAAAAACTACAGACCAATTTCTCTAAGGAACCTAGATGCAAAAATCCTCAATAAAATTCTGGTGAATTGAATACAAAAACACATCAAAAAAATTGTGCACCACGATCAAGTAGGATTCATTTCTGGGATGCAAGGATGGTTCAATATACGGAAATCAATAAATGTTATTCACCACATCAATAGACTTAAAGATAAGAACCATATGATCATCTCGATAGATGCAGAGAAAGCATTCGACAAAGTACAGCATCGCTTTATGTTCAAAACATTAGAAAAACTAGGGATAACAGGAACTTACCTTGACATTGTAAAAGCTATCTATGCTAAGCCTCAGGCTAGCATCATTCTGAATGGACAAAAGTTGAAGGCATTCCCTCTAAAATCTGGAACAAGACAGGGATGCCCTGTATCACCACTTCTATTCAATATAGTTCTCGAAACACTGGCCAGAGCAATTAGACAGACGAAAGAAATTAAAGACATAAATATTGGAAAAGAAGAACTTAAATTATCACTATTTGCAGATGACATGATTCTATACCTAGCAGACCCAAAAGGGTCTACAAAGAAACTACTAGAACTAATAAATGAATTCAGCAAAGTGGCAGGATATAGAATCAACACGAATAAATCAAAGGCATTTCTGTATATCAGCGACAAAACTTCTGAAATGGAAATGAGAAAAAACACTCCATTCACAATATCCTCCAAAAAAATAAAATACTTGGGAATCAACCTAACAAAAGAGGTGAAAGATTTATACAATGAAAACTACAGAACGCTAAAGAGAGAAGTAGAAGAAGATCTTAGAAGATGGAAAAATATACCCTGTTCATGGATAGGCAGAACTAATATCATCAAAATGGCGATATTACCAAAAGTTCTCTATAGGTTTAATGCAATGCCAATCAAAATCCCAACAGCATTTCTTGTAGAAACAGATAAAGCAATCATGAAATTCATATGGAAAAATAAAAGACCCAGAATAGCAAAAGCAATTCTAAGCAGGAAGTGTGAATCAGGCGGTATAGCAATACCAGATTTCAAACTATATTACAGAGCAATAGAGACAAAAACAGCATGGTACTGGTACCAAAACAGGCGGGTGGACCAATGGTATAGAATAGAGGACACAGAGACTAATCCACAAAGTTACAACTATCTTATATTTGATAAAGGGGCTAAAAGCACGCAATGGAGGAAGGATAGCATCTTCAACAAATGGTGTTGGGAAAACTGGAAATTCATATGCAACAAAATGAAACTGAATCCCTTTCTCTCGCCATGCACAAAAGTTAACTAAAAATGGATCAAGGAGCTTGATATCAAATCGGAGACTCTCCGTCTGATAGAAGAAAATGTTGGCTCCGATCTATATATTGTGGGGTCGGGCTCCAAATTCCTTAATAGGACACCCATAGCACAAGCGTTAATAACAAGAATCAACAAATGGGACTGAATTAAACTTAAAAGTTTTTTCTCAGCAAGAGAAACAATAAGAGAGGTAAATAGGGAGCCTACATCCTGGGAACAAATTTTTACTCCTCACACTTCAAATAGAGCCCTAATATCCAGAGTATACAAAGAACTCAAAAAATTAGACAATAAGATAACAAATAACCCAATCAACAAATGGGCCAAGGACCTGAACAGACACTTCTCAGAGGAGGACATACAATCAATCAACAACTACATAAAAAAATGCTCACCATCTCTAGCAGTCAGAGAAATGCAAATCAAAACCACCCTAAGATACCATCTCACTCCAGTAAGATTGGCAGCCACTATGAAGTCAAACAACAACAAGTGCTGGCGAGGATGTGGAGAAAAGGGTACACTTGTACATTGGTGGTGGGACTGCAAATTGGTGCGGCCAATTTGGAAAGCAGTTTGGAGATTCCTGGGAAAGATGGGAATGGAACCACCATTTGACCCTGCTATTGCCCTTCTTGGACTATTCCCTGAAGACCTTAAAAGAGCATGCTACAGGGATACTGCCACATCGATGTTCATAGCAGCATAATTCACAATAGCTAGACTGTGGAACCAACCCAGATGCCCTTCAATAGATGAATGGATAAAAAAAAAATGTGGCATCTATACACAATGGAGTACTATGCAGCAATAAAAAATGACAAAATCATAGAATTTTCAGGGTAATGGATGGCACTAGAGCAGATTATGCTTAGTGAAGCTAGTCAATCCCTAAAAAACAAATACCAAATGTCTTCTTTGATATAATGAGAGCAACTATGAACAGAGCAGGGAGGAAGAGTAGGAAGAAAATAGTAACATTAAACAGAGACATGAGATGGGAGGGAAAGGGAGAGAAAAGGGAAATTGCATGGAAATGAAGGGAGACCCTCATTGCTATACAAAATTACATATAAGAGGTTGTGAGGGAAATGGGAAAATAAACAAGGAGAGAAATGAATTACAGTAGATGGGGTAGAGAGAGAAGATGGGAGGGGAGGGGAGGGGGGTAGTAGGGGATAGGAAAGGTAGCAGAATACAACAATTACTAATAGGGCATTATGTAAAATGTGGATGTGTAACCGACGTGATTCTGCAATCTGCATTTGGGGTAAAATTGGGGGTTCATGACCCACTTCAATCTAATGTATGAAATATGATATGTCAAGAGCTTTGTAATCTTGTGAACAACCAATAAAAAATAAATAAAAGAATAAAAAAGAAAGACACTGAATCTTCTCATGATTTGGTGGCTTGGGAAGCAATTTAGTGGGCCTATTTCCTGCCGAAACAGAATATCTGGAGAAGAAGTTGTCAAAAGCTAGGTCACAGGCCTCACTCAGGGAAATGCCAAGTGGAGCCCCAAACCAGGGTCTCAGATTCTGTTGGAAGTGGGGGTGGCTTATGGGAAACAGGCCCAGAAGTTGAAAGATAAATGAGCAAAATAGAATGAAGGAAATCTACTCTAAGAAATAAAAGAGAGATCAGAATCATCAAGAATTGTTGCAACCTTGGCCACATCAATGTTTATAGCAGCTCAATTCACAATAGCTAAGCTGTGGAACCAACCTAGGTGCCCTTCAACAGATGAATAGATGAAGAAAATGTGATATATATACACAATGGAATATTGCCCAGCAATAGAAAAGAATGAAATTATGGCATTTGCTGGTAAATGGGTGGAATTGGAGACTATCATGCTGAGTGAAATAAACCAGTCCCAACCAACAAAAGGCTGAATGTTCTCTCTGATATGGGATTCTAACACACAATAAGGGAGAGGGGAAGAAGAGAAGTTCACTGAGTTAGACAAAGGGGAATGAAGGGAAGGGAGGAGGATGGGAATAGGAAAGACAGTAGAACGAATCAGACATACCTTTCCTATGTTCATATATGAATACATGACAAGGGTAACTGCACATCATGTTCAACCACAAGATGGGAAGTTGTACTCCATGTACATATGATATGTCACAATACACTCTAATGCTGGGCATGGTAGTGCATGCCTATAATCCTAGCTGCTCAGGAGGCTGAGGCAGGAGGATTGAGAGTTCGAAGACAGCCTCAGCAAAAGCGAGGCACTAAACAACTCAGTGTGACCCTATGTCTAAATAAAATACAAAACAGGGCTGGGGGTGTAGCACAGTGATTGAGTGTCCCTGAGTTCAATCCCTGGTACTGCCCCCCCACCAAAATAAAACACCAAAAACACTCTACGGCCATGTACAACTGTAAAGAACAAATAAAAATGTAAAAAAAAAAAAAAGAAAAAAAAAGAAAAAATACAAGGGATTCTATGATGTTTAGAAACATTTTTTTTATTGGTTGTTCAAAACATTACAAAGCTCATGACATATCATCTTCCATACATTTGATTCAAGTGGGTTATGAACTCCCATTTTTTACCCCAAATACAAGTTGCAGAATCACATCGGTTACACATCCACATTTTTACATAATACCATATTAATGACTGTTGTATTCTGCTACCTTTCCTATCCCCTACTATCCCCCTCCCCTTCCCTCTCATTTTCCCTTTCTACCCCATCTGCTGTTGTTTAATTCTCTCCCTTGTTTTTTTTCCCCTTTCCCGTCACAAACTCTTATATGTAATTTTGTGTTTCAGCCCTCTTGACACCATGAGGCATATTTAACAATATTAAAAATCACACAAGATAACATAGACAAAGCAGAACCTGGATCATTTCTGTTTTTACCAAACTGCGGACTCAGACCTATATACTCCAAACTTTAAAATTCTGTTTTTGTTTTGAGCAATTGCTAGAGGACTTTACACTTATTTCTGAAATTATTCAAACTTTTCCAGAAAAGATACTTAAGATGAAGAATATTGCTGACCTTAGACCTGCTCCACTAGGGAAGATGGGCACCGTCATGCATGTCAGTGTGTTTGTGGGACACTGAGGCATGTGGGGGCTGGATCCATGATTGGGTCCCTCCTCCTCTGGCATCTCAGCCATGATACACCAACTTCTGGAAATGAGTTTTTGAATCCTAATCTCTTTCTGTCTTAACTTTTCTTTACCATCCTAAGCATGTGATGATTCTATTACATCACAGTATCATGGACATGAACACTGAGCAAGGGCAGGTGAAGTACCTTCTCCTGCCACAAGTTCCATGGTGATGGAGCTCCACCCAGCCAAGGGCAAGCTTCAGTGCCTGTGCTGGTAACTTCTAGAATGCTGGGGACATGATCTTCTGAAGGAAGAAGCTCTAAATTCTGAATGGATGAAGATTCCATTGGGAGCTGATGGAGCATTAATAGCTAATTCCCTGTTGGTTAAAGAAAGGCTGGGGAAGTAAAAGCATTGGAGTCCTGTGGGAAAAGCAGACTATAGGACATGAGGCCCAGAACATGGAAATGTAGCCTGAAGAGCTGCTCAGCCTGACCAGGGAAAGTTCTGTACCAGGCCCTCACTTCCTCATGTGATCCATCCTGAGGAGCCCAAGGAAATGCAGCTGGATCCTCTGTAGATCAGAACCAGGAGCTGAGGTCCTCCACATTGCCCAGGGGAGAATCTGGGATCTGGTAAGACATGCACATCACACAAGGCGGAGAGGAGAGGGTTTTAGAAGGTCATTGAAGAAAGACCTTCCTGCCTGGTGGGCAGCACTGGTGTCCATCTCAGGGACCTAATGCCTGAAGCCTAAGGAGTCAGAGCCAGGCCCTTGTCACCTGGGCACTGGTGATTCTTGTACCACCCTCTGGGGCTAAAGAGAGCTGTTCATACTACATCTCACACAGGGTGAGTTTCTCCTGGGCTTGCAGGAAAGATCAGTAAGGAGCAAGGAAGAGGTGAGTCCTGGTCACCCCCCTCCTGGCCAGGACAGGTAACCCTACCCTCATGGAGAGGACCAATCCTGGGAGATGAAGAGATAAGTGAGACCACAGGCTTCCATGTTGATCCCTGTAGGACTGTTCCAATGTCAGCTGGACAGTTTATTAGCCAGGTGAGGCGTGAGGAAAGAGAGGTGAAATTTTTTAGCCCAGGAGGGAGATTTGCCCTCAGGCTGAGCCCAGGACTCTCTTGCTAGGGCCACTTGGGTGTTAAAGTGCTGACAGGAGGAGGCAAACTTTCTGCCTCTAGGATCCCCGCTGGCAATCCCAGCTGCTTTGCATATCTCACCCACACTGCTTTCCAGAGTCATATGAGTGACTGCTTAGGGCTCTGGGGAGCTCAGTGTTAGGTGGGACCATAAAGGAGCCATGGCAGCCCCCATTCAGCTCCTCTATCTCCTCTTACTCTGGCTCCCAGGTGAGGGATAATGGGATGGTTCTGCATGTCTCTGAAACCTCTTTTATTGTGGTTGGGTCCTGTGTTCTGCCACCTCTGTTTAGCAAGCCCAGTGATTCAAGCTCAGGGTGCTTCAGGGTCCTGGCTCTACTGTGGAGACTGGGGTATGACCTAGACTGCACAGGTGACCTTTCTGTTTTCTTTCCATCTCAGGTACCACTGACACAGACTTTGTGCTGACACAGACTCCAGCCTCTGTGGCTTCGTCTCCAGGAGAAAGAGCCACCCTCACCTGCAGGGCCAGTCAGAGTGTTGGGAGCTCCTTTGCCTTGTATCAGCAGAAGCCTGGGAAGGCTCTTAGATGCCTCATTTATGGTGCATCCAACAGGGCCAGTGGAGTCCCAGCATAGTTCAGTGGCAGTGGGTCAGGGACAGACTATACCCTCTCCATCAGCAGTTTGGAGCCCAGGATTCCAAGGAGATCGGAACTGGTGGAAGGTTAGGCTTTCTGATTAGCACATTCCACCAATCCATACTAAAGAGCTAACATTTGAGTAATTTGTCTTTTTCCTGTCACAATCCTGCATCCCGATGTTTGACACTGAATAACAAAGAGTGTGAATACAAGTGTAGCTCAACACACCTGGACATAAATTTCTTAAATGCTTAATGACTTAGGGAGTTATTAAGGAAAAACCTCCAGATCCCATTCATGGACAATTTGCAATAGGTTATTTCAACAATGAAGTGCCAAGAAATTTCCAGCTGTCCTAGCAATGAACTTTCTTTTTCTTTTCTTTTTTCCCAGTCTGGCCAATGAACTTTTAAAGTCAAAAGCTCTGTATCTCACTTGCAGAACCTGATAACTGCCCCCAAAGGAGCGTGTTCCTGTGAAGAGGTACCATGACCTCCTCCACCTGCATGAAGGGCCTCAGACTCCCCTTCTCACCTCCCAGTCCACAGGCAGCCTCTTTCCCTTCCTGGAATCCCTCTGCTCCCAGTGCTGGGGAGGCAGAGGTGAAGTGAGGCCTCCTGTCCTCCATGCCAGCTGGCCTCACAGGAAATCTCGCTCTTTTTGCAAACCTGGGTGTCCCAGTTTGGCTTCCATGTGTGTCAGCAGTATGGCTTGTGGGTGTCAATTACTTTCATGGAAATGTTTGGAATCCCAGACCAGCCCATCTCTAGAGCTCAGGTTTGCTAGCAAGACCCCTCCCACTAGACAGCTTCCTCATAAATTTCTGCCACTATCTCCAGGACAAAGTGTCCCTGTGCCACTTCTGCTGTTGTGCTTTTCCCACTCATCACAGGAGGTGGACACTTGTCCCTCTAGTGCTCTTCTTGTATTTGGTGAAGGAAACTGAGATGTTTTTACACAGACTTTTGTGGTTGAATTTGAATATTTGACAAACCTTCCAGGTGTTTCACCATTTCACAACAGAGTCCTGGTATTTATCATTGCTAGTCTGACTTCACACTAAAATCAGCTGTTTATTACATTCACTTACCTGGAAAATGGAAGAAACACATTTTCCTTTCCTTCTGAGGAGTCAAGGAAATTATGGGTTGGAAGATGTGAAAAGCAGAGCAATGACCAGGAGCACTGACTGCAGAGCTCATTCTGGGCTCCTCCTAGGCACACTTTGACTGTAGAGCCTCAACCTCCTTCTTTGTACAGTAGAGATAAGAAGTTTATTTTGCAAAGATTCCTGTACTGAATGTTACAGAATGATATTAAAGGAGACTGTCAGAAGGTAAATTTATCTTTGTCTGCTTGTTTTTGTGTTGAAAGGCCTAATATGAACATAGCAGTCCATCCCAGTGGCTTGCAAGGCTTGGGCAGGAGAATCACAAGATCAAAGCCACCTTCATCAACAGGAAGGAACTAAGCAACTCAGGGAGACCCTGTCTCTAAGTAAAATACAAAAGAGAGCTGGGGATGTGGCTCAGTGGTTGAGTGCCCTTGAGATCAATCCATGGAACCCCAAAAAATAAATAAATGACAAAAATAAAAGTAAATTAAATAGCAGTCCATCTCAAATTGTTAAGCATACTCAATGCAATAATTATCAAAAGCACAATTGCATGTTCTTTCTTTCTTTCTTTCTTTCTTTCTTTCTTTCTTTCTTTCTTTCTTTCTTTCTTTCTTTCTCTCTTCTCTTTTCCATAATTGTGAATTATTTATTACAGTTAACAGGATAATGCAGGGGACACAGAGCGAGTAAATAATCTTGCAAAATATAAGTGCACTCAGGGGACCCAGTTTCTGATTTTCAATGTTTTAAATTTAATTTTCTTGGCTGTTTCTCAGTGGTGATGGGCAGAGACCCCAGGTTTCCCCCATGCTGCCAGTGCTCTCACAGTGACCTGACCCCAGACACTCCCTTCTCCCTACCACAGTGCTGGGGAGTGAGAAGTCACTGTCCCCTGCAGACCCAGTAAGAGTATTAGCAGTGTCCAGCCTGGCACCATCAGGATCAGGCCTGGCTGCTGAGTTCCTGCTGCCTCCTGCTGCCTTCTACACACCATGACTGCCTGGGAGGGCTGTATGGCAGGGACACAGGTCATTCTGTCCCCAGCAGCCACACTTTCTTCAAGGGACTTGAATTTCTTCCTGTCCTCACTAGGGGAAAAACCTCCATTCATACGTTGCTTGTGCGCTGTGCTGCTGACTGTCTGAGAACCCTCAGGGGAGCAGTTGGGGACAGCTGTGAAGTCACACCCTCCCTCCCCCTCCCATACCTTCTCTCTGGATCCTGGGCTCCTCCGGTGTCTCTCCTCTGCACTCCTGCCTGGGTTTTCTCTGTCCTGTCCCATCCTACTCTGAATTCACACCTGTCACTCCTCACTCCCCACATGGCTGTCCTCATGTGGGTCACAAACCTGTTTTCCTGTGCGTCCTGGCCCTTGGCCTGCCTCTGACTCCACCCCTTGGATTCTCAAGGGAGAGTCAAAGATGGTGCCTGGTGGTCTTTACAGACAAGAAAGAAGAGTAGCAGGTGTTCAAGGCTGTATATGTGGCCGGCATGGTCCACTGAGAGCAGAGTCCCTGCATCATGTCAGCTGTGACCTGCCAGAAACACTCCTGTTTCTCCAGACAGAAAGGTGGCCAGCAGCAGCTATGAGTGGGTTTGTCCTGTGGCCATGCAGTCACTGAGCCAGCTGTCCTTTGCCCTGTTGGGGAAAACACAAGGGAGAAGCTGCCCATGCCCAGCTCTGGACTAAAAACTTCTGTCCTCTTGGAGCCCAGAAAAACTGCCCATGTGTATGACACCTGCTTCTATGTGTAACCAGAACCTCTCAGGTCACCCAGTGTCCTCAGCAATGGAAAGGTCAATGTTGCCACATCAGCCAAATAGGAGCAGGTCATGAACTCCATTATGCTTATGCTCAGTCCCTCTGAGTGGAGTAGCAGCCATGGTCTAGGCAAGAGATGGCAACTTTAAATATCCAAGCTAACTGCTTCAAAACTTAATGTCAAATTGGTAGGGTGGTTCATGCCTATACTCCCACCTACCTTAGAGACTTAGGGAGGAGGAATCCAGGTCAAAGGCCACCCCAGGAAAAACTATAGGAACACTCTATATAAATAAAATAAAAAGGCTCACTCATACATTGCTGGTGGGAATGCAAATTGGTACAACCCCTATGGAAAGTTGTATGCAGATTCCTCAGAAAACTGGGAGTGGAGCCACCATTTGACCCAGCTATCCCACTCCCTGGTTTATATCTAAAAGACTTAAAATCAGCATGCTACAGTAATGCAGCTGCATCAATGCTTATAGCAGCTCAATTCACAATAGCTAGACTATGGAACCAACCTAGGTGTCCCTCAATAGATGAATGGAAAAATAAAATATAGTATATATACTGAATGGAATTTTACTCAACTTTAAAGAAGAGTAAAATGATGGTATTTGCCAATAAATGGTTGGAGCTGGAGAATATCATGCTAAGTGAAATAAGCCAATCCCAAAAAACAAAGGCTGAATGTTTTCTCTAATCCTAATAGTTCAGGGCCAGAGCATGCAGTTGTCAGAAAGCACCTCCTCAGCTCAGCCTGGCTGAACCCCTGCCTAGCCTCACTCATCTACAGCTATGGGCCAGGCTACATGGGCAGTGACCACACAGACTCCATTTTACCCTGAGACTCCACCTCCTGTAAGAAGTGCTTCTTCCATGGGAACTCCTGCCTCTGTGCCCATCCACAGTGGCTGGCACAGCAGTTTGGCGGCACAAAATGGCAATTCTTTTATAATGTAAAGTTGTTCTCTTTTTGGTCCCCATGTTTCCTGGGCCATGCATCCTGCCAGAGAAAGGTTGCCTAGATATTGGTGACCATTCTTTAACCTGTGCTCAACTAGAGTGACTTTGACCCACTTCCCTGTTGCTTATGATTTTAGATCTTGTGATGTTTGTTTGTAGTTTTGAACCAGCAACAGCCACTTGTGATTAATCTAGTGCAATTCTTTACTTATAATATAAAAGCTGTGATAAAACCCTGGGGCAGGGGGTGGTCTAAAGGTGTAGACTTGTAGTCTGCCCCTTGGCCTGCTGGCTAGTGAATCCTGACCACTAGCTGGTGAATAAGTGTTTCTTCTTCTGTAAGATCAGGATTTATCTTAAACTGGTTGACTTATTGCAATCTCACCTTAACACTTAAAGCACAAGGACACCCTGTCCTGAACCAGAAAGTGACTAGAGATTACCCTTCACAGCTCCGGGGGCTGATTGTGTCCTGTGGCCCAGGGAACCATGTTCACCCCAAGCATATCTGAGATGCCCTGGTCTGACCTGTGACACCTGGACATACTGAGCTTGTGTTGATTGACCAGGAGCATCCCTGCAGCTGTTCCCAGCCTGCCCAGCCCTGCTGATTTGCATGTGCTTACAGCAAAGCCCACTGCCCTGAGGACTTCTTCAGTGACTGCTCACACCCTGTGCAGGAGTCAGTCCCCATCAGGGCATAGCATGACCATGAGGGTTCTTGCTCAGCTCCCAGGGCTCCTGCTGCTCTGCCTCCCAGGTAAGGAAGGACACTACTGGGGACCTACTCATCCCTCTCTGGTCAGTGATGCCTGTCCCTTGGAGGGTGGAGTCTTGTATCATAATTAATGATGTGGTAATTTTATTATTTATTTATTTACTTACTTAATGTTTTCAATGTCAGGTTCCAGATGTGACATCCAGATGACCCAGTCTCCATCCTCCTTGTCTGCATCTCAAGGAGACAGAGTTACCATCACCTGCAGGGCCAGTCAGGGAATTAGAAATTATTTACACTGGTATCAGCAGAAACCAGGACAAGCTCCTAAACTCCTAATCAGATATTCAATCAGTTTGCAATCTGGAGTTGAGGGGTTGAGGTTCTGTGGCTGTGGATCTGGGAAACATTTCAATCTCACCATCAGCATCCTGGGGCCTGAAGATGTTGCCAATTATTACTGTCAACAAGGTAGCAGTTCCCCTCCCAAAGTGACACAGGCCATGACATAAACCTCCCACAGAGCAGAAGTGTGAGGTTGGGCTGCCCCAGCTGCTCTACCTGCTGAGGGCACTGCTCAGAGTCACCAGGCTCTGAGGGCCACAGTGAGGGTTTCCTAGAGAGAAGAGGGAGGATTCTTTTTCCAGAGGTCCCTTGCTTTTCTTCAACCCCAGCAACTCAGAGAAGACAATCCTCTTCCTGGTATAATTCAGGGTAAAGGTTGTTTCCTCTGTGTAGCTCTGTCATGATTCTGTGAAGTGCACTGTGTTGTGTCAGCTGGTCTGGATGGACAGATGCCTGGAGCATTAGCATGTCCAGGAAGGTGGGTGTCATGTTTGGGGGACCAAGTGAGGAAACCCTTCCTGAGTGTAGGAGGCTCAGCTCAATGGCCTGGTCTAGGCGGACTGCAGGAGAAACAGGGGATGCTCATCCTTGATCTTCTCAAGGTCTTCCTCCTCCAGAGCATGAGCTTCTCCTGCCACCAGGCTTGGACATCGACCCCAAGTACTTTGGCCTTTGGACCTGGATTGCACCTGCTGCCTCTCAGGGAATCATGGATCTGCAGCCCTGGATTAGGGTCCATCATGGACTCTCTCCATCTGGGGCTTCTGGCCTCTTGACTGAGATGCAAACCGAGGAGGGCAAGGCAATGCTGGTGATCACCGGTTCTGACATCATCACTGCTAATGCATACACACACACACACACACACACACACACACACACACACAGTTACAGCACCTTCCTCTACAGGGCACTCCCTGTGATTTCCAGTCTGTTGTATGTCACTCTATTCTAGGTCAAGCTGAGCATCTCCTTTCCTAACATCCAGAATCCAAAGTGCTCCAATAAGTTTTTAATGACTCCAGTGTGGGTTCTGGTCTCTGAATGGACATGCTCAGCTAGTAAAGTTGAATCCAAAAAGTAAAAAGCAATGAAATCTGTTTTTCCTCCAAACACATATTTTATGTCATTGGTTCAAAGGACAGAATCCATGTCTTGCTGGTCCCCTGCACACTGCTGCAGCCTGGCATCTGAGAAATTGTCTAAGATAAGAGCTCAACTCTAACCAGGGCCTTGACTCAATAGGACCCCTCACCTCGGCTCCTCAAAATGAGGCTTCCTGCTCAGCTCCTGGGGCTGCTGGTGCTCTGGATCCCTGGTGAGGACAGAGGGGATGATGAGGGAGATTAGGGAGGAGGGAGCTCTTTTTGTATGCTGTATATGCAGGTTTTCTCTCCATGATGGGACATGTCAGGTTTTGATTTATACAATTGAGGAATATTTTTAGAAGATGAAGGATTTTTGTACCAGTGGATACTGGGATATAGGAAGAGAGGGGAGTCTTTGATGACTTCTGAAGGCATCTTTCACCTGGCAAGTCCGTAACCCTTTAGAATTTGTGTAATTTTGGAACATGAACCAAATCAGGTCTCTCTCTCTCTCTCTCTCTCTCTCTCTCTCTCTCTCTCTCTCTCTCTCCCTCTGTCTCTACACACACACACACACACACACACACACACACAGACATACACACACATACACACACACCCCATAGTAGCCTGAGATTAAGGTTGGGAGAGAAATCATGGACATCGCTCATAACGGTAGCATTACCTTCCATTTCTTTCTCATTTGAGGACCCACAGGTGCTACTGTGATGACTCAGGGTCCTCCCTCCTGCCTCCTACGCATTCACCTCCTGCAGTTCCACCCAGAGCCTTCTACAGACAGATGGATACATTGATTCTTGCAGATGGCAGGAGAGTCTTTGTGGCTTCTGACCTTTTGGGCTTCCAATTATCTCTAGGTCTCAGGCAACTTCAGTGGCAGAGGGTCAGGGACAGATTCCATGCTGGACCTCAGGAGAGTGGAGGCTGAGGAGGCTGGTGTTATTGCTGTGAGCAAACTATAAAAATAAGTATAAAACCCCATAAAACTCCCTGCTGGGTGGCCCAGCTGCCATATGTGCTGCTTTTCAGGAGAGAGGCACTGCAGATTCTCTGTCTGTTGGAGAGAAAGATCCTGGGATCTCAGGGGCACAGAGCCTAGTCATGGAATCTGGACCATGTACCTAGCTTAGAGCTCAAGCTCTATTTAAGACCTCATCAGAGGGGCAGGGCAGGAGCAGGAGGGAGGGTGAAGGATCTTAAGGAGCCTCTCTGGTCAACCCAGTATGATGGAAGGGAGCTGAATGACAGTTCAGGCTGGGGCTCCCTCCCATCAGGTGCCTTCACCAGGACCAGGCACAGAATCAGGTGGTTTGTGGCAACACAAAAGTATGTGTTTTCTTTAGCATTTATATTGGTGTAAACTTCATCTGTACATGGCTGGAATTGAGCAGGGCTGTGATGACCTCCTCACCCTCACCCTTCTTTGTACTTCTTTTATCTCTGGTCCATGTCCCTCTCCAGCTCAGGGTCAGGCTCAGCATTTTACTCTACTCTCCCAGGGAGGCCTCATGTTGACCAGATTCAACCTTTGACCAGATTCAGTCATGGACTCTGAAATAACAAGGGAGTATTATGAATGCATGGATATATTTTAAAATAATGAGCCAAGTGTGAAAGAATTACAAAACTCAAAATAGATACCACATTCCTAAATCTATGGGTGGGTATAAGAATCTGTAAGCCAATACTTGTTCAAATGCAGAAAAATACTATTTCTCTTAGGGCTGTTGCACTGTAGTGCTCATTGGCTGGGGTGAGCACAGTCCTGGGGTTGGGCTTTACCGAGAAAGCTAGATGGAATCTCTTCTCTTTCTCAGAGAGAATCCCAAATGTCACAGACCCTGCCTGGCCCTCAATGTTATCCTTGCCCACTGCAAGCCTCATGTAAATTTGTTGTGTCCTGCACTCTCCAGAGGCCTAGTGACTCAAGGGTCAATGAAGCTCTGTCCTAATGTGCTTCTCTGACATCACAAAATTCTAGTCAACCCAGTGGTGCACAGAAGAGTTCCCACCAGGTGACCCTTCCCACAAGATAGACCTGGGGTGAGTCCAGAAAGAATGGTCACTCAGGAGAGACCATGTGGACAAGATGGAAAGGAGGTTGACCAGGACACAAAGCTGAGCTGGGAAGATAAGCAGACATACAGGAGCCCAAGGCCATGTCCCAGACACACGCAGAGATGGTCAGTGCAGGATCACAGGAGAGGAGGCCCCATGAGGACTTTGCATCCTGCCACTTTGGCCCACCCTGATCTTAGCAAATGCCCACAGGAGAAACCCAGCCTGCTGTTGAGGACTCAGCCATGTCAATCAACCTCTCAGCTCAAGGCAACTCCCAAAGTGCAGTCAGGTCCTCTTCCCTAGGGCAGCCCCTCTGCCAGGGCCACACCATAGTCCTGGGGTTAGTCAAGATGTAAAAGAGAAAACACAAAAAATGAAGAACCTCAGCTCACCTAAAAGGTCTACTGTAACTCAGAAATTGTAGGTGTCCTTTCATTTCTTTCAAGGCTTCTGAGTGTGACAAGCTTGATTGTAAAGTGGTTATTTTATGGTTATTTACTTCTGTCTTTAGTGCAGTGATTTTGATGGTCTGCTGAGGCCTGCTTCATCCTAAGTGAAGTCAAAGGTCATTTTGTAAACTGAATATAATGTATGGATTCCAGCTTTGTTACTGAGTTAAACACTTAGATCTAGAGACAGAATACCCTGTATCCTATATGGACACAAATGGTGAAAATAAATAAAAGCCTAAAGAAATGATGATGGTCGAAGCTGAGCTCACATGACTGACAGGGAGGGCTCCATATTCCAGGGTAAGGGTGGGCCTATGATGCTTCATTTCATCTGTTTCAAACTGTGTTCTACTATCAACAGTGATCGATGAATGTGTTTTAATATTGTATAACAGAATTTTTTAAAAAAATGAACAAAATGAACAAATTATCCTACATAGGAAAATATACTGTGCTTAAGGTTAGACTTCCAATGTAACAAATTCCATCAAGAATACAACTAAAGATAAAATAAGTAATTTGTTAGTGTAATGTAAATAAAATATTGCAGAGCAGTTAGAAAATTGAATCCTTCAAATTGAAAAGAATGGTCTCATTAAATAATTTTTTTATATCTTAAATCAATTTCACAATAAAATTTTTTTCTTTAATTGATGACAAGGTCAACTCACATTATTCAAGTAAGGATTTCTGGGAATTTTTTTACCCTATTGAAACATAAAAATGGTAATATAAAAATGAAATAGATTAAGAAAACTAAAAATGTGAAAACCTGATAAAAATTCTGATTACACTACAAATTCTTCTGAAACACAAAAGTCAAATCCTGGTCAAGAAAAGACCACTTGAGTTACTGCAGGAATCACCTGGACCTTTGTAAACCTTTCCCTACCCCATCCCTGAGGGAAGAGGTAGGATAGAGAACAAAGTACCCAATTCCCTGATCCTTCCTGTCACCCAGGAGGAACAGAGCAGCACTTACTTGTGGCTTTCTACCTCCTCTGTGGGCTGCCTGGTGGACTGCTCTCTCTATCACATGACTCAGAACTCAGAAAGGGGCAAGTGTAAGGCTCAGGTCTCAGATGAGGGAACTGTGGACAGCAGTGGTGGGTGCCACTGTGTGTGACCACTGTATGAAGGAAAATAGATCAGGCAACACACAGCACAGCCAGGCCCTAAAGAAACTTCCATAGAACCCTCTGGATAACCAGCTTATTTCTAAACAGCTATGAATTCTTGGGAAATTGGGAGGGGAAGCACATCTCAGGCATCTGCATGCCCATGAAAGATCAAAGCCTGCACCCAGGCAGACCCCAGTCCTCAGAGCAAGCCCTGATCACCCAGTGAAGGGGTTCCACAGCAGAATTCAAATACTGGAGAGGTAAATGTTTAATTTAAAGTCTGCATTTCAACTGAAGATGGAAAGGCACACAAAGGAGCAGGGGAAAATGAGATATTCAAAGGAACAAAAGCCTTTAGAAAGCACCCCAGCAGAAAAAGACATCAGAATGACAAGACATCACGTTTCCAATGTCTGCCTTACAGAGGCTTCAACAGGGAAAGGAAAATGCTGGGGGGTGGTGTGGAGACTGAATAAAATCAGGAAAATGTATGTGGAAAAACTGTACTATCACTGAAGAGATGTACATTATATTAAAAAGAATTAACTAGAAGTCAATATGTAACAAGCATAGCATACTTGGCAACACAAAACAGCAATTCTTATAAAATGTAAAATAGTTCTCTTTGTTTTTCTTATTTATTGGGCAATGTACATTGTCAGAATTTAATTGTCTAGATGTTAGTAACCATTCTCTAAATCGTACTCAACTAGGGTCACTTTTGATCCACTTCTTTTCTGCTTGCTTGCTGCTATGCCAACCTGGAAAGCCCTGTGGGATATACCAATGTACCCATTACCTTGTCTCGTTAACTGTCCAGTTCAGCTTCTGTACTTGCTTGCCTACATTGCCTAAACCTCCAAGTGTCCCTTGTGTAGATATTTGGCTTAAATATGAGGCCAAATGAAGGTGGGCACACCACTCTAACTCATTTTGGAAAGCAGAGTGTCTACCACTGGCCAGTAATAAAGGCTTAATTGGAATGGCAATGTGTGGTCAGAGAGTTATTTGAGCACCTCAGTATGGGTATAGCAGTGTCCATATACAACTAAAAATATTTTTTAAAAACTCAGTTTTAATATAGACAGCAATCAATTTATTAAGGGGTTAATAAAAATTTAAAGTAAGCAATAATAATTGAATAAAAGTGTAAAATACATATAAATTTTGGAAATTTCCCTGTATGCCCATAATATAACTTTTGGTGCAGTCAGTCTTGAGAATCCTGAGAACTAAGAGTGTAAACAGGCAAGGGTCCCTCAGTGTTTGGGGCACAGCGGTCCCTGGCTTCCTGCACCTGGCATGTCCATGAATTGATCCTCCAGTGAATGGTGACAGGCTGTGGCTTAGAGAAGGTGGCCTGCTACCCTCATGGGCCTCTGGGCTCAGGAGCCACCCTGACACCTGGGTTTGGAGAAGCCCCTCTGGAGGATGGATCTCTAGTCTCACCAGGGACCCACTCTCAGCTCACACTGAAGAGACCTCCCTTTGGGCCCAGGCAGGAGCAGAGGGCTGTGTCTCTCCTCCTGGCCACACAGGGGTATGTGTACCACTAGGCTTCAGAGTCCTCAGAGTACATCTTGGTGCTGGAGTGACAGTGCCAACTCTGCACTCAGCACTCTGACCTTACCACACTCACACAGCTCCAATACACAGGAGCCCCCCAGCTCTCAGTGGTCACACGTGGGCTTGTAGCTTTGTGGACCCAACTGACAGACCCTGACATCAGAGACAAAACCACAAGGAACCCACGTGCCTAAGTCCCATCTCTTTCAGTTGAGCCTGGTAACCCTGGAGACCCACAGTCCCCTTTCCACCAAGGTCCAGGAAAATTAGTCTCACCCACCCTGATAAACCCTGGTAATGTGTGTCCAGGGGAGAGAGACCAGCTATGTCCACTGGTCAGGTTTTATGTCCACACAGAGCATGGTTAGCTGACCACAGGAGCTTGAGAATCTGCTGTGGATTTAGAAATGCTGCCTTTTCTTTCTATGGGAAATTTAGGAATATATTTTTGATGAACAAAGAATTTCTAAGATATTTTATTACATCAATAATTTCTGATATTAAAAAAGCAAAAGGAGGCTTTTAAATATTGCATATTCATGTAAAAATTAGTAGCATTCTCTGAAACTGTGTTCTATTAAAGATTACTTTGTGAAGGCAACTTTTTCTAAACCTGATCTATTACTAATCAGATCCTACAGATTTCTTTCTGCTCCTGGTTTTCCCACAATCCAGGTTTCCACAGTGAGAATGGGCACTTGACTTTCCAAGGGCTGTTCAATAGGCACCTCACACCTGGCCTGACTCAGAGGCATTCACTGCCCATCTCTGGAGGCTCAAGTCTGGAGTCCAGAGGCAGCAGGCCAAGCTCTCTCTGCAATCAAACATGGGCCCCTTCCCTGCCCCTTCCAGGCTCTGCTGGCCCAGGCCCTGCTTGCCTGGTAGCAGCTGAACCACAGGGTCTTCCCAGGGTGCCTGAGGTCTCCTTCTGCCTGTGGGCTTCTTCTTGTGCCCTGTGTCCTCCTGCCATGTCAGAAGTGGCCTTCAGTTGTCCCCAAATGCTACAAGGTGACCTTTCCTTAACCACCTACCTCCAGCAGCACTACGCCATGTCATGTCACATTGTGAGCTACTGAGTGATAGACTGTCACCATGTTTTAGGGACAACACAATGAAACCCTGAAGTGGAGTCTGCCACAAAACAAGCACTGGCTTCATGAAAGAAGGTTTGATTCATGAGTAAATGCTAGGGGGTTTTAAATTAAAGAGACAAGACTCTTATTACCTTTAAAACCAGCTCCAGGACAGCTTCTCCTTGCTCCTGCCTCCAGCCACCTAATGCAGTAATGAGGTTTACAGAAGAGACTAGCGAGAGAGAGAGAACATGTCAAGGAGTGGGCTTTAATTGGGTACAAAAAATTCAAGGGAAAATCCCATCCAATGTAAGTCAAGGGGGCAGCATCCCAAGGTCAGGGGTGATAATTGGGTCTTCGGGGCAGTGGCCAGACATGCCTCTGCACAGACAAGCCCTTGGACCTGGGAAAGAACGGGGAAGGTTCTAACACTGCTGTGTCTAAGCCTCTCACTCAGCCAGGGAGGTAACTCAAATCACTGGGAGGATGGCCTCCCAAAGTGGAGTCAATCTAATTTCTCACTTGATACCCATTAGGACAGTTCTTTAAAAAGAGCCATGACATTAATAATTGTGCACACTCTCCTTGATGTTGGTTCTCTTCTCCTTTCTTTTCCATCCATCACCAGCTTCGCTGATTAGGAGGCCAATAGTTGGGAGAAGGTCCCAGAATGACAAATTCTCACATCACACATCAGATAGAACAACACCAAATTTACAGAATGGAGCAAACCATGAGGGTGAATGAAATGTCAGCGAGGTAAAGGTGACATGTTAGATTCACACCCTCCCCAGATATTTGGCAGCCAGTCTTTTTTTTTTTTTTTTTTGATTTCTATGGCTCTATAGTTAACTTTATTTTTTTTTATATTTTCTTTCTTTTTTTATTGGTTGTTCAAAACATTACATAGTTCTTGATATATCATATTTCACACTTTGATTCAAGTGGGTTATGAACTCCCATTTTTACCCCTTATACAGATTGCAGAGTCAAATCAGTTACACTTCCACTGATTTACATATTGACATACTCATGTCTGTTGTATTCTGCTGCCTTTCCTATCCTCTACTATCCCCCCTCCCCTCCCCTCCCCTCCCCTCTTCTCTCTCTACCCCCTCTACTGTAATTCATTTCTCCCCCTTGTATTATTTTTCCCTTTCCCCTCACTTCCTCTTGTATGTATTTTTGTATAACCCTAAGGGTCTCCTTCCATTTCCAAGCAATTTCCCTTCTCTCTCCCTGTCCCTCCCGCCTCTCATCCCTGTTTAATGTTAGTCATCTTCTCATGCTCTTCTTCCCTACTCTGTTCTTAGTTACTCTCGTTATATCAAAGAAGACATTTGGCATTTGTTTTTTTAGGGATTGGCTAGCTTCACTTAGCATAATCTCCTCTAATGCCATCCATTTTCCTCCAAATTCTATAATTTTGTCATTTTTTAATGCAGAGTAATTCTCCATTGTGTATAAATGCCACATTTTTTTATCCATTCGTCTATTGAAGGGCATCTAGGTTGCTTCCACAGTCTTGCTATTGTGAATTGTACTGCTATGAACATTGATGTAGCAGTGTCCCTGTAGCATGCTGTTTTTAGGTCTTTACGGAATAGACCCAGAAGGGGAATAGCTGGATCAAATGGTGGTTCCATTCCCAGCTTTCCAAGAAATCTCCATACTGCTTTCCAAATTGGTTGCACCAATTTGCAGTCCCACCAACAATGTACAAGTGTACCCTTTTCCCCACATCCTTGCCAGCACTTGTTGTTGTTTGACTTCATAATGGCTACCAATCTTACTGGAGTGAGATGATATCTTAGGGTGGTTTTGATTTGCATTTCTCTGACTGCTAGAGATGGTGAGCATTTTTTCATGTACTTGTTGATTGATTGTATGTCCTCCTCTGAGAAGTGTCTGTTCAGGTCCTTGGCCCATTTGTTGATTGGGTTATTTGTTATCTTATTGTCTAATTTTTTGAGTTCTTTGTATACTCTGGATATTAGGGCTCTATCTGAAGTGTGTGGAGTAAAGATTTGTTCCCATGATGTAGGCTCCCTGTTTACCTCTCTTATTGTTTCTTTTGCTGAGAAAAAACTTTTTAGTTTGAGTAAGTCCCATTTGTTGATCCTAGTTGTTAACCCTTGCACTATGGGTGTCCTATTGAAGAATTTGGAGCCCGACCCCACAGTATGTAGATCATAGCCAACTTTCTCTTCTATCAGACGCTGTGTCTCTGATTTAATATCAAGCTCCTTGATCCATTTTGAGTTAACTTTTGTGTATGGCGAGAGAAAGGGATTCAGTTTCATTTTGATGCATATGGATTTCCAGTTTTCCCAGCACCATTTGTTGAAGATGCTATCCTTCCTCCATTGCATTTTTTTAGCCCCTTTATCAAATATAAGAAAGTTGTAGTTTTGTGGGTTGGTTTCTGTGTCCTCTATTCTGTACCATTGGTCCACCCACCTGTTTTAGTACCAATACCATGCTGTTTTTGTCACTATTGCTCTGTAGTATAGTTTGAAGTCTGGTATTGCTATACCGCCTGATTCACACTTCCTGCTTAGCATTGTTTTTGCTATTCTGGGTCTTTTATTATTCCATATGAATTTCATGATTGCTTTCTCTATTTCTACAAGAAATGCCATTGGGATTTTGATTGGCATTGCATTAAACCTATAGAGAACTTTTGGTAATATCGCATTTTGATGATGTTAGTTCTGTCTATCCATGAACAGGGTATTTTTTTCCATCTTCTAAAATCTTCTTCAATTTCTCTCTTTAGGGTTCTGTAGTTTTCATTGTATAAGTCTTTCACCTCTTTTGTTAGGTTGATTCCCAAGTATTTTATTATTTTTGAGGATATTGTGAATGGAGTGGTTGTCCTCATTTCCATTTCAGAGGGTTTGTCGCTGATATACAGGAATGCATTTGATTTATGCGTGTTGATTTTATATCCTGCCACTTTGCTGAATTCATTTATTAGCTCTAATAGTTTCTTTGTAGACCTTTTTGGGTCTGCTAGGTACAGAATCATGTCATCTGCAAATAGTGATAATTTAAGTTCTTCTTTTCCTATTTTTATGCCTTTAACATCTTTCGTCTGTCTAATTGCTCTGGCCAGTGTTTCAAGAACTATGTTGAACAGAAGTGGTGAGAGAGGGCATCCCTGTCTTGTTCCAGATTTTAGAGGGAATGCCTTCAATTTTTCTCCATTCAGAATGATGCTAGCCTGGGGCTTAGCGTAGATTGCTTTTACAATGTTGAGGTTTGTTCCTGTTATCCCTATTTTTTCGAGAGTTTTGAACAAAAAGGGATGCTGTACTTTGTGGAATGCTTTTTCCACATCTATCGAGATGATCATATGGTTCTTATTTTTATGTCTATTGATGTGGTGGAGAACATTTATTGATTTCCGTATATTGAACCAGCCTTGCATCCCAGGGATGAATCCTACTTGATCATGGTGTACAATTTTTTTTTGATATTGGCAGCCAGTCTTATTGCTGCAGTGGGAATCGGGGAAATTGAAGGTCATTTCACTTTCTCCTCCAACGTGTCTAACAAGTCCTATTGGGGTTTCCCAGAGCTTATATAGATCAAGTTCCAGGTTAAACTTGCTCTATAGTCTATATGCTATTAGACTCCTTGGACTCTTTATTTTGAAACTGAGTGTATATAACCCCAAGTTTTGTGGAACAGTGTGACTTATTCTTTCAATAGCTGTAGGATTCTGAGTTCAGGTCAAAAGCAATTTGACAGTGACACCAATCTGCAGGAGGTGTGAAAATCCAGGTGACCTGACAGCTGAAGGTGCTGTTTTTTTGTCACTCATGTACTGTGTGTTTTTCTGAGCTGGGGACTCATGGTGTGGCCACCCCACACACAGGCCAGGAGAGAGAGACAGTTTATCACCCAAGTCAAGGAAGGAACAGGACCCCTGAGAGGACATGATTGTACACAGTGAGAAGATTACTGTGGGAAGATCTTTTTCCCAAAAAACATTGGAAATTAAGAGTAAATTATTGATTTTGAATGTGAGAGAAAGATTTCTTTCTCCTGTTAAGTTCTTGTGACTTTTTCAAGGACCCAGGGAGAGACAATTTCCAGCACTTGTTAACATGGTAACAGAAGCCACTACAGGAGTCTTAAAAGAGCTAAAGCAGGTGGGTTTGTGGGGAGAAAACTTCCTCTGTTAGCTCTAGTGGGTGTGCGGTGTCTTTCTTCTCCAGGTTACATGGGAGGGAGTCAAACAGCCTGGCCATTCACTCCCCAGACATTGCCCTGGACACACTGTCCACTTTCTCATGTCGGGTGCTGTATTGGTGCTTCCTATTGAACTCACTGAGACTTTGGCAAAGATTTTCACTTTTGCCATCAGATCTTATGCCCACAAGGATAGGCTTCATCTCATCACTTTCCCTGCAGTCACAGAAGACATATTTATTCAAAGTCAGTCCACCCCCTCCCATTGGCTCTTTCCATCCAGCTACACCCACCAGGCAATTTGCATGCTGCTCCCTGGGGAGGGCCTTCCTGCAAGGCTGATATAAAAGCTCAGGTCTAACGTGCCCTTTATTCACCAGGACTGCAAAGTTCAGCTTCTCAAAATGACATTCCCTGCTCAGCTCCTGAGGCTGCTGATGCTCTGGATCCCTGGTGAGGGCAGAGGGGATGAGGAAGGAGAAGAGGGAGGTGGTGAGCTCAGTGCTTCCTACATGTGATCTCTGTGCATGTTAGTTGTGTGGGTGTCACTGCATAGGATGGGGTATGTAATGTTCAGATCCATGAAAGCGAGGAAGTTACTAGAGGAAAAACAAATCATCTACTGGTGAAGACTGGGACATAGAAAGAGGAGAGTGGTGTGGTCAACCTCTAGACAGGCATTGTACATGTAAAATTCTGTTATATGACATTGGGTATTTCTGGATAGAAACCCAAACTATATACTCAAGAATGTACAAATAATTTATTTGAGAATGGAACAAAATATAAATAATTAAAATGTTTTATAATATTATGAATAAACTTTCATTTCTATCATAGTTTCAGGATCCAGTCAGGACACTGTGATGATCCAGAGTTCCCTCTCCCTGTCTGTCACCCCTGGAAAGTCAGCCTCCATCTCCTGCAGGTCCAGTCAGAGCCTCTTACACAGTAATATAATCACTTATTTGTATTTGGTTGTGCACAAGCCAGGCCAGGATCCAAGGGGCCTATTATATGGGGTTTCCAACTGGTTCACTGGGGTGCCAGACAGGTTCAGATGTAGTGGGTCAGCGACTGATTTCATACTGAGAATCAGAAGAGTGGAGGCTGAGGATGCTAGGGTGCATTACTGCTTGCAAAGTACACATGTTCCTAGCACAGTGGTACAGCCTCTGACAAAAAAAAAAAAAAAAAAAAAAAAAAAAAAAAAAAAAAAAAAAAAAAAAACTCCCTGCCTGGGTGGTCCAGCTGCCACCTGAGCTGCTGGTCTGGGCAGCAGCAGAGCAGATTATCTGAGAGAAAGAAGCTGCAGCTGAGGGCCTTGGATCTTGAGTGTTATGGCCACAGCTCAGTCACCACCTATCAAGTTCCCACCAGCTGCATAAGCCCTGGTGTGGCACCAGCAGAAGGGAGACCCTGTGGAATAGAATTGGAGTGCTCCATGTTGAAATTTAGTCAGCTGAAGAGGCCCTAAGAGCAATGCAAAAACACAGAGTTCTTCTGTCAAAACAAAGATGAGAAATATTTTCATTATAAATCTAATCTTTATTTTCCACAGTATATTTAAGAAATAGGTATTGGAAGCACTCATCCTGTTGTATTAATGTATGCACAACAAAAATATGCAAATGATGACATAGGTAACACCCAGGGGTGCTGAGGGGTAAGGGAGGGGTCCTATATGAATGAGATTCAAGTCAAATTGTCACAAGCTTTTATCAAGGTGTTATAAATTTTTTATGTTATAATTTACCCCAAATTAACAGAAATAGGGGGAAAAACTATCACATAAACAGAAAAAAATGGGAAAGAATTGAAACATTATATCCCAAAATAAACTAAAGAGAAAGGTGGTTGTAGTGGAGGAGATTCAGGGATTATAAAGGCACCAGGAAGAGAGAAAGCACAGAAGAATGGCAAGGGGAAGTTCCTTCCTGTTTGTAACTTTGCTGACTGTAAATAGGTGAACATCCAGTCAAAATGTGTAAATTGGCAAAATGGATTGAAATTGTGTATGCACATGTTAATTTAGTAATCTCATGTTAGGTCTTAGAATAGGCAGAGCTTGATGGTAAAAACATGAAAAAAACATCAGAAAAAGTAGTCATGCTATTATCAGAAATATAGAAGTTTTTCAAATTTGATTGGAGAGACAAAAAAAATTATACAGTGATAATGGGGTCTGTTCTCCTGGGTATAAATGTTACAAACATACATGCACCAATAATCAAGGCTGCAAAACACATGTAAAAGCAGGGACAGTTGTGAGGGACAAATAGACAACAATACAATAACAGAGCATACTCCATTATTGTACTTTCAATAGTCCCTGAAACAACCAGACAGAGGATAAGTCAGGAAACAGAGACCTGCAGCCATGCCACATACGTAACAGACATGTAGGTGAATTCTACCCACAATGGCTTGCTGCATGATTGCTCAAGTGCACATGGAATATTCTCCAAGATCCTGTATGTGTTAGGACACAAACCAAATCTCAATGACATAATAAAGACTTAGAATATAGAACATGCATATTATCTCCTCTGATGACGATGGTATGAAGTTACAAGTTAACAGCAGAAAGTGAATGGGGAAATTCATAAATATGAAGAAAGATAATGCACTCTTATAAGAACTGGCACAAATGAAATTCTGTAGTGAGCTCTTAATTTCTGGGACCCAAAGACCAGACATGAACACTGAGAGAAGGACAGGTTTATTTTGGCTCATGGTTTTGGAGGTTCAATCCATAGTCAACTGGCTCTATAGTCCTAGGGCCAAGGTGAGGCAGAACGTCACAGGAGGGGACATAGCAGAGAGAAGCAACTCATGTCATGTCAACAGGAGAGGGATGGGGAGAAAGAGGAAGGGACACAGGAAGATCAACTCATTGAGGACATGCCCTCAGTGGCCCACCTCCTCTAGCCCTGTTCCATCTGTTTACAGTTATCCCTGACACTGTCCATTCAGACAAAGATGGACTGATGATGTCACACTCTCCTAATCTGAATGGTTGACCCCTTAAGACGCCCAGGTTGACAGAGGCTTTTAGGAGATATTTCACATTCAAATCATAACAATCCACTCTTGACCTTGAAAAGCTTATGTCCAAATCACAATGAAAAGTGCATTTAGTCCATTTTTGAGAATCCCACAGTCTTCACAATTCAGCATTACCTTAAAGTCCAAGTTCAAAGTCTCTGAGACCCAAGGAAAACTCAGGGTGGTGAGCCCCTGTAAAAGTCTAAAGCAAGTTACATATGTCCATAGACCAGGGGCTGAATGTCACCATTCCCATTTCAAAGGGGAGGAATATGAGCACAGCAGAAAGGGATGGTGCCAAAGCTGGACTGTAAAATCAAGTTGGGCAAACCCACCTTGAAACCCCTATCCAGCACCTGGGCATATGGCACAGTGAAGTTCTGTCCAAAGGGTTAACACAGGGCTCTGCCCCTGTGGACTTGAAGGCTGCAGCCACTATGGCCTCCCTTCTCACTTGTCTCTGCTGGATTCAGAGTTTCCCTCAGCAGATTGTCCCATGCTTTTGGCATCTCTCAGTCTCAGGGTCTCCTCTTCAATGCCACCTCCATTCTCACATCTCCACACCTTGTCTTCTCAGGGGCTTCTGCAGGGATTCAGCCCTGATGCACCCTGCCTGGCCTTCAGGGCCCCCTTTGAAATATCAGTGGAACTTCATGACCCCCAATTCCTGCATCCTGCATTCCTGCAGAACCAGCTCCATGTGGGTGAGGCCCATGTCTGCCACCATCTTGAGCTGTCACCAAGCCTCCTGGGACCACAGATATACCACCCTCTTAGTGTCTGGGTGGCTGAACATAGGAAACTACTTCCTAGGAGCCCCATGAAAGCAGGGTGTCCCTTGGTCACTTTTCTTTTTTTTTAATTTTTTTTATTGGTTGTTCACAACATTACAAAGCTCTTGACATATCATATTTCATACATTAGATTGAAGTGGGTTATGAACCCCCAATTTTACCCCAAATGCAGATCCACTTTTCAAAGGAAATTTAACTTTTAAAACTTTAATGGTGACATTGGTGTGGTCTTACCAATTCCTGAGATGTCCCCAAGTCAGTTCTTCCATTGTTCATTGGCACAGCACTTGTCATCTCCTGTGCTGAGCAACTGCTGTGTAGAGCCAAGACCTGAGCCAGGAACCAAGCTCCTGACCCACCTGACCTGCAGGGCCCCACCACTACCATCCTCCTGCTCCTGTCCAAGTTCATGGTTTTAGTTAAAAATTCACCGCACCTGCTCCCTGAGAGGGTGTACTGTGTCCTGTGTGCATGTGGTGATCTGGGACTCCTTTAAGGGCAGATGCAGTGTGGGAAGCCGGGCATGCTAGGGCTGCAGGGGAAGGTCCCTTGCCATTCTCAGCACCCTGCAGAGGCTAGGAGAAAGGGCCAAGTGTGGCAGTGGAGGCTGGAGCCTGGGCACCTCTGGGATACTCTGCATGGCTCCTCAGCTGTCTCAGCTGCCCTGGCCCAACTGCTGAGCATGGAAGCTCTTCCTGGGAGCCCTGGGAGACCCTCAGCTGCTCTGGAAGGGTTTTGCATGGGAAGCATGAGGCTTGGTTGGCCTCTCTAGACTAGGAGCCCTCAGCCTCCTGAACCTTTAAAACTGACCCCCTCGGGCTTGCTCAGGCCCTTTCTCTTCTCTGGCAAAACCCCAGCTTTTGCATATCCTGAGAGTTACTCACCTAGAGGCAAGATCCCTTGAGACCAGTATGTTTTCTGAATCCCTGGTGCAGTGTTGGTCTTCTGTACTTCACTAGTTGAACAGCTTACTGAGGAGAGGGACCATTTGAGTTTCCTACAGAATCGGCCCTAGTGATGAATGGAGGAGGATCAGTTTCATGAATCTGGAAATCCACACCCCAAAATCTCCCAATTGCTATGCGTCAACTCTGCCACTAGATGGCAAACAAACCCCACTAAGAACCCAGCCTAGGGTCCTGACCTCAGAGGCCCTGGGAAAGCAGCAGAGATCCCTTCCCATGAGGAGCCCTAAGGCTTGGGAACTGTGCCCAGTGCCCAGGCTCATGGCCGCTGGGGCTCTGTGCACAGTGGACTAAATCTCCTCACAGGCAAGTTCCCGAATGTTTTCTATTTTGCTTTACAACTTGTGATCATCACAACCTGAGAAGAATGTCCTCCTCTGAGGACTCATGGAGTGGGGTCAGAACTAAAGATCAGCATTGGGCCTGGATGAGAAAGAGGACAAGGCCACAGCTCTGAAGATGGTGCAGCTATGTGCATAGTGGGTGAGTTGTCCCCATGAATCACCCTGAGGGGACAAAGCCCACTGCAGGCTCCACTGTAGTGTGGAGCAGATACTGGGGACACCACATTGAGGAGGGGAAGGGAGGGAGAGGGGAGGAGAAGCAGCAATGTCTGTGCTGCCCTCAGGCTGTCCCCAGGGTGCTAAGCTATGTGTGGGTCACTGCTCACTCCAATGGGGCTCAGGTGGCTGAGTGCACTTGGAGCCCCCATGGGAGGCAACATTGCTAGAGAGGGAGCTCATCTGAGGAGGACCAGCTGCTCCAGACACAGGAACAGAGGCTCTGAGCCTGGACTCTGGTGAACAGGCCTTCACTCCAGCGCTCCAGGCTCATGGCCCTGCAGAGTTGTTCCAGGTCCTGGAAGACGTGCAGGTACACAGATCCTCATGAGTGAGGCTGGAGTTCCAGGAAAGGCAACATGAGGGAGATGGGGAACCCACTCTCTTCACCCTCTGTGTGGGCTGAACCCAGGCCTGTGTCTGCAGGGCAGGGCCTCCACCTCTGAGCTGCATGCCCAGCCCAGTGTCTGTCTTCTAGGGGGACATTTGTATTGTTTTCAGGTATTCAACCACTCAAACATGCCACAGTGGTCAGTGTTGAGCATACAGGTCTCATCCCTGGATACCTATGGAGGGTGAGTTTGTGTACTAATAACCCCTGGATCCAGGGAAAGTCCCATTTGAATCCCATTAGCAGACCATGCAAGACAAAGGCCATTCCTCCAGGAACAACTGTTACCTGCAGCAGGGGGTCACTCTCCCCAACACTGGTCCGCCCCAGACTTTTCTTAAAAATCTACCCTCAAATCATATCAAAAATAACATTTTTAACTTATTTGTTATTTTTATAACTTATAATTGCTTTTCATATATTTATTGTACATGTTAATTTTCCTTCTGTAATTTGTACATTCTTGGTCATGACCTATTTTCTTTGACTTGTTTATTTTTATTATTGATTTGAGGTACTCTTTGTGAACTATTGTTACAGTCCTTTTTCTATATAATGAACTATGTCCTGTTAGGGCACTACTTGTTTTTATCCCTTTTTAGTGTATATTAAAATACTAAAATTTAACCTTTTAATATACTCTATTATCTGTATGTATGTGTGTATATATATATTGGTACTGAGTATTGAACCCAGGGATGCTTAACTACAGAGCAACATCTGTAGCCCTATTTATTTATTTATTTATTTAGAGACAGGGCTTTGCTAAATTGAGGAGGTGGATCTTAAACTTCTGATCCTCCCGTCTCAGGCTTACATGTTGCTAGGATTACAGGTGTACACCACTGAACTTGGCTTATTATCTGCATTTTTTCATTGATATTTTAGTTGTAGGTGGACACAATACCTTTATTTTATTTTTATATGATAGTGAAAATCAAACCCAGTGCTCACACATGCTTAGCAAGCACTCTACCACTGAGCCACAACACCAGCATGTGTCATCTGTATTTTTTAAAACTGGTTATGCTGTTATTATCTACAGTTAACATAATATGCATTTTACTTGATGCTAGGAATTCCAAATAAAAATATAAGTCAATAATATGTTGATTTAGTAATTATATCTTACATGCAAACAGACAGTTTATCCATGTGTATGACACATGCTCCTTATCTTTCTAACTATCATGGATCTGGCTCTGACAAGACTGAGATAGAAGGTTTGTTCACCTTCCTCTTGGTGTCAGTCCCCAGGACCATGGAGCATGTGCTGAGCTCATGGCCCAGGGCTGAGTTCCTTGTCTTGGACTCTCACCTCGGCTGTGGGCTCAGAGCTCTGCTCAGCACCTAGAGCTGTGGAGAGATGTCTCCTGTGGCTCCCCAGACTGGCAGCTCATGCTCAGGGCTCTGCTTCCCCAGGCCTTCAGCCCCATTGCCCAGGAGAGCTGCTTTCTCCCAACCCAGGCCACAGCCCAGCCCTCAGGAAGTGCCAGCCTGAGCTAGCCCTGTGTGAGCTCCTGCTCCAGCCTCTCCCAGGTAGTACAGGGCCTGAGTCTGCTCTGAGTGTAAATGTAGAGCCCCATTCCCACCATGGTAAACCAAGATGGTCACCAGAAACCAGAGTCTGCAGTCACTGTCATCCTGAGTTCTGATTCACTGAGCACCTGCTCTGTCCTGCTGTGTGTGGTAAGAACAGGAGAGCCTCTTCCTCTGCAGGACGGGAGCAGGGATTAGAGGGCACCTCCACCAGCTCAGAGATGAGACACAAGAGGGTAAAGGAACAGGCAGCACTGGCACAATCTTGAACCTTGTGAGGAGAGAATGTGGAGGGATTCGCTCTGCATTCCTCCCTGGAGTGGCTGGGGCCACATGAAGCTTAGAGCCACTGCAGGTACCAGCAGGAGTGGTGCAGCTCACAGCAGGCCCAGGCCATGTTCTCTGTCTGCTTTCTTGTGAGCTGGACTCCTCCAGGGCTCAGGCTGTGCTAAGGCAGCTGCTGGAGCTGGAGGAAGAAGCAGAGGATTGTGAAGTCATCAGGTTGACGCCACTAGTCAGCCACCATGCTGATGGGCCATGGGAATGTGATGAAGTGGCAACAAAAGGGGCTGATATGGGAGTCCCCAAACCAAATCAGGACCACTGAGTCCCTGGTATGAAAGGCGTCCAGGGGGATCTCCAAGTGGTACACTCACCAAGTAAACTTGGTATTATCTTTGTGCTTCTGTGGGACCTTGCCCGATATAAATGTAGTTCTGGTTTTAGGAAGATGGCGGCGAAGGGAGTGCATCACCCCAGTGCGCCGCGTCACTGTGCGGGAGAAAGACGAGGTGAAACAGCTGAAGGCTATCTTGTTGGGAATTTCCAGTGAAATTGAGGTGCTCCAGAATCTAGTGGACGGATTTCCATTGCGAGAGGTTTGGCTGCGGGGGCTCGGACGCGGGGGATTTCTCTGCACGAAGGGTCGCGCCCTGCAGCTGGTGTCTGCGGTGCATGCTGGGAAGTGGCGGGGTGCCAGAGCGGGGGTGCAGCGATGTGGATTCTGGGGCCTCCTGCCACTGGTGCAATGGCCGTGCTTAGTGCTGAGTTCCGGCTTTGAGACAGAGGAGAGAAGTGGTCCAGTTCGGTTCTCAACACTGGTCGGACCATGGAGGAGGACAGCAGCCACCATCTTGGAGAGCTGATGTAATCATCCCTGTTTTCTACTGATCTCAGCTCATTCAGCTGCGGAACAGGTGATTTCAGGCTGGTATTTGCCTGCATCTTGCAGACAGATTGCTCAAGCTCGGGGCTGGAGAACCAGTGGAGAATACTCCTAGGGGCTTGCTCCTGGCAAGGCATGCGCCAGGTTCTGAGTGGCGGGATTCTGGTTCCAGGGGCTGCTTTGGCCCAAGGCTGGGGAACCTACGGAGACTGCGTGTTGAGGCCAGCCCCAAATGGAGCATGTGCTGAGCTCGGGGCGGCTGGTCTCTGACTCCCGGAAAAGTTTTGGCCCGGGGCGGGGGAGCCCGCGGGGACTGCGTCTTTTGAGCCTGCTCCCAGCGGAGCGTGCACTGAGCTCGGAGAGCTTGGAGCGGCCGGGCTCTGGCTCCCGGAGTTGCTTTGACCTGGGGCAGGGGAACCCACGGGGGTCACTCTTGGAGTCTGCTCCTAGCGGAGCGTGAGCTGGGATCAGAGAGGCCGGGTTCTGGCTCCCGAAGCTGCTTTGGCCCAGGGTTGGGGAACCTGCGGACTGCTTCTCGGTCCGGGTCCTGCTGGGTGCTGTGGGGGCCAGGGGGGCAGAGTGGAGCTGCCGCCTGTGCCCAGAGCAGGCCAAGAGACCTGCCGGCGTGGTATCACGACACCGCAAATGCAGCTGGGGCCGAAGAGAGTAGCCGCCCACGACTAGAACAGGACCAGTGACCCGATGGCGTGGTAACCAAGTCACCCCATTTGGAGTAGGGGCTGTGCAGAGCCGCCGTCTGAGCCTGCAAGGTAGGCAGACCTGCGATCCACTGGCAGGACAGGCCCGGTAGCCTGCCAGCGTGGTGGACACGTAGCACCGAGGCAGTCACGTCACACTGGTTGGAGTGGGGGTGGAGCAGAGCCGCCGCCTGTGTTCGGAAAAGGCCCAGTGATCCGTTGGAGAGGCAGTCAGGTACCCCCATTGGGAGTGGGGGCTGAGCAGAACTGCTGCCCGAGCCCGCAAGGTAGGGAGACCTGCGACCCACCGGCGGAACAGGCCTAGAGGCCTGCCAGCGTGGTAGACACGTCACACCAATTGGAGTAGGGGCCGAGCAGAGCAACCGCCCACATCCGGATCAGGACCAACGACCCGAGGGTGTGGTAGTTACATCACCACAATTGGAGTGCAGGCAGAGCAGAGCCGCCAACCGCGCCCGCAGGGTGGGCAGACCTGCAACCGACCAGAGTGGTAGACAGATCACCCTAATTAGAGGAGGAGCACAGCCACTACCCGCCCTGCAAGGGAGATTTTCCAACTATACAAGAGCAATATAAATAAATAGGGGGAAAATTTCAAAAACACAACAGTTTCACCAAGCAGAAAGAAATGCAAGCAGTATGAAAAGACAAGGAAAGAAAGGACCACAAGCAATGCAGGTCAACTCAACTTTAGAAGAGGTAATAGCTGCAACAGATGGAATGTCAGAAAAAGAGTTCAGGATATACATGCTTCAGATGATCTGGAGTCTCAAGGAAGACATGAGACAGCAAAATCATACAATGAAAGATCACTTTGACAAGGAACTACATAAATAAATCCAGGAAGTAAAAGATCAATTACACAGGGAGATAGAGGTAATAAAAAACAAACAAATAGAAATCCTAGAAATGCAGGAAGCAATAAACCAACTTAAGACCTCAATTGAGAATACTACCAGCAGAGTAGATCTCTTAGAAGATAGAACATCAGACAATGAAGACAAAGTATTTCAACTTGAAAAGAACATAAACAGCTCCACAAGACTGCTAAGAAACCATGAGCAGAACATCCAAGAAATATGGGATAACATTAAAAGACCAAACTTAAGTCATTGGGATACAGGAAGGCACAGAGCTCCAAACCAAAGGAATAAACAATCTATTCAATGAAATAATACGAGAAAACTTCCCAGACTTGAAGAATGAGACAGAATCCCAAATCCTAGAAGCCTATAGGACGCCAAATGTGCAAAATCATAAGAGATCCACACCTAGACACATTATAATGAAGATGCCCAACATACAGAATAAGGAGAGAATTTTAAAAGCTACAAGAGAAAGGAAGCAGATTACATTTAGGGGTAAACCAATCAGGATAACAGCTGATCTTTCAACACAGACTCTGAAAGCTAGAAGATACTGGAATAACATATTTCAAACACTGAAAGAAAATGGGTTCCAACCAAGAATCGTGTATCCGGCAAAATTAAGCTTCAGGATGGAAGATGAAATTAAAACCTTCCACAATAAACAAAAGTTAAAAGAATTCACAGCTAGAAAACCATCTCTTCAAAAAATCCTTGGCAAAACATTACAGGAAGAGGAAATGGAAAATAACAATGAAAACCAACAGTGGGAGGTAGGACAGTAAAGGGGGGAAAGTAATCAAAGAGGAAAACAAATCAGGTTTAGTAATATTAATAAACAAATATGGCTGGAAGAAAAAAACATATCTCAATAATAACCCTAAATGTTAATGGCTTAAACTCACCAATTAAGAGACACAGGCTAGTTGAATGGATCACAAAACAAGACCCAACAATATGCTGCCTACTGGAGACGCATTTGATAGGAAAAGATATACATAGACTGAAGGTGAAAGGTTGGGAAAAATCATACCACTCATATGGACTGCAGAAACAAGCAGGAGTGTCCACACTCATATCTAATAAAATAGATTTCAAGCCAAAGTTAATCAAAAGGGATAAAGAGGGACACTGCATACTGCTCAAGGGAACCATACACCAACAAGACATAACAATCATAAATATATATGCCCCAAACAATGGTCCAGCTATGTTCGTCAAGCAAACTCTTCTCAAGTTCAAGAGTCTAATAGACCACCATACAATAATCATGGGAGACTTCAACACACCTCTCTCACCACTGGACAGATCTTCCAAACAAAAGTTAAATAAGGAAACTATAGAACTCAATAACACAATTAACAACCTAGACTTAATTGGCATATATAGAATATACCACCCAACATCAAGCAGTTACACTTTTTTCTCAGCAGCACATGGATCCTTCTCAAAAATAGACCATATATTATGTCACAGGGCAACTCTTAGACAATATAAAGGAGTAGAGATAATACCATGCATCCTATCTGATCATAATGGAATGAAACTAAAAATCAACGATAAAAGAAGGAAGGAAAAATCATGCATCACTTGGAGAATGAACAATAGGTTACTGAATGATCAATGGGTTTTAGAAGACATCAAGGAGGAAATTAAAAACTTCTTAGAGTTAAATGAAAACACAGACACAACATATCCAAATCTATGTGACACATTGAAAGCAGTTCTAAGAGGAAAATTCATTGCTTGGAGTTCATTCCTTAAAAAAAGAAAAAAAAAAACAACAAATAAATGATCTCATACTTCATCTCAAAATCCTAGAAAAAGAAGAACAAAACAACAGCAAAAGAAGTAGAAGGCAAGAAATAATTAAAATCAGAGCGGAAATCAATGAAATTGAAACAAAAGAAACAACTGAAAAAATTGACAAAACTAAAAGTTGGTTCTTTGAAAAAATAAATAAAATCGACAGACCCTTAGCCATGCTAACGAAGAGAAGAAGAGAGAGAACCCAAATTACTAGCATACGGGATGAAAAAGGCAATATCACAACAGACACTTCAGAAATACAGAAGATAATCAGAAATTATTTTGAAGCCTTATACTCCAATAAAATTGAAGATAGTGAAGGCATAGATAAATTTCTTAAGTCATATGATCTGCCCAGATTGAGTCAGGAGGGTATAGACAACCTAAACAGACCAATAACAATAGAGGAAATAGAAGAAACCATCAAAAGACTACCAACTAAGAAAAGCCCAGGACCGGATGGGTATACAGCAGAGTTTTACAAAACCTTTAAAGAGGAACTAACACCAATACTTTTCAAGCTATTTCAGGAAATAGAAAAAGAGGGAGAACTTCCAAATACATTCTACGAGGCCAACATCACCCTGATGCCTAAACCAGACAAAGACACTTCAAAGAAAGAAAACTACAGACCAATATCTCTAATGAACCTAGATGCAAAAATCCTCAATAAAATTCTGGCGAATCAGATTCAAAAACATATCAAAACAATTATACACCATGATCAAGTAGGATTCATCCCTGGGATGCAAGGCTGGTTTAATATATGGAAATCAATAAATGTTATTCACCACATCAATAGACTTAAAAATAAGAACCATATGATCATCTCGATAGATGCAGAAAAAGCATTCGACAAAGTACAGCATCCCTTTATGTTCAAAACTCTAGAAAAATTAGGGATAACAGGATCATACCTCAACATTGTAAAAGCAATCTATAATAAGCCACAGGCCAGCATCATTCTGAATGGAGAAAAATTGAAGGCATTCCCTCTAAGATCTGGTACAAGACAGGGATGCCCTCTCTCACCACTTATGTTCAACATAGTCCTCGAAACACTGGCCAGAGCAATTAGACAGACGAAAGAAATTAAAGGCATAAAAATAAGAAAAGAAGAACTTAAATTATCACTATTTGCAGATGAAAGGATTCTATACCTAGCAGACCCAAAGGGTCTACAAAGAAACTATTAGAGCTAATAAATGAATTCAGTAAAGTGGCAGGATATAAAGTCAACACGCATAAATCAAATGCATTCCTGTATATCAGTGACAAATCCTCTGAAAGGGAAATGAGGACAACTACTCCATTCACAATATCCCCCCCAAAAAATAAAATACTTGGGAATCAACCTAACAAAAGAGGTGAAAGACTTATACAATGAAAACTACAGAACCCTAAAGAGAGATATAGAAGAAGACCTTAGAAGATGGAAAAATATACCCTGTTCATGGATAGGCAGAACTAACATCATCAAAATGGCGATATTACCAAAAGTTCTCTATAATTCAATGCTATGCCAATCAAAATCTCAACAGCATTTCTTGTAGAAATAGATAAAACAATCATGAAATTCATATGGAATAATAAAAGACCCAGAATAGCAAAAACAATGCTAAGCAGGAAGTGTGAATCAGGCGGTATAGCAATACCAGACTTCAAACTATACTACAGAGCAATAGTAACAAAAACAGCATGGTACTGGTACCAAAAGAGGCGGGTGGACCAATGGTACAGAATAGAGGACACAGTAGCCAATCCACAAAACTACAACTATCTTATATTTGATAAAGGGTCTAAAAGCATGCAATGGATGAAAGATAGCATCTTCAACAAATGGTGCTGGGAAAACTGGAAATCCATATGCATCAAAATGAAACTGAATCCCTTTCTCTCGCCATACACAAAAGTTAACTCAAAATGGATCAAGGAACTTGATATTAAATCAGAGACACGGCGTCTGATAGAAGAGAAAGTTGGCTATGATCTACATACTGTGGGGTCGGGCTCCAAATTCTTCAATAGGACACCCATAGCGCAAGAGTTAACAACTAGGATCAACAAATGGGACTTACTCAAACTAAAAAGTTTTTTCTCAGCAAAAGAAACAATAAGAGAGGTAAACAGGGAGCCTACATCATGGGAACAAATTTTTACTCCACACACTTCAGATAGAGCCCTAATATCCAGAGTATACAAAGAACTCAAAAAATTAGACAATAAGATAACAAATAACCCAATCAACAAATGGGCCAAGGACCTGAACAGACACTTCTCAGAGGAGGACATACAATCCATCAATAAGTACATGAAAAAATGCTCACCATCGCTAGCAGTCAGAGAAATGCAAATCAAAACCACCCTAAGATACCATCTCACTCCAGTAAGATTGGCAACCATTATGAAGTCCAACAACAACAAGTGCTGGAGAGGATGCAGGGAAAAGGGTACATTTGTTCATTGTTGGTGGGACTGCAAATTGGTGTAGCCAATTTGGAAAGCAGTATGGAGATTTCTTGGAAACCTGGGAATGGAACCACCATTTTATCCAGCTATTCCCCTTCTGGGTCTATTCCCTAAAGACCTAAAAACAGCATGCTACAGGGACACTGCTACATCAATGTTCATAGCAGCACAATTCACGATAGTAAGATTGTGGAACAAACCTAGATGCCCTTCAATAGATGAATGGATAAAAAAATGTGGCATTTATACACAATGGAGTATTACTCTGCATTAAAAAATGACAAAATCATAGAATTTGGAGGGAAATGGATGGCATTAGAGCAGATTATGCTAAGTGAATCTAGCCAATCCTTAAAAAACAAATGCCAAATGACTGCTTTTATATAAGGGCAGTAACCAAGGACAGGGTAGGGACGAAGAGCTTGAGAAGAAGATTAACATTAAACAGGGATGAGCGGTGGGAGGGAAAGGGAGTGAGAAGGGAAATTGCATGGAAATGGAAGGTGATCCTCACGGTTTTACAAAATTACATATAAGAGGAAATGAGGGGTAAGAGAAGAATAATACAAGTGGAAGAAATGATTTACAGTAGAGGGGGTAGAGAGAGAAATGGGGAGGGGAGAGGAGGGGAGGGGGGATAGTAGAGAATAGGATAGACAGCAGAATACATCAGACACTAGAATGGCAATATGTAAATCAATGGAAGTGTAACTGATGTGATACAGCAATCTGTATACGGGGTAAAAATGGGAGTTCATAACCCACTTGAATCAAACTGTGAAATATGATATATTAAGAACTATGTAATGTTTTGAACGACCAACAATAAAAGAAAAATGTAGTTCTGCTCTAGAGCCGATCCAAATGCTTTTGAATAAAGCCAAGTTCTTCTAATGCATTTTTTTATTTTAAAAATTATTTCACATCCACACAATTTCAAATGAAACCCAAGGTATCCTCACACCAGGAACATGTGAAAGCATATTAATTGCCTGATGTTCTCCTCTGTAACACTTCACTACATATTCTCTACAAGAACCTTCTCCTACATAATCCTCATATTAGGTATGAAATAATTTGCTCAATCCAGACCTTAAGTCTTCATCAACATATGACAGTTCTCCTAAAAAATCCTTAGTAACAAAATATCACCAGAGAGAAACGGACTCTCTAAAAGGCAAATCTGAGCGGCGTTGGTTTGACCTGGAACACATGGGGACACTTGGTCATTGTTGAGGGACTGAGAGAAACCAGACCTGCAGCTGGGCTCATTCCTGCACTGCCTACCCAGGCCTGCTGATTTGCATGTACCCACAGCACATCCCACTGCCCTGAGGACTTCTTAAGAGGCTGCTCGCACCCAGTGTAGGAGTCAGTCCCTGTCAGGACACAGCATGGCCATGAGGGCCCCTGCTCAGCTCCTGGGACTCCTGCTGCTCTGCCTCCCAGGTAAGGGGAGAAAACATTGCACAAGTTTTCAGCCTTTCAGAAAAGTCTCTTGTGACATTAGTGAATGTGTGTATATTTGTGTTTGTTTCCAATGTCAGGTATAAGATGTGACATCCAGATGACCCAGTCTCCATCCTCTCTGTCTGTATCTCAAGGATACAGAGTCACCATTACTTGCCAGGCAAGTGAGACTATTTACAACAATGTAGCCTGGTATCAGCAGAAACAAGAGCAAGCTCCTAAGCTACTGATCAATGCTGCAACAATTTGCAATCTGGGGTCCCCTGGAGGTTCAGTGGCAGTGGATATGGAACAGATTTCACTCTCACCATCAGTGACCTGGAGCCTGATGATGTTACCACTTATTACTGTCTACAGTATAACAGTTTACCTCCCACAGTGACACAGGCCATGACAAAAACCTACCAGGGAGCAGAAATGTGAGGCTGGGCTGCCCAAGCTGCTCCTCCTGCTGCCTCCACCTGCTGAGGGCACTGCTCAAAGGCAGCCAAGCTCTGAAGGTCCTTGGGTGGTTTTGTTGAAGGAGGCCATTGAGGCTTAACAGTTGTTTCTTTGAGCAGCACCAGGTCTGGGGAGAAGCTTCTGCAGTGACCAGTTGCAAGAATTGATTGCAGCAGAAAACATGTCCAGTGGGCATGCTATTGATGTAATGCAAATGTGTGGTAAGAAAGCATGAATTTTTGGCCCCGAAACCACATACACTATGAACAAAAGGGGGTGATGCTACACAGGAGGGAAAGTTCTGGGGAATGGTGGCCCTCAGGAGAATTTTTTTGTGGTTATGGGTTGTGTGGGGTTGCCATTCAGAAAGGTTCTTGGTGAGTGAGAAACAGTGGGCAGGTAATGTCCACCTAGGTTTTTGTTCATGGTTTAAGAAAACATTGAAGAATGTGGAAGATAATTTTGCTGTTTTTTTCCAGTAGCTCTTAGCTGAAGACTTCCCTCATCTTCCCGCTTCCTCCTCTAGTCCTTTTAATTAAATTGATGACATCTCATAATTTCCATTCATCACACCTCACAGATCATGACTGGAAGAGGTCAACAAATGTGTCCCTCAACCAAAGAGAAACTGACTTGCTCAAACCCCAAGCATCGTGCATTGCTACCTAGAGTGTTGAGAATCCTAATATCCTTAGGCTTTGGAGTTCCAGGGTCCCAACCCCTGGACAGCTAAGATTTAAAAGGAAATTATGTATCATTTCTAATATAACCATAATCCTGCCTAGTTTGAAAATCACTTGTGACTGTTTTGTCTAAACAAGCACAATAGCAAAATGTGTTTCACATGTGCAAG
This sequence comes from Spermophilus citellus, assembly GCF_964194105.1. Lineage (NCBI taxonomy): Eukaryota > Metazoa > Chordata > Mammalia > Rodentia > Sciuridae > Spermophilus > Spermophilus citellus. The sequence goes on from NC_138193.1 coordinate 21,179,616, forward strand.
AAAGTGTGTATTACTCTAAAATGGCACTGCCCACAGAAAAATTCTCAGACAGCATCTCCACACTTGGCCAAAAGAGGGTGTCAAAGCACAGTAGGGATGGCAAACAGCCCTCCATGTTGTCCCTGGAAATCATGAGCCCAGACTGACCTGGGGTTATTGCTGTCACCACTTCACCACCCCCTGTCAGACTCACACTTTCCATTGAGGTATCACATCACCTCCTCCCACTGCCCATTTTTCCAGCAGACTCCATGTCCTTAGGGTCATGGGCACCCAGGAGAGTCTCAGAGTGAGCACTCAGGGAGAAGCAGCAGGTGTGTGGGTCTGAGCAGATGCCTCACTGGTGAACTGCACTTGAAAGAGGGTCCTTGTAGTGAAGGAATAGGAATGAGGATTAGGTCACTGGAATTTGGTCTTGTCCTTGATGGGCATCAGGGTGACAGGATCATGGTGCTCCTCACCCAGCTAGGAGGAAGTGCAACACCTGCAGGCCCCTAAGGCCAGGGTTGAAGCTTTGGAGACCTACAGACGAGACTCACATCGCTCCCAACCACAGTGTCCTTAGAGCTCCAAGAGGGACAGACTCTGGGTTCCCAGCTCCTCAGGATGGTGGGCTGAATGACTTAGTGATTAAGGGAACAAAGAGAAAAAAGTATATTTAATCAGATCCATATCGATGATGATATTCAGAAAAGAAAAATGGACAGGCTGTGGTGTTGCACCTGTGAAGTCCAGCAACTTGGGAGCCTGTGGCAGGAGGATTGCAAGATCAATACCTGCCTCAGCAACCTAGTGAAGATCTAGCAACTTAGCAAGATACTGTCTCAAAATAAAAAATAAAAAATAAAACTGGTGGGGATTGGCTCAATGTTTAAGTGCCCCTGGGTTCAATCCCTATTGACAAAAAAAAAAAATCAAATTGGCCAAAGTTTTTTCTTTTCTTTTTCTCCTTCACACAGCATGGGGATCATAAGAGTTTGGCTTGGATTTTTGGACCAGCTGGAATTGTTAAGAATATGGGGACTCTTGCAGGTGGACTCCATGCATTTTGTCTATTGAGTCACACCTTGAGTTTCAGGGGTCCAGGTGCAGAATGTTATTGTGTGGATGTGAGGTGTCATCACCTGAAAGCTCCCGTTACTGCAGGGACATTCAGAGGTGGAAGGATGAGGGCATGAAAGTTGCAATTAATCCATTCAGTGGATTTATAATTCAATGGACTAACTGGGTGGTGACCAGGCATTCTGGGAATTCCTGGAGAAAGGGCACTGGGGACAGGTTCTTGAGGATTCTATCCTGTCCTCAAGGCACCTCAATTTCTCACTCTGCTTCCTAGGCACCAGGAGGTGAGCAGCTTCTCTCCTCCATGCCCTTCTGCTGTGGGCCTCACTGTGGGAGAAGAGGAAAGCATTCAAGGATCCATGATCTGAAGTGAAGCTCTGAAGCTCTGGGCCCCAACTTGTGTTTCCTGGAGGAGGAGGAGGAGGAGGAGGAGGAGGAGGAGGAGGAGGAGGAGGAGAGGAGGAGGAGAAGAAGGGGAGGAGGAGGAGAAGGAGGAGGAGGAAAGAAGGAAAGAAAGAAAGAAAGAAAGAAAGAAAGAAAGAAAGAAAGAAAGAAAGAAAGAAAATGTAAAAAGGTTTAACTCTTCTGTGAGTATTGTCCAGTCTGAGCCTCAAACCTTATTCAAATAACTCAGATCCTGAGCCCCCTTCCTATGGTCCATGTCCACAATCTATGTGCCCCACTCACCCCAGCCCAGGCTTCTCTCTCAGGTTTCCTTCAACCATGGCTTCCCCCAAACTTCACCAGCTTCCACCCTAACAAAGTCAGAAGTCCTTTTTGTCCCCTTTTTCACTGCTGTTACCACAAAACCTGGCAAGAACAATCAGAGGAGGACAAGTTTATTTGGGGGCTCACTGTTCAGATTCTCAATCAATAGACAGCCTTCAACACTACCCTGGGCCCCTGGTGAGACAGAACTTCCTGGTGGAAGGGTGAGGTGAAGGAGTATGGTTTAGGAAGTGGCACCAGGGACCAAGAGAAGGACACTACAGATGAGGGGCAAAATATATCACTCAGAGCCATGCCCCCAAAGCGGCCTTCTCTGTCCACACCCTGCCTGCCTGGAGTAACCACCAAGCTTATTTAAATTGGGTGATTAAAGCACTGATTAGAACAGGCAAAGACTCTCAAAATGCAATTATTTACCTCTAGATAGCCTTGCATTGTCTCACACATGAGTTTTGGGGGACATCTGAATTTCATATCAAAAATTATGTTCCTATCCCCAAAAGATCATGCCCATCTGACAGTGTGAAGCATACTTTGCCCATTTCTATCCCTGCAGCTCTCCTCAGCACAAGGTCTGTGCTACTGGATTTTCTCAGTTTTGGAAATCACCACTGCAGCGTCTGCCTCCTTCCTCAGTTCCATGCAGTGCCCCTTCTCAGGGGCAATCCTTCAGGGACTCCAACACTGGGGCACTTTGTCTGGCTACCCAGGAATCCCTGTGAAATCTGGGTGGCAGCATCTATGAACCCCTAACTCTAGCATCCTGCATTCCTGCAGAACTAGCACCATGTGGTTGACACCAAGATGTGTCAACATCTTGAACAGTAGCCCAGGCTCTAGGGATCACGTCTGCCTCAGCCTCTGAGTGTGTGGGTAGGTGAGCATGGAGAAACTGCTTCCTTAACCCCCAGCCCCGGTCAAATTAATCTGACTTGTATATTCCAGCAAAAGGTTGTACAGAAATATGTTTGTTAGATTATCATTAAAATCAGGTTTATTCAATTACCCAACATGTCATTTAGAAAAAAAGAGAAAAAGGTTTCAATCCAGGACAACAATGCCTTATATATGGAAGTAACCTATTTTACACTGTTAGCTTACTCCAAGTTGAAGATTTCAATTTTTTATCTAACTGTATTTCACAAAGAAAAAAAATATCAAAGGTGGCTATAGCTCATCTTCAGATTGCACTTCTACACCTGTGCACAAGTGTGAACACACATACATCCAAGCTTGTATGCATGTCACCTTCACAGTCCCCTGAGTGTGTACCGGAGCTGCCGCCCACTCTCCTGAGCAAGACCCTCACCATGCCCTGCAGGTGCAGCAGTCCAAGCACCAGCCCCAAGGGAGGGCAGCCTCCAGCTGCAGAGCCCAGGGGATGCTGGGCACCAGGCTGGACTCTGGGGGGACAGTGCAGAGCCTTGGAGGAGGCCAGGCAGGCCTGAACCAAAGCATGGACACATGTGTGCAAAGTCCATCCAGTGCATGGCCAGGATGTCCATAGAGACGCTTTGTTGCTCCTTGCTGAGGGCTCAGGCCCAAGAGGACATTTATGGAAGGGCCACCTTTTCCTCTGCAAAACAGACACTAAGGTACTGTGCTGCCCTCCTGATTGCCAGATGGTAGTAAAATCCTTCCCAACCATCCTGCACCCTGACATGACCTACTGCCTCCTGAAACCCAGGGCAATTCCTCCTGCTTTTGTCCAGTGATGTCCCTCACACTATTCATCAGAAATGTGGAGAGAGGATTCACTTCTGGTAAAGTGAGAAAACACAGGGTCTCACTCATGTTAGTCTTTCTTTCTGTGTCCCAAGAGACAATCCCTTACTGACTCAGCAAGAGTATTAGCAGGGTCCAGCCTGGCACCATCAGGACCAGGCCTGGCTGCTGAGCTCCTGCTGCCTCCTGCTGCCCTCTGCACATCCTGCCTGCCTGGGAGGGCTGTGGGGCAGGAACACAGGTCATTCTGGAAACCAGCAGCTGCACTTCTTTCAAGGAATATGAACTTCTTCCTGTCCCCACTAGGGGAAAAACCTCCACTCAGATGCTGCTTGTGCACAGGGCTGCTGACAGTCTGAGGACCCACAGGAGAGCAGATTGGGGAAAGATGTGAAGTCACACCATTCCCTCCACCACCCATCCATACTCTCTGGATCCTGGGCTCCTCTAGTGTCTCTCCTCTGCCCTCCTGCCTGGGTCTTCTCTGTCCTGTCCCCTCCTACTCTTAGTTCACACTGGTCACACCTCACTTCCCACATGGCTGTCCTAATGTGGGTCACAACCCTGTTCTCCTGCACATCCTAGCCTTTGGCCTGCCTCTGACTCCACCCCTTGGATTCTCATGGGAGAGTCAAAGTTGATTCTTTAGAGACCAGAAATGAGACTAGCAGATGTTCAGGGCTGTATGTATGTTTGCCTTGGTCCACTGAGAGCAGAGTTCCTGCATCATGTCAGCTGTGACCTGCCAGAGTCACCTCTGTTTGTGCAGTCTGAGGGGTGGCCAGCAGCCACTGTGGATGGGTTTGTCCTGTGGCCATGCAGAAACTGAGCCAGCTGTTCTGCCCTGTGTGGGGGAAGCCAGCAGGAGGAGCTGCCCTTGCACAACTCTGGACACAGAACTTCTGTCCCCTTGGGGGTCAAGAACAACTGCTCATCTGTATGACATCTGCTCCTATCTGTAACCATAGACCCATGGGTCACCCAGTGTCCTGAGCAATCAGAAGGTCACTGTTCCAGGTAGAAGGGTGATGCTGTGCAGGTCCTGAACTCCATGGTGCTCATGCTCAGTCTTGAGAGTGGAGAGGCAGCCGTGGGTTTAGGCAAGATACGCTAGCTTTACCTTCCCAGGCTCAGGGTGTCTGCACTTAGAGTCCCATGGGCAGGGTGGCATACACCTATTGTCCCGGACACCTTGTGACTGAGGGAGGAGGATTACAGGTTCAAGGGCACCCCAGAAAAATCATAGAATCACTGAATATACATAAAATGAAACTGATTTGTGTGTAGCTCATTGCTGTGTTAGCATATAAGAGACTCTGTGTAGATCACCAGAACTGACAAAGTAACAAAGAAAAAAGAAAAAAAAATAAAATCACACATTAAACCAAAAGTCATGGCATATCTAGAGATGCAGAGTAAACACAGGTATATCCACATAATTTATCCCCTAAATATTATATATGTGGCATATAATATTCCTTTTGTTCATTTCTAAGAAAATTGGACTCTGCCTGAGATGAGGCTCTGGTGAGTCTTTGCTGACCCTCATAGCTCAAGGCGCTGACTGTGTCCTGTGTCCCCAGGGAACCATGTTCCCCCAAGCAAATCTGAGCTGCCCTGGTCTCACCTGGGACAGCTGGACACACTGAGCCTATGTTGATTGACCAGTAGGAGCCTACCCTGCAGCTGTGCCCAGCCTGCCCAGCCCTGCTGATTTGCATGTGCCCACAGCACAGCCCACTGCCCTGAGGACTTCTTAAGAGGCTGCTCACACCCTGTGCAGGAGTCAGTCCCAGTCAGGGCACAGCATGGCCATGAGGGCCCCTGCTCAGCTCCTGGGTCTCCTGCTGCTCTGCCTCCCAGGTAAGGAAGAACAGCACTGGGGATTTACTAATCACAGTGTGGTCAGTGCTTCCTGGCTACTTACGAAAGTCCTCTTGCAACATCACTACTTACAAGGATATTTCCTTTTATGTTTCCAATTGCAGGTGTCAGATGTGACATCACGATGACTCAGTCTCCATCCTCCTTGCCTGTGTCTCGTGGAGACAGAGTCACCCTCACCTGCAGGGCCAGTCAGGGTATTGGCAGTAATTTAAACTGGTACCAGCAGAAACCAGGGCAAGCTCCTAAGCTCCTCATCTATCTTTCAACCAGTTTGCAACCTGAGATCCCCTCGAGGTTCAGTGGCAGTGGATCTGGGACAGATTTTACTCTCACCATCAGCAGCCTGGAGCCTGAAGATTTTGCCACTTATTATTGTCAACAAGATAGCAGTTACCCTCCCACAGTGATATAGTCCATGACAAAAACCTCCCAGGAGCAGAAGTGTGAGGCTGGGCTGCCCCAGCTGCTCCTCCTGCTGCCTCCACCTGCTGAGAGCACTGCTCAGAGGCATCAGTGTCTCAGGAGCATAGGGAGGGTTTGTGGAAGGGTCCATAAGGTTCCTCTGCACCCTCTTTCCTTAATCTTGGTCCCAGCAGATGACCATGATAATAGCCTCAATGATATGTTACAGGACAGAATTTAGACTTCGAGGGACTCTAATGGCAATAGTTGGTGTCGTGCAGCAAAGACAGGCCTCTCCATGTATTCCACATGGGAATATATTAAGACTTTGATTTTCAGTGTAGTTTAAGTTGCCAGCAACACTGGGTGAGGTAGAGACTTCTCCTGTGACCCCCCTGCTCCCACAGCCCCTCCACCCCCCCCCCCCCGACTCTGTTGCTTTTGTTACAATTCATCCACCTCTGCACAAGTCTACAGATAACACCAGGGTAACTTTGTGCATTCTGTGGAACTAGACAAGTGGACAGTGACGTGTGTCCAACAGTGTGGCCTGGCACAGTGCAGGTCCTGCCCTCACACTGTCCGAGCTCCAGCTGCTCCTCACCCTCCACTCTGCTGCAGTCCTTCATGACCCATCCCTGTAGTTTCACCTGGCTGGGTGATGCCTGCCTAGCACTCATAGGATGACAATATTCAGACTGGCCTCTCACCCTGAGTGCTGTGCACACAAACTTCTCCAGGGGTTTTCATTACAGCATAGATAGCTGTTTTCTTTCCTTTTTTATTTTTTTTTCAATATTTTATTCAAACTTGGTATTATTTCCAGACATGCACTACAACTCAGCTACATTCATGGTCATATTTGTATTTATATCTATCTATCTATCTATCTACTTATTTGATACAGGATCTCTCTAAGTTTTTAGGTCCTTGCTAGGTTGCATGGATATCAACCCAGAGTCTTTTGGCCTTTGGACCTGGAATTGTACCTACTGTCCTCTCTTGGGCTAAGAGACCTGGAGACATGGACTGGGAATGCACCATGGTCTCTCTCCTTCTGAGGTTTGTGGCCTCTGGGACTGAGATCCAAACAGAGATGGGCAAGGCAATGCTGTTGACAACCTGTTTTGACTGATTACCAGGCCTTGGAAGAAACAAAGTGGGTGCATTAGGAACAATTCCCTTTGGAACAGGTATGGCCAGATATTTAAAAATGGGTCAGAATTTAAAATAAGTACTTGCCAAATAAATGATCAGGGACTGCCAATAATTAGCAAGAACAAACAAAGATTCTGCATAGCCATCTACTCCCCCATTTAGGCTCATGAACCAATGTCATGGAGGTCCCTCCTTGGACTCCTACAGTATCAGTCTCTTTTCACCCAGTTCATGTGACTGCTGGCACTTGAAGGCATCCAACTCACCAAGAGGGCTGGACACTGTTGACCCCCATTATTCTATCCACACCATGAGACCCGACTGACACCCGACATCCATCTTACCACAGTTGACCTGGCCATCAGTGGAAAGCTGGGGAGGTTATTGTTTGTGCCTTTGCTTTCAGTCCTGTGTCAGCCAGAAACATGTGGAGAGCTCCTGAGAGTTTTCATGGGTGCTATAATTCTTATATAATACACCATTCAACCAAGCAACTCATTTACAGAAAAATAATCAACCTAGTGTACTTGACCATGATATTATTAAAAACACAGGTGCAGTGGTGTTAACAGAAGACAAACCCACACAAATCAAGCTATACTGGCCCTGGGCCCTGTGGAGTTGATTCCCTCTCCTGCCTGGTATGGAGAAGGCTCAGAGGCACTGACCCTATGTAGTTCTGTTTCTCTCAGACATAGAATATTAGCTCTTCAGAATCGCAGGGCCATCCCCAGCCTCTCTATTGTGCCCATGGAGCACCTTGGAAACTTGTATCTACTCACTTTGGTTTTCTGGTCAAAGTTCTTGACCCAAAGGATTGTCATGGTCACTCTTCCATTAAACTGAGTGAAATGATGAATACAAGGTCGTCAGATCCCATAGTACAAGGGACTAATTATGAAGAAAGGGTTCCATTTTTGAGGCAAGGACTATAGATCCTGGTGATCTATGGCTAATAGGAATCTATCTCCACATTTTAAGAAAGTGACTGGAAAATGTGTCAATTCTGGAAGAGCTTCAGGAATCGTTCTTCTGATGACACTGCCACTGGTGAAAGCTGGTAGGACAGTTTAACAGGTGTCAGCATGAAGTTTCAGGTGATGCAGGAGGTGGCCAGCATAGATCCAGGCAGTGTCATGGGGCACAGGAAATGTGACCTGCACAGAGACAGGGAGACGTGACCTCCAGCCACAGCCTCTTGGTCAGCCTGAGGCTGAGAATCATGGGATCCATTCCCTTCCTTCCTCACTGTGATGTTATAGTGTCACCTGGATATGACAGAAGCCATCCTGGGTGCTTAAGCCAAGGTCTGATCATGGCCGTGGACCAGGATCAGAAGCCAGGAGTAGCAGGTTCCGGCTACTTGCAGCCCCAACACCCTCATCCCCTGGGTTTGTTTCTGCCGAGGTCAGGAGACATAGCCACATGTGAGGCAGGTGTGTCTGTGAAGCTCCAAGCTGCTCTGCCCTTTTGCTCTCTTCCCAGCTGCACAACACCAGCCAGGGGTGGGCTCTGAGGCCCTCACCTCAGGATCCTCTTGCGTTGATCTCAGGTGGAGTTAGGGGAGCCCAGCAGTGAAAGAGCAGCCCCTGCTCATCAGGTGAGAGCAGGCCTGCTGGGGATGGGACCCTTAGGTGTTGATCACCACTGCTGGGGCACACACATAAACACACAGACTCACACAGCCACAGACACACATGCACACACTCACACAGAGACACACACAGACACAGACACAAACACACTGACATACACACATATGCACACACAGATAAATACACACTACGCACACACAGACAAATACACACACACTCACACACACAGTCACACTCACACACACTCACAGAGACACACACAGACATACACATACCCACAGACACAACACTCACACACAGACACACACTCATACACAGTCACACTCACACACACTCACACAGACACACACACTTACACAGGCAGACATACACACATTCACAGACACACACACACTCACATACAGACACATACACTCACACTCATAGACACACATACTACACATAATAACACATACTCACATACACAGACACACTCACATAGATCCACAGAGACACACACTCTCACTCACACACACAGAAACACACACACTCACACAAACGTACACATACACTCAGACTCACACTCACACACAGTCACACACACAGACACACACACAGACACACACACATTCACACCCATAGACACACACAAACATACACACACTCACAGACACACACTCACACAGACACATACAGATACACACACTTCACATACTGACACACACACAGACACCCACACACTCACACGCACACACACAGTCACACCTTCCTTATAGGGCACCCCCTGTGATTTTCAGTCTATGTCATTCTACTCTAGGACAAGCTGAGCACCACCTCTCCTAACATCCAGAATCCAAAGTGCTCCACAATATGAGACATTGGATGGTTCCAGGGAGGTTTGGAATTGGGGATGGGATGCTCAGCTGATTAAGTTGACTCAAAGATTCTAAAATATGAAAACCACTGAAATATGAAAGCCTCCTAGTCCCTCACATGTCAGGTAAGGGAAATGGAAAAACAAAGAGTTCCTGCAAAACAGTGTAAGTTACCTGAGTCTTTTTAAGGGATCCCCTCATCTCAACATGTCTTCCACATGGATTTAAATGTCCACAGTGAGATCTCGCCCTCTACTGCAGGCAGCAGCATGGACTTTTTCTCACTGGTTTTCCTCCAAACCTACAAGATATTTTAAATGACTTTGTTCAAAGGACAGAACCCATGTCCTCTTGGTATCCTGCACACTGTGGCATCTGAGATGAAGTCTGAGATAAGAGCTCAGCTAAATCTGGCCTTGACTGACCAGGACTCCTCAACTCAACTTCATAAAATGAGGCTCCCTGGTCTGGTACAGTGGTGCAGACCAGTGGTGCCAGCAGCTCACGTGGCTGAGTCAGGAGAATCACGAGTTCAAAGTCAAACTTAGCAACAACAAGGCGCTAAGCAGCTCATTGAGACCCTGTCTCTAAATAAAACACAAAACAGGCCTGGGATGTGGCTCAGTGATCAAGTTCCCCTGAGTTCAATCCTGATACCTGCCCCCCCCCCCCAAAAAATGTTAAGCTCCTCTCTCAGCTCCTGGGGCTGCTGATCCCCTGGATCCTTGGTAAGGAGAGAGGGTATGAGAAAGGAGAAGGGGAGGAGGGTGAGATCTGGGGCCCCACTGACCCCATGTTTGCTCTTTCTTTGTGCTACAAATGTGAGTTTTCACTCCAGGATGGACATGTAGGGTTGTGATGGATGAAACTGAAGAAGGTTTATGAAGGTAAACAATCTTGGTAACAGTGGACACTGGGAGATATAAAGAGAGGGTTCTGCAGGTGAGTTTCGGAGACACTCACCTGGCAATTCTATATTCCAATAGAATGTGGGTATTTTTGAACATGAACAAATTTCAGTCCCCTCCACTGCCACACACACACATACACACACCCACACTCACACCCACAAACACACACACACACACACACACACACACACACACACACACACACCTCACAGTAGCCTGAGATTAAGGTTGGGAGAGAAATCATGAACATGGCTCATAATGGTAGCATAACCTTTCATTTCTCTCTCATTTGAGGACCTGCAGGTGCTACTCTGATGACCCAGGCTCCTCCCTCCTGCCTCTCACCCATCCACCTCCTGCAGATCCACACAGAGCCTTCTACAGTCAGATGGATACATTGGTTCTTGCAGAAGGAAGGAGAGTCTATGTCGCTTCTGATCTTTTGGGCTTCTGATTGTCTCTGAGTCTCAGGCAACTTCAGTAGCAGAGGGTCAGGGACAGATTTCATGTTGGACTTCAGGAGAGTGGAGGCTGAGGAGGCTGGTGTTATTGCTTTGTGCAAGCTATAAAAATTAACTATTAAAAAAAAAGGTATAAAACCCCACAAACCTCCCTGCTGGGTGGCCCAGCTGCCACATTTGCTGCTTGTCAGGGGAGAAGGACTGCAGATTCTGTCTGTTGAAGAGAAAGATCCTGGGATCTTAGGGGCACAGAGCATAGTCAAGGACTCTGGACCATGTACTTAGCTTAGAGCTCAAGCTTTTTTTAAGACCTCGTCAGAGGGGCAGGGCAGAAGCAGAAGGGAGGGTGAAGGGTCTTCTGCCAGAGCCATGACAGTGTTCTGGGGACACTCAAGATGTTATAGGGGAAACACAAAAAATGATGTTTTGGGCCTTTTAGCTCCCCTAAAAGGCCGAATTTGTCTCAGGAGTTGTAGGTCTCCTTTTCATTTCTTCCAAGGCTTCTGAATGTGACAAGCTTGAGTGTAAAGTGGTTATTTTATAGTAATTTTCTTCTGTACTTAGTGCAGTGATTCTGATAACCTGCTGAGGCCTACTAAATCCTAAGTGAAACTGGAAGTTCATTTTGTAAACTGAATATCATGTATGGGTTCCAGCTTTTGAACAGAGTTTTAAACATCTAGATCTATAGATAGCAAAACCTGTATCCTATATAGACACAAATGGTGAAAATAAAGAAAAGCCTAAAGAAATGATGATAGTTGAAGCCGAGCTCATATGACTGAGAGGGAGGGGCTCCATATTTCAGGGTAAGGGCAGGGCCATGATGCTTCATTTCATCTGCTTCAAACAGTGTTCTACTAACTACAGTGATCCGTGAACAAGTGTTTTAATATTGTATAACAGAAATTTTAAAAAATGAACTAAAAGAACAAATATCCTATTTTGAAAAATATACTATGCTTAAGGTTTAGACTTAAAATTTAATATATTCTATCAAGAATACAACTAAAGTTAAAATAAGTAATTTGTTAGTATAATGTAAAAAAATATTTCAGAGCAGTTAGAAAACTCAATCCTTCAAATTGAAAAGAATGGTCTCATTAAATATATATTTTTTAATTTAAATCAATTTCATCAATGAATAGTTGTTTAATTGATGACAGGGTCAGCATAACACTATTTAAATAAGGATTTCTGGGAATTTTTCCCTATTGAAACATAAAAATAAAATAAATTAAAAAAACTGAAAACTAAATGGGAAAACCTAATAAAAATTCTGATTACACTCCAAATTCTTCTGAAACATAAAAATGATATCTTGTCAAGAAAAGACTACTTGAGTTACAGCAGGAATCACTTGGACCTCTGTACACCTTTCCCTACCGCATCCCAGAGGGAAGAGGCGAGATAGAGAACAAAGGCACAATTCTCTGATTCCTCCAGAGGCCTAGGAGGAACAGAGAAGCACTTACTTGTGACTTTCTACCTCATCTGTAGACTGCCTGGTGGACTGCTCTCTCTATCACTTGACTCCAAACACAGATAGGGATAAGTGCAGGGCTCAGTTCTCAGGTGAGGGAACTGTGGACAGCAGTGGTGGGTGCCACTCTGTGTGACCACTGCATGAAGGAAAAGGGATCAGGAAACACACAGCTAACCTAGCCCTAAAGAAGCTTCCATAGGACCCTCAGTATAATGAGCTCATTTCTAACTAGCCATGGATTCTGGGGAAATTGGGAGGGGAAGCACATACTCAGGCACCAGCATGCCCAAGAAAGATCAAAGCCTTTACCCAGACAGACCCCAGGCCTCAGATCATCAGTGAAGTGGTTCCACATGAGAATTCAAAGACTGGGCAGGTGAACATTTATTTCAAAGTCTGCAGTTCAACAGAAGAAGGCAAGGCACACTAAGGAGCAGGGAAACATGAGACATTCAAAGGAACAAAAATCTTTAGAAACCATCCCAGCAGAAAAAGACATCAGAGTGACAGGACATCACCTTTCTAATGTCTGCCTTACAGAGGCAGCTTGGAGGCTGAGAAAGTCACTGTCCATTACTATTGCCATGGCATGGGGCAGACTGTGTGCCTGTCAGCATCCTGGTGGCAGAAGAAATTGTGCTGATATTGCTTTTAGAACTGTGCTGTCTCACATGGAGCACACTAGGCACAGTGACTCTATAAACTTAGATTCATTTAAAATTTACAATGAACATTTCCTTTGCACTTAGATCTTTCCCATGCTTCATCTCACAGGCCATGTGTGGCTAAAGGCTGCCACAGGGGACAGCTCAAACATAGATCTCTTCATCATAGCAGGAGATTCTGTTGGCCAGTATTGGTGTAAAAAATTCACAAGGTTTTTTGTGGAAATGCAGCTCAGAACACACACCTCCTGAGGCACTGGGCATAAGCCTGTCCTTCCTCATCTATTATAGCTGCTGTGGTTAAGAGTCTGCTCTGGAACGGTTCTGGGATGGAAGGAATGGGGCTGCATGGATAGATCTAGATCAGGAAAACAGGGTTCCAGCCACCTCTGACAATATGCCCTGCAGCCCTCAGGAGCCATTGTAAATCCACACCTGTGGCATCTCACCTGGATCACAGTCTCCAGCCCCTACTGTCCTAGGATTATTTTATTTTCTGAATATGAAATTATCTGTTTGTCTTGTGCTCTCAAGTTGGTGTCTGCACCAGAGGAGGGATCATTTTCTGTTCTCTACAGAATCCTTCTGGTGATGGTAGCAATAGAAATATCTTCATCAGGAACAGAGAAGGGACTCCAGGAAGCCTCCTTGGGACCAAACTCTGACCCTGTGAGGTGCAATAACAATAAGCAACTAGTACATGTCAGAAGAGACCACAATTTGCAAAGAGACCCTTGCTCTTGGAAATAGTAGGTAAGTAATAGAGTGATACTGTCCCTTACCTACAGAAAGATCCCCAGGCTTGAATAGGGAACTCTGTGTGGAGAGGAGCATGTGGAGGACTTGCCTGGGGGCTGAGGTGTGGAAAAACCTCTCTGTGTTGGTTCTCTGAGACTAAATGTCCAGCCCTGCCTTTGCACCCCTACATCTAGTCACTAAGGCCACTTCTTTAGTGTTAGTTAAACTGCCCCATTCATATGTTGATGCCTCACCTCACTGTTATTGTGTTTGCAGAAGTAGTCTATAAGAAGGGATGGAAGTTAAACAAGGTCATCCAGATGTGGCTGATCCCACAGGAACTGTATTGTTCTGAATAGACATCCAGGGAGCTCTCTGTCCATGGAGCTTTCTCCATCACTCTAAGGCCACAAGGAGAAGCCTGTGAGGACAGGAAGGGAGCCCAAGGAAGAGAGCCTACAACAGAAGTGTCATCTGCCGCCCCTTGACTTTGGACCTTCAGGCTGCAGAAAATTAATAAGACACACCTTTATTCTCTGAGCCACTAAGACCAGGGAGATGTGTCTCCTTATGACAGTCCCTGAATATTACTTCAGAATCTCAACCTTCTCTGAGCGGGAGCAGCCTCAGGACCAACCTCATGCACATGGACCTGCCGGGCTCCTCTCTCTCCTGCTCCTCTGACCTGAGGAAGGAGGACCCTCATACTCAGTGTGTGACATGTGATGTTTTTTGCAGATGATGTTGTCCACCTGTTTTGTCTCTGATCACAGTCACAGCACATGGAGTGAACACGTGCTTGCTGTTGATACTTGAGGGTCTTCATGTTACTTCTGATTAGAGGCTAGTGAATCCTAAAATGGACCACGTTGCTAGTTTCCCTCCTTCTGTTGTAGAAGAGAGGATCTCTATCCTCTCTAGGGTCTGACTGAGGACCAACAGGGTCCCAGTCTGGCAGAGGCACAAACCAGGACTGGCTCCCAGCTCCTGTTGTCTCTCGCTGACATGGCCGTGGTGCCTGGTGCATCTGGACTGATGCTACTCTGCCAATAGCTGTGCTGTTTTCAGGGCATGTGCCTCCTCTGTTACCTGTAAGACATCAATCTCACTCCAGCTTCTGCTCCACCAGGAGGCAGCTGAGGGTCTCAAGCCATCCCAGGAGGCAGACTGGGGACAGCTCTGACAGCCCCCTTCTCCATCCCTCTCTCCATGTGGCTCTGGGCAAATGACCCATCCTGTGAATGCCCCTCATCTGTGAATGGAATACTAAAGATTCCAAGGATGCCTGCAGCTGGACCAAACCATAGACCATGAGATATACACACAAATTGGAGAAAATCATAGCGCTTTTTTATGCACCCTTGAATATCTTAGAATGAAGATATTACATAATATATTCCTAGTCAGCTTTCATTCTTAATTGAAAGTGCTTAGGGTCACCTGATTACCTGATTCTCTGTAGCCTGCCCCTGCTCTAGGCCAAGCCTCCTCCTGGGCACCACTAAGGCCTATGTAAACCCATTACAACTCTGAAGCATCTCTCAGGACCCAAGTGCATTTGCCATGAATGGAATCATCAAAGGAACAGGAGCCATGTCCCCAGGACTCCACAGGAGGCAGAATCCTTGCTTTGGCCATGCCAGCCACAGTCACTGATGTCCCCATGATTCTTTGCTCTCTGTCTCTCCTGAACATCCACATGCCCCTGGCCTCCTAATCATTCCAATCAGAGTGGAGTTAAGCCTTCTCTCCTACTGCTTGCTTTCCAAATAACTGTCTTATTTCTAGCTATTGTGTGATTTTTATAGAAAATACCCTGGGACACACATAGAAGTCTCACCTAAGGGTGACCCTGAGCGTGGAAGAACCAAAATCTTCAAACCAACAGAACCTTAGACCCAGGACTTTAAGTTCAGCCCCCTAAGATTAAGAGCTGGAGTGCTGACCATGAAACCAGAACACAGAAAAAAGTAATAAAAACTTTCAAAGATACAACTACATCCATCAAGACCACCCAGGACATCATTGACTTCCCATAACCCTTAGAAGCCCACTTCACTGGCCAGAAGGGGATATAGGTGTAAGCTGTCCTCCTGTTTCTGTGTGGGTTGATCTGCAGTGAAGTCCTTCCCTTTGTTACAACCCCAGGCCATGTGCACATGCCTGTCTTCTCCACCTTTGGGGCAGCAAGCTCTGGCTTGGTATCATACACACAGTGGGCAGAAGTGCATTTGTTCCACCAGAGAAGCCTCTATCTATCCACTATGTGCAGCATTAGAAAGTCAATGAGACACAAATGACCTCAAACCCTTCAGTCTGGGTTTTGTAAGCCATATTTGTGTCAGCCAATTAGGGCTGTCATAACACAGGATTAAAAAGCTGTTGCCTTAAAACAGCAGACAATTGCTCAGGATTTTGGAGTACAGGAGGCTGGGTCTCTTTCCATGAGACTGGCCCAGGGCACTAGTGGAAGGACTCCAGCACAAGCCAGCACTGTCTTCACTTTCTGGAGGCCACAGCTCCCCTGGCTGAGGCCACATCCCCACAGTGACTATGTCCCTGTTCACATGGCCTCCCCTCTTCCATGTAAGATCTCCTGATCTCTTATGAGAACACCCTCAGGGCCCATCTAGTTTATTCTGAATCATCTCCCCATGTGAATATCCTCCATCACATCTGCCACGAACATTTCATATGAGGCAGGGCAGCATAGGGGAGGACCTGCACTGGTGGCCCACACTAAGAGACCTGAATGGTGAAAAACCAATTCTCCATGTTCTAAAACAACTGTGTCTCCCTCCCTGCACCTTCAGCTTCTCTCCTTCATGGTCACCAGTGACCTCACTTCTCCAAGGATCTCTGCACCCTGGAGGGGCTCACACAGGAAGATTTGCTGAATAGCCTGCCCTGTCACTATTTCCATGCAGAGGACAGACAACCAGGATGGCCCTCCACCATGTGGGAGATGTGGTCTTACAGAGGAGACTCTTGGGTTGTTTCTACCTGGACCTTGGATTGTCTTCAAGGCTGAGTGGCCCTCAGGACTCAGGGAGGGAGCAGGTGACCTCTGGCTAAAATGGGACCCACCTCATGGGTGGCACATATGTTGTGGGCCAAGTGATGTCACTACAGTTCCAAAGTATAAAAATAATACAATGTTGGCTGTATTTTTCTTAGTTAATTTCTTGAAGTAATTTGAAATGCTTTCCGAGTTGAATTAGAATCAGATTTCTAGTCCCATGTCATCTCATCAAATGCGGGAAATTCTTAATATAGCAATATAATATCCAAAGGCTCTGGTCTGGAACTCAAAAATCCAGCACTTGTCCACTGGTCCCTCCTGAGCCCTCAGCTATCCTGGGAATGGTTGAAGATCTATGCTCCCCCTTAGTTCTTCCTTTATTCCACTCAAGGTGAAGTTCATGGATGCACTGGACTCTCTCCTCACAGAGTCCAGTGATGAAGAAGGTCAGTGGGCCCAGTCCCCCTGGGACACATAGTTGCTAGGCTTCTGTCAGCTTGGCATCTACTTAAGAAACCACAGAGCTGCCCCTCACTGTCATGGCGGCAGAGTGTAAGCAGAGTGTATAGGGACTTCTCTGCAGGTGTCTGGCTGGCTCTGGGTAACCTCACTCTATTTTCTGGAGAGGAGCCTGGGAGCTGGCAGCACCATTGTCCCACTCAGTGTAGCTTCCAAGGGACTAGAGGCTCATGCATCCCCTGGCTACCTCCATAGAGCTGCAGGTGGAGAGAGCCTGCCAGCCCTGGGGGATCCTGGAGAGTAGCTCTGCCTCAGGCCATCAGGTAAGCAAATGAACTCCATGGCCAGCTGTGCCTAGGGTGTTTTAACCCCTGGACTTGAGTGCCAATTCCAGAGCAGGTGGACTTATAACAGGTGCCCAGCCCCCCTGCCTTGTCCTTGGGTCCAGAGCAGCAGGTTCTGTAGACTCTGCAGGATGAGCCTCCTGGTCCAGCTCCTCTGCATCCTGATGGTGGGGTTTCAGGGTAAGCACATTCTGGTGGAAGACATTAAGCTCGGAATTCAGCTGTTGGCCTAAAGATACTGTTTGTCAGTGTGCTTTGGAAATTTTTGATGTGATATGGCGAGTTGTTTTTACTACTGAGAACCCCAGGCCGAGTTTCAGGGTGACAGATAGGCAGAGGCAGGGAGCTGTGAACCTGTCTTGGGCCTCTCTGAGGAGTCCTTTGAGAGAAGTAACTCAGAGTGCACCCTGGATGCTGTGTCCTTGCAGGCTGCAGGGGAAAGATCACCCTGACTCAATCCCCAGAGACCCTGGCAGCCTCTCAAGGTGACTTTGTCTCCATCACCTGTAGAAGCAGCATGCATGGCAATAGGTACCTCCATGGCCTGGTACTGACAGAGACTACAGGAGGCTCCCAGGCTGCTCATCTTTGGGGCATCTGCCAGGGCTGCTGGAACCCCTTCCCGGATCCGGGCAAGTGGTTCTGGTTTTGACTTCTCCCTGTCCATCCATGGAGTGGAAGCTGAAGATGCTGAGGTGTTTTACTGTCAGCAGCACTTCAGCCAGCCTCTCACAGTGACTGAGCCCAAGCAGAAATGTACCCTGTGTGCTCCAGACCCTGCCCTGGTTCAGACACCTGCTCCCTGCAGGGGGCACAGCCTGAGATGTGTGAGGAGCCCTTTTTGCAGCTCTGCAGGTTCTCAGAGCTGTGCTTTCTTATCTGCTGAAGCAGGGGCAGGGGACAGTGTGCAACTCACAGTTTACCCCAGGGGAGAGTGCTGAGGGACTTATGGCTGAAGGCTTTCATCATCGATCACTGCATAATTGAGCCCCTGACCCTCAGACTGAGTGATGGTTCATTTCTTCCTGAGAGGCTGTGGCATGGTGCTGAGGCCTCTGCAGCTGTGCCTGGTTGCTGCATGCAGCTCTCCACAGCAGTTTAGCTGGGCAGGAGCCTCATGCTGGCTTCATCTACCTGCCTCACAGTTGGAGTTGTCTTTCAGCCAGGGTTCCTGGGTCCTCCTCTTAATGACAAGCCAATTGGAGTATTCGTGGGTGATGGTTTTTGTTTGTTTTATTTTGTTTTCTGTCAATGTTCCTGAGCTCTTCTGCACAGCACCAGAGACAGAGCACTCCTCCCCACAAGAAATAGCTGCTCACAGTCCTTGGCTAGATCCCTGCTGTGCCAGGGCCAGGCTGTCCACAGGTGTGGTGGTGAGTGTGGCTGTGGGCTGGGTGCTTCTTCTGCAGGTGGTCTCTGTATCTCCAGTGGACAGCCTCAGTTTTCACATTCCAAGCATAGAAGGTGGTCGGTGCTGCAGAGTCAGCCCTGGGTTCTTGGGCAGTGCAGCCTTCATGCATTCTACAGGTCAAACAAGTCCAGAGTTTGGGGGTTCTCCAATCTCTTCAATTTTTGGTAGTTTAAAAATCCTCAATACTTTCTTTGGGTGGGGTGTATGAGGAACAGAACTCAGGGGCACTCAATCACTAAGCCATATCCCCCACCCTGTTTTGTATTTTATTTAGATACAGGGTCTCACTGAGTTGCCTAGTGCCTCACTTTTACTGAGGCTGGCTTAAAACTTAAATCCTCCTGCCTCAACCCCCAGAGCAGCTGAGATCTCAGGCAAAGAAAACACACTTGCCCTCTGTGATGGGCAACAAGAATAATTGTTATTTAAAATATTTGAGGGGCTGGGTATGTAGCTGGGTGGTAGAACACATGCTGGCATGCAAGAAGCCCTGAGTTCAATCCCAACAGTGCAATATTTTAAATATTTCATAAAATCAACAGTGAAGCCATCAAATTCTGAGATATTCTTTAACAGATGTTTTCTTTTTCTCCTTCTTTCCCTTTCTTCCTGAAGTTTTATGGAATGGCCCCTGGTCCTGTCATGAGCTAGGTAAGACTTCTACCACTGAGCTACACCCCAGCCCTTGAGGGGAGAGTCTCAATTACTGACTCTATCTCCTTCTTTATATTGCTCTATTCAGATTGTCTGTTTCTCCATGACTTAGTCTTGTTGGTTGGTTCTGCTAGAACTTTATCCATTTTTTCTAGGTTATTCTGTTTATTGGCAGAAAACTGTTCATTCTATTCTCTCATGATCCTTTGAATGGCTTTTACTAGATCTAAATTTTCTTTTATGTCTAATTTCATTTGAGACTCTTTTTAATTGAGTCTATTGAAAAATTGCCAATTATATTTATCTTTTCCTAAAAGCAATATTTAATTTTGCTTCTTTTCTATTCTGTTCTCAGCTCTCTATTTTACTCTGATGTTTTTAACGTCTGTTCTTCATGGTAACACTGGGCTTAGCTGGTCCATCTGTTCCTCCTCCCCGGGTGTAAAGCCAGCTGTTTGGACATCTCTCCTTTTTCAATGAAGGCAGCTACTGCAATAAACCTTCCTCTTTGAACAGCCTTTGATCCACCCCATAGGCTCAGGTGTGTTGTTAGTATTCTCATTTGTCTCAGCACAAAAACTTTTATTTAATTTCTTCTTTGGCCATTTGGTTCTTCAGGCCCATATTTTAAAATCTGCACCCATTTCTGATTTTGCCACAATTCTTCTGTACTGAGCTCTCGTTTTATGGCATTGTGTCAGGAGAAGACACTTGGTGATTTCAGTCTTCCTAAGTAGCCATGACATGTTTAGTGGTCTAACATATGCTCAAGAGAATGGTAGTCCATGTTTGATTAAAAAGAATGTGTGTGCTGTTGCTGTTGGAAATGAAGTCTGGTAGATGTCCATTGGGTCTCTTTTTCTACAATGGTGGTTCCTGTCTATTCACTGCTGAATGTAGGAGACCCATGTGCTCTGATATGATTGTGTTGCTGTCTTCATTTCCCTGCGGATCTATTAATGTTTGCTTTCCATAATTAGGTTCTCCAATGTTCTCCCTGTTCAGTTTTGTGCTGATGTCTAGTTTACCTGCTGGGACTGCAGTGGTCCTTGCTCTCTTCTGGTTTCTGAAGACTGCTTTCTGGGAAGAGTAGCTATTGGAAAGTGCAGTTTAACCAAAATAAGGATGATCCTCAAGAGCTCCAGTGAGTTCAAGTTGTATAAATTAGTGTAACTGAACATAATACTGTGTTACAGTACAAAAGCCCAACCATACTGATAGATGATGTAAAATATTTGTTAATTATTACATATATTAATAATTTTTAGTTAAGAAATATTTCATTATTTGGAGGCAGGAGAATCAGAAGGCAGAGGGACCACAGAGTTGCACTGTGAGGACAGAAAGGGAGTGGTGTTAATGAGCATCCAAGAACTTTCTCAGGCAAAGAAAACACACTTTAATATGACAGTGCTAGCAGAGAAATGGTTAAAAATGATATATAAAACAAGAAAAAGTTAAAATCAAAATTCATTAGTCTCTCAAACAAGGGATCACACTGGCCATGAAAATGTGCTCCAATAATATGTGTCTATTCTGGTGCACAGCGCCCCCAAGAGTTATGCTATGTATTTACTCCAATAAATACCCCTGCCCAGGGCTTCTAGTGTCTCCTCTAAGCCATATGTCAACACAGAGACACTTTTTTAGTCATTTCTAGAAGATGATATTCCACAGGATTTTGGGAAAAGGATCACATGTTCATATTAAGGATTAAGACATGAGATCAAGTAGCTTCTTTTGTTTACTCTTTCTTAAAAGGTGGATGCCTCATTCTAACTACAAAATCTTACACAAATAAGAACCAGAATAATTAGGGAAGTTTTTCTCTCACAAGGCCAAGAAACTCCTCTGGGACTGGGTTTGGGTGCCAGCAGGATCTGAGCCCCCCAGAACACCAGCTCTGCAGCTGCCGGGCCAGGTCTTCCCAACCCTTGCTGATCTGCAAGTTTCCCCAGAGCCTATTTATGCTTCTCAAAGTCCTTGTGAACAGGCCTCTTGGTGAACCTGGGCAATAGGAGCCTCAGGCAGGGCCCGTCTAACAATGGGTGACCTGGCCGCACTCTTCTGCCTTCTGCTGTTCTGGCGTCCAGGAGATGGGGGGGGGGGCACAGGGGACAGCCTGAGCTGATGGAGTTCTCTCCTCCTAGTGTGAGAGTCTTCCAGGGTTGTTTGCACATCTGGCCCACAGTGCTCTGAGATTAGGAGACCAGGACAGCCAGGTCTACTGCAGGAAATGGAGTGGGACACATTTGACAACAGGAATGCTGTTTCTTCCTTCTCAGCTTCCAGTGGGACCTGGGGGCTGATGCAGTCACCAGACTCCCTGTCTGTTTCCAGGAGAGAGCACCTCCATCATCTGCAATGCCAATGAGAGCATCAGCAACTCTCTAACCAGGCTCCCAAGATTCTCATCTATGAAGCTGATAAGTGATGATCTGGCATCCCAGATGGCTTTGCTGGTGTACAGTCTCACACAAAATTCACTCTCAAAATCAGCAGAGTAGAGGCTGAGGATGCTGCCAGCTCTGACTGCCAGCAGGATTCTGTAGTCCTTCCCACACAGTCACAGCCCCATGCACAAATCCTCCTCCTAGTGATAGTACAAGGATTTCACATGGTGTCACCTGCTGCCCTCTGCCATGGGGCATGCTCAGAGGCACAGCGTCTGGTGGAAAGTACTGGCTGGGCTCATGGTAAAGGCCTGAAAGGGACTTCAGAATTCTGAAAGCAGGCTGTCCCATTACCACCACCATGAAGGACACTGACCAGCACCGCACACTCCACAGCCTTTGGCCAGGGACTGAGATTTGGAGATTGCTGGGTGTTGAAACCACACTAAGGGCTCACATGTCTAGAGACTGACCTCTAGTAATCCTGTACAGATTTGGCTTTGGAGGTTCTCAGAGATCAGCTTGCATCCTGTGTTTGCAGGAGGAGATGGAAACTGACTCTGAGGCTCTGGCTACATAACTCCCACTCATGCCTTCATTTAAAGCCAGATGCAATTAAATGCAGAAAAGCAAATGTGCTGCCAGTAAGTGAATGTAAAGTGACCAGCTGGGTGAATATGAACTTCCTGAACCACTTACCCACTGTCCCATGGGTAATACAGGTGTCCCAGCCCCTCACAGGCCCTCCTGCTCCTTCCACTCACCTACCCATCTACACTTCCCATCAAAACAGGTCAGATCTCCTGGATCTTCCTGTCAGTGGACCTCCTGGACCTTCGTTTTGGCATGTTGCTCTTTTTTTATCAACAGGTTTTTGAAATTCACCTGTGTAGTGGGTGAGTTTCCAATTGGATCCCTTTCACTGAGGACAGTTCCCTATTACATATGAACATGTTGGCCATTTCTCATGTTAATGATTTGGCTTAGTTCTGACACTGTTGGTAAATTTTTAGGGACATTCTGTCAAGATCTCTTTTAGAAGTATATATTCACTTCTCTTGGGTATAATCTTAGGAATGGGAGTGGTGAGTTAGAGAGTTGGTTGGCACAGTTTAGCTTCAGTGAACACTAAAATAAAATAGTGATATGTTTTCTAAAATAGTGAGCATGTTTGCAATCTCCCAAACTGCACCATGCTCAAAAGTTCAGCTTTTTCCCAATAATATTTGTTAGTGTTAGACTTTGTGAAATTGTGTCCATATTGGTAGATCTTGAAATCATATTGTGGTTAAAATATACATTTCTTTGATGAGGAATGATATTGAGTAATTTTGCAGATGTGTTTTCTTTAGCCATTTAAGTATTTTTTTAGAATGGTTAGTGATCAAATCAAAACATACAAACATTTAGGCTTTTCTCCATTTTCAGTAGTTCTTTTTACATCTTGAAAATTATGTTTTGTCAATGTATAATCTAGGATTCTCCAGAGAAATAGGATACATGTGCATGCACACATACACACACACACATACACACGTGCATACACAAAGTTGTTCATGTACATGTAAGAATATATATCTCTATCTACCAATCATCTATCTATATACTTTAGAATGTTACATTGGGTCACATCACGTAGGCTGAAATGTTCCCCAGTGGCTGTTTTCAAGTAGCAAAACAAGGGAAACAGGTAGTTTCTTGATTCAAGAATCTGGAAATCTCAGAAGGAGAAAATACAATATGCTCCCATGTTTGAGTCCTTAGGTCTGAAGGCCCCCAAGGGTGCCTTGGTGGTGGGTTAAGTTCACATTCAAAAGCAGAGAATCCTGAAGTTTGATGCCTGCAGAAAACAGTGGTCATTTGGAGTGGTGCACATGGTAAGGAGGGGAGATGGAAAGAGAAAAGTGAGATCTTCTCCTACTTTTGTCCTCTCATTCAGGCTGTGTTTTCTCTACTCACTTTCCTGAACCACCTGCCTATCATTTTTTGGAACACCTTCACCCTTGGAACACACATCTAGAAGTGTGCTTTACCTATGCATTCATCATTCTTCAATCCATTCAGGTGACACATTTTTTTGACAACCACAGTTAGTAATATGCACTGGGATATCTTCTCCAAGTCCATCGCTTGGTAATTGGGTTTCTATGTTTCAATTTTAAAATATTTTATTGACAAGCAAAGTCAAACCTTTGTATTCAGGGTTTCTGCATAATTGGATTCAATCAATCATAGATTGAATATAGAACTGAATTTATACCAATATTTTCTTGATATTAGCCTCTAAACAATATAGTGGAACCATTATTTATATAAAGAGATGATTTAAAGTGTATGGAGTATGAAATTATCTCCATCAGAATAATTAGTCCATCAGCTTTAAATTCACCTTACAGTCTCAAGACATGTATAAAATGTGGACTTCTTTGCCAGAGAGAAACACAAGTCACCTCTATTCCTTTTCCAATAGTCTACTTTCTCTGAAAACTCATGAGCCCAGTCTTTATAGTCCACAGTACTATCAGCATTTTGGTCTTTTGAGCTTTCAGCAGAATCACACAGTAAACTCTGCTCACAACAGTCTAATGTTTTTTCCAACTTACATCTCTAAAATTTTCAAATTTATGCCCACAACTTCCACATATTTTCAAAGAATCTGAAACACTTGACCAGGTTAGTCACAAAAATGACCCCCATTTTTGGTACCAATTTCTGTTTTAGTCAACCTAAAAATTTCATTGCTGTGACCAAAACACCAGACAAGACAACATAGAAGAGGACACGTTTATTTTGACTTGTGGATTCAGAGGATTCAGCCCATGGATGGCTGACTCCATGGGGCTGGGCCAAATTTGGGGTAGAACATGTTGTTGAAAGGGTGTGGAGGAGGACAACAGCTCAGGACATGGCAACAAGGAGCAGGGGGAGCACCTCTAACCAGGGAAAAAACACAAAGTCAAAAGTCACATCTCCAGAGACCTGCTTCCTCCAGCCACACCTTACCTACCTACAGTTACCACCATTTAATCCACACACATGGATTTATCCACTGACTAGGCTAAGGCTCTCCTAACCTCACAATTTTACCTCTAAACTTTCTTTCATTATCTCACATATGAGCTTTTGGGGGACACTTCATATTTAAATTGTAACAATGACATTGAGCACCTTCAAGTATGTGTTGATTGCTTGCACATCTTCTTTGGGAAAATGTTTGCTCAGGTCATTGGTCCATTTTTATTTTTTATTTTCTTATTTTATTTTTTTTGATTTTTGCTGTTGAGTTGTGTGAGCATCTTATATATCTTGGATATTAACTCTATTGGGTTTATTTTGTTTGCAAGTATCATCTCTCATTCTCTAAATTTCCTCTTCCTCTTATTATTTCCTTTGCTGCACAGAAGTTTTTAGTCCCCTTGTCAATGATTGCTATTGTTGCCTGTGCTTTTGTTGTAATATCTGAGAAGTCACTGATACACCAATGTCAAAGACCTTTCCTCATATGTTTTCTTTTAGGTTATACTGTTTCAAATCTTATATTTACATCTTTAGTCCAATTGAGTTCAATTCTGTATGTAGTGTTGCTCTAGGCTCCAGATTCATTCTTTGCATGTGTGTGTGTGTGTGTGTGTGTGTGTGTGTGTGCATTTTTCCTAACACTATTTATTGATCAGACTTCCTTTCCCTGTGTGTGTTCTCAGTGCTTTTATAAAGACTGACATGTGAGCTTATTTCTGGGTTCTCAGTTTAGTGCCACGGATCTATGTATCAGGCTGATTTCCCAACACATTGGATTTCCATTACTCCACTATTGCGGTACAGTTTGAAATCAGGAAGTGGGATCTGGAAAGACATTGCTTCCAGATTCTTCTTCTTTCTTGAGATTGCTTTGGCAGTTTAGGGTCTGTTGTGACTCCACACAAATGTTAAAAATACCTTTGGGCTTTGTATAAGGATTGCATTGAATCTCTATATCACATGGTGTAGTTTGGACATCTTTCAATTTACCAACATGGGATAGCCAATTATTATTATTTTCTATTTTTTTTTATTTGTAGATGAACACACTATCTTTCTTTATTTGTTTATATGGTGCTAAGGATTGAACCCAGTGCCTCACACGTGTGAGGGAGGTGCTCTGCCACCGAGCTTCAGTTATTTTTGTCTTTGATAATTTCTTTAATGAGCTGTAATTAAGTCTAATGTATCAATGTTCTCCTGTGATGGTTCTATACACGTTTTATGTTTAAAACATTACCTGCTTTAGGCTGGACATCATCCTCAGCTTTCCCTAGAAGCTGCATTAATTTAGATCTTACCTGTGGACTCTGGTCCTCTGTTAATTTACAGTATTATTGATAGGATATGTGTGAGAACTTTTTTCTAAAGTCCATTTAATTTTATTTTCATATCCAATTTCTCTTTGCAAATTTTTGGAAAAAATGAAAATAAATTTTTATTTCACTATTTACTACTTTGTTAGAAATCAGGTGACACTGTACATATGGGTCCTTATGTACTCTCAGGGTTTTGTTGTTGTTTTTGTTGTTGTTGTTGTTTGTATATCCACTGTAATTGTCCCTAGAGTGCTCTCTTATTGAAGATCTATAAGCCTTTCTTTTCTTTCTTTCTTTTTTTTCTGCTGTGCTGGGGAACAAACCCAGGCACTCTATATTCTAGGCAAATATTCTTAAATGTTCTATCACTGAGCTATATTTCTAATAATAGGTTTCAAAATAGGAGATTATTAATATTTTTCTCCTTTAAATTTTCTGTGGTCACACCAGGTACTTTAAATTTATTTATAAATTCTATCATAGGTTCATCAATTTCAGTGAGTCATTTGGACATTTTGATTTGAATGGAGTATGTATGTGTGTTTGTTTGTGTGTGTCTAAATTCTGGGTTAAATGCAATCTTAATATCATCAAGTTTTCTAGTTTATGAACATGATGAAGTCTAAAGTCTTTATTTATACAAATCTTCTTTAATGCACAACACCTACTGTATATACTGACAATGAGTCCAGAGACATTGTAAAATTACTACATGTAGAAATTTTAAGTTAGATCTTTAAGCATATGTACAAATTTTGTTATTATTATATAAATATATTTTATTTTTTTTCTTTCAAAATGTGTGTCTTTTATATCTTTGTGTGTCTTGGTGAATTTGGTATGACCTCCAGTGTAATGAAAGTGAAAAAATGGACCCTTTAAAAATAAATCTAAAGGATAAATATTGAATATTGACTCACTGATCACGATGTTAGTTGACACCTTATCAGGAGTGTAAACAGAGCCTTCCACAATTGTTAAGGGGAGCACCTGAGAGTCTGTTGATGGGTGTGTTGTGCTTCCCCATAACTCTGTAAACTTTGGGCGTTAGGAGGGGCTTAGCCTAGTCAGTGGGTAAACTCATGCATGTGTATTGAACGGTGGCACCTGTAGGTAGGTCAGGTGTGCAGCTGTTAAACCAACAACATTTTCCTTGTAGTTGTGGCTTCAATCTATAAAATTCAGGCCTTTCAACAGCATCTAACACAGAACCCGTGGGGCTCTGGATTCTGTTGTTGTGGTCTCCATGGTGAAAATGCTCATTATCATCCTAAGAAGACTAATTCAGCAGGAACCTACTGCTCCTATTTCAGGGTTTCTAGATCAAGTTCCTGGGATTGTATATAAATAAAATGAAACTTATTTGGATGTAGTTCATTGCTGGCCTAGCATGTGGGAGACTCTGTAAAGATCACCAGAACAGACAAAGTAACAAAAACAACCTTAAAATCACACATTTAATCAAAAGTCAAGACATATCTATGTGCAGACATACACTCATACTAGAGATGCAGAGTAAACACAGATATACTCAGATAATTTATCTCCTAAATATTCTATATGTGACATATAATATTCCTTTCATTCATTTCTAAGCAAATTGGACTGTGGCTGAGATGAGGCTCTTGTGGGTCTTTGCTGGCACTCCCCTCACGTCCAGCAGGGTCTCTTCCTAGGACATTGAGCTCAGCACAGAGTGCAGCCACCCCACAGGGCCAGGCCCAGCACTGACTCCTGGTTTCTGAACCTCCCTGGCAATGGCCTCTCAGTTTGTCTCAGCCCAGGATGTGGAGAACCTTCCTTTGCAGGACCTGTTGCCCACAGCCTGAGGGCAAGGCCTCTGCTTCCCCAGGTCCTCAGTCCCACTGCCCAAAAGAGCTGCGTCCTCATAGCCAAGGTCCAGAGCCTGCAGCTCTGGGACAGCCCCACCTGAGCTCAGCCTGGCTGAGCCCCTGCCCAGCCTCTCCCATCTACAGCTATGGGCCAGGCTACATGGGCAATGACCACACAGACTCCATTTTACCCTGAGACTCTACCTCCTGTAAGAAGTGCTTCTCCCATGGGAACCCCAGCCTCTGTGCCCATCCACAGGGGCTGGCACAGCAGTTTGGCAGCACAAAATGGTGATTCTCATACAATATAAAGTTATTCTCTCTGTGTTTCTCATGTTTCCTGGGCCATGTGTCCTGTCAGAGAATGCTCGTCTAGATGTTGGTGACCATTCTTTAACCTGTGCTCAACAAGAGTGATTTTGACCCACTTCCCTGCTGTTTATGATTTTAGATCCTGTTATGTTTGTTTGTGGTTGTGAACCAGCAACAGCCACTTGTGATTAATGTACTGCCATTCTTTACTTATGGTATAAAAAGTGGACTCAAACCCTGGAGGGGTTCCAAGGGTAGAGACTTGTGCCTTCCCCTTGGCCCCCCAGCTTGTGAAAACATGTCCTGTCTCCTGCTTTCAGATCCATGGATTGATTTATTGTGATCTCACCATGACACTACTACACAAGAAAGTCCTTCCTTCATCTAAAGCTCACTACACATTTCCACAATTGTCCACCTACAGGTTGTCACCTTGCTAAGGAGAAACTTGACCTGAATGTACTTTTCCCAATGCCACAGTAAATATTTCATTGTAGTCTCTTTTCCCTAAGGCACTTAGCACAAGCACAAAGATATTTAAAATAGGGTGAAACTTTTAAATCTTCCCACTTTTTCTTTAATTTACTGATTACCAGCTCTGTCCTTTTGTTTGGGGTAGGTACAGGTGAGCCCTCCCAGACCAGGGCAGGATGAAGTATCACGGGACAACTGATCATTCCAGAAATGATGGGTAAGTGAGGAAGAGAGGGGCTGGGGCTCTCACTTAGAGGTAGAGAACTGTGCAGCATGCACCAGGCCTTGGTTCAGTCATCAGCATCAAAGGGGGAAATTAAAGGGGAAAAAAAGAAAGAAAAGAAAAAAAAGATTGTGGACAGTTATTGAGAATGCTTTTTGATAAGTCTAAAGAAGAACAACAGTGAGACATTTTACTTGCTTTATTTCTGGAAAAGTTACAAGAGGACCTGATGGAGGACATAATGTTTATAGACACTGCTGCCTTCTTGAGGTCATGAGGCATTACTAGGACTTAAAAACACATATGGTAATACTGGTAAAGCAGAATTATATACAGAATCTGGATCTTTACTGTTTACTAAGATGCTGACCATTCCCTAATTCTCCAAACTTCAATCTCTAAAGTTTGTAAAATATCTATTTTTTATAAAATTATTCTTACTTCTCCTAAAAGATAGTTAAGTTGAAGAGCCTGGCTGGCCTAAGACATGGTGGTCTGGAGAAGATGGGCATCATGATGGGTGTGAGTGTGCTCTCTGGGACTCTGGGGCAGGAAGGGTTGGGTCCTAGTGTGGGTCCCCCGCCTCTTACCCATGCTGTGCCAATGTTCCGAAACCCCAAACACCTCTGTGAGTTTTTACATCTTTCTCTCACACTGCCTTATTTCTGTTTTTACTTCCAAAGCATAAACTATCCCCTTGATTCTGTAATGCTTCTTTGTCCTCCTCCAAGTTTCAACAACAGAGAACTGTGCTTAAGACACAAGGACAGCCTGTCCTGCACCAGAAAGTGACTACAGATCACCACTCACAGCTCAGGGGGCTGAATCTGTTCTGTGGCCCCAGGGAACCATGTCCCCCCCCCCAAGCAATTCTGAGCTGCCCTGGTCTGAAATGGAACACCTTGAAACACTGAGCCTGTGTTGATTGACCAGTAGGAGCCTGCTCTGCAGCTGTGCCCAGCCTGCCCAGCCCTGCTGATTTTCATGTGCCCACAGCACAGCTCACTGCCCTGAAAACTTCTTAAGAGGCTGCTCCCACCTTGTGCAGGAGTCAGTCCCAATCAGGACACAGCATGGCCATCAGGGCCTCTGCTCAGATCCTGGGATCATGCTACTCTTCCTCCCAGGTAAGGACAAACAGTACTGGGGATTTACTAATTACAGTGTGGTCAGTGCTGCCTTGCTACTCAGGAAAGTCCTCTTGCAACATTACTACTTACAAGGATATTTGTTTTTGTTTTCATTGTGACATCACAAGGACCCATTCTCCATCCTCCTTGTCTGTGTCTCATGGAGACAGAGTCACCATCACCAGCAGGACCAGTCAGGGCATTAGCAATGGTTTACACTGGTATCAGCAGAAACCAGTACAAGCTCCTAAGCTCCTCATCAGATATGCAAACACTTTGCAATCTGGGGTCCCCTCGAGGTTCATTGGCAGTGTATCTGGGACAGATTTTACTCTCACCATCAGCAGCCTGGAGCCTGAAGATGCTGCCACTTATTACTGTCAACAGAGTTGGGATTACCCTCCCACAGTGACACAGGCCATGACAAAAACCTCCCAGAAAGCATAAGTGTGAGGCTGGGCTGCCCCAGCTGCTCCTCCTGCTGCCTCCACCTGCTGAGGACACTGCTTAGAGGCACCAGGATATGAAGAGCACTAGGGGTTTTGATAAAATGGCTCAGGGAGCTCCCATCAACCCTCATTCTCTTTCTTCCTCCTCAGCCCCAGAGGCACTGACCTGACAAAGCATCTACTGATTGAATTGGACACATGTCAGTTCACCTGATAGTGGATTATGGTCTCAGTCACAGAATTAACAGAGTTTCAAGAATGTATTTGGATTTTCCCATTAATATTGGCTGAAGTGCTCATAATATCAAGGGTGTGACTGATGTAGAAAGAGAGAAGCTGCCCCTCCCTCCACAATACTTGCAGGCTCAGCCTGGTCCCAGGAAGATATTCAGTGGACTAAAGTGATACTCAGCCAGAACTGTGGACTTGAGAGTCATTCTCCATGTGAACCTAACCTCTGTCCTCCTGATAATAGTCCAAGGGTTCTGCAGATGCTGAGGCAGGGAAAAGGGCTACTGCCTGTGACAGTAAAGTGCTGGAGACACGAGTTTCACTGAAATGAAGGGCATTGAGCTTGTAGAGGTCCTTTTATGGACAGCACCATGTCCTTAAATTAGCTCCTGCAATGACCAGTGACAAAGCTCCATGGCAACAGGGAACACGTCCAGTGGATATGGTATTGTTGTAATGGAAATTGGGGAAGGAAAGGGTGAATTATTTGCACTGAGCCCACAGGACTATGAATGAGAGGGTGACACTACATAGGATGGAGAGCCCTGGGGTACAGAGTGTCCCTCAGGACAAGCACTTGGTCCTTATGGATTGTGTGGGGTAAGCAGTCAAGAAGGTTCCTGGTGAGTGGGACCCAGTGGCCAGGTCCCCCTGGGGTGTGTTCATGATTTCAGCAAACATTGAAGGATACAGAAGATGCTTTTGCTGGTTGTGTCCAGAAGCTGTTAACTGATGACTCCCTCATCTCCCCTGCAACCTACAGCCCTGATAATTAAATTGATGACATCTCACAATTTCCATTGATCACACCCCACAGATCATGACTGAAAGAGGTCACAAAACATGTGCTTCAAACAAAGATTCACCCAATTGCCTGTCCTCCAAGCAACATGACACTACTGTCCCTCCACTGCCTCCTAGAGTGTGTTGACTGGCAAAATATTGTGTGGCATCTGAACTCCAGATGCAGTGCGGGATCTCAATTCCTGGGCAGCTAATATCTCACTAGGAATGATTTTCAAATATAACCACAGTCCTTCAGAGTGCATCAAAATCACATGTGATTTTTCTATCTAAACAAGCACAACAGTAGCAGAACGTGTTTCAAATGTGCAAGACAGTGCACAGCACTCTAAAACCACCAGGTGGAAAGGAAACCCACAGGGTGCCTCTCCACACAGGGCCACAAGAGGGCGCCAGTGTATAGCAGGGATGGCAGACAGCCCTCAATGATGTCCCTGGGAATCAGAGTTCAAAAGGACCTTGGGGTTGTAGCTGTCTCCACTTCACCACTCCCTGTCACACTCACACTTTCCATTGGGGAATCATTTCACCTCTCTCACTGCCTGTTGTTCCAGTAAACTCTCTGTCTATAGGGCAATGAGTACCCAGGAAAGACTCAGAGAGAGCTATAATGTTAATTGGAGAAACCAGTACTTCTAACACAGTCAGGAGAAGCAGCATCTGTGTGGGTCTGAGCAGATGCCTCGCTGGGGAACTGCACTTGAAAGATGTAGTGAAGGACTAGGAATGAAGACTAGGTCCCTGGAGTTTGGTCTGTCCTGTCCCCTCCTACTCTGAATTCACAC
The DNA here is from genome assembly GCF_964194105.1 of Spermophilus citellus. NCBI lineage: Eukaryota > Metazoa > Chordata > Mammalia > Rodentia > Sciuridae > Spermophilus > Spermophilus citellus. The sequence continues at coordinate 21,212,149 of NC_138193.1, forward strand.
CTGTCACTCCTCACTCCCCACATGGCTATCCTCATATGGGTCACAACCCTGTTTTCCTGTACATCCTGGGCTTGGCCTGCCTCTGACTCTACACCTTGGATTCTCATGGGAGAGTCAAAGGTGGTGCCTGGTGGTCTTTAGAGACCAGAAAAGAGAGCAGCAGGTGTTCAGGGGCTGTACGTGTGGCCAACATGGTCCAATGTGAGCAGAGTCCCTATGTCATGTGAGCTGTGGAGTTGCCAGAGGCACCTCTATCTCTCCAGTCAGAGGAGTGGCCACCAATAGCTGTGGCAGGGTTTTCCATGTGGCCATGCAGTCACTGTGCCAGCTCTTCTGCCCTGTGAGGGGAAGTAACCATACAGGAGCTGCCCATGTCCAGCTCTGGACATAGAAATTCTCTTTGGGCCCCAGAACAACTGCCTATCTCTAAGACACTTTCTTCTCTCTGTCACTGGAGCCCTTTACATCTCCCAGTGTCCTGAGTAATGGGAAGGTCACTGTTCCAGGCAACAGGAGGACCCTGTGCAGGTCCTGAACTCCATGGTGCTCATGCTCAGTCCTGAGAGTGGAGAGGCAGCTGTGGGTTTAGGCAAGAGATGCCAGCTTTACCTGCCCAGGCTCAGGGTGCCTGCACTTAGAGTCCCATGGGCAGGGTGGCACATGCCTATAATCCTATACCCCTTGAGACTGCAGGTTCAAGGCCACTCCAGAAAAATTGTAGAACACAGTATGTGAACAAAAGGGTGGCGACTTGGGTGTAGTTTATCCTGGCCTAGCATGTGAGAACCCTGAGTGCATCACTGATGCCAAGAAACTAATAAATAAACAAACAAATAAATAAGTAATAAATAAATATAAAGTCACATGTTTAACAAAAAGTCAAGATATCTATGTTCATACATATATTCATACTAGAGTTATAGAGTAAACACAGGTGTGTCCATAGGTTTTATACTTTTAAATATTACATATGTGGCAGGTAGTATTCCTTTTAGTTCTAAGCAAATTGAACTCTGGCTGAGAAGAGGCTCCGGGGGTCTTTTTTGACCCCCTCTCTGGTCTAGCGGGGTCTCTGGCCAGGAGAGTGAGCTCAGCACTGAGTCTGGAGCCAGGCGAGAACTGACTCCTGGTCTCTGAATCTCCCTTGGCCATGGCCTCCCTGCTTGGCTCAGCCCCAGTGTGTGGAGCACCTTCCTCCCCTGGTTCCCCTTTCAGGCAGCCTGAGGGCAGGGCCTATGCTTCCCCAGGTCCTCACCATGTGCCCAGGAGACCTCCTAATCAGAGCCAAGGGCCAGAGCCTGCAGCTCTCAGGCAGCTCCAGCCTGAGCTCAGCCTGTGTGAGCTCCTGCCTCAGCCTCTCCCATCTACATCACCAGCAAAGTCCTTCCTTCATCAGATGCTCTGCACACATTTCCACAAGTGTCCACCGGCAGGTTGTCACCTTGCTAAGGAGAAACTTGATCTGAATGTATTTTTCCCATCCCACAGTAAAGATTTCATTGTAGTCTCTCTTCCCTAAGGAACTTAGCACAAGCACAGGGATATTTAAAATAGGGTGAAGCTTTTAAACCTCCCCTTTTTCCTTTAGTTTACTGTTCACCAGCTCCGTCCTGCTATTTGTGGAAGGAACAAGTGAGCCCTCCCAGACCAGGGAAGAAGGAAGTATCAGGGGACACAATTCATGATCCCAGAAATGATGTGTAACTGAGGGAGGGATGGAGAGGCTGGGGTTCTGACTCAGAGGCATAGAACTGTGAAGCATGCACCAGACCTTGGGTTCAGTCATCAGCACCAAATGGAGGAAGAAAGGATTGAAAGAATGAGAGAAAAAAGGAAGGAAGGAAGGAAGGAAGGAAGGAAGAAAAAAAGGAAGGAAGGACAGGAAGGAAGGAAGGAAGGAAGGAAGGAAGGAAGGAAGGAAGGAAGGAAGGAAGGAAGGAAAAATAAAGGTTTTGGATGACTCTAAGAAAATGAAAACTGAAGAATTTTATCCTTTTTTATTCATGGAAAAGTTGCTAGTGGACTTGACAGCAAGCATGACATTCAGAGATACTGCAGCCCTCTTGAGCTCATGAGGCATTACTAAGAATGAAAAAGCCCTCTGGTAATACTTGAAAAGCAGAGATATGTAAAGATTCAGGATCTTTGCTGTTTTAACCAAGATGCTGCACCAGCCCTGTATTCTCTAATCATCTATAGTACTTTCACTTGTTTGCAAAATTATTCTTCTCCTAAAGGATAGTTAAAAGGAAGAGCTTGGTTGGCCTTAGACCTGTTGTTCTGGAGAAGATGGGAATCATGATGGGAGAGTGTGCTCTGTGGGACTCTGAGGCAGGGAGGGCTGGGTCCAAGGGTGGGTCCCTCCTCCCTGCCTCTTACCTATGCTGTGCCAATGTCCAGAAACCCCAAACACCTCAGTGAGTTTACACATCTTCCTCTCTTTCTGTCTTTATTTCTGTTTTTACTTCAAAAGTATAAACTACCCCTTTGCTTCTGTAATGTCTCCTCCTCCTCCAAGGGTCACCAACACAGAACTGTGCTAAGACACAAGGACAGCCTGTCCTCAACCAGAAAGTGACTACAGATCACCCCTCACAGCTCACGGGGCTGACTGTGTCCTATGTCCCCAGGGAACCATGCTCCCCCAAGCAAATCTGAGCTGCCCTGGTCTGACCTGGGACACCTGGACACACTGAGCCTCTGTTGATTGACCAGGAGAAGCCCTCCCTGCAGCTGTGCCCAGCCTGCCCAGCCCTGCTGATTTGCATGTGCCCACAGCACAGCCCACTGCCCTGAGCCTTCATAAAAAGCTGCTCACACCCTGTGAAGGAGTCAGTTCCGGTCAGGACACAGCATGGCCATGAGGGCCCCTGCTTAGCTCCTGGGGCTCCTGTTGCTCTGCGTCGCAGGTAAGGAGGGACAGCACTGGGGATTTACTAATCACAGTGTGGTCAGTGCTGCCTGGCTACTCAGGAAAGTCCTCTTGCAACATCACTATTTACAAGTATATTTCTTTTTATGTTTCCAAAGGCAGGTGTCAGATGCGACATTATGATGACCCAGTCTCCATCCTCCTTGCCTGTGTCTTGTGCAGGGCCAGTGAGGATATTTACAATAATTTACCCTGGTATCAGCAGAAACCAGGTCAAGCTCCTATGTTTCTAATTTATGGTGCATCCAATCTGCAGCCTGCAGTCCCATCGAGGTTCAGTGACAGTGGATCTGAGACAGATTACATTCTCACCATCAGCAGCCTGGAGACTGAAGATGTTTCCACTTATTTCTGTCAACAGAGTTGGAGTTACCCTCCCACAGTGATACAGGCCATGACAAAACCTCCCAGGGAGCAGAAGTGTGAGGCTTGGCTGCCCCAGCTTCTCCTCCTGCTGCCTCCACCTGCTGAGGGCACTGCTCAGAGGCAGCAAGGCCCTGAGCATTACAAGGAGGGTCAGTCAGAGGATCCAGGGGGACTCCTCTGCACCCTGACTATGTTCTTCAGTTCATCCCCAGTAGGCAACCATGACAATATTCTCCCTGGAATGATAAAGAAAATAATTTAAGACCTGAAAAGATGGAATTAAGCAGTATCAGGGATTGTGTAGCAAAGCTATGCTTCTCTATGTATTCTACATGGGAATATTTTAAGAAATTATTTTTATTATAGTGTAAGTCTCAGAAAAGTGGGGTGAAGTGCAGAGTTCTCCAGTGTCCCCTCTTCTCCCAGAGCCTCTCCATCATCAGCATCTATCAGATGCTATTACATCTCTTAGAATTCATCAGCCTCTGCCTACGTTTATAGTCACACTAGGGTCCCTTTTTTCATTCTATGGAATTAGAAAAATGGACAGTGATATGTGTCCATAGTGTGTCTTGGCCATTCCCTCACGGAGATGTTTTCTCATGTGTTTTAATTTACATTTCCCTGGTGACCTGGGGTGTCACAATGATGTTTGGACAGATGTCCACAATGTGCAGTGGTCAGACCCAGCTGTCAAGTGCTTGTCATCTGTCCTCCCTTTATGGTCCTTCTCCATCCTGTGTTGCAAGATCCATGTTCCTCACACACTTTACTTCTTTATAGAGAACTTTGCCCCCACTTTGGGTTTAGCTATGTATTATTCTCTTTGTTTTTTTACACCTGAGGGGCTCTTGATTTTACCTTGATTTCTGAAGTACATTTCCCTGGATCTAGAGTTCTAGGTCAACAGAATTGTCCTTCAGCACTTGAAAGTGGTTCTTTCCCTTGTCCTCCCTGTTTTCTGGGGAGAAATTCTCTGGTGATTCTAGTTGCTTCTCCCATAAAGCTAAGGATTCTGTCTCTGTCTTCAGAATCTGGCAGTGTGGTTGTGAGGGGAGCTGAGAGGCACCTACTGGTTCATTCTGAGTCCCTGTGCATTTGCCTTCTCAGGGTTCTCCCAGGATTCTCTAGCTGGGTGTGACCTTTGCTGTCCCTGCTTCTGCCTCCTTCCTCTGTCTGCTCCATTCACTTGCTCAGCTCACCTCTGCTTTCATTGTGGTGAATGAATTTTTCAGTTCTGAAACTTTCATTCTTTGCCTTTGTATAGTTTCATTACTCTTGTTGCTGCTTTCTGATTGTTTTTCATTTCTTTCAAACACATTTGCAGGTGCTCCTTGATGCACTTTTATGGTGGCTCCTTTAAAATCCCATTCATATAATCCTTAGATACATTTCAACTCAGTGTTAATGTGAACTGACTGAAGTTTCTCATTCACACGAGTCAGTCCAGGTTTTCATATAATGAATAATGTTTTCTTTTTACCTGGACATTACTGGTATTGGGCCCCTTCACAGGCCTAAAATTCTTAATATCTAGCAAGCTCCTATTTAGTGCCAGTGCTTTGACTTCTGGTCTACAGAGGGCCACAGCTTGCCCTTAAGAAAGTTTTCTTATCCTTCTAGGCCCAGGAAGCACATTCTCCTTGGACGCACTTAGTTCCTACAGATGCCTGAATTCAAGACAAACCCTCTTAAGTATTCATGGTCTGTTTCATATCAGTGGGACAAAATTCCAATAGTCATCTAACTTAGAGGAGAAAAAGTTTATTTAAGTACATTGGTTCAGAAAGTCAGTGCATGGTCAGCTTACCCCATTGCTCTGGACCCAGGTGGGCAGAAATTCATGGAAAAAGGGTGTGGGGAAGGAGAGCTGCTTCACCCTTGGTGGCCAGGAAGTACAAGGAGAGAGGGGAAGGGTCCTCAGGGAGGATGCACCTTCTAGGGCTCATCCCTAGTGACTACCTCCTCCAGCCACTCGCCCCTGCCCTCAGTCACCACCCTGTTAGTCCACTCAGCCAGGAAGGGCTGAATAATCCCAGTTCTCCTAGTATTGTCATTTCACCTCTGAATATTCCTGCATTAACACAGTAGGTGTAGGGGGTCACCTGATGTTGAAACCAAAGCACAGTCTACAGAAGTACACATGCAATGACATCAACAAAACTGTTTTGATTCTAGCAGAAAGTTTTGTTTCTTAAAACAGTGACTCTTGGTCTGTAACCAAATACCACACATGGCATATGAACTGAGGGAAGTTTTCATGCAGCAGAAAACTAAGATATCCACACTGTGACTTTTCCCTTTCCTCTTTCTGTCACTAGCCTGCCACAGCAAAGCAGCAGCCTCTGCTGAGCCCTGTGTTTGCAGGGATAGGAATTAAAATATCCTCCCTATTTTTGTTTCTTCTATCTTCATTTGAAGACTGCTCTCCTCTGCTTTTGATTAGTGTACATCTTCTCAGGATCACATGGACTCTGATTTTCTGTCTTCTCCCTCCATGCCCTGAACCAACCTGCTTTCCAGGAATGCATGCATACATCTTTGACAAGGACACACATCTTTCCACACAGAGCTTGTGACTATACACCCTTCTTAAATATGGGCTTGATAAAATATATCAGAGCCCCTCATCATTCTGGCTACACTGTGGGGGCAGTCACCTTACCTGTACCATCTTATGATGCTAATGCAGTCAAGTCAAAGCCTCTCCATGCTCCCCCACCCCTTGTCATTAACTGCTGAGGACAATCCTCATGGTTCTCAGAGTGAGCTCATGATGAGGTGTAGTGTAAGAGGGAAACTTGGTATGGACACCTGGTCTCTGTACATGAATTATAACTTTGCTCTGAATCTGCTGATTCCCAGAGGTCTAATCTGCATCTTAGAATAAAGTGTTTTCTATCTACTCTTTCACTTTTTCAAGATGATATTTGGCATAGAGCCTGGAATTGCGCCATGAGTATTGAATTCAAATGTGAAAATACACTGAGTGAGGGGCAGCTTCTATAGGACACCAGGTGTGCATGTGTGTGAGCTCTGTGCACTGGACTGGAAACAATATTTTCAAGTTCTGTTCCACATACTCTAGGTCCATGTAGAGTGCTTGCTACTCCCTTCAGGTCAAAACTCAAGGAAAGAGAGCTGTAATAAGTCACCTGGTCCTGAGGCTGCTCCTCAGTCCCAACGGCCTTCCTAAGGTTGACCCTTGCATAAAGCACCACCCTCCTGGGGTCTCTCCCTCCTCTATTTGGGGTACATTAAAACTTTATCGATAATTTACACACAAGCTATCTCTGTATCACTTCAAAAAATCACTGTTGCTCTTGCAACCATCTTTTGCATTTCCCAATAGTTATTTTTTTTCAACTGTGAAAGTAATTATTCCTGAAGTTTAATGGAATTCACCATTATTTTTTTCAATATAAAACCCAGACATTCTCTGATGTTTGAGGGTTTTTCAGGTTCATGGCAGAGTTTGCTGGAACAAGCTACAGCCCTTACATGAGGTCAAGTGCACTTGAGCCAGTGTGTGATCTAGGCTTTGATGTCCTTGTGGTTGTGGGGACCAAGCCATGAAGGAAACAGTGGCTGCAGGAGTGAAAGTGGGCAGAATTATATCAACCCTGATGAACTACATGTGGGTCTGCTGTGGTGAGTGGGGTGTGGAGGGTGTGGCTCTTCCCCTCTGTGGATCAGGGAAGGCACAGGTGCATCTGGAGATGCATCTGAGATGGGAGATGAAATACCCATGACTAATAAAGGACAACAAAAGCAAAGACCAAGATCTCAGAAGAATATTGTTTACTGAAAAATATATATAGATATCTTTTTTTTTACTTCTGCAGTGTGCAAAATCAACCAGGCCTACAGTAATGGATAACCTTTTCAATATAATTCAAATAAAAATCACTAGTTAATTGACCACAGTCCCCAGCCAGTAGAGCCAATATTACAAATACTAAAAAGGCATAAATGTGCCTGAAATTCCTTACTTATCATCCTCTTTTTCCCCCTTCAAAAGTGACTTTCTGGTCTGCTTCTAGGGGCTACAAAATAATCTATTTTCTTCTTCAACTTGACCTCTACAGAGGGTCCTGTGTAGGTGACCTTGGGCACCCTTCCCCCTCCTGTTTCCATATCCTCTGACCCCATATTAGTGGCTGGGATGAGTCACAGCTGTGATGTGCTGAACCTCTCCAGCCACAGTAGACTTCAGAGCTCAGCCAGGGACCAAGCTCCTGACACATCCTCCCCTGCAGAGCCCCCAGGGTCACCATCCTCCTGGTCCACCTCCAGGTGAGTCTGTTCTTGATACAAAAAATAATCCAATAAACCTGTTTTGATTAAGAAAGAAAAATATAAGTCACTCTCACCTGGGGAGAGAATACACTAGTCACAGGCGATCCTGCAGCCCCAGGACTCCTATAGAGAAGGTGGGGTTCTGGCAGGGGTCATCAGAGGCCAGGGTTAGGTCGCTCCCTTGCTCAGCACCTGCAGAAGCTGAGGGGAGAAGCCCAGTGTCTGGTGGCACCTAGAGCTGCAGCACCTCTGGGACATTCCCTGCTACTCCCCAGGATCCCTTTGTGACCCCTCCCTAACTGCTGAGTGCTGGCCCTGGGCCTGAGAGCCCCTGGGAGCTGCTAAGCATCATAAAATTTTCTAATTATCACACTCCTCACCTTAAACATTTGCCATTTATTTCTGGTGAGTCTTTCAAAGCCCTGGGCATTTGGCTGCCACAGTCTGGCTGCAGCAAAATAACTGGGGGGTGACGAATAACTTGTGTACGTTGATACAGCAGGAGTGGAAGCCATTTATTGTAGGACAACAGAGGTATTTATACATTACACACAGCTTATCTTAATTAGCATAAACTAGATACAGCAGTCAACCAATAAGGAATCTCCACACTTAATGGCTCGCTGGCGTTTCTTCACAAACCACTCCCTCTGGCAAAATGCCAGGCACCATCCAGACTTGTTTACGAACTCTAACATTTCTCTGGCAAAATGCCAGGCGCCATCCTGACTTGTTCACAGACACTAACATTTGGCAAGAGAAGGTGCAGATTCTAGACATGGAGGTGCTGGGGCACTCCTCAGCCGTCAGTGTCATCTGCCACAGAAGTTGTCAATCTCTACCCATGAGACCCTCGACTCTCTGGGAATCCAGGGTGAGGGTGGAGGTGCCCTCAGTGCTCACCCCTCCTAGAGGTTCCTCTGTTCTCCCTGTGGGCACAGGTTTTAGCACAGGTGCTGGGGCTGCACATGATTCACTCTTCTTGGTCCCTTCTGAGCAACCCTCGAGGAAAAAAGGCCTGGGAAGTGTTAATGGCAGATGTCCTTCAGGAATGACACTTATGAAAGGGGTTGACAGCTGGTGGCCCAGGGTGATGGTGTACTTTTCACACTGTGACCAAAAGACCTGAGAAAAACAAATTCAGTGGAGGGACATTTACTTGGTGCTCATGGTTTCAATGTTCAGTCCATGGTCAGCCACTCCACTGCCCTGGGCCTGAGGTAGACCAAGGCATCTTGGCTGCTCCAGGCACCGTGTTTTTTCTGAGTTATTTCTGGATTTGGGGTGTGTCTGCCTTGACCTTGTCAAATGCTTATACTGGACTATGTCCCTCCATGGCCTGAGTCAGGGATTCCCTGGGAGACTGGAGATAGCATTGGGGAAATCCAGGGGTCACCTCTCACTGTGCCTTTGAAAAGAGCAGGGGGCACTTCAGTGACATTGAAGGCTTCTTTTGATAGAATGTCACACCCAAGAGTAAAAACAAATAAAAGTCTACAGACAAAATTGTTAAAAAAATAATTGAATAAATAAACTGAGATTGGATCATTCAAAATGTCCCTGATTGGAAATAATGACTTTCCAAGTGGATACAAATCAGCTGGTCTGTGCTCAGCAGGAGGCTGTCAGTCACCCACGTGGCCCAACACAAGGACCCATTAGCCACCCTCACAGCCTTTCCAGTGAGGTTCCTGAGGTGCCATCAGCCAGGGCTCACAGGGCTCCTGAAGCTTCTGAGCATCCAGCCACCAGGTGGAATGACCACTGATGGGCCCTTATCTACCCCCTGTGGGTACCAGGTCAAGGACTGTGGAGGCTTATTAGGGATCACACACTGTACTGTGGGGAGCATAGATGCTCCCTTCCTAGGCCTCAGACACTGAATTCAGTGCAGTTTGTCAGTAAGCATTTGAATCTTCCTGTCATCAACAGGTTCAGCCTTCATAAAATACAGGAAACACCTGAAATAGAGAGATATGGAGGCCCCCCTCCCTCCACCATCCCTGCAGGCCCACCCTAGCCCTATGAGGCATTTTAATATAAGCTGAGATCTAAACTGAGTACTTGAGGCCATTTCTATCTGCAAACATCACTCTGTCTTCCTGATGTGTCCCAAGGACCCTGCAGATGCCCAAGGGAAAAAAAAAAATGGTCATTGTCTATTGACCCCAAACTCTGGAGGCTCTAGTTTCTCTAATATTTGGAAAAAAAAGAAAAAAATAATAATATGAAGTGGATCACCTTCCTCTCCAGAGACTCTTGGAAAAATCACCACATGCTGCAACATGCTCCAGATGTGGCCAGTGGCCAGGCTCCATACCACCTGGAAACAGGTCCACTCACCCTGAAAACCAAGGTCATTTTGGAATGAAAGTTCAGGGAGGGAAGGCATAGATTGTTCACAGTGAGATGGCAAACATTGTGGATAAAATGGTGAAATGACACAGATAGGAACAATCTTCAGGATAAGTGGGCATTCCTAGGGATACATTTGCTGCTATGCATTAAGAGGAGTTCACAGACAGACGCTTCATAGTCATTAAGATTGAATGTCCTCAGGGTTGGTTGTTGTTGTTATTATTAGTAGTAGTAGTATTAGTATTATTAAGTGATTCCACCTAACACTCAAGAGTATGGAGCAGTTTTTTTTTTTTTTTTTTTGCTTTGGCCTATGTTAACTGGTTAATTTCCATATCTCCAACTCCCCTGCATTCTTCACTCCTCCTAATTAGAAATACAATATTTTGGAATATTTTATTTATTACAAATCCCTGATGGTAACTTGAAATGTTCAACCAAGTTGTCCTTGAACCACAGAGAAACTGCACAGCTGAACCCCAAACACCATGAGTTTCTGGTCCCTCCATTTCTGCCTAGAGAGTGCTGAGCAGCAGAATATTGTGTGGCTTCAGGTTCCAGACATGGTGGAGAAATTCCAATTCCTACACTGCTAACATGTAACTGAAAACTGTGTTTCATTTTCTGTAGAAACCAAGGTTCAGAAGAGTGCCTGAAATCCACTTAGAAATAATTATCTAAGGAAAGAAAAAAGCATAACAGCAAAGCATGTTTCACAATGTGCAAGAAAGCACCTGTTGCTCTAGCAATGACTGTAGACAAGAAACTCTTCAGGGTGTTCCTAGGCATGTGGCCACTGGTGTGTGTGGGGGGCAGCACACAGTAGTGAAGGCAGAGAGGGGCCAAGGGTCCCTGGAAATCATGTCCAGTGGACTCTGATCCTGGGGTGGATTGTCACTAGCACTTCATGACTCCTTTTCTTTAATCCGCTAGGTTTGTTTACAGGGCCTGGAGGATGCAGGTGGATAAGGAAGTGTACATAACCAAGATTTCACCCAGGAATGATGCTTTAGGAGTCCAGGTGTGTGGACTTCTCTGGGGAAAATGTTGCCAGCAGCCCTGGTGGGTGTGGGCATCTGCCTTCTGCCTGTTGGCTGGGAGGGATGGAGCTCCCAGAGAGAGCTCTGGTCACAGTCTCTGCATCTGAAGGTCTCTGGGGCTGTTTCAGTGTGTTAGTAGCAGTGAGTCTGACAGCCATGTCACCTCGATGAAGCAACCAGGGGACTGAGATGCCACTGTCCATCACTCTTATGGCGGCACAGGGCAGAGCATATGCTTATAAACCAGCACACTGGGGGTCTTGGTGACATACCTGACTGTTACTTTAGAACTATGCTGGCCTATGTGGTGAACACTGGCCTTGAGTGACTACAAATTTAAAAGGAAATTAAAGTTTAAATTGAATCTTTTAGATGCACTTGCTGTGTCTCAAGTGGTCATACACACTGGTGACTGGTGGCCCATATTGGTCTGAAAGGTTGGTTTGACCATCTTTGATGTTATAGATAAGAGCACAAACTTCCCAGCAGTTGGTCACAAGCCTGTGTAACCTCTGGGCCTTCTTAGTAGGCACAGGTGGTATGGTCTTGAGTTGTCCCAGGGATATTTCTGAGAGGGCAGGAACAAGGCTGCACTGACAGGAAGGTCAGGAGGCCTGGGCTCCCCCACTCGGCCTCCACACATGCATCCTCAGGAGCCTCTCTGAAGCCACAGCCTTGGCCTCTCACATGCACACAGAGTTCATCACTTAACCCTCTTCTCAATTATCACTTTTGAATCCCTAGTTGTCTGTTAGTCATTTGTCCTCAACTACAAGAAAGATTATTGATATGAGCTGGACATCTGTGTTCCTTACAGAATCTGTCCCAGTGATGGATGCTATAGGGTCAGCTCCCTGAGCAAAAGAGAAGATTAGCAGGGAAGCCTCCTGGGTCCCAGTCTAAAACCCTAACCATGTTATGGCTAAGACGGACCAGTAGGTGGCAGACAAGCCACAGCCAACATGTCACCTTGTCTTAGAAATATTAGGAAATAGAATAGAACATACTTTATATACAACCAGAGATGTGAAAAATTGTGCTGTGTATGTGTATGTGTGTATATATATATATATATATATATAATTGTAATGGATTCCATTGTCATTTATCTTTTTTGAATAAAAAATGTAAGAGAGAGAGAGAGAGAGAGAGAGAGAGAGAGAGGGGACCACAGCACACAGCACGTGCCTCACACACAGAGTCCACCTAGCAATGCTCCCACCATCCAGAGTCACATCCTGAGATCTCTGGGTGACTCTCTTCTACTGCACCTTATTCTAGGGCAAGCCGAGCCTCTCTAGTCCTAACATCCCATATCTGAAAAGCTCAGAAATCTTAATCATTTTGGATGGATGCCAGTGGATTTAGGATTTTTGTATGGGAATGCTCAGTTGGTAAATGATGAAAAGTTTCCAAAATCTGAAGAAACACTTCCGGGTTCCCACATTTAGAAAAAGGATCTTTAACCTGTTTTCTATTTTCCATCATTACAATGTTTGATCATTAGCACATACAAACAGGAACACCATGGACCAAGGTTATATACAATTATAATGCCTTAAAATTAAAAATAAATAAATAAATAAATAAATTTATTAACCCCAAATTGATTTTAAAAATATTCTATTTTCTAAAACACTGCTTTAGGAAATATGCTTTTTGTGCATTTCCAGAGACACTAGAAGAGAAAGCTGAAGGAATTCTAGTGCAGCAGACCCTAATTGGAGGTGGTAGGTTTTTCCCTTTTGTGAGTCATTTGACAAATATTAGAGAGAAGGTTAAAAGATAAAACAAGGGTCCCCTGAGCAGGAAGGCTTGGACATGGCCTGTGAGGGTTTCCTGAGGTGATGGTCTGAACGTGGGTGGTGAGAAGAGTGCAGAGGTCAGCTCTGGTGGCTGTGATGGACAGTCCAGTAGATATTTCATTGCAGATCAAGACAAATTGATAGGATTCAAGAGCTGAGACCAGGTAGTGCATAGACACCCAGAGCCCAGTGAGGCTGTGGAGGGAAATTAAGGCTGAATCCTGTGGTCTCGGTGAAGCTGCTCTTCTGACAGTTGTGAAGAGCATTTTCACAATGGAGACAATGACATCCTGACCAGAACAGAGGTGTCATATGTCAGTGGTCAATGGATCATCTTGATTAACTAGAAGTCACACCTGTAAGGAGGGCGCTGCCAGTGTCAGAGCTTCACTGATGTGGAATGTGAGGTGAGGGCATCTGTAGGAAACTCCACCCATGTCTTCGATCTGTGGGACAGGTCTGTCCCCAACCAGATGGTCTGACTCAGGCCCACCATGACAGCCAGGCCACTGGGTGGATACTGTGCAGCTGTGGTGAAGCTGTCACAGCTGGATGATGGGGATTCCATGAGAATCCCTCTCAGCAATCCAAGTGACAGAAACCAATGTACTGCATTGATCTGGTTCTACTGTGTAGGCCGTGGTTAGACCCAAAGTGAACAAGAAATGATTCAGTCTTAGTTCTAATTCCAGTTTCAAATGATAAACTGCTGACACAGATTTGGTGAGTCTCCCATCTGTCTCCAGGGGAACAGCAAGCTGGAGTGTGGGCAGCTAGTGACCTTGGCACCATCAGAACCCTGGCTGACACCTGGAGGCCTCATCTGTGTTGCATCCTGCAGGCCCAGTGTTGTCCCAGCCTGGCTTATGGTCAGTGGGTCATGGAGAGACTTCCCCATGACCATCAGCATCCTGGAGCTAGGATGGTGTAGTTCATTGCACTAAGTAAGGCCACAGTGGCCACCAGAGCATCCCAGATGATTCCAGGGGGAAATAACAGCTGCCATCTGCATTCAATTCTTTCTGCCTGGTACATAACTGTTCTCTCCAGTGACACAAAATCAGACTTCTGCAGTTTTCTCTGTTTTTTTCTGCCCCATGGAAGTGAGAGTGTAGGAGACAGAAACACAGCTTCATTCATGTAGGAGAGATGCTTGGTCCCTTAGGCCCTCTTTTGCTTCTCCAGGTACATGGCAGAGACTAAACACTATGGGAAGTGCTTTCTGTTATCTGCACGTGAGCAGGAGAAAATGGAGAGTCAGGAAGATTCATAAACACCCAGGGCTATGCTCAGGGTTAATAGCGACTACACAAGCCCAATCATGTGCCTGGGTTCCTGCATTCTTCTCCTCTCTTCCTGACCCAGTGATGGCCTCCTCTTTCCAGGACAGAGCCTGTTAATGATGGCTGCAGCAGTTCTTCTCAGGTCCTGCTTACAGGGCATTTCCTCTGCATTCCAGGATAAGACCTTGGGACATTTCTCTGTATTGTGATCCTGGAATATGAGGGTCCAGCTCCTTCCAGCATTGAATCAGCAGAATTCATCCAGCCATGGCATCTCCTGAACCCAGAGCAGGGCTCAGGGCTCCATGAAGGTGGAGATTTGTGGACACTCAGGCTCTCCTGGTGTCAGTGCCTTGTGCCCATTCACAGGACCTGATATCCTAACAACATGTATTGTGTCTCTTTTTCCTCCGACAAACCAGAAATTTTCTGTTTGCTAGGACCCAAAAGTAGAAATTTTGAAATCAGATAAAACAAGGACATACCTGAACATAAATTCACTAACAAAGTGCTTCAGGCATTTTTCAGAAACACCATTCAGAATCCACTCGAAACAGGCTTTGTCACAATAGGCCTGGGATTAGGAGGCAGCTTTTGTTACATCACAAACTCATGATCCTTTATTTTGACCTTGACACCCTTCTCAGAGGAAGCATGTGACTTGTGAAGATGACAATGACCTTCTACACCCTTGTCAAAGTCCCCCAGTACATTTCTCACTATCTAACCAACAAGCAGCTTCTCCATTGTCTGCAAACTTCACTGCTGCCCCATAGTGGGGAATGATCTGAGCTTCCTGCTTGTGGTCTCCTCGCTAGTTCACCTCACAGCTTAGACTTTCTTTTTCTAAAAACTGATGTTACCATATAGACTTCTGTGTGCACCCGCACTGGGCAGTGAGCCCCTGATTGGTGTTAATTGCTTTCATAGAAAAGGTTCTTGTTCCCAGAACAGGCAGCCTATGGATTTCAGGTCACTAGAGGAACAAGTCCCAGGAGACCACTCCTCATGAATCTCTGCAAGTACTTTTATGAGGAAATGGATGAACCTAATCCCTGCCCCTGCACCACAGGCAAGGGATTCATAGAGCTGTCATCTAGGCTTTTATCTCTTGGGCAACAAGACTCCATATGCCAAAGTATGAAAGTCCAGCTGCTTCTTTGTGGGGACTAGAAAGGGCCTGAGCTTGTCTGCCAGCTCCCTGGGTCGGAGGATGCTGCACCCAGCACACTATGTGTTCATAAGAACAACAAGTGGGTCACAGGAAGGCCTGAGTCAGTCCAAGGTCACCTGCAGAACTCTTGTGCACACACCTCCCCCAGCCTTTCTTTCTGTGGATTTCATGGACACAGAGCAATAATGACCAGGGAGGACTCAGGGACTTTATTCTTGAGTAGTGGCTGAAATCCCCTCCCCTCTGTCATGTCCTATCCCCACACAGTGCAATCACACACAGGTAACACTGTCATGTTCCTTATGATTAAAACACTCAGGGTCACTCCAGGTGAACTGGACTGGCACAAAATAATCACATAGAAACAGAGAAATACCTTTTTCTTTGGGTTCTGTGATGGCTTTTCTGATCTTAGTGGTCCGTGGAAAAAGAGAGAATGAGCCTGTGCTGATCCATGTTATTGAGGAGAAGCCATTCAAATGACAAAAGGGGTCAGGTTTCAGGGGGTGGAGTCTAGTTTCCTGATGTCTGCTGTCAGCAGGTTGACTAACACCTAGGAAGGCCACACCAAGGGCAGAGCAAGAGAAGGGGACACACAAAGGGCATTTTCATGGAACATTCTATCCCAAACAGGGCAAAGGGATAGGATTACAAAGGAACAGGTGAGCATAGCTCAACCCCATGGGTGACATGCCTACACCTGAAGACACTTTCTACTTCCTGGGCTGGGACAATGCCCAAGTCACCATGAAATGTAGTGATTGCTTCAGGACTGGAAGGCTTGGGTCATTAAGAGTGGCTTTCCACATAACCCCACAGGAGGAAGCACACAGAATGTGCTTTGGGCAGGCTGGTCTCTCCAGTAGAGGAAAAGATTGTGCTGCAGGTCCCCACAGTGTGCTTTCAAATTGACCATTGATGGGCAGCAGATGGACCAGGATCCATTCCCTTCATCCAGGTGGGAGAAGGTGCCCAACCTGCAGAGTCTCCCAGGTAAGTGGCCCAGCTTTTGGTGTCTGTGACTCAGACTCATAGTTTCTCACATTCATAGTCATGGCTCCAGAGAAGGGATGGACATGGTCTAGAGCCCAGCTCTTCAGGAGCTGAGGACTCTGACTACCAGTTAAACAAGAGAAGGTGGAAATCAGTGCTTCACATGGATTCTGACCAATAGCTGCCCTCAGGATGGAGAAGTCAGTCCTTCCTTCCTGGGGTCATGTGAGAGTGAGGTGAAGACCTGAGGCCACACCCCACACATCTGCAAGAATCCCTGCAGACAGCTTTCCCCACATAACTTCATTGTACCTGTGAAAAGGACATGGACATTAGTGCCCTGTCCTCTCCCATCTCCATGGCATTTCACATGTGCCCAGTCTCCCCTTAGTGTCTTCTGTAGCAAATGACCCAGTGGAGACTCCCCAGCTGCTATGGAGCCAGGTCTCCTCAGCCTCCTTCAGCCTGGGATGGCAGCCTCTGCTTCCTTGGATCTCCTGGTCCTGTCTCTGTCATAGGTGCTGTGCCAGTGGTCCTATAGAATACCCTAACAAAGGACGCAATGTCCCTCAGGACTGAATTCTGCTCCTGCATCCAGCATTGTGATCACTCTGCTGCCATAAAGAGGGACCCCTACTGGGAAGTTTCACATCAGAAATGGACTTTCTCAGGACTGTGGGATCTCAGGCAGACATCAAGGCACCAACAGGTCATTCTGCTCTCTCTTGGCTCTCAGGCGGTCTTCCTCCTTGTCACATGGCTTTCCCTGGTGTCTCTGAGACCTTATTTCACCTTCATATATGGATACCAGTCACATCACACTGCATTAGACCTATATCCACAACCTCACTTTTATATAATTACCTGTGTCTCACCCTCACCAAGATTGTCAAAATTTCATCTGGATACCACACACATCCTTCAAGGAAAAAAATGGTTTATACGCAGGACAATATAGTGGTAGTTATGGTTAAGAAAATAACCTATTTTACACTGTTAGGTTACTTCACAGTGATGATTTCCCTTTTTAACACAAAAATATTCCATAGCAGACAGGAGAAAAATAATTTGTGAGAAGGTGTTTTTAGCACAAGACTTCAGTTTGCACTTTTATAACTTCTACACCTAAGCACACCTGTGAACACACACACATCCATGTTTGTATGGATGTCACTTGCACATGCCCCTGTGTGTGTGTCCTGGGGATCCCGCCCACTCTTCTGAGCAGGAGGCTCACCAGGCCCTGCAGGTACAGCAGCCACAGCACCATCCCCAGGGAGGGCAGCCTCCAGGTGCAGCAGGAACAGCTGCAGAGCCCATGGGCTCTGGGGGGATAGTGCAGAGCCTTGGAGGAGGCCAGGCAGGCCTGAGCCAAAGCATTGACACTTCTATGTGAAGTCTGTCAAGGGCATGGCGAGGATGTCCACAGAGATACTTTGTTGCTCCTTGCTGAGGGCTCAGGCCCAAGAGGACTTCCAGGTAGTGACCCCTTGTCCTCTGCAAAACAGACACTAAGGTACTGTGCTGCCCTCCTGACTACCAGGATGGTAGTAAAATCCCTCCCAAACTTCCTGCCACCTGATCCCCCAGGGTACTACCTCCTGCCTTGGTCCAGTGATGTCCCTCTCACTATCAATTAGAAACATGGAGAGAAGACTCACTTCTTGTAAACTGAGAACACACAGGGTCTCACTCATGTTAGTCTTTCTTACTGTCTCCCAGGAGAGAGGTCACTGTCCCTTACCAACTCAGCAAGAGTATTAGCAGGGTCCAGCCTGGCACCATCAGGACCAGGCCTGATTGCTGAGCTCCTGCTGGCTCCTGCTGCCCTCTGCACACCCTGCTTGCCTGGGAGGGCTGTGGAGCAGGGACACAAGTCTATTCTGGCACCAGCAGCCACACTTCCTTTAACAAACGTGAACTTTTTCCTGTCCCCACTAGGGGACAAACTTCCACTCAAATGCTGCTTGTGCACAGGGCTGCTGACAGTCTGAGGACTCTCAGGGGAGCAGGCTGGGGACAGCTATGAAGTCACACCCTCTCTCCCCCTCCCATCCCTTCTCCCTGAATCCTGGGATCCTCCAGTGTCTCTCCTCTGCCCTCCTGCTTGGGTCGTCTCTGTCCTTTCCCCTCCTACTCTGAGTTCTCAACTGTCAGTACTCACTCCCTACATGGCTGTCCTCATATGGGTAACAACCCTGTTCTCCTGCACATCCTGGCCCTTGGCCTGACTCTGAGTCCACCTCTTGGATTCTCATGGGAGAGTCAAAGATGGTGGCTGGTGGTCTTCAGAGATCAGAAAGAAGAGCAGCAGGTGTTCAGGGCTGTACGTGTGGCTGCCATGGTCCACTACGAGCAGAGTACCTGCATTATGTCAGCTGTGACCTGCCAGAGGAACCTTTGTCTGTCTAGTCAGAAGAGTGGCCAGCAGCCACTGTGGGTGCGTTTGTCCTGTGACCATGCAGTCACTGAGCCAGTTGTTCATCCTGTGTGGGGGAAGCCATCAGGGAGGAGCTGCCCTTGCCCAACTCTGGACACAGAACTTATGTCCCCTTGGGGTCAAGAATAACTGCCCATCTGTATGACACCTGCTCCTACCTGTAACCATAGCCCTGTGGGTCACCCAGTATCACGAGGAATGGGAAGGTCACTTTTCCAGGCAGCAGGAGGACCCTGTGCAGATCCTGAACTTCATGGTGCTCATGCTCAGTCCTGAGAGTGGAGAGGCAGCCATGGGTTTGGGCAAGAAATGCCAGCTTTAACTGCCCAGGCTTAGGATGTCTGAACTTAGAGTCCCTTGGGAAGGGTGGCACACACCTATAATCCTGGATGTCTTGAGACTGAAGGAGGGGGACTGCAGGTTCAAGAGCACTCCAGGAAAATTATAGAATCACTGTATATAAATGAAACAGATTTGGGTATAGCTCATTGCTTCTGGCATGTAAGAGACTCTGTGTAGATCACCAGAACTGACAAAGTAATAAAGGAAAACAAAAAAACAATCACACATTAAATCAAAAGTCATGGCATATCTATGTGCATACATATATTCATACTAGAGATGCAGAGTAAACACAGGTATATCCACATAAATTATCTCCTAAATATTATATATGTGGCATATAATATTCCTTTCATTTTTTTCTAAGTTTATTGGACTCTGGCTGAGATGAAGCTCTGGTGGGTCTTTGCTGACCCTCACAGCACAGGGGGCTGACTGTGTCCTGTGGGGCCACAGGGAACCCATGTTCCCCCAAGCAAATCTGAGGTACGCTGGTCTGACCTGGAACACTTGGACACACTGAGCCTGTGTTGATTAACCAGGAGGAGCCCGCCCTGCAGCTGTGCCCAGCTTGCCCAGCCCTGCTGATTTGCATGTGCCCACAGCACAGCCCACTGCCCTGAGGACTTCTTAAGAGCCCTCTCACATCCTGTGTAAGAGTCAGTCCCAGTCAGGACACAGTATGGCCATGAGTGTTTCTTCACACCTCCTGGGGCTCCTGCTGCTCTGCCTCCCAGGTAACAGGGGACAGTACTAGAAATTTACTAATCACAGTCTGGTCAGTGCTGCCTGGTTACTCAAGAAAGTCCTCTTGAAACATCACTACTTACAAGGATATTTCTTTTTATGTTTCCAATGACAGGTGTCAGATGTGACATCATGATGACCCAGTCTCTATTCTCCTTGCCTGTGTCTCCTGGAGACAGAGTCACCCTCACCTGCAGGGCCAGTGAGAACATTAGCAGTTATTTAAACTGGTATCAGCAGAAACCAGGTCAAGCTCCTAAGCTCCTCATCTATCGTGCAAACAGTTTGGAATCTGGGGTCCCCTCCAGGTTCAGTGGCAGTGGATCTAGGACAGATTATTCTCTCACCATCCACAGTCTGGAGCCTGAAGATGTTTCCATTTATTTCTGTCAACAAGGCTACCATTTCCCTCCCACAGTGATACAGGCCATGACATAAACCTCCCAGGGAGCAGAAGTATGAAGCTGGGCTGCCCCAGCTGTTCTTGCTGCCTCCACCTGTTGAGGGCAGAGCTCAGAGGCACCAGGCCCTGAGCAATACAACGGGGGTTTGTCAGAGGATCCAGGTGGCTCCTCTGCACCCTGACCCTTCAGCTCAGCCCCAGAAGGCAATGAGCTCACTGCTATGATAAAGAAAATAATTTAAAACATGAAGAAACTGAATTAGGCCGTATCAGGTGTTGTGCAGCAAAGACAGGCCTCTCCATGTATTCCACCCAGGAATGATTTAGAATTTATTTTTGAGTGTAGTTTCTGTATCCAGGAAAATTGGGGAGAAGTTCAGGGTTCTCCTGTGTCTTCCCTGCTCCCATAGTCCCTCCATCACCACCCGAGCCTCTGTTGCTTTTGTTACAATTCATCAACCTCTGCCCACATCTACAAGTCACACCAGGGTCACTTTATGCATTCTGTGGAAATAGACAAGTGGACAGTGATGTATGTCCAATATTAGGCCTGCCACAGTGCAGGTCCCACCCTCCCACTGTCTGAGCCCCAGATGTTCCTCACTCCCTCTCAGTCCCTGTGTTACTGGCTGGGATGAGTCACAGCTGTGATGTGCTGAATCTCCCTGGCCACAGCAGACTCCAGACCTCAGCCACGGACCACGCTTCAGACAACCCATCCCTGCAGAGCCCCAGGGTCACCATCCTTCTGGCCCTCCTCCTGATATAAAAATAATCCAATAAATCTGTTTTTGATTCAAAAAGGAAAATCTAAGCAGCTCTCACCTGGGCATGGAACACACTAGTCAAGTGAACCTGGAGCCCCAGGACTCCTAGAGATGTGGTCTGATCAGGGAGCTCAGGATCCAGGGAAGGTCCCTTCCTTGCTCAGCACCTGCAGGGGCTGAGGGGAGAGGCACAGGGGGTGTTGGTGACTGGAGCTGCAGCACCAATGGGACAATCTGTGCTTCTTCTCATGGGTCAGGGGTGACCCTACCCAACTGCTGAGTGCTGCCTCTGGGCTTGAGAGACCCTGGGAGATGCTGAGGGTCCCACAGAGGCTCTAGAAATATTTGGGGTGAGGAGCATGAGGCTTGGTTGGCAGCTCTAGACCATGAGCCCCAGGACACCCCCTCCTCTGGTAACTCTGCACCCTATAAGGTTCTTCAGGCCCCTTTTTTCTTTGCCAAAACCACAACTTTGGCATCTCATGTGGGTCATATGGGCCAGGTGTCAACCTCGTTGAGACCAGCATGTATTTTAAATTCCTGATGAACTGTTAATCTTTTGTCCTTAAG
This sequence comes from Spermophilus citellus, assembly GCF_964194105.1. NCBI lineage: Eukaryota > Metazoa > Chordata > Mammalia > Rodentia > Sciuridae > Spermophilus > Spermophilus citellus. Next base: position 21,233,668 of record NC_138193.1, read on the forward strand.
CCATGGACTATCGCTTGAGCAGAGGGATCACCTGAGTTTTCTGTAGAATCTAGTCTAGTGAAGAAAGAAAAGAAACCGCTTCATAAATTGGGGAGAAAAGATCCACAGTCAAGACTGTGGAACCCCAGACAATAAATCTCACATGTTGATGCTCCAGACTGTCAATAGAGAGCAAGCACAGCAGACAGTAACAATTCTGGGAACCTGATCTATAAACCCTGAAATAGGAGCAGTAGGTCCCTGCTAAGTTAGTCTTCTGATGATGATGAGCATTGTCACCATGGAGATCACAACAACAGAATCAAGAGCCCCTCATGTTCTGTTAGATGCTCTTGGAAGGCTTGATCCTGTTTAGGTTGAAGTCAGAACTATCTGGAAGTTGCTATTGGTGTAACAGCTGCACAGATGTGCCCTTTGAGGCCAAGGGAGGTTGAAGACTATCTTCATGTGACACAGTCTATCAGTAACAGAGCCCCATCTGACCCAGATGGCCTGACTCAGGCCAAGCCTGACAGCATTAGGCCATGGGGTAGACCCTGTGCAGCTGTGGTGAAGCTCTTATAGCTGAATGGTGCTGGTTCCAGGGGAAGGTGGAGCAGCCTCAGTGCAGGAGCTCCCTTGAGATGCAGAGAAATGTCAGGAGAACAAGAGTTTAGGTTTTCAGAGAAAGCAGCAGATGGACAGGGTACGACAGAGTTTCCATACTGTCATGGAGAGAAGGCCCTGAGTTGGTTGATGGCTGCATTGTGCAGGATGGAGTGGGTAGACTACAGGAGGAACCTAGGCAGAGCTCTGTGGCACTTCTCAGCCTTCTCATCCATTTCAGGAAGAAGGAGCAGCTCCCTGGGGCTCAGGCAGTCCTGCTCCTCCAAGCAGGTGTGGTTGAACTTGCAAGTCTTCTGCTGGGCCTCAGGGAGGTTTGTTCTTTTCTAGTTTCTACAGAGAATATGGTGGCCTCAGGGCCTCAGGAAAGTGGGACAAGGAACAAGTAAGATATGCACCTGAAGGTCAAGTTCTGATGGACTCCCCATTCTAGCCTGATGGTGCCCTGCCCTGGTGCAGAGCACTGGGCACAGGTGAGGTAGAGAGTGACCTGGAGTGGCAGCTTCTCCTTTCCCTATGAGTTTGCCCAAGCAGCATGTCAGGGAAACTATCTGACTGGTGCAGCAGGAGGACCTGGGAACTCCATGACAATAAGAGCCCGCAGTAGCCTCTACTGCTTCCAGGGCTTCCCTCAGTGAGCCTCCCCTAATCCCAGGGAGAAATGCTGAGAGTCATTGGGAGAGTCCTACAGGCCTCTGTTCTGTAAAAGCCAGATGCTCCAGGCAATGGCAGCAGTGTCCCAGCCAGTGAGCCTTCAAACTGGGGAAAAGCTTGGACACATGGACACAGCTGGTCTCACACACATGTCAACACACATATCAACACTGTATGATTCATATGTGCAACACTTTCCATTAGTGCACAAGCTGGTGTGCCCTAGCCTGATGTACACTCATGCTGTATATTAACCTAGGAGACTTACATTCACATTGTTGATGCATTGCTAACACTCATATATCCATGAGCATTGGTGGATATGGTGGATATGCATATGCTGTGTTTTCTGGTGTTAATTTTTTCTCTCCTTGACTTTATTCCTTTACCTATTTGTGTCATTAAAATTCCTAGTCCTGATTCTGTAAATTATTTTGTTGCTCTGGTAGGATATAAATATAGTCTCCATATAAAATGTCAAGCTAAGGAATTTTCTGACTACCTGGCTACATGATAAACCCTGGAGAAGTCTGAAGGAAGTGTCTTAGGGAAAGCCCCAGAGGGACGATGGGGTTTGTCTTTAATGTGAGCTATAAGTACGAAGGCCACAGTGGGAAAACTAGAAAGGCTGAATGAGCCCTCAGTGACACAGAGGGACTGTGAAGGCCTGTGAGCCTGTCCAGGAGGAGTGTGGATAACAGAGGGTTGAAGCCACAGCGCAGCCAGGGCCAGTGTGCAGGACGGAGGGGCTGAGCTGGGCACAGCACCAGGAGGAGAGAGCAGTGAGCACTGTGAGCAGTTAGTGGACAGCAGGGCCCTGGGCCTGATGGGAGGTGAGGAAAGCATTTGTGCTGGATTTCAGGCTGCTCCCTGGGTCTCTGCTGAGTTCCTCACAATGCTCGTCAGGACTGTGCTGAGGCTAACAGCATGACAGAGTGGTAAAGTACCACGGCACACCTTGGATGCTGATGCTGTCCTGATTCTCTGTCCTGTTAGAACTTGTTGGACAGGAGGACGTGAGAGATTCTATTATGTCACAGTATCATGTATGTGAACCGTGAGCAAGGGCAGCTGAAGTAACTTCTCCTGCCTCAAGTTCCATGGTGATGGAGCTCCACCCAGCCAAGGGACAGCTTCAGTGCCTGTGGTGGTAACTTCTAGAATTCTGGGGACATGATCTTCTGCAGGAAGAAGCTCTAACTTCTGAATGCATGAAGATTCCATTGAGAGCTGACATTATATTAATAGCTAATTCCCTGTGGCCGAAAAACGCTGGGGAAGCAAACACATTGAACTCCTGTGGGAAAAGCAGACATATAGGACACGAGGCTCAGAACAAGGTAATGTAGCCTGAAGGGCTGCTCATCCTGACCAGAGAAGGTTCTGAACCAAGCCCTCACGTCCCCATGTGACCCATGCTGAGGAGCCCAAGAAAACCAAGCTGGATCCTCTGTAGATCAGAACCAGGAGCTGAGGTCCTCCGCATTGACCAGGAGAGAAGCTGGGATCTGGTGAGACATGCACATCACACAAGACAGAGAGGAGAGGGTTTTAGAGGGTCATTGCAGAAAGACCTTCCTGCCTGCTGGGCAGCACTGGTGTCCATCTCAGGGACCTAGTGCCTGGAGCCTGAGGAGTCAGAGCCAGGCCCTTGTCACCTGGCATTGGTGGTTTCTTGTACCACACACTCTGGGCCTAAAGATTGCTGTTCAAACTACAACTCACACAGGGTGAGTTTCTCCTGGGCCTGCAGGAATGATCAGTAAGGAGCATGAGCATTGGTGGATATGTGGGATATGCATATGCTGTGTTTTCTGGTGTTAATTTATTCTGTGGGCGGATCACCTCCTCCTGGCCAGGACAGGTAACCCTACCCCCATGGAGAGGACCACTCATGGGAGATGAAGAGAGAAGTGAGACCACAGGCCTTCATGCTGTTCCCTGTAGGACTGTTCCGATGTCAGCTGGGCAGTTTATTAGCCAGGTGAGGCATGAGGAAAGAGAGGTGAAATTCTGTACCCCAGGAGGGAGATCTGTCCTCAGGCTGAGCCCAGGACTCTCCTGCTAGGATCACCTGGTGTTCAAGTGCAGAGAGAAGGAGGCAAACTCTCTGCTCCAGGAGCCCCACTGTCCCCTCACAGCTGCTTTGCATGCCCCATCCACACTGCTTTCCAGAGCCATATGAGTGACTGCTTAAGGCTCTGGGGAGGTCAGTGTTAGGTGGGTCCATAAATGACCCATGGCATCCCTTATTCATCTCCTCTGCCTCCTGTTACTCTGGCTCCCAGGTAAGGGATCATGGGATGGTTCTGCACACCTGTGAAAAGTCTTTCATGGTGGTTGGGTCCTGTGTTCTGGCACCTCTGTTTAGCAAGCCCAGTGATTCAAGCTCAGGGTGCTGCAGGGTCCTGGCTCTACTGTGGAGACTGGGGTATGATCTAGACTGCACAGGTGACCTTTCTGTTCCTTTCCATCTCAGGTGCCACAGGAGAAATTGTGCTGACACAGACTCCAGCATCTGTGGCTTTGTCTCCAGGGTAAAGAGCCACCTTCACCGGCAGGGCCAGTCAAAGTGTTGGCAGCTCCTTCTCCTGGTACCAGCAGAAGCCTGGGCAGGCTCCCAGACATCTCATCTAGGGTGCAGGGCCAATGGCATATTATCCCAGTTCAGTGACAGTGGGTTAGGGACAGACTACACCCTCTCCATCAACAGCTTGGAGCCTGAGGATGCTGCAGTTTATTACTGTGCAAGGACACACAGATTACCACAGTAGTTCAGTCCCCCACAAAAACCTCACCAGCCCTGCTGCCACCCTCTCTCTCCTGGGACACAGAGGCTGCCCCCAGAGGCACTCACTCCAATATTTTGCACTTTTCTCTTTCCTTGCACCTGCAAAGTTTGTGTGAGAGAAGATATAAAAATTTCTTCAGGTCTGAAAGATTCATAGTCTCCTATACCCTCTTTTGCTCCCCTGGAAAAAATATGAGAGATTAAAGAGAATGGGAACACTTGGTATTATTTACCTACTTTACCAGGTGAGGATTGAGTCTCCAGAAGAGTCATAGCATCTCAAACACAGGTGGAGTTAAAGGTGAATTCCTAAGAGTAATTTGATTTTTAGATATTTATTTTCTTCTCATTTCAACATCAACAACATCTTGCTAAATCTGTCAAAGCATAGACACTGTCAACCGAGGCTCTAGAAATAGCTCCAGGTTCTGCTCACATTTATTTTATTTCAAAGCCAGGGTAAGATGAGAAAATCTTTAACACTTTCTTTGTGCTTGTGCCCACAAAAAGCCTCTCAGTTATTCCTGCGCCTCCACCTATAGAGAGCCCAGGCTTCCAAGGAGGTGGGATTTGGTGGAAGGTCAGTGTTTCTGATGAGCACATTCCTCCATCCATCCTAAGGAGCTAACATCTGAGTGATTTGTCAGTAATTTGTCTTTTTCCTGTCACAATCCTGGTGATGTTTGACACTGAATAATGAAGAATGTGAATACAACTGTAGCTCAATACATCTAGACATAAATTTCTTAAATAGTCAATCACTTAGGGAGTTATTTAGGAGAAAACTCCAGATCCCATTCAAGCACAATTTGCAACAGGTTATTTCACAATGAAATGCCAAGAAAATTCCAGTTGTCCTAGTCAATAAACCTTTTCTTTCTTTTTTTTATTTCTCTCTTTGGCCAATGAACTTTCAAAGTCACAAGCTCAGTATCTCACATGCAGAACCTAATAACTACCCTCAAAGGACTATGTTCCTGTGAAGAGGCACCATGACCTCCTATACCTGCATGAAGGGACTCAGATTCCCCTTCTCACCTCCCAGTCCCCAGGCAGCCTCCTTCCCTTCCTGGAACCCTCTGCTCCCAGTGCTGAGGAGGCAGAGGTGAGCTGAGGCCTCCTGTCCTGCAAGCCAGCTGGCCTCACAGGAAATCTCACTCTTTTTGCAAACCTGGGTGTCCCAGTTTGGCTTCCATGTGCATCAGCAGTAAGGCCTGGTTGGTGTCAGTTACTTTCATTCAAATCTTTGGAACCCCAGACCAGCCCATCTCTGGAGCTCATGTTTGCTAGCAAGACCCTTCCCACTAGACGGCTTCCTCATGAATCTCTGCTGCTCTGTCCAGGACAGTGTCCCTCTGCAACTCCTGCCATTGTGCGTTTCCCACTCAGCTGATGGACACTTGTCCCTCTAGTGGTCTCTTCAAGTTTGGTGAAGGAATTTGTGACATCTGTGCACAGACTCTTGTGTTTGAATTTAAACCTCTGACAAACGTGCAGGTGTTTCACCATGTTCAAGGAAGTCCTGGTCTTTAGTGTTACTACTCTGACTTCTTGATCTTTACACTACAGTCAGCTGCTGATTAGGTTTTGTTTCATGGGAAATGGAAGAAACATATTTTACATTCCTTTTGAGGAATGAAGGAAATTTTGTGATGATCCGAGATGTGACAAGCAGAACGATGACATGGAGCACTGATGGCAGAACTCACTCTGGGCTCTTCCTGGGCACACGTTCAGTGTATTATCTCAGCACCTTAGTTGAGCAATAGTGATAAGAAATTTATTTTGCAAAGGCTTGTGTACTGAATATTACAGAACAACAGTGAAGGAGGCTGTCAAAAGGTAAGTATATCCTTGTTTTATTATTTGTGTTTTGAAAGGTCTAATATTATTAAAATAGCAGTGCATTTCTAATTCATAAGTACATTCAAAGCAACCAGTTTCAAAATCTCAGCTGCCTTTATTTATTTATTTATTCATAACTGTCAGTCAAATCCTACAATTAACATGGGAATGTAAGGGACACAGAGAGAATAAAAAATCTTGCAGTAGAGAAATACAGTGAGAGGTCTCAGTTTCTGATTATTAATGTTTTAAATTTAATTTTGTTGGCTGTTCTCTGTGGTGCTGGGGAGAGAACCCAGGCCTCCCCCATGCTGCCAGTGCTCTCATAGTGACTTGACCCCGACCCTCCCTTCTCCCTACCCACAGTGCTGGGGAGCGAGGTGCTTTGGTCCTGGCATAATGACAGCTGTGTGGATGGTGGGATAGAGCTGAGGCAACACTCACACACTGGGGTAGTTGATTTTTGGCAAAGGTGGCAAGACCACACAAGGGAGGGAGTGTTGTTGTGAACAATAGGCCTGGGACACAGGGACACCTGCATTCAGAAGGATGAAGGTAGGCCCTGCTACACACCATGTATGACAATAGCACAACATGTCTCAAAGGCCTGGACTCAAGAGCAAAGATATTAAATTTTCATTAGAAAACAGAGGTAAAAATCTCTGTGACTTTGCATCAGGTGACAGTCTCTCAGCTGTGGCACTAAAGTCAGCCACCAAAGTCAGAACAGGCAAACGAGACTTGAGGAAATGGAATAGTATCTCCCCAGTGAACACTCTGAGGAATATGTCTTTCCCACTCAGCACAGGTGATGGGCACTTGCACTTGTTCGAAGATGACCCTTTGAACAGGGAGAGAGGGGTTCAGACCCTGATACCTGACAAGGGCCACCTACCTCAGTGGGTTCTCCCTGTGGCCATTGCAGGAGGTCACGTGGAAGAGGGATGGAAACTCCCCATGGGCTCTGGGGCTGTGCAAACTCTGATTTAAAGACAGATCACCCCCCATCCTCAAGGAGGAGGAGAGGGAGGCATGGAGGAAGCAGAGCTCCAGTCACAGGTGCTCAGTGGGCAAAGGATGTTGGGGAACTGGGCTCACAGAGATGGACCTTCACAGAGGGACATTCACAGCCTTCATCTCACAGCTTGGGTGCCCTTGTGCAAGACATTTTCTTCTGCTTCCATCAAAAAAATAAAGAAAAAATCCAAATATTTGTAAACAGATTCAGATCATGCAGATCTGGAACAGGTCTCGAGGGTCCAAAAAAGTCCTCTGTGTCAACAAACCAATTTTATCTCATGAGTTGGAAAGACATATGCTCAGAATTCACATCTTTCCTATCTTAATTTATCAAATTACTTAGTCTAAGGCTTTCTTAATCAGCTGAAGTGAACTTAGAGATTCACAGTAGCACTTTGAGGTAAACTGGGAAACCACATTAGTGCAGGTCTGTGTGAATATTAATGGTCAAGGTCACTTCATTGAGAACAACATGTGCTCCCTCAGGTTGTGTCTGGGAGCCTCTGTCTGCCCTGGTGATGCTCCAGTGTGGTTCCGGATCTAGTCCCAGTTTTCTGAGTATTCTGGGCATGGCCTCTTGACATCTTTCCTCTATAGCCACCTTTCTATTCAAGATCATATATTTTGTCTTCAAGGCTTGACAAGTCTGTCTTCAAAGTGGCTAGAATGATTGGAGACTGTTTTATTGAATTTAAATGTGATTTATTGGGTCATTTACAGGGTTTCCTTTTGTTCTTTGTCAGAGTGTCTGAGTCTCCAGTAAAGAGATATTTCTCTTCCTGTGTTTTCTAATCTCACTCCTGGCATCTCCTTTTAGTTCACTGGATACTTTAACTCAATGGGTGGCCTCTGCTGTTCCCAGTATCAGCTGATTTTTTAAAGATGCCACAGAGTGGAGCAGATTCTATGCTTATAAATTATAAATGGTGCACTGTCACATGTGAATCCTCTTCACAACTGATCTTATACACTCTGAGTTAAATTTTAAATTGAATTTTTTAGTTGTTTTACTTTGAATGTTCAATGTCACATGTGGCTAATGGTCAGCAAGTAGGACAACTTGGATACACAGTTCACCACCATGACAGAATCAATATGAGTGTAAAGATTAATGTGTTTATTCCCGGTGTTGTGGCTAGGAGCACAAAACTTTGAGCCATTGGTCACAAACTTGGGGGTGTCAGGTCCTTCCTGGTTGGAACAGCTGCTATGGTCTAGGTGTGGCTCTGGGAAGCTTCTGCATGGCAGGAAGGACTGACTGATACACTGGCAGTGGACACCAGGAAGCCTTGGGTCTCCCTCCCCACCTTATACCCTGCAGTCCTCAGTGAACTTTCTGTAGTCACACCTTGTCATCTCTCCTGGGTCACATAGCTCATCCTAAACCCTAATCTCTTTTAGACCCTTGGTTGTCAGTTAGTCTTCAGTCCTGGACTAGCAGACAAGGTTCCTGACATGAGCGGACAGCTGTTTTTCTCACAGAACTCTATATCCTGGTGGTGGTACAGTGGCATGAGCATCTTGAATGACACTGAAGACTCAAGTAAAGCCTCCCTGGGACCCAGCCTCTAAAATCCTGAGCATGTTTTGTCACAGAATGACCAGTAGACGGCAGACTAAGAACAATGAACTGAGAGGGCTGCCTATTTCCACAATATTAGGGAAATAATAGAGTGTTGTATCCTCTTATCAACAGGGAGTGCCTCCTCTTCACCAGTGTGTCTGCTGTGAAAACAAACTCATGGGAGGAGCTGGCAGGGGCTGCCTGGTGGGGAAAGCTGCTCTGTGCTCTTGGCCTGGAAGCCCAGCCTGGCCCCTTCCTCTCTGTCTCCAGAGCCAATATGATATGGATGAATCCTGTTCCCTGATTTTATAGGCTGAAGCCCGACCCCAGTGTGGCTGCTGGTGGATAAAGGGACAGTAAGGAGGTCATTAGGGTCAAATGAGATCCCTGTGGACCTGGGACCTGCCTGGCCCCTGCTCCTGCTGCTGCTCTGACTCTGGTGGGGAGGGAGGACCCTGCTTTCCCCTCAGTGTTGTGTTGCGCACAGGGTTTCTTGCTCATGAAGTTGTTCAGCTGGTTTTCTTTCGATCAGAATCTCACAAAATTTAATGAGAGCCTGTTTGGAGCTCATGAGGGATGTTTTCATGATCATTTCCCACCTAATATGAGAGCCAATTGAGATCAAAGCCCAGCTCCTTAATCCCTGGGACATGACCTGCTTGGAGATATCCGCAAGGTCCTATGAGATCTGATGCAGAGGTGCTAGGATCAGAGGGAGAAGTAATGTAGCACCTCAGGATGCCTGTCCACATATTCCAAGTGGATCCTATGACTGTGGTGAGCCCAATTCCCAAAGTGCTTTCATCATGAAATTGGGCAGTGCTGGGCCCAGCTGGTGCTGCCCTGTGCTGCTGGGTCCAACAGTCCCGTTGTGGTGAGAGGCCAAGTCACTCAGTCATTCAGTGCCCCAGGGCATGGTTCCAGGGCTCAGGGATGTTCTGAAGGCTGCTTTTAGAACAGTAGTTGCTTTTTTATTCTGAAACCCTGGGGATGGCCTGCTCTTCTCTAGTGCTCTGCAGGTCTCTGCTGTGACACTTTATTGAGAACTTGCCAGGGACACACACATTGTCCTCATCTAGCAAAAACTCTCCTTCCCCTAGAAATGTGCTGGGCCCTATGGTCACACAGCAGGGCTCCTGGGTCACAGCACAACCCTGCTGCAGAGTGTCCTATTCTGGACCCCTCAGCACAGACAGGCTTCGCAGGAAGCTGATGAGTGTTTGGTGCAGCTCACCCAGCATGGAGTGTGCCATCTCAGCTTTGCACAGAGCCCAGCCAGCACTGAGCTTCCTTCTGTGTGGCTGGAGATACAGGTGAGGAATTCCTCCTCCCTCCCCTAAAGGGCAGGAGCCAGCAGGTCTCAGAAATCTGGGCCCTATCATGTTCACAGTGTGAAAGATCCATCAGTTGCTGTAGGTCTGCAGCCCAATCACTGGGCAGCATGGGCTTCACTGGAAAATAGGTCTTTCCATCTCCTGCTCATTATGTCCAATAAACATGATGACATCATCCAGGCTGAGTCCCATGGGGTGGTGCTGCAGAGTGTCCATGTAACCAGAGTTTCTTCAGGCTGTGCTTCAACCTAGAACAAGAGAGTTCTCATTGCTTGAGGTCATGCCTGAGGGCTGAGCTGCTGGGGATTCCAGATGCCTACAGGGTCAGGCAGAGGTCTGTGGCAGGTGGGTCTTTGCTGTGCTGCTGGGTCCTGTATCTGGTCCCTGTACCTATCTGAACAGACACACTTGGCTATACCATGCTCTTCTTCTGTACCTTGTGGGTACACCTGAGGCCATGACAATACCAACACCCTGAAATCTGTCCTACCCAAGCAGAGCTGAACCCAGGTCATGTCAGGACACTGCTATGTACACCAGTTTTCACTTTTCAAACTACTGAACACTTGTTGCATGTAACTTCCCCTTTCCTTCTAATACAAATATATATAGGGTCATTTACAGGTCTTCCGTTGAAGGCTAAATTTGCTCATTTAATGCAAAAGTTACTAATGGGGAAAGATTATGAAGCAGACAGGGAATGACATGGAGTTGAGGTAACAGAGATGGTAAGTCAGTAGTGTTCCCCTTCTCTTCTCTCTTCCAAAACCACCTCTCATGTGGGTCACATGGCATCTCATGTGGGTCACATGGCCCAGATATCAACTGCCCTAAGATCAGTATGTGTTATCAGATCCTGCTGAACTGTTAATTTTCTGTCCTTATGCAATTGAATAATTTTTTTTGAGCAGAGGGATCACTTGAGTTTTCTACAGAACCTTTCGTACTTATGAAAGAAGAGGAAATGTCATGAATTGGGAGAAAAGATTAATGGTCAAAAATTTGTTACCCCAAACTACAAATCCTGGTTGTTGATGCTCCACTGACCTGTCCCTAGACAGCAAAGAGCAGAAAATAAATAATTCAAGGAAAATGAGCCAGAAACATTGGGACAAAGGAAGTGATACCCCCCATAGGGAACACTAGGGCTTGGGAGCTCTGGCCTGCACTCAGGCCCACAGGGCTGCTGGGGCTCTGCACATCAGCTGTGTCTCCCCAAATGCAAGCTCAGGAAGATCTTCTATTTTCATTTGTGACCTGTATTAACTGCAACTTGGCAAGGGGAAATTTCCCCCAGGGATTCATGGAATCAAGCCACAAAACAGGTCAACTGTGGACCAGACTGCTGGGAGGACAAGGTCCCCTGCTCTGAGGATGACACTGATGAGTAGTGAAGATGGACTGTCCTTGTGAATTCCAAAGAGGGGACAGAACACAATGAAAGCCCATTCAGTGAATGTGACCAGACCCTTTAGGTGTCCAGAGAGGAGGGAACAGGAGTAGAAGGAAGAGGTCTTGCTGTGACCCCAGAGCCCTCAGCAAGGATCAGGTCACTGTTGAGTGCAAGGGGCCCCATGAGGGCTGAGTTTCATGCTTCATTATACATGAAAAGAAAGGAACTGAGACTTGCTTCTAACATTACTCTACTCTCTCCAGAGCAGACCCTTAGGAAAGAGCCTGGCGGGCCTCAGACCTGATCTTCTTGGGAACAGAACAACCATCCTTTTTATAAATGAGTGCTTTGGGGAGACTGAGGCATGAAGGGCAGAATCATAATGGCTTCCACCTCCCTGGCCTCCTGGTCAGCAATGCCAGTGTCTGGATAAACCTGAACCATGTCGGAGGGTTCACACACTCCACTCCCCCTTTGCCTTTAGTGCTCTTTATACATCCCAATCATGAGATGTCCTTTCTTTCTTAATTCCTCTATACTCCTAATGTCAATAATGAAGAACTGTCTTTAGAAAGGAGAAAAGGGCTTTTCTGGATCATGGAGAGAGCAATAGGTCACTCTTCACAGAGAGTCCGCTGATTCTGTTTTATGTCTCCCAGGAAAATGCATATTCTGCTCTGGTTCATTTGTGTTGGCCTGAAATGACCTGGTCAATGGGAATATCTGACCTGTGCTGAGTGACTGAGAGGAGCAGCCCTGCAGCTGTGCCCAGCCTGCCCATCCCTGCTGATTTGCATGTGCCCACAGAACAGCCACTGCCCTAAAGACTTCATAAGAGGCTGCTCTCACCCTGTACGGGGGCCATTCTCAGTCAGGACACAACATGGCCAATGAGTTCCTGGGGCTCCTGCTGCTCTGCCTCTCAGGTAAGGAGAGTACTGGGGATGTCCTCAGCACTGTGTGGTCAGTGCCTGACTCTTTAATGAAGTCCTCCAGTAATGTGATTAATTACAAGAATGTTTATTTTTATGTTTCCAATGTCAGGCTCCAGATGTGACATCACAATGACCCAGTCTTCATCTTGCATGTCTAAATCTCAAGGAGACTCAGTCACAATCACTTGTCAGGCAAGTGAGAGTATTGGTACCAGTTTACACTGGTACCAGCAGAAACCAGGGCAAGCTCCTAGGCTCATGATCAATTATGCAACCAGTTTGGAATCTGGGGTCCCCTCAAGGTTTAGTGGCTCTGGATCTTGGACAGATTTCACTCTCACCATCAGCAGCTTGGAGCCTAAAGATGCTGCCACTTATTACTGTCAACAGAGTTGGGATTCCCCTCCCACAGTGACACAGGCCATGACAAAAACTTCCCAGTGAGCAGAAGCATGAGGCTGGGCTGCCCCAGCTGCTCCTCCTGCTGCCTCCACCTGCTAGAGCTCAGCTCAGCCAACATTAGAGTTCAATGGCAGGATTTTGAAGAAGGGGAGAGAGAGGATCCTCTGTCCTAAACTCCCCTTGCTCCTCCAGAGTCCCAGCAGTATAGACATGACAACACTTCTCTTGATTTAACACAGACTTTATTACTTCTGTGTAGTTCTGTGAAGAATACTTGATACACGTTCTATGGTGTCATCTTAACTGGGTGGAGAGACACATGGAGTGTTAGTACAGCATGCTCTGTATGTGTGTGAGCCTGTTTCACAGAAGATTGGTGTGATATTCAGGGACTAGGTGAGGACCCTATCTGAATGGAGGTGGTGCTGCTCCATGATGTGGAACACAGGGGATATAGAAAGAATAAAAGAAACACACTTTTTTTGTCTTCCCAAAAAGAACTTCCTCCCCCAAAGAATGTGCTTATTCTACCATGTTTGGTCACTGACTCTGTTTCTTCAGGTTTTTGTCCTGTAAGGTGATAAGTATGTGCATCTTATAAAATACCACCCTAAGGAATTTGTCTCTTTATTGTGATGCATTATAAACTCCCTACTGAAGAAGACTTGAAGGGATCGCACTGGGCAAAGCCCCAAAGGGATGGTAGCAATAATTATTTTTCCTTTTTTAAAAATTGTTATTCTCATATACACATGCCAAATTTTGACATATTATACATACATGGAGTAAAACTTATTCTAATTAGGATTCCATTTTTCTGACCAAACATGATGTGGATTTACTCTGGTCATGTATTCCTATGTGAACATAGGGATGTTATGTCTGATTAATTCTTTTTTTTTTTCCTGTTTTTATTTTTTTATTTTTTTTTAATTTTTTTATTGATTATTTAAAGCATTACATAGCTCATGATATATCATCTTTCATACATTAGACTCAAATTGTGTTTTGAACTCCCATTTTCACCCCAAATATAGATTGCAGAATCACATCTGTTACATATTCACATTTTTACATAATGCCATATTAGTGTCTGTTGTATTCTGCTACCTTTCCTATCCCCCACTATCCCCCCTCCCCTCCCCTCCCCTCCCATCTTCCCTCTCTACCTCCCCTGCTGTCTGATTAATTCTTGCTACTGTCTTTCTTATTCCCATCCTCCCTCCATCCTCCTCATTCCCCTTTGTTTAATCCAATGAACTGAGGGAAACATATAATTGTTCTGTACATCTATGAAAACTCTTCCAATGCTGTGGGTCCTGTGTCCTGGCCCCTCTGTTTAGAAAGCCCAGTAGTCAAAACACAATGGAAAGACAATAACGGTCACAGAACAATGTGCTACAATGATCTGGGCTCTACTGTGGAGACCAGGTTGAGACCTAAATTGAATAAGTGAGATGTCAGTCTTATTTCCAAATTCCAATGTCAGGTATCACCTGAGAAATGTGCTGACAAAGATTCCAGGCTCCTTGTCTCTGTCCCCAGGGGAAGAGCACTCTGGGGTGTTGGCAGCTGGTGACCTTGGCACCAGCAGAACCTGGGAGGGCACCTGGAGGTGTCAACTGTGATGCATCCAGAAGGGCCAGAGATGCCGCAGCTTGGCTCAATGTTAGTGAGTCAGGTTGAAATTTCATCCTGTCCATCAGCAGCCTAGATCCTAGGGTGTGGTTGTTCATTACTGTCAGGAAGGCCACAGTGGCCACCAGAGTGGTCCAAGTGATTTCAGTGGAAATTACCACAGTCCCTTTTGACTTCAGTCTCTCTCTGCCTGGAACATGACTGCTTTGTCCATAGGCACAAAGTCCAACCATCTGGAGTTTGTTTTCCCTGCTTCACTCAGATCTCAAAGGTGCTTGGTCCATGAGGTCCTCTTCTTCTTCCCTAGGTAACATGGCAGAGGTTAAACAGGCTGGGAAGTGCTTGCTGTTACCTGCAGGTGAGCAGGAGGAAATGGAGGCTAAGGAAGACCCATAAATACCAGGGTTCTGCTCAGGGTTAGTAGTGACTACACAAGCACAACAGTGTGCCAGCATCTCTGTGACTTCTCCTTTCTTCTTAACCCAGTGATGGCCTCCTCTGTCCAGCACAGAGCCTGTTAATGATGGTTACAGGAATTGCTCTCAGGTCCTGCTCACAGGATATTTCCTCTACTTTCCAAAAAAAGGTCTTAGACAATTCTGTGTATTCTGATCCTGCCATGTAAAGGCTCAATCTTCTTCTGGCTTTGTATCTCAGCAAGACTCATCCAGCTGTGACTTTTCCTACACCCACAGCAGGGCTCAGGGCTCCATGGATGAGGGGATTTGTGGACAGGTAGGCTTTCCCAGAGTCAGTTTACCAAATAGTGGTCTGTGTGTCTTTTTCCTGTCATTGTTAGGACACTATTTCTAAATCCCAAATAAAGTGCTTGATCTTTTTGAAGTAAAATCAAAGGATTTACCTCGGCCAGGGCCAAAGGAGAAAAAAGCAAACAGTTCCACAACCCTCAACCCTGACTGGGGTAGAAAGAAACTTATAAGGACTAAAATCTACAAAGAAGGGAAGCAGGAGTGCAATTATAATCACATACACGTTTCATAAAGTGGAAAGCACATTTTCTCAGAAATCACATCTTTAGTACATACTCAGGAAGGCAAGCATGGATTAGCTTCATAGTTCACAGATATTGTGGTCAGGGTGCAAGTGGGTGAGGTTGGAGGAGTCAGCTTCAATGCCAGTGGGCTCATAAGGAAGGGGGCACATTTACAGAGGGTGAACTATCTGAAAAAAATGGGGTCAGCCTGGCCTAATTTTCCAATCATCCAATGACATTTGTTCCTTTTCTAGATATCATCAAATTTTTGATTCTTCATCTATGTTGGGTATGGGATACTAATATCAGTGCATACACATGAGTTTAACAGAAGAAATGTGTTTTTTAATAAATTTGATAAGATGCATGGGCCCCTGAGCAATCCTCTAAACATTACGCCTGCTGGTCCAGCCAGGCCTCTAAGGAGAGTAGGTAGCCAGGGGTTCCATTTGTACCAACTTTGGAACAAGGGCTCATTTTCCTTTAGCCCCTGATCTCTCCCATGTAGGTTTCTTACTTTGGAAAAGTGACTTTTAATAACTCCAAGTTTTTGGCGTGGAAACAGCAAGCTTCTCCCAGAGCCACAGAGAGTCCTTCTTGGGACTGAACAATAGGGTCTAGGCCTCTTCTATTTTAAAGTACAACTTCTGCCGGAGATTGAACCTGTTTACGTTAATGACCAAAGGCTGGCTCAATATGGCCCAAATCTATATTCACTTCCTGGGTTAGGTGAGAGAGCTCTTGTTCTCCTTTTATTTGTGTGGCTGTTCCAACCACAGTTGATCCTACTACACCTAACCTGATTAGGGCTGGAATAAAATGAGAAGGGCTCTTTTGATTTTGTAATTTATATTTGGGGCATTTCCAGTTGAGAGGGGATAGCTCCTTCTGGTCCCCTATAGGCAAAGACCTGGGGTAACACTTGTTCAGTAATACAAATAGCTGGGTTATGAGTAGGGGTATGCAGTGAGATAACCCCAATGTCACATGTAAACCAAGTCCCATTAGCAGAAAAATATGACACAGTGGATTATCCAGTAATATTATAGGAGCACACATTCCTGGGAAAGTTGATTCCCAAGTTACCGTGGTTAGGGAAGATAAAGCAAGAGGCCTTTTGTGACATGTCACCTAGAGTGAGGAGTGGTCCACGATTAACATAATTAGGTTTATTTTTGGTTAGGTGGATTTTAGTTGATATGTCCCTTACATAATAAGGGGGTGTGGACTTGAGACAGAAGCAACAGTATTGCCTTGTGTAGGCCAAGACTTGTTAATAACATTTAGGACAGCACGTGAAGTAGGGAAAATGTTGGGTTTCCTGGCTGCTTAAGGCAATTTGGTGGAGCCAGATAGAAAATATTTTTTATATTGGGAGCTCCTTGGTCATGATCATAGAAAAGAGTGTCTGGTAGATCTGTTAGGGATCCTATCAGCTATAGGCCATGAGTTATTCTCATTCCTTTCTCTGAAGAGTTTAAATTTTCCTACGATCAATTCCCATTTGGTATATCTGAACCTCCCAAGTATGTCCAGATTGGGGTATGTAATGCAGAGGTTGCATAATTCTGACTCTTAAAAGGGCCACCAAGGAAAAGTTTAGGAGAATTTTCTGTCAAAATTGAAAACCAAGTTTTATCATTAGATCCATCTCTATAGGTGGCTATCTTGATAACAATGAGGAGGGACAATAAAAATTAAAGAGATCCCTACATTCATGTAGGGGGAATCACATAATCATATATATATCTCCACTTCAGGGTATAAGGATTGCCACTAAATTGGGGAAGAGCACCATCCAAATGTACAGTTAACAAAGTTCTATTTAGGTCTGTCTCACCTGGTTTAGGAATGCATCAATCTACTTGAGCTGGAATTCTGCAGGTTTGCAGGATGAAGGCATGGTAAATTTACACCTGGGGAGTTCAGTAGCCTGGGACTTAGGACACAGTCCAAGCAAGAGAAAATACATAATTAACATTTTTTCCAGTTTTTATTAAGAGTATGGATGGGGTCTCAGTGAGAGACCATTGCTTCTTTAGCAGGTATTTTTGTGAGATTCACTGGGGTATGATGAATCCATGCAGTGTGCCCATCTACCTTTATGGCCACCCAGGTGGTCAGGATGATGGAGTAAGCTCCTCTCCAGCTGGGTGTCAGTCGTCTCCTTTAGAACCCTTTGATGTAGATCTTGTCTCCTGACTGGAACGGGTGTTGGAAACCAGTGGCCTCTCTGTGTTGTTTGTCACACAAGAATCAGTAAGCTTTTTCTTTTATCTGCTAGAGAGACTTACAGCAGTTAACAAGAGATTGGTGGATGATTTCAGCCAAATAAATTCCACACACCTGGGGGAGCAAATGGGGTGATCTCTCACACATGATCTCAAAGGGAGAAAAATTTCCCTTAAAATGTAAATGTTTTCTTTCTTACCTTAAAAGGGGAGCATTGGGTTTGCAAAAGAGCAATGGGCAAAAGCATTGGCCAGCCGGCACTGCTCTCTAGTGCAAATTTACTGGGGGTACACTTCAGTGTCCAGTTCATGCAGTCAACCTGTCCAGAACTTTGAGGATGGTAAGCACAATGAAGATTCCAGTCTAGGTTTAAAGGCTTTGGTATTCCTTGTGCTATGGCTGCAGTGAATTCTGGCCCATTATCTGATCTTACCATGACAGGTATGGTATGATTTCATTAAGAAGATATTTTATTACAGTCCATGCATTCTCATTTTTGGTAAAATATGCTTCTTTGTGGCCAACCTGATAAAGCATCCACAAAAATGAGGAGATATTTAGTACCATTGGAGGGGGGTCTTACCTCAGTGAATTCAACTTTCCAATGGTCTCCAGGCAGCTCATCTCAATTGTGAACCCCAGGTTGGGTCTGCCTTCCTGTTTGGCATTTACCTGTTGGCAGGCTAGACATCACTCAGAGATGCCCTGGGCTGTATATTTTAGTCCTGGGATGTAGTGTGTTTCAGATAGAAAGTCAGTGATTTTTTTTTTTTCCAAATGGGTAGTTATATGTAATTCCAATATTAATCTTTTTTTTCTCCAAGGTTTAGGTTATCATTAGTCAGGAGTTGGGCAGAGTCCACCAGCTTTCTGATTTTGGACCCTGCCTTTTGTTATCCTGCTCTTCTTCTTCTGGAAAATAGTCTTGGGGGGAAGGAAGGCTGGTTTTGAGATATAAATCCAAAGGGAATATGGTGACTTGTTCTGGTTTGGAGCTCAATGTCACCCATTGAGCTGTCTCATCAGCAAAATTTTTGCCTCTGACCATTGTAGTGTCTCCTTTTTGGTGACCCCAGCAGAATATGATAGTCACATGCTTAAGTAACAAAATGGCCACAAATAGGGCTAATATCTCCTCTTTATGTTTTATGGAATTTCCCTCAGCACTTAGTAATCCCTGTTCCCTATAAATGGTTCAGTGCACACAAGAGTAGCAAAAAGCATACCTGATGGCTATGCAAATGTTTTCTTTCTTACCTTCAGCTCACACTCAAGCCTATCAAGGCAACTAGTTCCACTCACTGTGTCAAGGTTCCTTTTGCGGGACTTGAACTTAAATCACTTCTGTTTCCATTGTGACCCTATCTCTGATTAGCTGCTGCCATCTATGAATGGGACAGCTTCAGCCTCAGTCAAAGGAACATTGATTAAGTCCAGCCTTCCTGAGCTCACCTGGTCAAGCATACCTTTGCAGTTGTGGAGGGGCTTTAGCAAGGTAGGGTTAAGGGCCCTTGTGGGGGAAAAGTGAGGCAGGGGTTGTGAAGTAACAGATTCTGATATTGAATAATATGACTATTAGTCATCTATCTGTATAGTGCACAATTTAGGAGGGTCTCTACAAAGTTTAGGGTTGCTACTCTGAGGGATTATCCCAAAGTTAACCTATCTGCCTCCTTGACCTTAAGGGCAGTGGCCACTATGATACCTAAGCAGAAAGGCCATGTGGATGCTACTGAGTCCAATGTTTTAGACAGATAGGCAATTGGCCTCTTCCAGGGTCCAACATCCTGGGTGAGGACCCCTTTGGCAATTCTTCAACTTTCTGCCACAAACAGGTTGAAGGGCTTAGTAACATTGGGCAGAGACAGAGCAGAGCCTTGATTAGGGATGCCTTGGTGGTTCAAAGGGCTGCTGTCACTTTTCAGTATGTTTTAAAGGACCAGTACTTGGGGTGGCTTCAAACAAAGCCCTTGCTTCTTCTGCAATGGATGCAATCCACAGCCTGCAGAAACCTGCCATTCTTAGAGATTCACAGACTTTTCTCTTTGTAGTGGGGCTAATTGAGAGATCAAAGCCAGATTTATTGCCCAAGAATTTCCTGGTACCTTTGAGTCCAAGAGGGTACATTTATTGACAGCATCTTGTAGCCTTTCAAAAAACATGTTTGGTGCCTTGTTGGGGATCTGAAGAACCTCAGTAGTTCTAGACAAATTAATCGGCTTCTTAGAAGCCTCTTTAAGTCCTACCCACAAATGTCAGTGATAGGCATACAACTAATCCCAGCCTACCCTAGAGTTACGATCCCAATCAGGAAAGTTGTCAGGAAGGGCCTCCTCTAACAACTGTCCTTCTTTGGCTTCAGTGTGACTGACCTCCATAAGGATAGCCCTCTTGGCCTCCACCTTGATGTGGTCCTGCTCTTTTTACACCCCTGAAGTAAAAAGAGTCAGAGAGAGCTGTTGACAATCATTCAAAGTGGGCTGATGTATGCAAAAAATGAACTCAAGGAGAGAAATAAGGACCTGTGGATCTCAGAGAAAGGAAAATTTGGACTCTCTGGATTATATATCTGAAGGTGTAAAGGGGACATGGTCAAAGGCAGTACTCTCATCCCTCCCTGAGGGAACTTCTTGGAGAAGCAACAAGAGAACAAGTGAGGCTGGGGAAGAAATTGCACCTGGGAAAGTAGCAGCAAGGGAGCACGTGGAGGGATGTTGTGGGACTGGAGGAAGAGAAGAGACTGGAGGAAAGTGACATCACCACTTCCATCAACAGATCGTCTCTCTCTGAGGAGGTAGAAGTTATAAGTAACTCTGATGATTTAAAAAAAAACAGACTCAGGGGACCTTCAGGAGGACACAGATAAATGAGAAG
Source organism: Spermophilus citellus (assembly GCF_964194105.1). Lineage (NCBI taxonomy): Eukaryota > Metazoa > Chordata > Mammalia > Rodentia > Sciuridae > Spermophilus > Spermophilus citellus. Next base: position 21,253,947 of record NC_138193.1, read on the forward strand.
AAGTCTGGGGTCCACAAGAATTATTAAGCAGTGGCAACACTTTATCCTCATCTGAAGGGGATACAACAGGGACAGAAGGATGCCAAGAAGATTTTTTCATAACTTGCCTGTTGCAACTCTGGGAACCTTTGATATCCTGCAGATCCAGGACTTTGGCTGATTTAATTATGCCCTGGAGGCATATTTATAACCACTTTGGAGGATGGAGAATCAAATCTAGCCTTTGCTCTATTTATGGAAACTTTTCAGGATGGCCAGGCCTGTTAGTCACAAATTTCCAGAACTTCCATAATATGAGGGGAACTAGATATTCCTCAGATGGCATCCCATAGCCTTGGCCATTCCACCTCATGAAGGATTTGAACCCCAGGATCACAGGAACCCCCTAATCAACATGGAACCCAGACAAGAGGGGTTAGATGATGACACTGGTTATATCCCATACTAAAGCTAAGGTTTAGAACAACAGGCAGAAATCAAAGTAAATTGAGAGACAGAAACCTAATCAGATAGTGAGTTTGTGTATCCAAGGGCACTGAGATGACAATTCACTCATGGGTCCAATCTGTTAGAAAGAGAAGAAGGTTTTCTCACTTGAGCAACAATGAAGGAACAATTTTAGAGACAACTAGACACACACCCATGATCAACACAAGATAATTATCCATGAAAAACAAACAGTCCCTCCTCCCTTCCCAGTCTCCAGACAATCATCACAGCTTTATGATCAGAGGCTCTGGGCCAAGCCCATGTCTATCAGACAACCAGTTAATCCAAACCAGGTGAAATGCCTCTCAGGATTTACACTCAACCTAGTTGACACACCTCTGGGCTTTACATTATTTCTAGATGAGACAGCACAGAGGATTTACCATCAACCTGTTTGATACAGCTTATGGCTTTAGAATCAGTCCAGTTGATATACCTTTAGGCTTTACATTCAAAGCAGAGAACAAATAAGGCACCTTTAAGCACACATAGCTCCTTTTGTCTTTCTTCAGACCCAAGATTCAATGGGTCACTATGTAGGATCCAAACTCCAGCCAAACATGGAACTCCCAGCACCAGAGGAGAGAGTGCCTCTCTTTGTGTTTATGGGGTGGAGGTCCCAGAGGGCCGAGAGTCACAGCCTGGATTCTGGAAGGTATCTCACTGGGGCCTTCAAATAAAACTCTGGGTCTTTCTGAAGTAAAAACAAGGGATTTATTCTGGCCAGGGCCAAAGGAAAAGAAAGCAAACAGTTCTGCAACCCTCAACCCTACACTGGGGTGGAAACAAAGTAATAACAACTAAAAACCAAAGAAGGGGGCAGGAGAGGCAATTGTAATCACAAGACACACTTCATAAAGTGGAAAGTACTTTTCTCAGAATTCACACTTTTAGTAAATACTCAGGAAGGTGAGCATGCATTATTTTCATAGTTCACAGATATTGTGGTCAGGGTGCAAGTGGGTGAGGGTGGAGGAGTGAGCTTCTATGCAGTGGGCTCATGGGGAAGCGGGACAAATTCACAAAGGGTGAGGTATCTGAACAAAATGGGGTCTGGCATAATTTTTATGTCAGACCATAGCATTATGACCCAGAATTCTATTTGTTTGGAACTGAATGTGAAGATTGTGGAATATGCTGAGCAAGGACACATATGGACTTAAATTTACTAACGAACAAAGTGCTTCAGGAATTTTTCAGGAGGAAATGTCCAACCTACCTCCTGCCCCTGCACCACAGCCAAGAGATTCACAGAGCTGACCGCCTTGGCTTTTATCCTCTGGGAAATGAGACTCCCTGTGCCAAAGCACCAAATGCCATCTGTTCCTCTGAGGAGACTGGCAGGGACCTTAGCTCTTCTGTCAGCCTCCCTGGGTCTCAGGATGCTGCACCCAGCACAGTCAGTATGTGTTCATGAAAATGACAAGTGGGTCACAGGAGATCCTGAGTCAGTGCACAGCCATCATCCAGGTGAGACAAGGTGCCCACCCTGCAGGGTCTCCACAGGTCAATGGCTCAGCCTTTGGGGTCTCTGACTCTGACTCATGGTTGCTCACTTTGATTGTCTCCTCCTAGCTCCAGAGATGGGATGGGCATGGTGTGGAGCCCAGCTCTTCAGGAGCTTAAGACACCATCTTCCAGTTAAGGAAGAGAAGTGATGCTTCACATGGTGCTTCATGTGGATTCTAACACCAGCTTCGTCAGGATGGAGAAGTCCCTATAGACAGCTATCTCCACATAACTGAAGTGCAACTGTGACCAGGACATGGACATTACTGCCCTGTCCCATCCTGTCTTCATGTCATTTCACATGTGCCCAGTCAGCCCTAGTGTCTTCTGTAGCAAATGGACAAGTGGAAACTCCCCAGCTGCTGTGGAGCCAGGTCTCCTCGGCCTCCTTCAACCTGGGACGGCAGCCTCTCCTTCCTTGGATCTTGGGGTCCTGTCACTGTTGAAGGTGCTGCACCAGTGGCCCTATAGAATACCCTCACAGAGGACGCAGTGTCCCTCAGGACTGAATTGTGCTCCTACATCCAGCATTGTGGTTACTTTGCTGCCATAAAGAGGGACTCCACTGTGCAGCTTCACATCAGTGGCTTTTCTAAAGATGGTGGAATCTCAGGCAGACATCAAGGAAACAGCTGGGTCATTCTGCTGTCTCTTAGCTCTCTCAGATGTCCATCACATGCTCTTTCCCTGGTGTCTCTGAGATCTAATTTACTCTTCTTATAAGAACACCATTCATAGTAGATTAGACTTTAACTCAAACCTCACTTTTTCATAGTTACCTCTTCCAATACCCTGTCTGTAAGATCAGTCACACTGTGAGGTTCTGGGGGACACAACCCCAACCTTTGAATTTTGAGGGGACTCAGCTCAGCCCTTACTAGGTAGGAAGCTCTGACCTTCACATGGTCTCCTGCCAGGTGGGACATGGCTTCATGGCCCTGCATCTTAGTGATGATCTCTCTAAACCTGGACTCAGGGTGTCACCAGAGTTCTCCAATGTTTTGCTATTTATCCCCTTCATAACTAATAAGAATGTGTGGAGAACTCTATTTTTGATTTATGAGTATCTCTTTGTCCTTCAAAATATTATTATGTACTAATGTGTTTGTATGTTTCTCAATGGGTCATAAGTATTGTGATTATTATTTTTTTAAATTATTTTATTGTTGGTTGTTCAAAACATTACATAGTTCTTAATATACCATATTTCACAGATTGATTCAAGTGGGTTATAAACTCCCATTTTTACCCCGTATACAGATTGCCGTGTCACATCAGTTACATTTCCATTGATTTACAAATTGCCTTTCTAGTGACTGATGTATTCTGCTGTCTATCCCATTCTCCACTATCACCCCTCCCCTCCCCTCCCCTCCCCTCCCCTCCCCTCCCCTCCCCTTCTCTCTCTCCACCCCCTCTACTATAAATCGTTTCTTCCACTTTAATAATTTTAGTACTCCAAATTCTCCATATTAGTCTCATTGATGTCCCTTGAAAATTGGTTTATAATTTATTTTGCTATGACCCCCCTCAATATTTGGTTGTATCTTGGGTTTCAGGATAGTTCTGGATTCTGCTTTTTCTATCCAAGATTTTCTGAATAACACATTATCCAAATTTATGATTCCCATTATTGAATAGTAGTATTTAGGAACTATGGACACTTTTTGAGACTAGAGTGAATTTTTCAAGACTATAAGTGCCATCCATTTATTACCCCATCTCTGTATCCACACACAGAGACACATGCTCATGTTCTATCTAAAAAATCCATTGGTTCACATTCTCAAATTTAATTACATTCTAAAACACAGAGTTTGCTTACGTATTCTCCTGTCAAATCAGCCACTTCTTTTTTCAACAGTACATCTCTTACATCTAATAGCAATGCATTAATTTACTTTTTTGAACCATACCTCTTTTTAAAACCAATCTCTAGGGGTCAACTTTGTGAATAACTACAGACCTGATGAGGGCAGAATGCACAGGAAAGATCATAGAATTGGGGTAAGAATGAGGATGTGAAGGAGAGGACCTTCTCCTCTGAAGACACTGGGTTCTGAGGCCACAGAGAGTGGGAGTCATAACCTGAGGATCCAGGAGACATAAGCCATGGACATGTGCAATCAATCAGAGCCAGGAAGAGAGATGGTGACCTTCAAGTGGGAGGTGAGGAAATCCTGACCTGGGCTGGTCTTGATCAACTCAGTGAACAGGGCAGGGACAAACAGAGGGAGAGAGTTGGTGCAGCTAGAGATGGAAGATGGGGGAGGACAGGTCATGCCCTTCCTATAAATCAAGACCCAAAGTTTTTTGTATTGCCGGTCTTTTTCACACCTAGATCACAAATGAATCAGAGCACAGAATTGGCCATTCTGGCCACAAAAACAGTGATACATTCAATATCCAAGAAGCTTGTAAACTTCCCACACTTTCTGGGATTGTGACCTAAACCACAGCCTCTGTCATGGATGGAACAAAGCATGAACAAAACCTAAATGTTATCAAATAGTGCACTACATAAAGGACTTCAGATTGACACTACCTTTGGCCCCAGAAAGCAGAACATTTTCTTTCAGCAATTCTGATCTTCCCTGTATAACCTGAGTCTCAACGTCTTGGAGACTGTGCTTAGTTACTGGAGGAACTAGCCCTGTAGTTGTGCCCAGCCTGCCCAGTGCTGCTGATTTGTATGTGCCCACAGCACAGCCCACTCCCCTGAGGACTTCTTAAGAGGCTGCTCACACCCTGTGCAGGAGTCAGTCCCTGTCAGGACACAACATGGACAGGAGGGCCCCTGCTCAGCTTCTGGGGCTCCTGCTGCTCTGCCTCCCAGGTAAGGAGGGACAGCACTGTGGATGTCCTCAACACAGTGTGGTCAGTGCTGCCTGGATCTGCAGGGAAGTCCTCTTGTGAAATGAATAATTCTGTGGCTATTTGCTTTTGTTTTCAATGTCAGGTGTCAGATGTGACATTCACATGACCCAGTCTCCATCATCTCTGTCTGCATCTCCAGGAGATAGAGTCACCGTTACCTGCAGGGAAGATCAGGATATTAGCTATTATTTAGCCTGGTGTCAGCAGAGACCAGGACAAGCTCCTAAACACCTTATCTATGCTGCAACCACTTTGGAATGAGGGGTTCCATCAAAGTTCAGTGGCAGTAGGTCTGGGACAGATTTTACTCTACCATAAACAGCGTGAAGCCTAAAGATGTTGCCACTTATTACTGTAAACAATATTACCATTTCCCTCCCACAGTGACACAGGCCATGACTAAAACCTCCCTGGGAGCAGAAGTGTGAGGCTGGATTGCCCCAGCTGCTCTTCCTGCTGCCTCCACCTACTGAGGGCACAGCTCAGAGACACCAGATTCGGAAGGGCATTGAGAGGGTTTCCTAGAAGCAGAGAGGGGGGTCCTCTGCCTTGCAGTCCTCTTACTCCTACTCAGCCCCAGTAGCTCAGACAAGACCATTCTTCTTGCACAGTCATTTGATCCCATTCAGACAGGGGATTAATTGGAGTAATTTTGAAGAAATGGTCCCATTATTGAATCTAGGGTTATAGACCTGGTAATCAATGGCTAATAGGAATCTATCTACATGTTTTAAGAATGTTACTGGAAAATGTAGAAATTCTAGAAGAGTTTCTGGAATGGTTCTCCTGATGACATTCCCACTGGTGACAGCTTCTAGGACAGTTGAGCAGGTGTCAGCATGGAGCTTTAGGTGCTGCAGTAGGTGGCCAGCACAGGTCCAGGCAGCCTCATGAGGCACAGGTCATGTGACCTGCACAGTGAGACATGGAGACATGAACTCTAGCCACAGCCTCTTTATCAGCCTGAGGACTGAGAATCATGAGGTCCAGTGTCTTTCTTTCTTATTGTGATGTCATAGTGTTACCTGGATGTGATAGAAGCCATCCTGTCTGCTTAAGCAGAATGGTCATGGCCATGGATCATAATAAACAAACTCCAGGACAGAGTTTGTTTCCTCTGTGTAGCTGTGGCATGAGATGTGAGGGACACTGGGTGGTGTCAGGTTGTGTGGATGGAGAGAGGCCTGGAGCATTAGTGTGCTAGTAGAGCATGTCCAGGATGGTGGATGTCATGTTCATGAGACCAAGTGAGGAAATCCTTCCTGAGTGTAGGAGGCTCAGCACAATGGCCTGTGCCAGGTGGACTACAGGAGAAGCAGGGGACACTCATTCTTTATCTTCTCAAGCTCTTCCTTCTCCAGAGCATGAGCTTCTCCTGCCACCAGTCTTGGACATCAACCTCAAGTCCTTTGGCCTTTGGATCTGGACTTGCACCTTCTGCCCTCTCTGGGGATCATGGACCTGCAGCCCTGGACTGGGAATGTGTCATGGTCTCTCTCCTTCTGGGGCTTTTGGACTCTTGGCTGAAATGCAAACTGAGGAAGGCAAGGCAATGCTGGTAACAACCAGTTTGGATAGATTATCAGCCTTGCAAGAAATGCAGAGAGGGAATTGTTGACAATGTCTTTTTGGAAGAGCTATGGCCAGGCAGTTACAAGTAGTTTAGAGTTTAAAACAAGTGCTTCATAAATGAATGATCATTTAAAGGTCATTAAGGAGCAGGGACTGTCAATAATTTGCATGAACAAACATAATAGACTGAAGAGAGTCATCTTCTACTGTCCCATTTAGGCTCATGAACCAATGTCATGAGGGACCCTTCTTGAACTCCTATAATATCAACTTCATCCCACACAGTTCATGTGGCTTCTGGCACTTCTGAGCATCCAACTCGCCAACCAGGCTGGCCACTGTCGACCCCCTATATTATACCTAAAGCACAGGACTAGACTGCCCCTCAATGTTGACCTGACTCCAGTAGACCTGACCAAAACTGGGAGGGCTGGGAGGGATTCTTGTCTATGCCTTTGATTTCAGCCTGTATCTGCCAGAAATATCATATGGAGATTTTCTGAAAGCTTTAAAAGATGGAAAAAGTTCTTACATGTTGCACCATTGGATCAGGAACCTCAACTGTAGAAGAATAAGAACCTGAGTGGACTTGATCATGACATCATTATGTATGCAGGGGCAGCTGCGTTAATGAAGGGAGAAACACACAAAAATCCAGCTCCACTGACCGTGGGCCCTGTGAGGTTGATTCTCTTCCTGCCTGGAGTGGAGAAGCCTCAGAAGCACAGACCTGTGTGGTTCTGTTTCTCTCGGACATAGAAGATTAGCTCTTCAGAATCGCAGGGTCATCCCCACCCTCTTGATCATGCCAATGAGCACCTTAGAAACTTCTGTTTCTCTCTACTCAAATTTTACTTTTCTGGTAAAAAGTTCTTGACCCAGAGATTTGTCATCGTCATTCTTCCATTAAACTGAGTGAAATGATGAACACATGATTGTCAGATCCCATAGGACAAGAGACTAATTATGAAGAAAGTGTCCCATTTTTGAGGCTAGGACTATTCATCCTGGTGATCAATGGCTAATAGGAATCTATCTACACATTTTTAAAAAGTGACTGGAAAATGTGTCAATTCTGGAAGAGCTGCAGGAATGGTCCTCCTGATGACATTGCCACTAGTGACAGCTGGTAGGACAGATGAGCAGGTGTCAGCATGAAGCTTCAGATGATGCAGAAGGAGGCCAGCACAGGTTCAGGCAGCATAATGGGGCACAGAGAATGTGACATGCACAGAGAGACAGGGAGACATGACCTCTAGCTACAGCCTCCTGGTAAGCCTGAGGGCTGAGAATCATGAGGTCCAGTGTCTTCCTTCCTCACTGTGATGTCATAGTGTCACCTGGATATGACAGAGGCCATCCTGGCTTCTTAAGCCAAGGTCTGATCTATCTTGGCCATGAACTAGGATAAGGAGGCAGGAGGACCAGGTTCAGGCTACTTTCAGCTCTAAACCCTTCACCTCTGGGCCTTTGTGTGCCAAGGTCAGGAGACACAGTCACGTGTGTGGCAGGTGTGTCTGTAAAGCTGCAAGCTGCTCTGCCCACCTGCTCTCCTCCCAGCAGCACAGCCCAACCAGGGGTGGGCTCTGAGGCCTTCAGCTCAGGATTCTCCTGTGTGGATCTCAGACAGGTGGGGTTAGGGGAGCCCAGCAGTGAAAGAGCAGCCCCTTCCCCTCAGGTGAGAGCATGTGGGCTCCAGGGAGAGCAGGCCTGCTGGGGATGGGACCCTTAGGTTTGTGGTCACCACTGCTGGTGCACACACACACACAGACACACACACACACAGGCACAGACACACCCCCACACACATAGATACACACTCACACTCACACAAACAGATACACAGACACATACACACTCACACCCAGTCACACACACACACTCACACACAGACACACTCACACACACACACTCACATACACACTCATACACACAAACAAGCACACACACACTCACACACATATACAGACACACACATAAACTCACATACACACATACACACATACACAAACACTCTCTTACACACACACACATACACAGACACTTACACTCAACAAACACACATTTGTAGACATACACACACATACACAGACACACACACACTCACACACATGGACACACACACACACACACACACACACACACACCACAGTAGCCTGAAAATAAGGTTGGGAGAGAAATCATGAACATGGCTCATAATGGTAGGCATAACCTTCCATTTCTCTCTCATTTGAGGATCCACAGGTGCTTCTGTGATGACCCAGGCTCCTCCCTCCTGCCTTCACCCATCCACCTCCTGCAGGTCCACCCAGAACCTTCTACAGACAGAGGGATACAATGATTCTTGCAGAAGGCAGGAAAGTCTGTGTGGTTTCTAAACCTTTGGGCTTTCATTTGTCTCTGGGTCTCAGGCAACTTCAGTGGCAGAGGATCAGGGACAGATTTCATATTACAACTGAGGACAGTGGATGCTGAGGAGGCTGTTGTTATTGCTGTGGGCAAGCTATGAAATTAACTATAAAAATTAAGGTATAAACCGCACAAACTTACCTGATGGGTGGCCCAGCTCCACATGTGTTGCTTGTTAGGGGAGAGGCACTGCAGATTCTCTGTCTATTGAAGAGAAAGATCCTACAATCTCAGGGGCACAGAGAATAGTGAAGGACCCTGGACCATGTACTTAGCTTAGAGCTCAAAATCTTTTTAAGACCTCATCAGAGGGGCAGGGCAGGAGCAGGAGGGAGGGTGAAGGGTCTTCGGGAGCCTTTGGTCAGTCCAGCATGATGGAAGGTGAGCTGAATGACCACTCAGGCTGGGGCTCCCTCCCATCAGGTGCCTTCACCAGGACCAGGCTCAGAATCAGGTGGTTTGTGGCAACAAAAAGGTATGTGTTTTCTTTAGCATTTATTTTGGTATAAACCTCACCTGCACGTGGCTGGACTTAGCAGGGCTGTGATGACCTCCTCTCCCTCACCCTTCTTTGCACTTCGTTTATTCCTGGCCCACATCCCTCTCCAGCTCAGGGTCAGGCTCAACATTTTACACCACACACCCAAGAAGTCCTCATGTCGATACCTTTGATCAGATTCAGTCATGGGTTCTCAGATAACAAGGGAGTGCTATGAATCCCATGGATATATTTTTAAATAATGAGTCAAGTGTGAAAGAATTACAGAACTTAAAATAGAAGCCACATTCCAAAAACTGGGTAGGTGTAAGAATCTGTAAGCCAATCCTTGCTCAAGTGGAGAAAAATATTATTACTCTTAGGACCATGGCACTGAATGAGAAGGTGAATGGGACATGGTAAAGGCCAAGTCTTGTTCAGCACACAACCAAGGTCCTTGTTGGCTGGGGTGGGCACACTGCTGGGGTTGGGCTTTACCTAGAAAGCTAGATGGAATATATTCTCTTTCTCAGAAAGAATCCCAAATGTCACAGATCCTGCCTGGCCCTCAAAATTGTCCTTGCCCACTGCAAGCCTCATGGAAATGTGGTGTGTCCTGCACTCTCCAGTGGCCCAGTGACTCAAGGGTCAGTGAAGCTCCTGTCTAAATGTGCTTCTCTCACATCACACAATCTAGTCCACCCAGTGGGGCAGGGTAGAGTTCCAACCAGGTGACCTTTCCCACAAGATAGACCTGGGGTGAGTCCAGAGAGAATTGTCACTCAGGAGGGACCTTGTGGACAAGATGGACAGGAGGTTGACCAGGAGGCAAAGCTGAGCTGGGAAGATGAGCAGATATACATGAACCCAAGGCCATGTCCCTGACACACACAGAGGTGGTCAGTGCAGAATCAAAGGAGAGGAGGCCCCACAAGAACTTGGCATCCTCCCACTTTTGCCTCCCCCCAAACCTTAGCAAATGGCCACAGGAGAAACCCAGCCTGCTGTTGAGGACTCAGCCATGTCAATCAACCTCTCAGCTCAAGGCAACCCCCAAAGCACAGTCAGGTCCTCTTCCCTAGGGCAGCCCCTCTCCCAGGACTATGCCAGAGTGCTGGGGACACTCAGGTTTAAGATGTTAAAGTGGGAACACAAAAAAACAGGTAAGCTTCAGCCCCCCCTAATAGGTCCAATGTGTCTCAGGACTTGTAGGTCTCCTTTTAATTTCTTCCCAGGCTTCTTCTTTTTTTTTTTTTTTTTTGGTTTTGGTATTTTTATTAAATTGGTTAAAGCATTTTTATATTATCTTTGCATGAAATGCTGACAGTTGAATTATGGTTTGTCTTGTACATATATTTTTCCATATATTGTAACTACAAGAATATAGATGACACATTATTCTTTAAAATAATGTCTTCTCTTATTATTTTAAGCCACAAGTACTCACTCATTCAGCAAGTTTTGATGCACATGCACATGTAATAGTAAAAAAATATCAGTTTGGTTACCTCACCAATAAAAATGATAAGATGTGGTAAAAATTCAGAAAAGTTAGGATGTCCAAACAAGATGAGCATCAGTTTGAATTCAGTCAAGGAAAAACAACTGATATGAGGAAATTCAATAGAGACATCTAACAGAAAACGACTTATAAAAAATTTCCAAGTTAAAAAGGTAAATTTTTTTTTTGGGGGGGGTAAAGTATATGTTTATTTATTTTATTTATTTTTTGATTTTTTTTTATTGGTTGTTCACAACATTACAAAGCTCTTGACATATCATATTTCATACATTAGATTGAAGTGGGTTATGAACCCCCAATTTTACCCCAAATGCAGATTGCAGAATCACGTCGGTTACACATCCACATTTTTACATAATGCCGTATTAGTAGCTGTTGTATTCTGCAACCTTTCCTATCCTCTACTATCCCCCCTCCTCTTCCTTCCCATCTTCTCTCTCTACCCCATCTGTTGTAATTTAATTCTTTCCCTTGTTTTTTTCCCTTCCCCCTCACAACCTCTTATGTGTAATTTTGTATAGCAATGAGGGTCTCCTTCCATTTCCATGCAATTTCCCTTTTCTCTCCCTTTCCCTCCCACCTCATGTCTCTGTTTAATGTTGACCTTTTCCTCCTGCTCTTCCTCCCTGCTCTGTTCTTAGTTGCTCTCATTATATCAAAGAAGACATTTGACATTTGTTTTTTAGGGATTGGCTACCTTCACTTAGCATAATCTGCTCCAATGCCATCCATTTCCCTGCAAATTCCATTATTTTGTCATTTTTTAGTGCTGTGTAATACTCCATTGTGTATAAATGCCACATTTTTTTTATCCATTCATCTATTGAAGGGCATCTGGGTTGGTTCCACAGTCTAGCTATTGTGAATTTTGCTGCCATGAACATCCATGTGGCAGTATTCCTGTAGTATGCTCTTTTAAGGTCTTCAGGGAATAGTCTGAGAAGGGCAATAGCAGGGTCAAATGGTGGTTCCATTCCCAGCTTTCCCAGGAATCTCCAAACTGCTTTCCAAATTGGCCACACCAATTTGCAGTTCCACCAGCAATGTACAAGTGTACCCTTTTCTCCACATCCTCGCCAGCACTTGTTGTTGTTTGACTTCATAGTGGCTGCCAATCTTACTGGAGTGAGATGGTATCTTAGGGTGGTTTTGATTTGCATTTCTCTGACTGCTAGAGATGGTGAGCATTTTTTCATGTACTTGTTGATTGATTGTATATCCTCCTCTGAGAAGTGTCTGTTCAGGTCCTTGGCCCATTTGTTGATTGGGTTATTTGTTATTGTCTAATTTTTTGAGTTCTTTGTATACTCTGGATATTAGGGCTCTATCTGAAGTGTGAGGAGTAAAAATTTGTTCCCAGGATGTAGGCTTCCTATTTACCTCTCTTATTGTTTCTCTTGCTGAGAAAAAAAACTTTTAAGTTTAATTAAGTCCCATTTGTTGATTCTTGTTATTAAGTCTTGTGCTATGGGTGTCCTATTAAGGAATTTGGAGCCCGACCCCACAATCTGTAGATCAGAGCCAACTTTTTCTTCTATCAGACGCAGAGTCTCTGATTTGATATCAAGCTCCTTGATCCATTTTGAGTTAACTTTTTTGCATGGCGAGAGAAAGGGATTCAGTTTCATTTTGTTGCATATGGATTTCCAGTTTTCCCAACACCATTTGTTGAAGATGCTATCCTTCCTCCATTGCATGCTTTTAGCCCCTTTATCAAATACAAGATAGTTGTAACTTTGTGGATTAGTCTCTGTGTCCTCTATTCTAAACCATTGGTCCACCCGCCTGTTTTGGTACCAGTACCATGCTGTTTTTGTCACTATTGCTCTGTAATATAGTTTGAAATCTGGTATCGCTATACCGCCTGATTCACACTTCCCAGGCTTCTGAGTGTGACAAGCTTGAGTGTAAAGTGGTTATTTTATGGTTATTTTCTTCTTTGCTTAGTGCAATGTTTTGCATGATCTGCTGAGGCCTGCGACATCCTAAGTGAAAATAGAAGTTCATTTTTTAACCGAATATAATGTATGGGTTCCAGTTTTGTTGTTCAGTTTTATACATGTAGATTTAGAGACCACAAAACCTGTATACTACGTGTACACAAAGAGTGAAAATGATAAAAACTCTGAAGAAATGATGATAGTCAAACCCGAGCTCAGCATGAATGAGAGTAAGGGGCTCCATATTCCAGGTAAGGGCAGAGCCTGTATGCTTAATTCCTTCTGTTTAAACTCTGTTCTAATAACTACAGTGATCCATGAACAAGAGGTTTAATATTGTAAAGTAGAAATTTTTAAAAAAAGACTTGAATTAAATGAACAAATTATCCTACTTAGGAAAATATACTGTGTTTGAGGTTTCCATTTCTAACAACATATTCTATCAAGAATACAATTAAAATTAATATAAGTATTTTTTAGTGTAATATAAGGAATATATTGCAGAGCAGTTAGAAAACTCAATTCTTAAAATTGAAAAGAATGTTCTCGTTAAATAATTTTTTATATCTTAAATCAATTTCATCAATAAAAAGGTGTTTTTTGTTTTTCTTCAACTGATGAGAGTGTCAGAATAACATTATTTAAGTAAGAATTTCTAGGATTTTTTTTTTCCTATTGAAGCATAAAAATAAAATAAATTAAGAAAACAAGGGCTGGGGATGTGCCTCAAGCGGTAGCATGCTCACCTGCCATGCGTGCGGCCTGGGTTCAATCCTCGGAACTACATAGGAACAAAGATGTTGTGTCTGCCGAAAACTAAAAAATAAATATTAAAAAAGATTCTCTCTCTCTCTCTCTCTCTCTCTCTCTCTCTCTCTCTCTCTTAAAAAAAAAAGAAGACTAAAAACTGAATGGGAAAAACTGATAAAAATTCTGATTACACTCCAAATTCTTCTGAAACACAAAAGTCAAAGCCTGGTCAAGAAAAGACCACTTGAGTTACAGCAGGAATCACCTGGACCCTTATACACCTTTCCCTACCCAATCTCTGTGAGAAGAGGCAGGGTTAAGAGCAAAGTACCCAACTCCCTGGTCCCTCCCATGGCCCAGGAGAAACAGAGCAGCACTTTCTTGTGACTTTCTACCTCATCTGTGGGATGCCTGGTGGACTGCTCTCTCTCTCACATGACTCAGAACTCAGACAGGGACAAGTGCAGGGCTCAGGGCTCAGGTGAAGTAACTGTGGACAGCAGTGGTGGGCACCACTGTGTGTGACCACTGCATGAAGGAAAAGGGATCAGGAAATACACAGCACACCCAGGCCCTAAAGAAGCTTTCATGGGACGCTTAGGATTACCAGCTCATTTCTAAACAGCCATGGATTCTGGGGAAACTGGGAGGGGAAGCACACACTTAGGCACCTCCATGCCCAGGAAAGATAAAAGCCTTCACCCAGGCAAACCCCAGTCCTCAGAGAAAGCCCTGACAACTAGTGAATGGGTTTCACATCAGAATTCAAAGACTGTGCAGGTGAGTGTTTAATTCAAACGCTGCATTTCAACGGAAGATGGCAAGGCACCCAAAGGAGCAGGGAAACATGAGCCATTCAAAGAAATAAAAATCTTTAGAAACCTCCCCAGCAGAAAGAGACATCAGAATGACAGAACGTCAACTTTCTAATGTCTGCCTTACAAAGGCAGCTTGGAGACTTGGGATGCCACTGTCCATCACTCTTACTATGACATGTGGCAGACTGTGTGCTGGTCAATTACATCCTGGTGGCCAAAGAAATTGTGCTGATGCTGCTTTTAGAACTATGCTGTCTCATGTGGAGCACAGTAGCCACAGTGACTCTATAAACTTAGATTCAGTTAAATTTTACAATGAACATTTTATTGGCACTTGGTTCTTTCCCATGTCTAATCTCACAGGCCATGTGTGGCTAACAGGTGCCGCATGGGACAGCTCAGATACAGATCTCTTCAGCATGACAGAAGATTCTGTTGACCAGTGTTGGTCTAAATGATTCTCAAGGTCTTTCTAGGCGCTGCAGCTCAGAACACAAACCTCACCAGCCACTGGAGGCCTCAGGTCCTTCCCCAGATGGTGTAGCTGTTGTGGCCTAGAATATGCTCTGGAAGGCTCCTGGGATGATGGGAATGGGCTGCATGGACAGATATAGAACAGAAGAACAGGGTTCCAGCCACCTCTGACAGTATGCCCTGCAGCCCAAGGGAGCCTTTGTAAATCCACACCTGTGGCATCTCACCTGGATCACAGTGTCCAGATGTGCCATACTGTCCCAGAACTATTTTATTTTCTGAATATGAAATTATCTGTTTGTCTTGTGCCCTCAAGTTGGTGTCTGCATCACAGGAGGGATCATTATCTGTTCTCTACAGAATCCCTCTGGTGACTGATGCAATAGAATGAGCTCCATCAGCAAGAGAGATGGTTTTCCAGGAAGCTGCCTTGGTACCATCTCTGACACCATGAGATGCAATACCAATAATCAACCAGTAGATGTCAGAACAGACCACAACTTGCAAAGAGAAGCTTGCTCTTGGAAATGCTAGGTAAGTAAAAGAGTGATACTATCCTTTACCTACAGGGAGATCCCCAGGCTTGAATTGGGACTCTGTGTGGCCAGGAGCATGTGGAGGACCTGCCTGGGAGCTGAGGTGTGGGCAAACACTCTCTGTGTTGGGGCTCTGAGACTGGATGCCCAGCCCTGCTTTTGCACTCCTCCACCTAGTCACTAAGTCCACTTCTTTAGTATTAGTAAAACTGCCCCCATTCAAATGTTGACGCCTCAACTAATTGTTGGTGTGTTTGCAGAAATGGTCATAAGAAGGAATGGAGGTTAAAGAAGGTCATCCAGGTGAGGATGATCCCACAGGAATCATGTCCTTCTAAATAGACGTCCAGGGAGCTCTCTGTCCAGGGAGCTCTGTCCATCCTTCTTAGGCCACAAGGAGAAGCTTGTGAGGACATACAAGAATGGAGCCATAGAAAGAGAGCCTATGATAGAGGGGTCATCTGCTGCCCTTTGACTTTGGAACCCCAGTCTGCAGAATATTGAGAGGACACATCTTTACTATCTGAGCCACTGAGACCACCAGAGTGATGTGTCTCCCTATGACAGTCCCTGAAATGTGACTGGAGGCATGACAGGAAGGTGTGCCTTGTCCTTGACACCTCTCTCTCTCTCTCTCTCTCTCTCTCTCTCTCCTCTCTCTCTCTCTCGTTCTTTCTCTTCCCTCTTCCGGGCTTCCTGAGGTGAGCAGCTCTGCCCTGCAACATAAGCCCTGCCATGCTGTTCTGCCTGCACACAGACCCCCAGCCAAGGTGCCACAGTTTGTGGCATAAAACCTCTGAAACCAAGAATCAAGACCAGCCTTTCCCCAGGAGGTTCTTGTGGAGGTGTTTGCTCACAGTGGTGGGCAGCTGATGAGCACACCCTGCACCCTGTTAAAGGCAGCTTTTCCTCCTAGGTGATCAACTGGGGCACTCGTGTGATTCACATGCCAAAGTGAATAATTCTAAAAACACAAGCACTTATTGTCAAAGGCATAGACAGATATCAGTAGAATCACCAGGTGAGGAGGTACAGGAGGCTGAGAAAACATCTGCAGTCTGGACCTCTCTGGAGGACTGTGAGAATACAATATTATGCAGTCTTCTTTCTTTTTTTTTTTTTTTTTGGTGGCAGGGATTGGACTCAGGTGCACTCAACCACTGAGCCACATCCCCAGCCCTATTTTTGAATTTTATTTAGAGGCAGGGTCTCACTGAGATGCTTAGCACCTTGCTTTTTCTTGAGGCTGCTTTGAACTCACGATCCTCCAGGCTCAGCCTCCCAAGCCACTGGGATTACAGGCATGTGCTACCATGCCCAGCTTAAATTCAGCAGTTTTTATAGACAGAGGAGATATCAGCAAGATGACCAGGTTATAAGGTATAGGAGCTTAAGAGAACCACCTCCAGTCTGAAGCTACCTAAAGTACTCTGAGAATACAGAATTAGGCAGTCTTTACCTATATTGACAAATGAGTTCAGGATTATGGGGAGAAACAGAGAATCCCCTATTTCTAAGACCAATATCCCTAATAGCCAGACCTGCTAATTAATATCTTTAGTGTGAACTTCAATCCCTGTATTTTTTTTTAAAGAGAGAGTGAGAGAGGAGAGAGAGAGAGAGAGAGAGAGAGAGAGAGAGAGAGAGAGAGAGAGAAGAGAGAGAGAGAGAGATTTTTTTAAATATTTATTTATTTATTTTTAGTTCTCGGCAGACACAACATCTTTGTTGGTATGTGGTGCTGAGGATCGAACCCTGGCCGCACGCATGCCAGGCGAGCACGCCACCGCTTGAGCCACATCCCCAGCCCTCAATCCCTGTATTAACGTCAGTCCTGCTTTGAGTATTTGTCAGCTGTATAAATCGCATGTGATACCACTATGTGGAACCCCAACATACACTACTCTGCGTCATTCAGGAAATAAGAAGAGACACACTCTGGTCTGCTCTGATGAAGCTGAGGGGAAGGAAAGATGGTGAATACACAAAGAGGTACTCTCTCCCCTTCTAGGCAATGTACTTTAGAGCCTGGCTGCCTCTGAGTAGTGCCCTCAGCAGGTGGAAGCAGCAGGAGGAGCAGCTGAGGCAGCCCAGCCTCACACTTCTGCTTTCCTGGGATGTTGGTGTCAAGGCTTGTGTCACTTTGAAAGTTGAAAGTAATAAGTGGCAACATCTTCAGGCTCCAGGCTTCTCAGGCTGATGCTAAATCTGTTCTGGATCCTCTGATGCTGATCCTGGATGGGACTTCATGTTGGAAAAAGTTTGCAGAATACATCAGGAAATTGGAACTTTCCCTGCTTCCTATTGATATCAGTGTCAAATAACTAAGGCTCTGACTTGCCTGGTGGGACATTGTGATTCCCTCTCCTTAAGCTGTAGACCTGGATTGTGATTATCTATATCCAGATTTGGTGTTCCTTGGATTTACACACTATAGCTCCTCCTCTGTATTCTTTAGTAATCAGATCAATGTCTTCAGAAAGAGAGGTCCCTTCTCTGCCAAAACTCCTCATTGATACCCTTGGATCTACAATTGTTTTCCTTCATTTATGGAGAATTCCTACTAAATTCTTCCTCTATTTATGAAGACTGTGTAATCTGGGTGTTACATCTGGTATCTGAGATTGGAAACATACAAACCAATATCCACATACTGAACCTTGTTATAAGAGAATGCATTTGTAGACCAAGTTCATCGGATCCCACTGTGCTGGAAAAATCCCCAAGTGTTGAAACTTCCTGCTTTAAAATAAAAGTAGCTGGGTCCCCAGGAGTTGTATGGGCACCCTTATGTCCATGCTGTGTCCTGACTGGAACTGAATTCTGCAGACTGTGACCACCAAAGTAGAAGTCTTCGGGGAGTGGGCTGTACTCTGGGTACATGCAAATCTTCAGGGCTTGTCAGGGCTGGACACAGATGCAGGACTAGGTCTTCTAACACATTCAGCAGAAATTCAGTGTCTGCCTGTTTTCCTGGGCATCACATATTTGCCCACAGAGTATGTTCTAATTTGGGGGGGCAACAAATAGCCTCAGCCTTGCCCCCTCTGCATGGCCTCTTAGTTCCATCTCCTCCAGCTTCAACACATTCTGAGCTTGCTAGATTCCATCTATGACAGGAACTGTCCATTAGGACACAATTTCATCATATGCATGAGTGTTCTAGCTCCTTTTCTTGGTACCCATGAATATCACTGAGGCCAGGGCAGCTTCCTCTTTACTCTGATTCCCAGACACTGTGTTTCATTCAGGGAAGCAATAGGAAAATATGGGGAGCCACATCTATTTTAAAGAGTGTCACCTACCTGACCCAGCTGTCATGAACAGCTAAGTATATTTATTCCTCCATCTCTGAAGACTTGGTCCCACTGCTTCCATCAAAGCCATCCAAGATCAGGGATCTCTCCCTTCCCATTGGAACTATGAGCTTCTGTTCTAGCTGCTCGTGATTACACATGTCCATGCCTGCTGACCCTGGATGCTCAGGTTCATGCTTCTGCTCGCTATAGTCCCATAACTCAAGTAACTGTCTTCAGAGATGGATACCCTTCCTCTACTAAGTCCTCATTGACCCCCTTGAATGTCTTGTGATTCCTAAGTGTGAATTTCTTCCATCACCAAGTATCTATCAGTTCCTTAAAGAACCCAGTTCTAATGGATGTTTTAGGACTGCAGGACTCAAGCAGGGCGAGGGAGAAATATGTGTGCGTGCAGTCTCATTGGTCCTGAGGGTGCCCTTAATTGGGGTTAGTTGTACCTTTGACTCACTGTGGGCATCCAAGAAAGAAGGAAGGGCAGAGTACTCAGATGGATGAGGTTCCTATGTAAGGAACAGAGTCCAGACATTGTGAGGGGGACACGGTATGAAGCACAAAGTGGAGACGGCCAAGAAGTGGTATCAGAGTGCATCAGGTGTGTGGATGTGTGGGGAGGAGTGGGGACAACCTCCAGAACCCACATTTCTCTCCATTCTTTGCTGAACTCTTTTTCACTTTCTCACATGCTTCTTTATCTCTTTATCCTGCTTAAATCCAGAGGCCCTGTGGGCAGCCATTAATAACTCTGCTCCATTCTGAATGAGAAGAGTTTGGACAAGATTAAAATATGCAGGTTTCCAGAACTTTGTAGATTCAAAGGTGTCAATGAGGAGCATTGAAGTGAGGGAACCTCCCCTTCTGAAGACTTTGATCTGATTACTATATAATATAGAGGAGGAGCTGTAATCTGTAAATCCAAGGAAGATTAAATGTGGATATAGATAATCACAAGCAGAACTAAGAAGGTCACTCTTATTCCTCTGATGGACAGAGACACCTCCTGACCTTGGATGACTTGGGTGTATGTAGAGGGACACAGCATTCATGAACAATCTCTTGCTTAGCTGGAGAAGCCAGTAAAAGTGAGGACAGATCCTGCTCATTCTTATAAATTATGACCTCCTCCCCTCCATATTTGCATTGATTTTCTCATTCACAGTAAGGGCACAAGGAAAATAGACCAAAGAGGAACTGGTCTCATTTCACCAATTTCTGCATGTGCTCAAGGAACCCTCATTTAACTTATTGCAGTTAATGTATTTCTGACCTGACTGAAAGCCCCTGTGAGGATGGAATGGAGACCAAGAAAGCACATGGCCACCTTCAAGAGATCAAGTAATACTCTACATTCAGGCACAAGGAGGATGCTGTCCTTTGTTTCCCAAAAGGAGCACATTATCCACAGCCAAGTCCATGGTGGCCTGTTTACTCTAAAGACACTTGGGCACCCTGGACCTGTGCTGAGTGACTGGCAGGAGCCTTCCCTGCAGCTGTGCCCAGCCTGCCCAGCCCTGCTGGTGCTGGGGTTTGGTCCAGTGAGGCCAAGGTGAGAGATGATTGATCCTGTAAGAGGTGGGGCCTGGTAGGAAAGGGTCAGGTCTGGAGCTGCTGCCCCTGGAAGGACAGTGTGGTTCTCACACACTGAGGGCATCCTCAGAAGAGTGTGTTGTCATGAGGCCACACCACAAGCCTGGCCACTGCAATGTGCAGCTGGTTCCCTCTCCACGATCACAGTACTGTGACACAGGCCAGGGGCCTCCCCAGAGGATGGGTGGGACTGCCGAGCCTAGGACCCTCAGCCTTGAAAACCATCAGTTAAACCTTTTTATTACACAGTACTTGCTTAACTCAGATGTTTTGCTATAGCAACATATAAAGGACTAATATGTGCTTCTTGTTACTAGGGTTTTAGATGCAAATTTCCTTAATGAACTGCTTTGGAAATTAAGAAACTCTATCTGAAATAATTGTGTCCCAAAGTTACTCTCAGATCTCATGGATACGAACTACTCAACAGTGTAAGATGCCAATTCTCATCCAGCAGGTGGTTCTGGAATTCTGCACTGGAACAGCTCTTAATGAGGCTGATGATGCTGTCCACCCTGAACCTTTTAAATAGGATGCAGGTCTCAATGATTTGCTTAGTGCCTCACTTTTGCTGAGGCTGGCTTTGAAATCATGATCTTCCTGACTCAGCATGGACTTAATCTCATTGCTTTCCCTCCAATCACAGAAGACATTTTATTTATTCAAATCAGTCCACCCCCCATTGGCTCTTTCCACATAGATGCACCCAACAGGGCATTTGCATGCTGCTTCCTGGGGAGGACATTTCTGTAAGGTTTACATAAAAGCTCAGCTCTAACCTGGCCTTGACTCACCAGGACTCCTCAGCTCAGCTTCTCAAAATGAGGCTCCCTGCTCAGTTCCTGGGGCTGCTCCTGCTCTGGATCCCTGGTGAGGACAGAGGGGATGGGGAGGAGAAGTGGGAGGGGGGTGAGCTCAGTGCTTCCTACATCTGAGCTCTGTACGTCAGTTGTGTGGGTGTCACTGCATAGGATAGGGCATGTGATGTTCAGATCCATGAAAGGAAGGATGTTTCTAGAGGAAAACCAAATCATCTACTGGTGAAGACAGGGACATAAAAAGAGGAGAGTGATGTGGTCAACCTCTAGACAGGCATTGTACACATAAAACTCTATCTTACATGATATTGGGTATTTCTGGATAGAAACCCAATCTATGTACTCAAGAATACACAAATAATTTAGTTGAGAAAGGAACAAAATAATTAAAAGGTTTCATAATATAATGAATAAACTTTCATTTCTGTCATTATTTCAGGGTCCATTGGGGACACTGTGATGACCCAGAGTCCTCTCTCCCTGTCTATCACCGCTGGACAGCCAGCCTCCATCTCCTGCAGGTCCAGTCAGAGCCTCCTACACAGTAATGGAAACACGTATTTGAACTGGGTTGTGCACAAGCCAGGCCAGGCTCCACAGGGCCTAATATATAAGGTTTCCAACCGGTACACTGGGGTCCCAGACAGGTTCAGTGGCAGTGGGTCTGGGGCAGATTTCACACTGAGAATCAGCAGGGTGGAGGCTGAGGATGCTGGGGTGTATTACTGCTTGCAAACCACAGAGAGTCCTCCCACAGTGGGGCAACCCTGAACAAAAACCTCCCTGCCTGAGTGGGCAGCTGCCACCTGTGCTGCTTCTCTGGGCAGCAGCTCTGCAAATTGTCAGAGAGAAAGAAACTGCAACTGGGTCCTCTAGACCTTGAGTGTCATGGCCACAGCTCAGTCACCACATATCAAGTTGCCACCAACTGCAAAAGCCCTGGCATGGCACCAGCAAAAGGGAGACCCTGAGGAATAGAGTTGGAGTGTTCCATGTTGAAATTAATTCAGCTAAAGAGGCCCTAAGAGCTATGCAAAAACACAGAGTTCTTCTGTCAAAATAAAGATGGGAAATAATTTCAGTATGAATCTAATCTTTATTTTCCACAGTATTTTAATAAATAGGTATTGAATGTACTCATCCTGTTGTGTTCATGCATGCACAACAAAATTAGTAACACCCAGGGGTGCTGAGGGGTAAAGGTGGGTAGTACACTAATGAGATTGAAGTCAAATTATCAGCAGCTTTTATTAAGGTGTTAGAAATTTAGTATGTTATAATATACCCCAAATTAACAAAAGTAGGGGGGAAAGGCTATCATATAAATAGAAAAAAGGAGAAGCAAATAGAAATATTGTATTCGCAAAATATACTAAAGAGAAAGGTGGTTGTAGTGGAGGAGATTCAGGGATTAAAATGGCAGGAGGAAGAGAGAAAGCACAGAAGAATGGCCAAGGGAAACTCCTCCCTGTCTGTAAGTTTGCTGAATGTAAATAGGTGAACATCCATTCAAAATGTGTAGATTGGCAAAATGCATTGAAATTGTGTATATATATATTCATTTAATAATCTCACCTTAGGTCTCAGAACAAGCAGAGCTTGATAGTAAAAACAAGAGAAAACATCAGGAAAAGTAGTCATGCTACTTTTATGTATTATGTATCAGAAATATATATTTTTTTCAAATTTGATTGTAGGGAAATACAAAATTATTCAATGATAATGGTATCTGTTCTCCAAGGTGATAAATGTTACAAACATACATGCACCAAAAATCAAGGCTCCAAACACATCTAAAAGTGAGGACTAATTTGAGGGACAAATAGACAACAATTAAGTAACAGATGGGACTCCACTACTGTACTTTCAATAGTCCCTGGGACCCCCAGGCAGAGGACAAGTCAGGAAATGGAGACCTGCATCAATGCTACCCACCTAATAGACATGTAGGCGGATTCCACCCACAATGACTTGCTGCATGATTGCTCAAGTGCACATGGAATGTTCCCCAAGATCCTGCATGTGTTAGGCCACAAAACACATCTCAATGACATTATAAAGATTTAGAACATAGAACATGCATATTATCTCCTCTAATGACGATGGTATAAAGTTACAAGTTAACAGCCGAAAGTGAACAGGAAAATTCAGAAATATGAGGAAAGATAATACACTCATAAGAGTTGGCTCAAATAAAATGTTTTAGTGAGCTCTTCATTTCTGGGACCAAGAGACCAGACATGAACACTGAGAGAAGAACAGGTCTTTTTTGCTTCATGGTTTTGGAGGTTCAGTCCATGGTCAACTGGCTCTATAGCCCTAGGGACAAGGTGAGGAATTATGTCACAGGAGGGACATGGCAGAGAGAAGCACCTCAGGTCATGTCAACAGGAGAGGGATGGGGAGAGAGAGGAAAGGACACAGGGAGGTCAACTCTGCAGGGCACACCCCAAGTGTCCCACCTCCTCTAGCCCTGATCCACCTGCTTACAGTTATTCCTGACACTGTCCATTCAGACTAAGATGGACTGATGATGTCACATTCTCCTAATCTGAATGGTTGACCCCTGAAGACGCCCAGGTTAACAGAGGCTTTTGGGAGACATTTCACATTGAAATCCTAGCAATCCACTCCTGACCTTGAAAAGCTCATGTCCATATCACAATGCAAAGTGCATTGAGTCCATCTTCAAGAATCCCACAGTCTTCACAATTCAGCATCACCTTAAAGTCCAAGTTCAAAGTCTCTGAGACCCAAGGAAAACTCAGGGTGGTGACCCCCTGTGAAAGTCTAAAGCAAGTTACATATGTCCATTGTCCAGTGGCTGAATGTCACCTTTCCCATTTCAAAGAAGAGGAACAGGACCACAGCAAGAAAGGATGGTGCTAAAGCTGGACTGTAAAATCCAGTTGGGCAAACCCACCCTGCAGCCCCTATCCAGCAGCTAGGCATGTGGCACAGAGAAGTTCTTTCCAAAGGGTTGACACAGGACTCTGCCCCTGTGGACTTGCTGGCTACAGCCCACATTGCCACCCTTCCCACTTGTGTCTGCTGGATTCAGAGTTTCCCTTAGCCAATGTACCATTCTGTTGGCATCTCTCAGTCTCAGGGTCTCAACTGCAATGCCACCTACATTCTCACATCTCCACACCTTGTCTTCTCAGGGCTGCTGCAGGGATTCAGCCCTGATGCAACCTGCCTGGCTTTAAGGCCCTCCTTTGAAATCTCAGTGGAACTTCATGACCCCTGACTCCTGCATCCTGCATTCCTGCAGAACCAGCTCCATGTGGGTAAGGCCCATGTCTGCCACCATCTTGAGCTGTCAACAAGGTTTCTGGGACCATAGATATACCCTCTTTTGAGCCTGGGTGGCTGAGCACAGGAAACTAGTTCCTAGGAGCCCCCATGCAAGCAGGGTGTCCCATGGTCTCTTTTCAAAGGAAATTTAATTTTTACATCTTTCATGGTGACATTGGTGTGGTCTGTTAATTCCTGATATGTCCCCAAGCCAGTTTTTCCATTTTTCATGGGCACAGCACTTGTCATGGCCTGTGCTGAGCCCCTGCTGTGCAGAGCCAAGACTTGAGCCAGGAACTGAGCTCTTGACTCACCTGATCTACAGGGCCCGCCCACCACCATCCTCCTGCTCCTGTACCACAGGAGTTCATGGTTTTAGATAAAAAGTCATCCCACTTGCTCCCCGAGAGGGTGTCAGGTGTCCTGTGTGCATGTCATGATCTGGGACTCCTTTAAGGGCAGATACAGTGTGGGAAGCTGGGCATGCTGGGGCTGCAGGGGCAGGTCCCTTCTCTTCCTCAGTACCCTGCGGAGGCTGGGAGGAAGGGCCAATTGTGGCAGTGGTGACTGGAGCCTGGGCACCTCTGGGACACTCTGGACTGCTCTTCAGCTGCCTCAGCTGCCCTGGCCCAACTGCTGGGCATGGAAGTTCTTCCTGGGAGCCCTGGGAGACCCTCAGCAACTCTGGAAGAGTTTTGCATGGGAAACATGAGGCTCGGTTGGCTTCTCTAGACGAGGAGCCCTCAGCCTCCCTCACCATTAAAACTGACCCCTCAGCGTCTCACAGGCCCCTTCTCTTCTCTGGCAAAACCCCAGCTTTTGCATATCCTGAGAGTTACACACCTAGACGCCAGCTCCCTCAGGACCAGTATATTTTCTGAATCCCTGGGGCAGTGTTGGTCTTCTGACTCAACTAGTTGAACAACTTACTAAGGAGAGGGATCATTTTGAGTTTCCTTCAGAATCTGCCCTAGTGATGGATGGAGGAGGATCAGTTTTATGAATCTGTGATTTCCACACCCCCAAATTCCTCAGTTGCTATGTCTCAACTCTGCCACTAGGTGACAAACAAACCCCACAAAGAACCCAGCCTAGGGTCCTGACCTCAGAGGCCCTGGGAAAGCAGCAGAGACCCTTTCCCATGAGGAGCCCTCAGGCTTGGGATCTCTGCCCAGTACCCAGGCTCATGGCCACTGGGCCTCTATGCACAGTGGACTAAGTCTCCTCCCAAGAAAGTTCCTGAATGTTTTCTATTTTGCTTTATAACCTGTGATTATCACAACCTGAGAAGAATGTCCCTCCTCTGAGGACTCAGGGAGTGGGGTCAGAACTAAGGGTCAGCAGTGAGCCTGGATGAGAGAGAGGACAGGGCCATAGCTCTGAAGACGGTGCAGCCATGTGTGCAGTGGGTGAGTTGTCCTCATGAATCACCATGAGGGGACAAATCCTACTGCAGGTTCCACTGTAGTGTGAACCAGACACTGGGGACCTCACATGGAGGAGGGGAAGGGAGGGGGAGGGGTGGAGAGGCAGCAATGTCAGTGCTGCCCTCAGGCTGTCCCCAGGGTGCTAAGCCTGTGTGGTCACTGATCACTCCATAGGGGCCCAGGTGGCCTTAGTGCACCTGGAGCCCCCACAAGAGGCAACACTGCTAGAGAGGGAGCCCATCTGAGGAAGAACGTCTGCTCCAGACATGGGAACAGCAGCTCTGAGCCTGGACTCTGGTGAACAGGCCTTCACTCAAGTGCTTCAGGCCCACGGCCCTGCAGAGTTGTTCCAGGTCCTGGAAGATGGGCAGGAACAGAGATCCTCACCAGGAGGCTGGAGTTCCAGGAAAGACAAACATGAAGGAGACGGGGACCCTACTCTCTTCACCCTCTGTGTGGGCTGAACCCAGGCCTGTGTTTGCAGGGCAGGGACTCCACCTCGGAGCAGCATCCCCAGCCCAGGGTCTGTCTTCTAGGGGGATATTTTGTTGTTGTTGTTTTGTTTTGTTTTGTTTTTCTGGGAAGGGCTACAGTTAAAAGAGCTACCATCGGATCTAATTACGGCTGAACACCGTATTCTGAAAGTGGACCCCAGGGATTTATTTCTCACAGAAGGGCTGAGGGAAGATTAAAAATGACAGGTATTTGGACAGTTCTTTTTTCCCCCATTTTTTTTTTACCCCCTAAACATATACACTTAAAAATAATCTTGATGGGGGGCAGGGAAGGAAAAGCCTCAAGTCATCCCTCGAGCCGGTTTACCAGGGCCCATTTCTTCTTAAGAATCTAGAAAAAGAAGATGGCCGAGTGGAGAAAGGAAGCTCCTCAGAACCGGCCGCAAGGAGCCAGAGGCCGCCGGGAATGCTCCTCTGTGAGGTGAGTAGGACAACCCTGGGGAGGCCCTAGCGCCCGTCGCCAGCAGAGCCTGGGGGAGTGCGGGCATGAGGCGCGTGGCTGGAGGACCAAGAAATTAAAAAATGAGGAGAAATCGACTTGGGGAAGGTTGTGGTTTTCAGAGGAAGCTAGGGGGATATTTGTATTGTTCCCAGGTATTCAACTATTCAACATGCCTCAGTGGTCAGTATTGAGTGTACAGGTCTCAGCCCTGAACACTTTTGGAGGGTGAATTTGTGTGCAAATAACCCCTGGATCCAGAAAAACTCCCATTTGAATGCCATCAGCAGACCATGCAAGACAAAGGCCATTCCACCAGGAAGAACTGTCACCATCAGCAGGGGATCACTCTCCCTAACACTGGTCCATGCCAGATTCTTCTTAAAAATCTGCCCTCAAATTCATGTCAAAAATAATATTATATCTTATTTGTTATTTCTATAATTTATAATGGATTTTCATGTATTTATTTTATATTTTTATTTTCCTTCTGTAATTTGTGCATTCCTGGTCATGACCCTTTATCTTTGATTTTTTTTTTTTTTTATTTTTATTATTGATTTGAGGTGCTATTTGTGAACTATTGATACAGTCCTTTTTCTATATAATGAACTATGTCTTATTAGGGCACTACTTGTGTTTACATCTTTTTAGTGAATCTTAAAATGCTAAAATGTAACCTTTTAATATACTCTATTATCTGCAATTTTTTTTTGTACTGAGTATTGAACCTTATGCTTAACTACAGAGCAACATCTGCAGCCCTTTTTATTTTTTATTTTATTTTATTTTATTTATTTATTTTTTTTTTAATTTTGAGACAGGGCTTTGCTAAATTGTGGAGGCCGATCTTGAACTTCTGATCCTCCCACCTCAGGCTTACATGTTGCTAGGATGACAGGTGTACACCACTGCACTTGGCTTATTATCTGAATTTTTTCATTGATATTTTTAGTTGTAGGTGGACACAATACCTTTATTTTATTTTTATATGATGCTGAGAATCAAACCCAGTGCTCACGGATGCTAGGAAAGTGCTTTACCACTGAGCCACAACACCAGCATGTGTGATCTGTATTTTATAAACTGGTTATGTTGTTATTATCTACAGTAAATGTAATATGCATTTTACTTCATGCTATGGATTCCAAATAAAAGTATAAGTTAATAACATATTGATTTAGTAATTATATCTTACATGCAAACAGACAGTTTATCCAGGTGTCTGACACTTGCTCCTTATCTTTCTAACTATCATGGATCTGGCTCTGACAAGACTGAGATAGAAGGTTTGTTCACCTTCCTCTTGGTGTCAGTCCCCAGGACCATGAAGCATGTGCTGAGCTCAGCTGCCCCACAGAGCCAGGCCCAGGACTGAGCTCCTAGTCTTGGACTCTCACCTTGGCTGGGGGCTCAGAGCTCCACTCAGCATCTAGAGCTGTGGAGGGATTTCCCCCCTGGCTCCCCTGCTTTGCAGCTCATGCCCTCAGCCCCACTGCCCAGGAGAGCTTCTTCCTCCCAGCCCAGGGCCACAGCCTAGCCTTCAGGCAGTGCCAGCTTGACCTGTGGGAGACCCTGTTCCAGCCTCTTCCAGTTATTCCAGGTTCTGATTCTGCTCTGTGTGTAAATGCAGGATCCCATTCCCACCATGGTAACCCAAGATGGTCACCTGAAACCAGGTCCTGCAGTCACTGTCATCCTCAGGTCTGATTCACTGAGCACCTGCTCTGTCCTGCTATGCGTAGTAAGAACAAGACAGCGTCTTCCAGTCCAGGGCAGGAGCAGGGGTTAGAGGGCACCTGCCACCAGCTCAGAAATGAGACACAAGAGGGTAAAGGAATGGGCAGCTCTGGGCACGATCTTGACCCTTGGGATGAGGGAGTGTGGTGTGATTCGCTCTGCATTCCTCCCTGGAGTGGCTGGGGACACATGAAACTTAGAGCCACTACAGGAGTCAGCAGCAGGGGCTCAGCTCCCAGCAGGCCCAGGCCATGTCCTTTGTGTGCTTCCTTGTGAGCTGGACTCCTCCAGGGCTCAGGCTGTGCTAAGGCAGCTGCTGGAGCTGGAGGAAGAAGCAGAGGATTGCAAAGTCATCAGGTTGATGCCACTAGTCAGCCCCCATGCTGATGGGCATGGGAATGTGATGAAGTGGCAGCAAAGGGGGCTGATATGGGAGTCCCCAAACCAAACCCAGACCACTGAATCCCTGGTATGAAAGACATCCAGGGGAATCTCCAAGAGGCACACTCATCAAGTAAACTTGGTATTATCTTTGTGCTTCTGCAGGACCTTGCCCGATATAAAGGTAGTTCTTCTCTAGAGCCGTTCCAAATGCTTTTGAATAAATCCAAATTCTGCTAATGCATTTTTTTCTTTTAAAATGTTATTTCACAATTACACAATTTCAAATGAAACCCAAGATATTCTCCCACCAGGAACATGTGAGAGCATATTAATGGCCTGATGTTCTCCTCTGTAACACTTCACTATGTATTCTCTACAAGAACCTTCTCCTATGTAATCCTCATATTAGGGATGAAATACTTTTCTCAATCCAGACCTTAAGTCTTCTTCAAAATTGGACAATTGTTCTGAAATATCCTTAGTTATAAAATGTCACCAGATAGAAACAGACTCTCTAAAATGCAAGTCGATGCTACCTTGATCTGACCTGGAACACATGGGGACACTTGGTCAGTGTTGAGAGACTGAGAGAAGCCAGCCATACAGCTGGGCCCCTGCCTGCCCAGCCCTGCTGATTTGCATGTGCCCACAGCACAGCCCACCACCCTGAGGACTTCTTAAGAGGCTGCTCACACCCTGTGCAGGAGTCAGTCCCTGTCAAAACACAGCATGGTCTTGAGGGCCCCTGCTCAGCTCCTAGAGGTCTTGCTGCTCTGCCCCCAGGTAAGGAGGGACACCCTGGGGATTTAATAATAACAGTGTGGTCAGTGCTGCCTGGCTACTCAGGAAAGTCCTCTTGTAACATAACACTCATAGGAATATTTCTTTTTATGTTTCCAATGGCAGGTGTCAGATATGACATCACAATGACCCAGTCTCCATCCTCCTTGCTTATGTCTCATGCAGACAGAGTCACCATTAGCTGCAGGGCCATTCAGGGCATTAGCAATTATTTACACTGGTATCAGCAGAAACAAGGCCAAGCCATTAAGCTCCTCATCAGAAATGCAAACAACTTTGGCATCTGGGGTCCCCTGGAAGTTTAGTGGCAGTGGATCTGGGGCAGATTTCACTCTCACCATCAGCAGCCTGGAGCCTGAAGATGTTGCCATGTATTAAGGTCAACAAGGTAGCAGTTCCCCTCCCACAGTGACACAGTCCATGACAAAAACCACCCAGGGAGCAGAAGTGTGATGCTGGGCTGCCCCAGTTGCTCCTCCTGCTGCCACCACCTGCTGAGAGCACTGCTCAGAAGCAGCCAGGCCCAGAGCACTATAAGGAGGGTCAGTCAGAGGATCCAGTGTGAGCTCCTCTGCATCCTCACCCTTCTGCTCAGCCTCATCAGCCAATGAACTCACTGTAAGATAAAGAAGGTAATTTAAGACCTGAAGAGACTGAATTAGGCAGTATCAGGGGTTGTGCAGCAAAGACACACCTCTCCATGTATTTCACATGGGAATATTTTAGACTTTATTTTTTTAGTGTAGTTTAAGTATCCAGGAAAATTGGGGTGAAGTACAGGGTTCTCCTGTGTCCCCCCTGCTCCCACAGCCCCTCCATCACCACCTCAGACTCTGTTGCTTTCATTAAAATTTTTCAACCTCTGCCCATGTCTGCAGGTCACACCAGGGTCATTTTGTGCATTCTGTGGAACTTGACAAGTGGACAATGACGTGTGTCCAATAGTATGGCCTGGCACAGTGCAGATCCTGCCCTCACACTCTCTTAGCTCCAGCTGCTCCTTACCCCCTTCTCTTCTGTGGAGCTTCATGATTTTCCATCCTGTAATTTCACCTGGGCTGAGTGATGCCTGCCTGGCACTCACAGCCTGGCCTGTCACCCTGAGTGATGTGCACACAAACCTCCTCCAGGGGTTTCCATGATGTGATAGGTAAGTATTCTCTTTCTTTCTGTTTTCATTTTAAATTTTTCTTCAAACTTGGTACTGAATCCAGGCATGTAGTACCATTTAGCTACATTCACATTCCTAGTTTTAATTTTGAAACAGGATCTCTGTGAATTTTTAGGTCCTTGCTCAGTTGCTGAACCTGGCCTTAAACTTGTCATCATCCTTCCTTAGCCTCCTTGTTGCTCGGGTTACATGTGAGCATCACTGCACCTAGCTTGATCACTGTGTTCTCTTCAGTGCTGTGTTATATTCTATTTACTGGCTGTATAAGAGTATTGATTCATTTCCCTACTGAAGGGCAGGCTTGTGTCTTCCAAATTTTCAATGCTGAACACAGGTCCTGTAAGTTTTTAGGTACAGAATTTTATTTTCTTTTTATACATGTGCATTCACCATCTTTAGTTTCATATCAGAATGCCTAGTGTTATAAGAATCTGTCACACTGTCTTGCACATCCTGTCTCCATCTTGGAGATATCTTGTGGACACTCCCCAGAACACTCAACTGCTGGGAGTGGCTTGTGACTGCAGCCAGGACCAGCTCAGCAGCAGTGATGGGGCCTTGGCTCCCCTCCTGCTGCCTGTGGGGTGCTCCTTCCTGGACTTGGCCATCCCTCCGGGGGCTGTTTTCTCATGTGTTTTAATTTGCATTTCCTTGGTGACCTGGGGTGTCACAATGATGTTTGGACAGATGTCCACAATGTGCAATGGTCAGATTCAGCTCTCAAAGGCTTGTCACTTGTCCATCCTTTATGGTCCTTCACCATCCTGTGTTGCAAGGTCCCTGCCCTTGTCATATCTCTATTCTCTATAGAGCCCCTCGCAGCCACTTTGGGGTCAGCAACACACTCTCTTCATGTTTCTACAACTGAGGGCTCTTGAGTTTCCTGTGATTCCTGAGGAACTGTTCCCAGGATCTAGAGTTCTAGGTCAACAGTCTTCTCCTTCAACACTTGAAACTGTGTCCTTTCCTTTGACCTCCCTGTTTCCAGGGGAGAAATTCTCTGTTCATTCCAGTTGCTTCTCCCATAAAGCTAAGAAGTCTCTTTTCCCTTTCAGCTTTTAAGGTCTATGTCTCTGTCTTTAGAAGGCAGCAGTGTGGCTGTGGGGTGGGCTGCCAGGAACCTCCTGATTGTCTGAGTCCCTGTTTCCTTGCCCACAGGTGTAGTCCAGGAGGAATGCACCACAGCCCTCCAGGGGACACTGATTAAAAACTCCAACTTCCTACAGGTGATAGGTGACATTTGGTTCTGATGCAGAGAAATCAGATATCCTGTGGTGGCTGTAGTACCAATAGCGAAGTAGAGGTGGTGGAGAGATGTGGCTCTTGTCATGACCTTCATCCCTGCCTCCACTCAATTAAGGATATGTTGTGTAAATATGGTGGTAGTGAGGGTGACACAGAGACCAGGCACTTTTCCCAGAGATGAGAGTCTTCTAGCTCACAATGCGACTTAGCTTTTTTCCGTGCACCTTCTCTGCTGTCCCACAGAATCCATAAAGTCTACATGCAGAACCCACTCCAGAAGCGCATCTGCTGCACCCTCTCAGGATCACTGTTTCTGATTTCCTGTCTTCTCCTCCAGGCCCTCAGCCAAGCTGCTGTCCAGGGTCCATGCACAGATCTTTGACCAGGGCACCCCCTGTCCACATGCCATATGCTCTTCCTAAATATCTACTAGCTTGATGTAATATACGAGATCCACCAATTGTCACGAGCTGTCCATGGGTTGTGTGTGGGTCTCTCTGCATGGAAGCCTGGTGGATAGGAACATCTGGTGTCTGGGAATGACCAGTTGACATTTTCTCAGGTCAATTGTCCAGCGATATTGTGAATTTCTATCCCACTCTACTATGGCCCACATAGCACCTGAGACAGGTATGACCTGCCAAGGTGCCAATCAACTTGCTGACTGCAAGACAACATGAAGCAAGGCTCACCCTTGACACCTTATACCTGCCTTTGATGTACACCCTTAAATAAACCACCAGAGCCATCTTTCCTTTGTCTAATTCCAGCTCTTGTATCTACTGAGTGTATCAGGGGCTTGGCTTTTGTAATATATTTCTAAATCTTTGTCTTTTGTTCTTCCCCAATTATTTTAGACATTAAGTTTTCAGGTGGCTTACACCCTCTTTGGCAGGAAGAAAAACCCCCCAAGGAGATGCTGGGTGTGACTCCTGTGAACCCATTATTCTGGCTACACTCTGGGAATATATAATGTACACCTTACATATGCCATTTTATGAGGCTAATGCATTCAGGTCAAAGCCTAGTTTGTTTTTCCCCCCTTGACATTATCTAATTGAGATGATCCCTGTGATTCCTGGAGGAAGATCATGCAGAGGTGTCAGGGTAAGGCAGAAACTTGGTAGTGGACATCAGGATAATGTCCATGATTTATAACTTGGACATGTATCTGCTGATCACTGACAGTATTACCTGCCTTTAACATAAAATAATCTATCTACTTGTTCACTCTTTAAACAATGATTATTGGAATAAAAATATCAGCATCAAAAATACAGATGTAGGTCTCAGGTAATTTCATTAATGACTTCCATTTTGAACAATCAATTTTCAATATAGCACAGATTTGATTCCAACCATTACATAACACATTATTGATGATGATATTTCTACACTGTGCCTCCTGCCAGACATGCTCACGCATTATCTCTACAGAAAAATTTCATAATGGAGAACATCATATGTTGTACTCTGGAATTGTACACCATGATTGTTGAGACCAAATGTAAAACAGCCTGAGTGGGAGAGAATCTTCTGTGGGGCACTCAGGGCTGCTGTGTGTGAGCTCTGTGCACTGGATGTGAAGATGCTGTTTTCAACTTCTGCTCCACTTGCTCTAGGAACATGCCCAGAACTTCCCCTCTCCTTCTAGTTCAGAGCTCAGGAGACACAGTTTTAACTAGCCACCTGGTTCTGATGTCACATAGCTGCATGAGTCAGTCCTCAGCCCCCAACCTCCTTCCCAGGATGGACCCACCCATTAAGCACCAACCTACTGGGGTCTCTCCATCCTCCTTTTTGGGGAACAATAAACCTTAGCTGACATTTTACATACAAGCTGTCTTTGTATCATTTCAAAAGATCCTTGTTGCTCTTATAAGTTTCCTTTTAATTGCCTGATTGATCTTTTTCACCTGTGAAAATTGTACCTGGAGTTTACTTGAGATCACCATATTTTTATGTAATATGAAAGCCAGGACCTACTCTTGTGCTTGAGGGTTTTCAGCTGCATGGCAGAGTTTGAAGGAATAAGTAACAGCCCTCACACAGGGCAGGTGCACCTGAGCCAGTGTGTGACCCAGGAACTGCTGTCCTCATGGTCATGGGGACCAAGGCATGCAGGAAAGAGTGACTGCAGGAGGGAAATGGAGCAGAATCATTTCAATCCCTGTTTAATTCTGTGTGGAGTCTGCTGTGATGTGTGGTTTGTGGTGTGTGTGGCTGTTCCTCTGTGGGATCAAGGAAGGCCCAGGGGCATCTGGAGATGCATCTTAGAGGGGAGGAAGGAGCCCCATTGCCAACAGGGAACAGCAACAGCAAGACCAGAAGGGGCACTTAGGAAGAGCAGGGGAACTCAAGATCTCAAAAGAACATTGTTCATCGAAAAAAGAAAAAAGAAAAAAAAAAAAAATATATATATATATATATATATATATATATATATATATATATATATATATATATATATATATATATATATAATTTCTGCAGTGTGTGCAAGATCAACCAAAGCCTACAGTGATTGATAACTTTTTTCAAATATGTCATATAAAAATAATTAGTTAATTGGCCACAACGTACAGCCTGGAGGAGCCCACTTTCAACAGTATTGTGAAGACATTACTCTGCATCATTTTCTTCAATTCCCATCCTCTTCTTGCTCCTCACATGGGACTTTCTGATCTGTCTCCAGGGCTGGGAAACAAACTGTTTTCTCTTTCAACTTGACCTCCACAGTGTGTGCTGTCCTGAGAGGTTCCTGTGTAGGTGACCTTGGACACTTTTACTTCCCCCTCCTGTCTCCATGTCCTCAGGCCCTGTGTTAGTGGCTGGGATGAGTCACAGCTGTGATGTGCTGAACCTCCCTGGCCATAGCAGACTCCAGACCTCAGCCAGGGACCAAGCTCCTGACACACCCTCCCCTGCAGAGCCCCAAGGTCACCATCCTCCTGGCCCACATTCAAATGGATCTCTTCTTGATTCAAAAATAATTTCAGAAAAAGTTGATTAAAAAAGATAAATTGAAGCTCTTCTCACCTGGGCAGAGGACATCCAATTCACACATGACCCTGGAGCCCCAGGACTCCTACAAGGAAGGTGGGGGTCTGAGCAGGGTCCTCAGGGGGCCAGGAGTAGGTCCCTCCCTTGCTCAGCACCTGCAGAGACTGAGAGGAGAGGCCCAGTGTCTGGTGACACCTGGAGCTGCAGCACCTCTGGGACCTTCCCTGCTACTTGCCTGAGGCCGTGTGACCCCACCCAATTGCTGAGTGCTGGCCTGGGCCTGAGAGCCCCTGGGAGCTGCTAAGAGTCATATAATTTTCTAATTATCACACTCCTCACCTTAGACACTTATTTCTGGTGAGTCTTTCAAATCCCTGGGCATTTGGCAAGAGAAGGTACAGATTCTAGACATGGAGTTGCTGAGGTCCTCCCTAGCCATCAGTGTCATCTGCCACAGAAGGTGGGAACATCTACCCATGATAAAAATGGTGAATTAGCCCAAATAGTGACAATATTCATGATAAGTGGGCATTTCTAAGGGACACACTTGTTGCTATTGGTTAAGTGGACTTGATGGACAAAAGCTTCACAGTCATTAAGATTGAATTCCTGTGGTTGGTCATGTGTTTTTGATGAGAGGGGATGGGCATGGTCTAGAGCCCAGCTCTTCAAGAGCTGAGGACACCCTCTTAAAATTAAGAAAGTGAAGGTGTAAATGAGTGGATTCAGACCTCCAGCTGCACTCAGGATGGAGAAGTCAGTCCTTCTTCCCTACAGACAGCTGTACTCACATAACTGCAGTGCACCTGTGACCAAGACATGGACATTACTGCCCTTCCATCCCATCTTCATGGCGTTTCACATGTTCCCAGTCTCCCCCTAGTGTCTTCTGTAGCAAATGGTCCAGTGGAGTGACCCCAGCTGCTGTGGAGCCAGGTCTCCTCAGCCTCCTTCAGCCTGGGGTGGCAGCCTCTGCTTCCTTGGATCTCCTGGTCCTGTCACTGTTGAAGGTGCAGTGCCAGTGGCCCTATAAAATACCCTCACAGAGGACACAGTGTCAATCAACACTGAATTCTGCTCCTGCATCTGGCATTGTGGTCACTCTACTGCAATAAAAAGGGAGCCCCCCTGATGGCCCACCACTGGCTGGGTTCAACAAAAATGGACTTTCCCATGACTGTGAAATCTAAGGCAGACATCAGGGCACCAGCGGAGCTGTGCTGCTCTCCCTTGGCTCTCAGATCACCATTGTCATATGTGTCATGTGGTCTTTCCCTGGTGTCTCTGAGACCTAATTTCTCTTCCACTAGGACACAGTCACATTGGATTAGACCTCAAACTCAAACCTAACACTTGCATAATTACGTCTTCCAACACACTATGAAGTTGTGCAGACCACAGCCCCAACCTGTGAATTTTGAGGGGACACAGCTCAACCCATAGTGGGTGGACAGGAGTGTGCAGAGGGACACTCTACTCTTCTCATGGCCTCCTGCCAGGTGGGTCATGGCTTCATGTCCTACATCTTAGTGATGCTCTCTGAACCTGGGCTCAGGGTGTCACCAGAGTTCTCCAATGATTGTTTTTCCCTTTAAAATTAATAAGATTTTCTCCTTTGAATTATCATTATACACTAATGAGTTTATATGTACTTCAATGGTCAGAATATTGTAATCTTTAATTATTTTAATACTTCAAATTCTCTAAATTTTTCTACTTGCTATCACCTACAAATTGTCTTCTGTTACATTTTTCTATGACCTCAATATTTCACTGCATCCTGTGTTTCAAAATGATCCTAGTTTCCCTTTTTTCTACTCTGAACAAAATATTTTCAAGAAATACACATTTCCATTAGTGAATAGTTGTTTTAGAAATTATAGGTTATTTTTGAGAGAACAGGATGATTTCTTCAAGATGTTATGGATTTTTCCATTTATCAAATTACCCTTTAACCATACACAATGATAATTGCTCACATTCTATTGACAAAAATCCATGGTTTTACATGATCACATGTAATTACATTCTAAAACACAGACTTTGTTTAATAATTCTTCTGTCAGATAAGTCACTTGTTTTCTCAACAGTAAGTCTTTTAGGTCTAATTACTGATTGTGAATTTACTTACTTGAGCCATACCACTGTTTAAAACCAAGCTCTAGGTGAAGTTTTGTGAACACCTACAGGCTTGATCAGGGCAGAGTATTCAGGGATAGGGAACATGGTAGATTTTGCTGAAAGAAAATGCTCTGCTCTCTGCCACCACAGGCAGGATGAGGGTTGGAGGAGAGAGGACTGCCACCTCTGAAGACACTGGACTGTGAGGCCAGAGAGAGTGGGAGTGATAACCTGAGAATGCAGGGGACATCAGGAATGGGCGTGGACCATCAGAGGCAGAGCTAGAAAGAGTGTTGTGCCTCTCTAATGTAGGAGGAAAAAATATTTGATTTTGGCTTGTCTTGATAAACACAGTGGGACAGAAAACGGATGAACTGAGGAAAAGAGTTTGAGCAGCTGGAGAAGGAAGATGACGGAGGAAAGATCCTGCCGTTCTTATGAATCAATGTTTTTGTATTGCCTTTCTACTTCACCATCAAGGACTCAGAGCAAGGAGTCAGCCACTCTGGACTCATTAATGATCTCAGGTGCCAAATGCAAGTATCTCCTAAGCATTCCTGAAGCTTCTGGGGTTGTGTCATGGCCCATGTCCTCTCTCTGAGATGGAAAGAAGCACAGATGGAACAAGATTTGTCAGAAAGCATGTCACATGCAAGACTCAACAAAAACACTGCCTTTGGCCCCAGAGAGAAGAGCATTTTCTGTGAGCAATTCTGAGCTTCCCTGTCTAACCTGGGACTCAGGACCTGGAGCCTGTGCTGAGTGACTGAGAGGAGCAGTCCTGAAGCTGTGCTCAGCCTGCCCAGCCTTGCCGATTTGCATGTGCCCACAGCACAGCCCACTGCCCTGAGAACTTATTAAGAGGCTGCTCACACCCGGTGCAGGAGTCAGACCCCATTAGGACTTCAACATGGCTATGAGGGGCCCTGCTCAGCTCCTGGGGCTTCTGCTGCTCTGCCTCCCAGGTAAGGATGGACAGCACTGGGGATTTAATAATCACAGTGTGGTCAGTGCTACCTGGATCCCCTGGGAAATTCTCTTTTAACATGATTAATATTGTGCATATTTCTTTTCATGTGTTCAATGTCAGGTTCCAGATGTGACATCAAATTGACCATCCTCCTTGTCTCCATCTTCCCTGTCTCAATCCCAAGGAGAAAATGTCACTGTCACTTGCAGGGCCAGTAAGGGCATTAGCAATTACTTAAACTTGTACTAGCAGAAACCAGGACAAGATCCAAAGCTCTTGATCTATGCTTCAAGCTGCTTGAAGTCTGGGGTCCCCTCGAGGTTCAGTGGCAGGATATCTAAGACAGATTCCACTCTCACTATAAGCAGCCTGATTCTGAAGATATTACCACTTATTACTATGAACAGTATGATGAGTGTCCTCCCACAGGGATACAGGCCATGACACAAACCTCCCAGAGAGTAAGTGTGAGGCTGGGCTGCCTTGGCTGCTCCTCCTGCTACCTCCACCTACTGAGGACACCACTCAGAGGCAGCCAGGCTCTGGGAGACATTGGTAGAAGATTCCAGAGAGGTTCCTCTGCACATGAAACCTCTTTCTGCTTCTTAGGCCAAGCAGGCAGAGATGAATAGTCAAAGGTCACTAGTCAGAAGGGATGGGCCCAGTGGAAGTCTTGCTCAAAGGCAGAGGCTACACCAGGAGGCTAACTTGTACAAATCCTAATGGGGATCATGAAGACTTTTTCCAAATGTAAAATCCCATGAGGCTCACCTGTGGGAACACTCCAGCCAACTCTTCATCCCAGAGAGGCAGGAAAATGGAAGGTGGCAGTGAACCCTGATGGGAATTAGAGGAAGGGTTAAGCCTTCAGGCTGAAGTGCAAACCAATGAATTGACCCTTTCTCAACACCACTTTAACATAGACTAATCTAAGCTCAGACAGTAAACCACATAAGCCCCTAAGTTAGCCAACCCCTAGGGTGTGTCAGGCCCCCTCACTTGTTGAGGGACTTCTCTCACTTTTCCTGAAATAAATCCTACTCCATTTACCCTTCCCTTCCATTATTGTCCATGAATTTTATTCCATGAAGGAAATTGGCAAAGCAGAAAACCAGTCTCTTCTCAAACCTCTGGATTCACTGGTGTCACTCCCAATTTAATGAAGGACAAACATCAATGGATCCGAGGGGTTTGGTTTATAGTAAGACTTTGGATTTAAACAGAAATGAGAAGTCACTGTGTGTGTTCCAAACAGGAAATCCTCTAAAGCACAGGGCATGGGAATCTAACCTGCAGGCTCTCACAGTTCTGGGAATGTGGTCATGAAGAGGCAGATACAGAAACAGAACACAAAGAGGGAAGCTGTGACAATGGAGAACCTTCTGCTACTGTGTCAGAGCCCAGAGCACCTCTGCAGAGGCTGTCCTTGGAAGAATCATAGAATATGGAC
Organism: Spermophilus citellus; assembly: GCF_964194105.1. Lineage (NCBI taxonomy): Eukaryota > Metazoa > Chordata > Mammalia > Rodentia > Sciuridae > Spermophilus > Spermophilus citellus. Next base: position 21,293,606 of record NC_138193.1, read on the forward strand.
AAATTGAGTCCAAGTGGCAAGGTTTGAAAGACCAGGGCCACCTGATAGGAATGCAGATGCTGGACCTGGGAGATTCCCTGGTGCTGGCCACAAACCAGAGCTCACCTGACACTGAAGGCCTAGCTGGTGGCCCTGTCTTCCTTGGACCTGTATGGGAGCCCAGGTGTGTGGCGATGCCCTCAGCAGCCTGCTACACCTCTCCAGTCCTCACTCTGTCCATGTGTCTCCTACAGGTGCAATGGATGATGTGGAATCTTCCTCTGTTTTATCCTCCTTCTTAGATGAGGTCCCTCGTGGAGCTTCTAGACAGGTGTCAGAATCAGGGTCCTTTGGATTGTATTTCCAGAAGCCATGGTGAGTCCAGCATTTACCAGCTGACCTTCCCCTTTGGTCACTGTGGTTCAGGCCCACCATGGGCATAGGTAGGCTCCCTTGCTGAGGCTTCTTGTGAGTTGATGATTTTATGTTTTTAGTGTGTAGCAAAGGCCATGATGTAGGTTTGATGGTCAATGTGTGGTCAAAGCCATAAATCCTCTGAGTCAGCACATGCATTCAAGGTCATAAAGTGTAACCTCTGATCAGGAGCCCTGTGTACCCTGTTGGCTGGGGCTTTCTTTTTTTGAACTGCACATTAAAAGAGCCTAGGAAAATGGCTCAGGGATGGGGTCTGGCTACAGGTTATTTGTTGAGAGCCACAGCTGAAGGGGCCCCAGCAAACTTTCAGCTGCCAGCAAACTTCCAGCTGCTGGCTGATGATTGGCTCACAGCGGCCCCAGCAACATCTAGCCCATTGGCTCCTGTGCGGTGATGCTCATTGGGCTGTTTCCCTGCCCTTTCAGACCACCAAGCTGCTAATTGTGGGACTTCTTTTGCTCCACCCACATGACCCAGCCAATCAGCCTCAAGAGCAGGAGGATTGTGGGAGTTAGAGAGGCTTGTGTTTTGTGTGAGAGGCTTGTGGGAAGCCGGTGGTGGCAGTTGGGCTCTGAGGGTTTTTCCTGAGGAGCTGTTTTGTTTGGCCTGTGTGGTTCTAAAAATAAAGTTTGTTTCTTTTGACAAGTGGCTCCTGAATTGTGCCCAGCCAGACTGCGGCATTTGGTGGCCCGTACAGGGAGCGACTGAGGGTAAGTAAACTGCTTGCCCCTGAGGGCAGGGCAAGAGGATGGGTAGCCATTTTAAGATTCCTCTTTTGTTTTGCTTCATTTTTATTTTAAGTTGCCTGTCCCTGGAGATGAGTGAGACGGAAGAAAAACGGCTCACATCTGAGGAAAAACTATTTGCGTCTGAGGAACAGATGGGGAGAAAGGACGGATGAACATTACAGGAGGATAGAAAGGCTGATATAATGCTTTTGTGTGGTTCCATTTTTATTTCATTCTCTCTTGCTTTTTTTTGGACAGGGGGGACCAATGCTCCGGGGCCCAAAACCACAAATATACGAAGCACTGGAGGAACCCAGAAACCCCATCAGGGTAGTGCCCAGGACACATTGTCCATCAGATCCCTCATCAGACAAACCAGAAGGAGCACAGGGTTGGACATCTGCACCTCCACCAGATCAGTACTAACTCCAGAGATGGGAGTTCAAATCATTCCCACAGGGGTAAAAGGACCTCTTCCCAAAGGAACAGTAGGCTTATTATTGGGACACAGCTCTTCTACTCTAAAAGGACTTATGATAAGTCCTGGGGTAATTGATCCCAATTATGAAGGTGAAATAAAAATTATAGCCAGTTTTCCAAAGGGTATATCAGTAATTTCACCAGGAGATAGAATAGCACAGTTACTAATAATACCAAGACTACATGATAAATTTTCCAGTCGTGCTGTAGAAAGAGGTTCCAAGGGATTAGGTTCCACAGGTGTAGATTGGGCTATGCTTTCTTTAAATTTAAATTCTCGCCCCATGCTAAAACTAAATATTCAAGGACATGAATTTAATGGGCTACTGGATACAGGTGCAGACCTTAGCATCATCTCTCATCAAGAATGTCCAAAACATTGGCCATTACAACAAGCCACTCAAATGCTTCAAGGCTTAGGAGTGGTGACTAATCCCCATAGAAGTGCAATGGTATTAGATTGGAAGGATCCTGAAGGATGTAAAGGAACTATACAGCCATATGCATTGGATCATCTTCCCGTAAATTTATGGGGACGAGATGTCTTAGATCAATTAGGTTTGACATTAACAAATAACATCAATCAAAATGCACCCACTATTATGGCTAGACAAGGTTTTAGGAAAGGAAAAAGATTAGAAAAACAAGAACAAGGTATAGCAGCACCAATACAAATAGATCAAGGAACAGACAGACATGGGTTGGATTTTCACAAAGAGCCACTGAGACAATAAGAATTACATGGAAATCAGAAAGACCAGTATGGGTTCCTCAGTGGCCCTTGACTAAAAAAAAAGATACAAGTAGCCCATGATCTGGTCAAACAACAATTAGCGGAAGGACATATACAACCTTCTGTATCTCCCCATAATACTCCCATTTTTGTCATCAAAAATAAATCTGGTAAATGGAGATTATTGCAAGATTTAAGAGCCATTAATAATGAGATGGTTATTATGGGACCTGCTCAATCGGGGATTCCTCAATTGTCTGCTTTGCCAAAAACTTGGTATGTTTTAGTTATAGATATTAAAGATTGTTTTTTTTTTTTTTCAATTCCAATTCATCCTGAGGATAGTCCACGTTTTGCATTTACTATCCCTGCACTGAATCATGAAGGTCCTGATCAGAGATATGAATGGAAAGCACTCCCTCAAGGGATGGCTAACAGCCCAACTATGTGTCAAATTTATGTTAACAAAGTAATCCAGCCACTCAGAAATCAAAACCCTAAACTACAAATATTTCACTATATGCATGATGTATTATTAGCACACAAGGATAAAAACACATTGCTAGAATGTTATGCCACACTTACAAACTTATTAAAAAATTATAATCTAGAGATAGCAATAGATAAAGTACAATTAAATTTTCCAATTAATTATTTAGGAGTTCTATTATCCTCAACCATGGTCCATCCACCAAAAATTCAAATATGAGTAGATCAACTCAAATCACTTAATGACTTTCAAAAGTTATTAGGAGACATAAATTGGATAAGGCCTTATCTAGGTATACCAACAGGAGAGTTGGGACCTTTATTTGATATCCTAAAAGGTCCATTAGATCCAAATTCACCCCAAATGTTAATGCCTGAAGCAAGAAAGGCATTAAAAATCATTGAAACATATATGGAAAATATGCATTTGGATAGAATTGATATGTTTGCCTTTATTGTTTATTGTACTACCAACAAAAAATATTCCCGGAGTATTTTTGCAAGAAGGTCCATTTTTATGGATACATTTATCTTATTTTCCTAACACTATTCTTACTAGGTATCCTGAGGCTGTAGGACAATTAATACACAAAGGAATAAAAGCAGCAAAGGGAGTGTTGGAATTTCTCCCAATAAAATTATTACTCCATATACTATGAATCAAATTGATGAGTTAGCTAATGAGTTAAATAATTGGGCAATAATCATGTGCAAATCTAATTTTTCATTTGATAACCACTTACCATCTATTCCTTTATTGTCTTTTTGGTCATTGCATCCTGTAATTTTTCCAAAAATGAGAAGAAAAACACCTATTATGAATGCTCCAAATATATTCACTTATGGGTCAAATAATGGTACAGCAGCAATAGTAACACCTGATCAAACTTTTACATTTTTAGTACCCAAACAATCAGCTCAAAAGGTAGAGCTTAATGCAGAATTACAAGCTTTTGTGATGTTTAAAGATTCTGTATTTAATTTATTTTTCGATAGTCAGTATATAGTTAATGCTATAGTATCCCTTGAAGATGCTGGTAGGATTTCCCCTTCCTCTACTGTTTTCTCTTTGTTTTCCACTATACAAAGTCTAATCTGGGACAGAAAAGATCCATTCTTTTTAGGACATATCAGGGCACATACAGGATTGCCTGGAGCCCTTACTTTGGGCAATGATTTAGTAGTTAAAACTACAAATGACATATGTATTTTCTCTACACTAGAAGCTATAAATTTTCATAAAAGTTTCCATGTCAATGTTAATACTTTACAAAAGTGTTTTAAAATAACTAAGGAACAAGCTAGACAAATAATAAAACAATGTCAAAATTGTGTGACCTTTTTACCACAAGTTAATCTTGGAGTCAATCCTAGAGGACTGATACCTAACCATATTTGGCAGATGGACGTCACACACTTGCCAGAATTTGGAAAATTAAAATATTTGCATGTTACAGTTGATACTTCTTCCAGATTTTTGATGGGCTCCCTTCATGCTAGAGAAAAAACTAAAGATGTTATAGCTCATTGCTTACAAAATTTTGCCACTGTGGGCGTTCCAAAACAGTTAAAAACAGATAATGCCCCTGGTTATACTTCTACCTCTTTTAAACAATTTTGCTCATCATTTGGCATTACTCATATAACAGGAATCCCATACAATCCACAGGGACAAGGCATAGTTGAAAGAGCTCATCAAATTATTAAAATGTACTTATTAAAGCAAAAAGACGGAATTGGGAAGGGGTATATATTCCCCAAAGATAAACTTAAAATAACCCTTTTTACTATAAACTTTTTAAATTTGGATTCATCAGGACTTAGTGCTGCAGAAAGGCATATGTGTCCAAAAAATGTACATAAGCCCAAGGTACTTTGGAAAGATATTCTGACAGGACAATGGAAAGGTCCTGACCCAGTAATTGTCTGGAGTCGGGGGTCTGTTTGTGCATTTACACAGGAAGAACAGCAGCCGGTTTGGATTCCGGAGAGATTAGCTAAAGTCCTGACCCTGTGATTGTCTGGAGTCGGAGGCCTGTTTGTGTGTTTCCACAGGGAGAACAGCAGCTGATTTGGATTCCAGAGAGATTAACTAAAGCAATTTCTACAAACCAAAAAGAAGATGATTTGGCTCAAATCCATAGCAGCTGATATCCAAAACTCCAATTTGGCTATCCTTACATCTGCGACAGAACCAGGATGCTTTTTTAAATATCTATTTTATTATTGCCCTTTCCCATATCATGAAGTTCTATTTTGTTTTTTGAGCTCATACAGACGTAGGTTAATATTTTGCTGATCAGTTCTATTTTTTTGACTATAGAGTTTTTAAAGATTGCAATGGAGATTTGACCTGTAAAAAGTTATAAGGCCTTTACTATTATGTTATGTGTTGTATGTATTATATTATGTGTGCACACTTGTGTTTTGTGTTATATGTTTGAATGTATGTATGTCCATATATCATATATGATGAGCACTCACAAAAAAATGGATCCAAATATATATATAATTATTATTATTATTTCATGTGATTTAAATGGTTTAATTTAAATTGGGTAAACAACTGTTGAGGATTGTTTTAATATATGAACAAAAAAGGAGGTTAACAGATCTGCTTGTTTACTTTCACCTTTCCTTTTCATTATATTTAATAATTCTCTTCAAGATAATGTAAATTGTTAAGAAAATAGTTTTCTTTTAGTGCCTTCTGGAATGTTACATAATTTTTTCTTTAGCCATTATTGCCAGAATTCCTATCTTCATCCCAGTGCCAGTGAAGACAAAGATAAAACCAATCTACAGCTTCTGTAATAGCCATCACTGAACTGCTTGCAGAACTTGCCTGGACTATGTATCACTTGTATCAATTGTGAATTCACCTGTATGCATTGTGAACTATCCGTTGGTGCAGCGACTTGTGGTAGTGTTGGGGTATTTTTGCTTATGATGTCATCAGTGGTATAATTTTCCCAAAAGGAGCCATCAATTGGCTTGATGTATCTTCCTCCCTTCTGCTTGTCATGATCGTTCAGCTAAAATTTGGGGGCCAAGAGAGGTGAAGCAAAGAACCTCACCCCCACGCTGGTACCTCTCCACAGGTGTGGCTGTATACTGGACTGGTAGTCAGTGACGGGTAAGATCCAATTACAATGGTACCAACCTAAGACAGGAGGCTGATGCCTTGAGGTCAGCTCATCCGATAATGGGTAAAAACCATATGTACTATTGGACAACCTAAGGCAGGCACGGTCCCTAAGCCACATGCTTGTTGTTTAAACAGACAAGGGGAGATGTTGAGAGCCACAGTCGAAGGGGCCCCAGCAAACTCCCAGCTGCCAGCAAACTTCCAGCTGCCGGCTGATGATTGGCTCACAGCGGCCCCAGCAACATCTAGCTGATTGGCTCCTCTGTGGTGATGCTCATTGGAGATGCACATTGAGCTGTTTCCCCACCCTTTCAGACTGCCAGCTAATGATTGGCTCACAGCGGCCCCAGCAACATCTAGCTGATTGGCTCCTGTGCGGTGATGCTCATTGGGCTGTTTCCCTGCCCTTTCAGACCACGGAGCTGCTCATTGGGGAACTTCTTTGGCTCCGCCCACATGACCCAGCCAATTGGCCTCAAGAGCAGGAGGATTGTGGGAGGAGAGAGGCTTGTGTTTTGTGTGCGAGGCTTGTGGGAAGCCGGTGGTGGCAGTTGGGCTCTGAGGGTTTTACCTGAGGAGCCGTTTTGTTTGGCCTGTGTGGTTCTAAAAATAAAGTTTGTTTCTTTTGACAAGTGGCTCCTGAATTGTGCCCAGCCAGACTGCCGCAGCTATTGCCCCCTCTGAATAAAGGATGACCAGCATTCCCACCTGCCTCACATCCTTCAACTTCCAGATCCTGAACCTCACTTCCTGGGCCTGAGTCTAAGCCTCACAAAGGCAGTCATTATTTCCAGCTCTTGGAGTTCGGTAAGGAAGGACAGGACACAGAGTACTTCCTATGTGCCACAATGTGCCTTCAGTAATTGAAATCACATTGTGAAAGCTTCATTAAATCACAGAGTCCACAGTAAAGGAAGAAATTACAAGCAATAGATAAGGATCCTTTCCCAAAACAATGAAATCTTCCTACCAAATGAAAAGCAAGCCAAGTGTGGAAGTGGAGTAATTCCCATCCTTTTCAATGTGTCAGGCTAAACAGAGTCATCTGTGTCACTGAGCTGTTTTGAGAGCAGAGTTCCAGAGCCACCCAGGCCTGCAGAATAGAATCTGCACTTCTAGAATGTGGAGTGGTCCACACACATGAGATTGGGTGGACTACCTGTAGGATACAATTATTATAGATAGAGTTGTTAATCTGCAACAGGTCATTTAATGAGATTTCAATTTAAACACTTATTAATGAAAAACACCTATTAGTCATTTTTCTGTTGCTATAGCAAAATTCCTGAGCTAAGTAAGTGCTGTGTAAAGAAAAGTTTTGTTTCACAATTTTCAAACCTTAAAGTCCACGGTTGGGCAGTCTCACCTGTTGTCTGCAGGTGAGGCCCCCCTGGGCAGTGTCACAGCATAGTGTGTAGGTAGGAAGGGCACCAGCTGCAGGTTGCAGTGGTCAAGCCTGTAGTGTGGCCAAACTTATGACCACCCACTCTGGAGAGGACTCCCTCTGTATGTGAGTCCAGCACTTTTCCTTCCAGGGGCAGCAACTCCATTGACCTGGCCCCTCCCATCAGGCCTCACCTCTTAAAGAACAAACCATTTCCTATCATGGCCACACTGGGACCAAACCTCCAATACAGGACCTCCTAGAGGAGGACCAATTAGGATCTCAGCAACTTCAATTTTCACCTTATAATTAATATGTACATATTGCACTTAACAAAGCAGAATGTGGACAGGCATTTCTCAACTACTTGATGAACTGGTGGGCCAGCTTGGCTGGTCACTTGGCTTCCTCCTCTACCCTCCCATGAGAATTCTGTGGGTGTCATTCTTGTCCACAATGACTCCGGTGTTTACACATCATGGCAATGCACACATGAAAATAGGAACAGAAGGGAGAGCAGGAGGGCAGAGCAGCTGTATCAGGGGAGGACAAAGGACAGAATGGGAAAGGACTGGGCAGGAGACTAGGCACAGTGTGACATCCACACACCTCACTGCTGTGTGTGCTCAGAATGCACTGGCACCATTGAAGTAAAACTTCTCTTTGTGGAAATGCTGACATTTAATATTTTCACATCTACCCATTTAATTAGAATGTTTTTAACTTTAGAATTTGTATGAACAATAATCAATTCATTATGTTATTTAGAAAAATTAAGTCATAAATGAAAAAAAAAGAATAAACTGCATAGAATTTCTGGAAATTTACGTGTTTGTTTATCATATAAATTTTGGTGGTCAGTATTGAGAATCCTGAGAACTAAGAGTGTAAACAGGCAAGGGTACCTCAGTGTTTGGGGCACAGCAGTCCCTGGTTACCTGTACCTGGCATGTCCAAAATTGATCCTCCAGTGAGTGACAACAGACCATGACTTAGAGAAGGTGGTGTGCTGCCTCAGGGGTCTCTGGTCTCAAGATCCACCATGACACTTGAGTTTGGAGCAGCCCCTCTGGAGGATGGATCTCTAGTTTACAGATGAGAAATACTCCTGTGGAAGATACTTTTCCCATCATCCATTGACAATTAAGAATCAATTATGGATTTTGAGTGTCAGAGAAAGTTTTCTTTCTGCCTTTCTGGTGCTTCTGATTCATGCAAGGGCCCAGGAGAGATCATTTCCAACATTTGTTAACATTGAGCTACCACAGGATTCTGAAGTACCTGAAGGAGATTGGTTTGTTTGGAGGAAATTTCCTGTCAGTTCTAGTGGGTGTGCAATGATTTCCTTCTCCAGCTTTTCTGCTGGGAGGGAGACCAACAGCCCAGCCATCAGTCTCCAGAGATTGCCCTGGACACACTGACTACATCTCCATGTCTCTGGTGCTGTATTGGTGTTTCCTATTGAACTCATAGAAAATCTATGTCTTTGCCAAAGATTTTCACTTTTACTATCAGTTCCTCTGCCCACTACTGCAGGCAGCCTGGCCTTCATCTCCTTGGTTTCCCTTCAGTCACAGAAGACATTTTATTTGTTCAAAGTCCGTCCATACTCACACACCCTATTGGCTCTTTCCACCCATCTGCACCCACCTGGGCATTTGTATGCTGCTCCTTGTGGAGGGCCTTCCTGCAAGGCTGATATCAATGCTCAGCTCTAACCTGGCCTTGACTCACCAGGACTTCTCAGCTCAGCTTCTCAAATTGAGGCTCCCTACTCAGCTCCTGGGGCTGTTGCTGCTCTGCATCCCTGGTGATTACAGAGGGGATGGGGAAGGACAAGGGGGAAGTGGGTGAGCTCATTGCCTCCTACCTGTGATCCCTGCCCATGTTCATAGTGTGAGTTACAGCTCAAAAAATGGGGAAGGTGATGTTCACATCCATGAAAGGGAAGAAGTATCCAGAAGGAAAAAAAAAAAAAAAGATTTGTGTCCTGGTGGAAAACTTGGACCTAGAAACAGGAGATTTATGTGGTCAACCTCTAGACAGGCATTGGACATGCCAACCTGTATCATATATGACATTGTATTTTTTTGGTAGGAACCCAAACTACTTATACTGCACACACAAATGATTTAGTTAAGATAGGGCCAAGAGAGAAATCAGAAAATGTTTCATAATACTGTGTATAAACTTTTATTTCCATCATTATTTCAGGATCCAGTGTGAATGTGGTGCTGACCCAGTCTCTTCTCTCTCTGCCCATCACCCCTGGACAGTAAGCCTGTATCTCCTGGAGGTCCAGTCAGAGCCTCCTACACAGTAACGGAAAAACCTATTTGGAATGGCATCAGCAGAATCAGGCCAGTCTCCAAAGCTTCTGATCTATAAGGTTTCCAACCAGTTCACTAGGGTCCCAGACAGGTTCAGTGGTAGTAGGTCAGGGACAGAGTTCACACTGAGAATCAGCAGGGTGGAGCTGGAGCTGAGGATGCTGGAGTATATTACTGTGGGCAAGGTACACATATTCCTCCCACAGTGTTGTAGCCCCGAACAAAAACCTCCCTGCCTGGGTGGCCCAGCTGCCACCTGTGCTGCTGATCTGGGCAGCAGCTCAACAGATTAAAAGGAAGAAGCTGCAGCTGAGGGCTCTGGACCTTGTGTGCCATGGCCACAGCTCAGTCACCACCTACCAAGTTCCCACCAGCTGCAGATGCTCTGGTATATCACCACCGGAATGAAGATTACTGGGAAAAAAATGTGCTCCAAGTTGAAAGGAAGTAGGCCAAAGCATAACTAGAAACCGTTCAAAACTACAGAGTTCTTGTGTCAAAACAAACACAGGAAATGATTTTTAAATAATTAGTGTAGTTTCATTATAAAACTAGTCTTCTTTTTCACAGAATTTTTAGGAAATATATTAATGGTCATCCTCATTAAGCATTATGTTAACACCTTCACAACAAACAGAGTGAATTGATATTAGTAACATAAAGGGATGAGGAGTGTAAGGGAGGGCAGTGGTTTAAGGAGACTGAAGTCAAATTGTCACCAGCTCATGTTAAGATGTTATAAATTTAGTGTTATATTTCAACCCAAATTCACCAAAACAAAGAAAACAATGAGCTGTCATATACAGAGGAAAAAATAAAATGGGAAGGAAATCAAAATATTTTACCCCCAAATCAACTAAAGATAAAGGAGGAGATGGACAAACAGACATGAGACAGAAAGAAAGGTTTAAAAAAATAGCCAAGGGAATTTTTTCCCCTCTGTAATTCTGCTGTTGTAAATAAATTAACCTCCCATTAAAATATGTAGATTGGCTACATTGATTGAAACTGTATGTCTACATGCTGTGTCCAATAGTCTCACACTAGATCTTAGAACAAGCAGAGCTTGACAGTGAAAACACGGGAAAATACCATAGGCAAATACTTAGCAAGAGACAAGAAAGGAGTTATGCTCTTGTCCAACATCTGTAAGTTTGTTAAAATTGTTTTAGAGACAAAGGAGTAAATTATGTAATGAAAACAGAGTCAATTCACCAAGAAGATAGGACAGCCACATACATGTGCACTAAACATCAGGGATCCAAAACACATTTAAAAACAGGGACAGCTAGGAGGGGCAAACAGATGATAATACAGTAACAGAGGGGACTCCACTATTGTACTTTCAATAATCCCTGGGACAACCAGGCAGAGAACAAGTCAGAAAACAGAGACCTGCAGCCATGCCACCTACGTAACAGACATGTAGGAGGGTTCCAAACACAATGGCATGTCACATGATTGTTCAAGTGCACAAGGAATGCTCTCCAATATCCTGCATGTGTTAGGCCACAAAACAAATCTCAATGACGTTATAAAGACTTAGAACATAGAACATGCAAATTAGCTCCCCTGAAGAAAATGATATGAAGTTACAAATTAACAGCAGAAAGTAAACTGAAAAATTCACAAATATGAGGAAAATAACATACTCATATATAAGAACTGGGTCAAAGTATAGGATTTACTCAGCTCTTCATCCCTGAGACACAAAGAGCAGACAGGAACAACCTAGTTGCTCACGTGGCATAGTGATGTTCTTGGGTTCTGAGATTCAATCCATGGGCAACTGGCTCCATATCTCTGGGCTCTGGGTGAGGCAGAACATCATGGCAGAGGACATGGCAGAGAGAAGAAGTTTAGGACATGACAAGGTCTCCAGGGGAAAGGGGCACAGGGGGCACAGGCAGAACAGCTCTTCCAGGATATCCCCCCATGACCCACCTCTACCAGCCTTTCCTCACCTGTCTACAATTAACACAGGATCAGTCCATTCAAACTAAGATGAATTGATTATATCTCTTGAGATCTGAATATTTTACCTCTGAAGAACAGAAGATTCTGGAGGGACATCTCATATCCATATCATAACCTGCCACTCTTGACCTGACCTCCAAAAGCTCATGTCCATATCACAGTGCAAAATGCATTTAGTCTATCTTCAAGGGGCCCATATTCTTGCCAGTTCCTGAGATATCTCAAGCCCTCTTTCCCATTATTCATGGGCACAGTAACAATTTCATCAGAGTGCCAACATGGCAATTTCAAAGGGGAGAAATAGAATCTAAGGAAGAAGGGATGGGACCAAAGAAAGACTAAAAAGATCCAGTTGGGCAAACCCGCCCTGCAGCCCCCTATCCTGCACCTGGGCTTGTGGCACAGTGAGGTTCTGTTCAAAGGGTTGACACAGGGCTCTGCCCCTATGGACATGCTGGCTACAGCCCACATGGCCTCCCTTCCCACTTGCCTCTGCTGGATTTAGAGTTTCCCTCAGCAGCTGTCCCATGCTGTTGGCATCTCTCAGACTCGGGGCCTCCACTGGAATGCCACCACCATTTTCACATCTCCACATCTTGTCTCCTCAGGGGCTGCTGCAGGGATTCAGCCCTGATACACCACACCTGGCCTTTAGGGCCTCCTAGGAAATCTCAGTGGAACCTCATGACCCCCAACTCCTGCATCCTGCATTCCTGCAGAACCAGCTCAACATGAGTGATGCCCATGTATGCCACCATCTTGAACTGTCACCAAGACTCCTGAGACCACAGTTATACCATCCTCTGAGTGCCTGGGTGGCTGAGCACAGGAAACTACTTTTTAGTAGTTTCCCCATGCAAACAGGGTGCCCCTGGTCTCTTCTCAAAGGAAATTTGACTTTTAAACCCTTAAGACTGAGATGGGTGTGACCTTGCCAGATCCTGAGATGTCTCAAGCCCCCTGTCCCATTGTTCATTGGTACAGCACTTGTCATCTCCTGTGCTGAGCATCTGCTGGCAGAGCCAAGACCTGAGTCAGTAACCAAGCTCCTATCCCACCAAACGAAGGTCCTTCACAATCAACATCCTCCTGCTCCTGCAAAGGTTCATTGTTTTAGATAAAACATCATCTCACATTTTCCATGAAAGGGTGACATCCTGTCCTGCGTGCATCTGGTGACCTGGGACTCCTTTAATGGCCCATCCAGTGTGGGAAGCCAGGCGCACTGGGGCTGCAGGGTCAGGTCCCTTCCCTTCCTCAGCACCCTGCAGAAGGGCCAGGGCAGCAGTGGGGCTGGATCTTGGGCACCTCTGGAACCTTCTGTACCATTCCTCATTTGCCCCTGCCCAAAGGCTGAGTAGGGAAGCTCTTCCTGGGATCCCTGGAAGACTCTCAGCAGCTCTGGAAGGGATTTTAAGTGAGAATCATGAGGCTGGGTTGACCTCTGTAGACCAGGAGCCCTCAGCCTCCCTCACCAATGCTACTTCACCTCAAAGGGTCCATCAGGCCCCTTCTCTTCTTTGACAAAACCCCAACTTTGGCATCTACTGTGGTTTCACACCTAGACCCAAACTTCCCTGAGACCAGTATGTTTTCTAAATTCCTGGTGAATTGGTGTCTTTGGTTTGACAACATACTGAAGAGAGGGATCTCTTGAGTTTCCCAGGAAATCTAGCCTAGTGATGGATAGAAGAGAATCAGCTTCATGAATGTGATGAATGTGGGAGAAGGAATCCACAGTCAGGACTTTGGGTCCCCAGACCCCAAATTCCACAATATGCTTTGTCACAAACCTACTACTAGATGGCAAATAGACCCCATAGAGAGCAAAGCCTCAGCATCACTGGGCAAGCAGCAGAGATCCTGTCCCACGAGGAGCCCTAAGGCTTAGAGGCTGTATCCAGTGCCCATACTCATGGCTTCTGGGTTCTGTTCACAATGAACCAAGTGTCCCCACAGTCCAGCCCCTGGATAACTTCTATGCAACTTTGTGATCTCTCTTGACCACAACCTGGGAAGCATTACCCTCCTATTGACACCAGTCTTAGAATCAGGGTGGGTCCTTGTTTCTCTGTTGTGGAAGATGAAGCATCGGAGAAGTGCCAGACAAATACAGATAGCAAGTTTGATTTAAGAAACAGAACAGAGATGGAAGACTTCTCTGGAGCAAAGCCGGGGCCAGACCTGGCATCTCCAGGAGATGGGGTTTCATGCATTTATCATAGCACCCTCTTTATTTCTTGTATACATTTCCCAACTTCCAATTTAGTTAACTTACTGTATTATCTTTTGAAATTCAGAAAGAAAAAGAATAGAAAAAATAGACATCTTATGGAAGGAACTAAGGGCATGGAACTGCCAAACTTGTAAAATTCTGTAATTCTAGGCTCAACTCTTATTACAAATTTTTTATGAATAATATCCAATAACTGTGTCTGTTAATCAGAAGAAATCCAGATTTTAAATTACCAATTACAGTTTGCTTTTATTTCATATTTTATTGGTGTATTATAATTATACACAATGGTGGGTTTCATTGTTACCTATCCATTCCTGAATATAACCTAACAATGGGATATGGCCAATATGATTTCCATTATTTTCATATTTTAGTGGCCCTAATGAATACACATTTGCAAAACTATATTTATTCCTGCAAAAATTCAGGTGCTGTGATGTACAAGAGTCAATTCCCAAACCCTAGTGTCTGAGTCTCACCTGGTGACACCCAAATTGAAACTCATGCCAATCCACACTGCCAAATGTTCCAACAATGCCCTACAATTGTCAAACTGAGAAATCAGGCATATTCTTTGATTCACATCCTGAGAAAATACCTATTGCACTCTAGAAAATGCATGGAAACTTCCTCCTCTTAACTACAGGTGATATTAATAATGCATTATCCTCCTTTGGAGTTTCAGGTGGGGAGAGGAACTGGAGAGTGCCATGTCTATTCAGGGCCTCCTGAGACTCTGGAGGCTGCTGCAGACCCTGGGGAAAAAAGTCCTCACATGTGCCCTTGTGAGACAAAGGGTCTTTTAAATACTCCATCCAATTCACAGGGTCCATAAGTGGCAAAGGTCCATCCCCAACATAGATGGTCTGATTCAGGGTTCATTACTTCAGGTGAACGTCCCCTGGTTGGATATGACTTAGCTGTGGATGAAGCTTTGTAACAGTGGCCCACCATGTGTTTGAATATAGCTCTTGCTGCTCTGCAATGAACATTATTTTTTTAAATTTCCATTCATTTGTTCTAATTAGTTATATATGACAGCTCAATACTCTTCAATTCTTAGTACACAAATGGGGCACAATGTTTACTTCTCTGGTTATACACGAAGTAGAGTCACATCATTCCTGCAATCATATATGAAACCAGGTTAGTGATGTTTTTCTCATTCCACCATCTTTCCTACCTCCAGGCCCCCTTACCTCCTTTCCCTCCTATTTTCCAATCCAAAGTTCCTCCATTTATCCCATGCCTCCCCACACCCTGCATTATTGAGCAGCATCTACTTATCATAGAAAACATTTGGCCTTTGTTTTTTTGGGATTGGTATATTTTGCTTAGCATGATATGCTCCCACTCTATTCATTTACTTGAAAGCCATAATTTTATTTTTTTTTCTAATTCTGAGTAATATTTCATTATGTGTATATACCAAGTTTCATTATCCATTCATCTGTTGAAGGACTTCTAGATTGGTTCCACAGCTTAGCTATTGTGAATTGTGCTGCTATAAAATTGATATGGCAGTATTACTGTAGAATGCTTTTTTAAAGGCCTTTGAATATAAACCAAGGAGTGGGATAGCTGATTCAAATGGTCGTTCCATTCCAAGTTTCCTAAGAAATATCTATAGGGCTTTCAGATAGGTTTCACCAATTTGCAGTACTATGAGCAATGTTAAGTGTGTGCCTTTTCTCCCACATCCTCTCCAACACATATTGTTGCTTGTATTCTTGCTACCTGCCATTCTACCTGGAGTGAGATAAAATATTAGAGTTGTTTCAGTTTGCATTTCTGTAATTGCTAGAAATGTTGAACATTTTTGCATATATTTGTTGATCCACTGTATTTCTTCTTCTGAGATCAATTATATTTCTTCTTTAGTTCCTTAGCCCATTTAATGATTGGGTGGTTATTATTATTATTATTACTATTAATTTGGTGTTACTTTTTTGAGTTCTTTATATATCCTAGAGATTAGTGCTCTATCTGATGTGCATGTGGTAAAATATTGCTCCCATTCTGTAGGCTCTCTCTTCACCTCACTAATTGTTTTGCTGAGAAAAAGCTTTTTAGTTTGAATCCATCCCATTTATTGATTCTTGATTTTATTTCTTGCACTTTAGGAGTCTTCTTAAGAAAGTGGGTGTCTGATCTGACATGATGAATATTTGGGCTTACTTTTTTCTATTAGGCAAAGGGTCTCTGGTCTAATTCCTAGGTCCTTGACCCACTTTTAGTTGAGTTTTGTGCATGGTGAGAGTTAGGGGCTTGATTTCATTTTGCTGCATATGGCTTTCCAGTTTTCCCAGCACCATTTGTTGAAGAGGCTATCTTGTCTCCAATGTATGTTTTTGGTGCCTTTGTCTAGTATGAGATAACTGCATTGATGTGGGTTTGACTCTGTGTCCTCTATTCTGTACCATTGGTCTAGCTTTCCTTGGGATTCTATATCCCCACAAATGGAGGAGAGCTATTCTAAGTTGTGCTTTGCAACATTTTAATCTAATAAGATTCATATTAATTTCTAAATTTGTCTGTCTACATATGAGCTTTTGTTGGTGTATTAATGTTTTCTTAGTCCATAACAAAGCACCAAGTCAAGTCTTTCCAGAGGATGTCCCTCTTGTCAACTCATACCAATTCATCAACCATATGAAAAGTTTCTTTACTTGGTGATACTGATTGGGCTGGATGCTGGTCAGAGCTCCACTACCTCGAGAGGATGGTTGGTAACATTGGTGAGAAAAAGGGATATGTACCCTGGGGCCTTTTGTGGTGTCCACCTCAACTGTCATAGTATTAGGGCTTTGGCTATTTCCTTCCTCTCTTGCCAAATGGCCCTTGCACTCAGGTTTCCCATGTGGGAGCTTCCCCTGGTGATGGGCCTGAACTTCACAACTCCCAGGAACCTCAGAATGGCCTCTTCATTCCACTTCTCCAGCTGCTTCTGTTGCTTCCCAAGTGAGGAAATGACCAAGCTGCCCCTCTGTCAAAGTGGCAAATTTTTAGAGAACAAATGAATATTTGAATTTATAAATATAAGCCTCTAATTTTGTGTTTTAGTAATGATAAAAAAATCTGAAATCAATTATGTACTCTTAGAAACTAGAAGAAGAAAGAGAAATCTAGAGCAAACAGATAGAAGAAAATGATATAAAGTAGAAGACAGATAAATGAAAGAAAACCAGAAAAATCAGTGACACCAAATGGTGATTTCCTGAGAAGATCAAAAACTTAGCAGACCCTTACAAAAACTCATTCAGAAAAAAAGAGGGAAGGCAGAGATGACCAAAATCAGTGTCATAATTGGTCATGAATCTATAGAAATGTAAAAACATTATAAGATAATATGAAAACATGCCATTACTGTCAAATTATGCAATTTAGATGGAATACAACAACTCTCAGAAAGAGATAAATTATTATTATTATTTTTTTTAAGAAAGAGTGAGAGGAGAGAGAGAGAGAGAGAGAGAGAGAGAGAGAGAGAGAGAGAGAATTTTTTAATATTTGTTCTTTTAGTTCTCGGCAGACACAACATCTTTGTTGGTATGTGGTGCTGAGGATCGAACCCGGGTGGCACGCATCCCAGGCGAGCGCGCTACCGCTTGAGCCACATCCCCAGCCCGAGATAAATTATTAAGACTCAGGAATATCTAGAAAATTGGATAGAATTATAACAAGAAAAGAATTTTAAAATGTTGAAATAAAGTAAAGCACAGAGTCAGGACATCATTGGGGAATTCAATCACATATTTGAAGTAGAAATGTCATCAGTCTTACACAACTGTCTTGACCAGCAGAAAGAAGAACTTCCCAATCTGTTCTATGAGGCGAGTTTCACCCTAAGACCAAGTCAAAGGGCCTGGCAGGGAAAGGAAGCTGCTAGAGTCATTTGATCACTAAGGAGGTTGGAAGTTGCTTTAGTCAGTTTTTTCACTTCTGGAACCAGGAACCTGACAAGCACAATAACAGGACAAGTTTATTCAGGCTCACTATTTTGATGTCTCAGTTTATAGACAGCCAACTGCATTGCTCTGGGCCCCAGCTGAGGCAGAGCATCCTGGCAGAAAGGTAAAGAAAGAGATAACACTTAGGATGTGGCCCCAGGAAGCCAAGAGAGGGGCACTGCACATAAGGGCAAAATCTGTCACTCAAAGGCACGTACCCGATGACCAGCCTCCAGCCACATCTTGCCTGACTACAGTAACCCCCTAATTAATCTTCAGGAGACAAATGCACAACTCATAATCTGATTATTTCATCTCTAAACACCCTTTCATTGTCTCACACATGAGCTTTTGGGGAACATCTTATATCCACATCATAACATTGTGCTCTGACCCCCCAGATAGGCTCATGCCCACCTCACAATGTGAAATACATTTAGGCCATCACAGGTGTTTACATATGCTTCACAGTTCCTGGATTGCTCAAGTCCAAGTTCAATGCAAATTCTCAGTGTGATCCCCTGTACAAATCAAAATCATGTTACATGTATCCCATATATTAAAGCACCAAGTAAGCATTTATATTCCAAAATAAAAAAAGAATAAAAAATTTAAAAAGGAAGAAAGTCACAGGGCATACAAAGAAGGAATGGGACGAGTATACCAATATCCAGCTGGGAAAATTAGTGCTGTAGCCCCACATCCAGCCCCTGGAGTACATGGTGCTCTGATATTCTCTCCAAAGGGCTGTGGAGCTCCACAGATGGCTTTGTAGGTGCAACCAACATGTTTTTTCTCTGGTGTTGTTTCTGCTTGATCCTGAATTTTTCCTCAGCAGATGTTCTGTGTTACTGGTGTCTCTCAGTCTCAGGGATCTCCAATGGACCTTCCACTTCCTTCCACTTTCCCAAACATTGCCCTCTCAGAGGCACCCCTCAGGTACTCTGACCTTGGCACACTTAGTCAGGCCTCCCAGGACTTCCTTTGAAATCAGTGAAAGATTCCACAAACCCCTAGCTCATTCCTCATGCATTCCTGTAGAACCAGTACTGTCATATCATACGACTAAATTCGCCAGGGTCACTCTATGTTAATTTGGGGAATAAAGACACAGACAAAGAAAGTACCTTTTCTTTGGGTTCAGCGACAGGTCTTCAGCAGCAGCTGCCACAAGGGGGGCAACCAGGCAAGAAAGAGAACTGGGAGGAGGTGCTGAACACTTTTATTGGGGAGAAAAAATTCAAATGAGGCAAGGAGTCAGGTTTACAAAGGAAAAGGTGAATGTAACTCAACCCCCATGGGTGATGCCTACACCTGGAGCCATGCCTCATTATCTGAGTGGGCAACACCCAAGTTACTGCAACCTGGCACTGCCAAGCCAGACTGAAGGCTATAATTGGTCAGAACCTGGTGCATTGGGACTTAAAGGCATCTGCATCCAGGGCAGCTCCAGAACCAGCACAAAAGGGTTGATGCCAATGTCTGCCACCCTCTTCAAGAGTAGCCAAGTCTCCAGGAGCCATGGATGAGGCAGTTTCTGAGTTTCTGGGGAGGTGACATGGTGAAACAACTCCCTGCAACATCCCAACCCCCTATGCAAATAATCTGACTTCTATATTCCAACAAAAGTTGTATAGAAAATGTGTTTGACAGATTATCATTAAAACAATGATCAAAAACATAATATTCATTCTTTCACTCAATAAAAAAAATACTTACACACAGGACAACACTATGTCCACGGTGAGAAGAATTCCTGCACCATGTGAACTGTGGAGCTGCCAGAGGCACTCCTGTTTCTCCAGAAAGAAGAGTGGCCACCAGCAGATTTGAATGGGTTTGTCCTGTGGCCATTCAGTCACTGAGCCAGCTGTTCTGTGCCCTGTGGGAAAAACACAAGTGAGAAGCTGCTCATGCCAACCACTGGACCAAAACTTCTGTCCTCTTGGGGCCCAGAACAACCACCCATGTGTATGACAACCTGCTTCTATCTGTAACCAGAGCCCCTTAGGTCACCCAGTGTCCTCAGCAATGGAAAGGTCAATCTTGACCAGCAGGTACACAGGAGCAGGTCATGAACTCCATGATGCTCATGCTCAGTCCCTCTGAGTAGAGTAGCAGCCATAGTTTAGGCAAGAGATGCCAACTTTAAATATCCAAGCTAACTGCTTCAAAAATTAATGTCCAATGGGTAGGGTGGCTCATGCCTATAATCCCACCTACCTTAGACACTAAGGGAGGAGGAGTCCAGGTTCAAGACCACCCCAGCAAAATTACAGGAACACTATATGAATAAACTAAAAAGATTCACTCCCACATTGCTGGTGGGACTGCAAATTGGTACAACCACTATGGAAAGCAGTATGGAGATTCCTCAGAAAAGTGGGAATCAAGCCACCATTTGACCCAGCTATCCAACTCCTTGGTTTTTACCCAAAAGACTTAAAATCAGCATGCTACAGTAATGCAGCTGCATCAATGTTTAGAGCAGCTCAATTCACAATAGCTAGACTATGGAAACAACCTAAGTGTCCCTCAACAGATGAATGGAAAAATAAAATATAGTATATATACTCAATGGAATATTACCCAGCTTTAAAGAAGAGTAAAATGATGGCATTTGCCAGTAAATGGTTGGAGTTGGAGAACATCATGCTATGTGAAATAAGCCAACCCCCCCCCCCAAAAAAAAAAAAAACAAAGGCTGAATGCTTTCTCTAATCCTCATAGTTCAAAGCCAGAGCCTGCAGCTCTAAGGGAGCACCTCCTGAGCTCAGCCTGGTTGCACCCTTGCACCAGCCTCTCCCATCTACATCTATAGGCATGGCTACATGGGCAATGACCACACAGGGTCACAACTGTGTTCTCCTGCACATACTGGCCCTTGGCCTTCCTCTGACTCCACCCCTTGGATTCTCATTGGAGAGTCAAAAGTGGTGCCTGGTGATCTTATAGAGAGCAGAA
The DNA here is from genome assembly GCF_964194105.1 of Spermophilus citellus. Classification (NCBI taxonomy): domain Eukaryota; kingdom Metazoa; phylum Chordata; class Mammalia; order Rodentia; family Sciuridae; genus Spermophilus; species Spermophilus citellus. The sequence goes on from NC_138193.1 coordinate 21,314,442, forward strand.
AGGAGAGCAATAGGTGTTCAGAAGCTGATCATGAGGCCAAAATGGTCCACTATGAACAGAGTCCCTGTATCATGTGAGATTTGGAGCTGTCAGAGGAACCTCTGTCTGTCCAGTCAGAGGGGTGACCAGCAGCTGATGTGAATGAGTTTTTCCTGTGGCCATTCAGTCACTGAGCCAGCTGTTCTGCCCTGTGTGAGGGAAGCAAGCAGGAGGAGCAGCCCTTGCCCAACTCTGGACACAGAACTTCTGTCCTCTTGGGGTTAAGAACAACTGCTCATCTGTATGACACCTGCTCCTATCTGTAACCATAGCCCTGTGGGTTACCCAGTGTCCTTAGCAATTGGAAGATCACTGTTCCAGATCCAGGAGGACCCTGTGCAGGTCCTGAACTCCATGGTGCTCATGCTCAGTCCTAAGAGTGGAGAGGCAGCAAAGGTTCAGGCGAGAGATGTCAGCTTTACCTTCCCAGGCACAGGGTGTCTGATCTTAGAGTCCCATCGGCAGGGTGGCACATACCTATAGTCCTGGATACCTTGAGACTGAGGGAGAAGGACTGCAGGATCAAGGGCACCCCAGGAAAATTATAGGATCATTAAATATAAATAAAATGAAACTTATTTGGGTGTAGCTCATGCTGGCCTAGCATGTAAGAGACTCTGTGTAGATCACCAGAACTGACAAAGTAGCAAAGAAAAAAGAAAAAATAAATAAAACCACACATTAAACCAAAAGTCAGGGCATATCTATGTGCAGATATATACTCATACTAGAGATGCAGATTAAACACAGATAGATTCATATAATTTATCTCCCAAATATTATGTATGTGGCATATAATATTCCTTTCATTCATTTCTATGCAAATTGGATGCTGGCTGAGATGAAGCTCTGGTGGGTCTTTGCTGAACCTCACAGCTCAGGGGGCTGACTTAGTCCTGTGTCCCCAGAGAACCATTTTCCCCAAGTAAATCTGAGCTGCCTTGTCTGACTTGGGACACCTGGACACACTGAGCCTGTGTTGATTGACCAGGAGAAGCCCACCCTGCAGCTGTGCCCAGCCTGCCCAGCCCTGCTGATTTGCATGTGCCCACAGCACAGCTCACTGCCCTGAGGACTTCTTAAGAGGCTGCTCACACCCTGTGCAGGGGTCAGTCCCAGTCAGGACACAGCATGGCATGAGGGCCCCTGCTCAACTCCTGGGGCTCCTGATGCTCTGCCTCCCAGGTAAGGAGAGACAGTACTTGGGATTTACTAATCACAGTGTGGTCAGTGCTGCCTGGTTACTCAGGAAAGTCCTCTTGAAACTTAACGATCATACGGATATTATTTTTATGTTTCCAATGGCAGGTGTCAGATGTGACATCACAGTGACCCAGTCTCCATCCTCCTTGCCTGTGTCTTGTGGAGACAGAGTAACCATCACCTGCAGGGCCAGTCAGGGCATTAGCAATTATTTACACTGGTATCAGCAGAAACCAGGACAACCTCCTAAGCTCCTCATCAGATATGCAAACAGTTTGGAATCTGGGGTCCCCTCAAGGTTCAGTGGCAGTGGATCTGGGACAGATTTCACTCTCACCATCAGCAGCCTGGAGCCTGAAGACGTTGCCACTTATTACTGTCAATAGAGTAACAGTTCCCCTCTCATAGTAATACAGGCCATGACAAAAACCACCCAGGGAGCAGAAGTGTGAGGCTGGGCTGCCACTGCTAATCCTCCTGCTGCCTCCAACAGCTGAGGGCACTGCTCAGAGGCAGCCAGGCCCTGAGCACTAAAGGAGGGTCTGTCAGAGGATCAGGGTGGCTTCTCTGCACTCTGACCTTTCAGCTCAGCCCCAGGAGGCAATGAGCTCACTGTATGATAAAGAAAATAATTTAAGACCTGAAGAGACTGAATTAGGCAGTATCAGGGTTGTGTAGCAAAGATAGGACTCTCCATGTATTCTACTCAGGAATACTTTAAGACTTTATTTTTTAGTATAGTTTAAGTATCCAGGAAAATTGGAGTGAGGTACAGAGTTCTCTTGTGTCCCCCCTGCTCCCACATCCCCTCTATCACCAACCCTAGACTCTGTCGCTTCTCTTACAATTCATCAACCTCTGCCCACATCTACAGGTCACACCAGGGTCACTTTGTGCATTCTGTGGAAGTAGACAAGTGGACAGTGACGTGAGTCCAGCAGTGTGGCCTGGCACAATGCAGATTCCGCCCTCACACTGTATGAGATCCAGCTGCTCCTCACCCCCCCCCTCTGCTGGGGACCTTCATGATTTTCCATCCTGTAGTTTCACCTGGGCTGATTGACACCTGCCTGGCACTCACAGCATGACTATGTTTAGACTGGCCTGTCACCCTGAGTGCTGTGCACACAAACCTCTTCCAGGGGTTTTCACTATAGCATAGATAGTTGTTTCCTTTTATTTCTTTTTTTCAAATTTTTCTTCAAATTTGGTATTGAATCCAGATACACACTACCACTTTACCACTTTTATACAATCACAGTCACATTTTTAATGTTTTTTTTTCTTTTTTTCTTTTTCTTTTTTTTTTTTTTTTTTTTTTTTTTTTAGGCAGTATCTCTCTAAGTTGTTAGGTCCTTGCTAAGTTGCTGAAACTGGCCTTAAACTTGTGATCCTCCTCCTACACCCAATTGTTGAGGGTTACAGGTGAGCACTACAATACCCAGAATGATAGCTGGTTTTTTTTTTTTTTTTTTTTTTTTTTAATTTCTGAGTAATATTCTACTTTTTGGCTGTTCAACATTATTGATCCATTACCCCCAGAGAAGGGCAGACTTGTGTCCTCCAAATTTTCTTTTCTTTTTTTTAAAGAGAGAGAGAGAGAGAGAGAGAGAGAGAGGAGAGAGAGAATTTTAATATTTATTTTTTAGTTCTCGGCGGACACAATATCTTTTTTTGTATGTGGTGCTGAGGATCCAACCCGGGCCGCACGCATGCCAGGCGAGCGCGCTACTGCTTGAGCCACATCCCCAGCCCTGTCCTCCAAATTTTCAATGCTGAACACAGGTCCTCTAAATTTTCCAGTACAATTATTTATTTATTTTATGGTGTATTTTCACCATCTTTAGTTTCATATCAGAATGCCTAGTGTTATCAGAATCTCTCACACTGTCTTGCATGTCCTGTCTTCATCTTGGAGACAGCTCATGGGCACTCCCCAGAACACTCAGCTTCTGGGAGTGGCTTGTGACTGCAGCCAGGACCAGCTCAGCAGCAGAGATGTGGCCTGGGCTCCCCTCTAGCTGCATGTGGGGTGCTCCTTCCTGGACATGGCCATCCCTCAGGGGGGCTGCTTTTTCATGTGTTTTAATTTGCATGTCCCCGATGACCTGGGGTGTCACAATGGTGTGTGGATAGATATCCACAATGTGAAGTGGTCAGACCCAGCTGTCAAATGTTTGTCATTTGTCTCTCCCCTTATGGTCCTTCCCCATACTGTGTTCCAAGGTCCCTGATCCCTGTCACGTCTCTATTCTCTATTGAACACCTCACAGCCACTTTGGCCTTTTGATCAAACTTCTTGAATTTACCTTGATTTCTGAGGAACATTTCCCAGCATCTAGACTTCTGCCATGAGCAGGCTAGTCTGTCCTATAGAGGAAAATATTGCACACTGGGTCCCTACAGTGTGGTCTGGCATTGACCTCTGATGGGCAGCAGGAACAAAAGGATCCAGGGCTCCTCATCCAGGTGGGAGAAGGTGCCCACCCTGCAGAGTCTCCTAGGTCAGTGACTGAGCCCTTGGGGATCTGTGACTCAGACTCTTGGTTGCTCATATTCATAGTCTCCTTCTGGCCTAAGAGATGAGATGGGCATGGTCTAGAGCCCAGCTCTTCAGGAACTGAGGACACTCCCATAAAATTAAGATAGAGAAGGTGGAAATGAGTGTATTCAGACCTCTAGTTGCACTCAGGATGGAGAAGTCTGTCCTTCCTTCCCTACAGACAGCTGTACTCATATAACTGCAGTGCACCTGTGACAAGGACATGGACATTAGTGCCCTATCTCATCCCATCTCCATGGTATTTCACACGTGCTCAGTCACCCCCTAGTGTCTTCTGTAGCAAATGGCCCAGTGGAGACTCCCCAGCTGCTGTGGAGCCAGGTTTCCTCAGCCTCCTTCAGCCTGGGGTGGCAGCCTCTGCTTCTTTGGATCTCAGGGTCCTGTCTCTGTTGAAGGTGCTGCCCCAATGGCTCTATAGAATACCCTCACCAAGGACACAGTGTCCCACAGGACTGAATTCTGCTCCTGCATCCAGCATTGTGGTCACTCTGCTGCCATAAAATAGCCCCACCCCCTGCTCGAATGGATTTTCCCATGACTGGAATGTAAGGCAGACATTAGGGCACCAGCAAGGCTCTTCTGCTCTCCCTTAGCTCCTAAGCTCCTGATGTATGGGTGCAAAGACCTGTGTGTCCCATGGTCTTTCCCTGGTGTCTCTGAGACCTAATTTCTCTTACATTTTGACACCAATCATATTGGATTAGACCTCAAACTCAAACCTCATACTTGCATAATTCTGTCTTCCAAAACACTGTGAAGTTGTGCAGACCACAGACCCAGCCTGTGAATTTTGAGGGACACAGCTCAGTCCATAGTGTGGGCAGGAGTGTGCAGAGGGGATGCTCTGCTCTTCTCATGGCCTCCTGTCAGGTGGGTCATGGCTTCATGTCCTACATCTTAGTGATGCTCTCAGAACCTGGGCCAAGGGTGTCACCAGAGTTCTCCAATGATTGTTGGGAAATGCAGTCAACTGTCTATTGACTGAGACCTCTGAACAGTGAGACCCAAATAAACTTGTCCTCCTCTAATTGTTCTTGCCAGGTCTTGTGGTAACGGCAGCATAAAAGTGACTAAAACAACTTCCAACATTTTTAGGGTGGAAGCTTATGGAGCTTGAGGGGAGTGGGGTTGGAGACAGCTGAGAGAGAAGGCCTGGGCTGGGGTAACCATGTGGTCCCATGGACATGGTGTACTGGAAGGAAACTCAGGACAAGAGACAGTTGCATGGGGTTCAATTTTTTTTTTTTTTTTGGAGGATACATTGGTTTGGGTTCAGAACTGCAGAGGTTCAGTTCAGGTCACGGTTGTCTGATTTCAATACTCTGGTGACAAAGTGAGGCCCATGGCAGAAGGGCCTGGAAGGAGGAAGCTGCTCACATCATGGTACTCAGGAAGCAGAGAGAGAGACAGAGATATGGAGGTGCCAGGGTCACAATATGGACTTCTCAGGGCATGTCCCCAGTAGCCTGACTTCCTCCAGGAATACCCAGCATGCTTAGAGTTACTACACAGTTAGTCCATTAAACTATAAATCCACTAAATGGATTAATACACCAATGAGGCTACATCATTTCACCTCTAAAGATTCCTTCATTAATGGAAGTTTACACCAGAGTGTTTAACACCTGGACCCGTGTTGCTCAATGTATGACTCATCATGCAAAATGCATTTAGTTCATCTGCAAGTGTCCACATAGTCTAAACAATTCCATCCTGAACAAAAGTTCAAGGCAAACTCTTTATGTGAGCCCAATGATGGGCAAGAGGAAGAAAACTTTGAAAAATTTTATTTTATTTTTTTTGATACTAGGGATTGAACTTAATTATTGAGCCACATCCTGGGCAATTTTTATTTTTTTATTTTATTTATTATTTTTTTTAATTTTTGAGACAGCATCATGTTAAGTTGCTTAGATGGTGACTGAGCTATGGCCATGGCACTCAAGGTCCAGAGCCCTCAGCTACAGTTTCTTCCTCTCAGACAATCTGCTGATCTGCTGCCCAAACCAGCAGCACAGGTGACAGTTGGGCCACCCAGGCCGGGAGGTTTTTGTTCGGGGCTGCATCACTGTGGGAGGAAAATGTGTAAATTGCCTGCAGTAATACACCCCAGCATCCTCAGCCTCCACCCTGCTGATTCTCAGTGTGAAATCAGTCCCTGACCCACTGCCACTGAACCTGTCTGGGACCCCAGTTAAACGGTTGGAAACCTCATATATCAGAAGCTTTGGAGACTGGCCTGGCTTCTGCTGATGCCATTCCAAATAGGTTTTTCCATCACTGTATAGGAGGCTCTGACTGGAACTGCAGGAGATGGAGGCAGGCTGTCCAGGGGTGATGGGCACAGTGAGGAGTCTGTGTCAGCACAACATCCCCACTGGATCCTGAAATAATGACAGAAATGAAAGTTTATGCACAGTATTATGAAACATTTTCATGATTTCTATCTTGTTCCTTTCTTAACTAATCATTTGTGTGTGCAGTGTATGTAGTTTTGGTTCTTACCAAAAAAAAAAAAAAATGCAATGTCATATAAGATAGAGGTTTGCATGGACAATGCCTGTCTAGAGGTTGAACACATAAATCTCCTTTTTTTAGGTCCCAATCTCCACCAGGACACAAAACTTTCTTTTTTCCTTTAGATACTTCCTCCCTTTCATTGATCTGAACATCACATTCCCCATTTTTTTAGCTGAATCTCACACCACAAACATGGGCAGGGATCACATGTAGGACGCAATGAGCTCACCCCCTCCCACTTCTCCCTCCTCATTCCCTCTGTCCTCACCAGGGATCCAGAGCAGCAGCAGCCCCAGGAGCTGAGCAGGGAGCCTCATTTTGAGAAGCTGAGCTGAGGAGTCCTAGTGAGTCAAGGGCAGGTTAGAGCTGAGCTTTTATGTCAGCCTTGTAGGAAATTCCTCCCCAGGGAGCAGCATGCAAATGCCCTGGTGGATGCAGCTGTGTGGAAAGAGCCAATGGCAGGTGTGGACTGACTTTGAACAAATAAAATGTCTTCTATGACTGGAGGAAAATCAAGGAGATGATGTCCAGGCTGCCTGCAGTGGTGGGCAGAGGATCTGATGGTGAAAGTAAAAATCTTTGGCAAAGACAGAGATTTTCTATGAGTTCAGTAGGAAGCACCAATACAGCACCAGAGACAAGAAGATGTAGTCAGTGTGTCCAGGGCAATCTCTGGTGAGTGATGGCCAGGCTGTTTGGAGGGATCCTAGCAAACCTGGAGAAGGAAATCATCCCACACCCACTAGAACTGACAGGAAATTTCCTCCAAACAAACCCATCTCCTTCAGGTACTTCAGACTCCTGTGATAGCTCCATGTTAACAAGTGCTGGAAATGATCTCTCCTGGGCCCTTGCATGAATCAGAAGCACCTGACAGGGAGAAAGAAAACTTTCTCTGATACTCAAAATCCATAATTGATTCTTAATTTTCAATGGATCCTGGGAAAAGGATCTCCCACAGGAGTCTTTCTCACGTGTAGAACCAGGTCACATCAGGGATCCTCTTCCTTCTTTGCTGTAGGCAAGGATTATCTCGCTCCTCTGCCCTTTTTGTGGGGGCAGCCACAGCCATGAGTTCTCAGCTCAGAAGGTGACTCAGTTCATGAGAGGTAAGGAACCCTCAGCTTTCAGGGCTTAAGTTCCCAGGCCACTGATTGGCATCTCCTGGGCCTACATTTAATCATGGTTCACCCTGGAGGAGACGGCTGGGACACAGCTGCTCAAGGTCAGTCCAAATGTCAATCTTAATTTAATAGAAAACAGCATGTTAACTCCTTATGTGAACAAATGACAACTTGCCTCAGGTCACCTTGGGTCTCACACCTCACCTCCTGCAGATTGGTGCCATGTTCAAATTTCTTTTGTCCTGAACTCAGAATTCTGCAGCAATTGAAAGAATAAAACCATGTATGATTGTTGACCAATTTAACAAAGAAGCTTGGCATTTATAAGCTCTGGGAAATTCCCAAAATTAAGGTCTGTTAAACTGGTTGGAGAAGAAACTGAATTGACATTGACCTTCACACTGATTTCCACTGTAGCAACTGGATTAACTGACAAACATCTGGGGGAGGAGTGTAGAATTTTACATGTCATATTTACCTAGTTGACATTTTTTTAACCTTCATGTTTTCCTCCATTCTGTGAATGGGCAGACCCTGGGGTTCATCTGCTTCCAGGCAAGCAAGGCCTGGGACAGCAGAGCCTGGAAGGGGCAGGGAAGGGGCCCATCTTCAACTGCAGAGAGAGCTTGGCCTGCTGCCCCTGGACTCCAGACTTGAGCCTCCAGAGCTGGGGAGTGATCTCCTCTGAGTTAGGCCAGGTGTGTGGTGCCTATTGAGCAGCCCTGGGAAACTCACGTGCCCATTTCCCACTGTGAAAACCTGGATTGTGGGAAAACCATGAGCAGAAAGAAATCTGTAGTGTCTGATTAGTAATAAATCAGGTTTAGAAAAATGTTGAGTTTACAAAGTATTCTATAAAAGTATAAAGTTTCAGAGAATGCTGCTATTTTTATTTGAAATGAACATAAGATCTTTAAAATCTTCCTATCTGATTGGTTATTTTATCTCAGAAATTGTTGACATGATAAAATATCTTTGAAATTCGCTGTTGATCAGGAACATTTTCCTATATGCCCATAGAATGAGAAGAAAAGGCAGATCCTTTATTCCAAGGCAGACTCTCAGGCTCCTGTGAATAGCTCACCATGCTGTGTGTGGACATCAAAACTGAGCAGTAGGCAAAGCTGCTCTCTCTCCCCTGAACACACATTACAAGGTTCTAAGGGTGACTGAGACTAAATTCCCAGTGGGCCCAGGTGGGAGGAGCCTGTGTGTGTCTAATGTGGCCAGTTTCAACTGAAAGAGAAGGGACTTATGCACATGGGTTTCTTGTGGTTTTGACTCTGATACCAGATGCTGTCAGTTGTGTCCATAAACTCCAAGCCTGCATGTAACCCCTGGGAATTGGGAGGCTTCTGGGCACTGGATTGTGTGGGTTTGGCTGGGTCAGAGTGCTGAATGCAGAGTTGGCACTGTCACTGCAGCACCAGGCTGTGTTCTCAGGACCCTGTAGCCCAGTGGTACACACACCCCTGTGTGGCCAGGAGGAGAGACAAAGCCCTCTGCTCCTTCATGGGCCCAAGAGAGTGGTTCCTTGGTGACACTAGAGATCCATCCTCCCAGAGGGGCTTCTCCAAACCCAGGTGTCAGGATGGATCCTGAGCCCAGAGGCCCCTGAGGGCAGCAAGCCACCTTCTCTAAGTCACAGCCTGCCACCACTCAGTGCAGGATCAATTCATGGACATGCCAGGTACAGGGAGTCAGGGAAAGCTGTGCCCCAAACACTGAGGGACCCTTGCCTGTTTACACTCTTAGTTCTCAGGATTCTCAAGACTGACCACCAAAATTTATATGATAAGCAAACACATAAATTTCCAGAAATTCTATGCATTTATTCTTTTTTTCAATTATGGCTTACTTTTAATTTTTCTAAATAACTTAATGAATTGATTACTATTCATACAAATTCTAAAGTTAAAACATTCTAATTAAATGGGTATATGTGAAATTATTAAATGTCAGCATTTCCACAGTGAGGAGTTTTACTTCAATGGTGCGAGTGCGTTCTGAGCACACACAGCAGTGAGGTGTGTGGATGTCACACTGTGCCCAGTTTCATGCCAGTCCTTTTTTTGTCCTGTCCTTTGTCCTCCCCTGATCCAGCTGCTCTGCCCTCCTTCTCTCCCTCCTGTTCCAATTTTCGAATATGCATTACCACGATGTGTAATGCAGGGGTCATTGTGGACAAGAAAGACACCCACAGAATTCTCATGGGAGGTTGCAGGAGGAAGCCAAGTGCCCAGCCAAGCTGGACAGTGCAGCAGTTGATCAAGTAGTTGAAAATGCCTGTCCACAATCTGCTTTGTTAAAGGGCAATAATGTTCAAATATGTCAATTAATTACATATTAATTATAAGGTAAAAATTGAGGTTGCTGAGGTCCTAATTGGTTGTTCCCTAGGAGTTCCTGTATTGGAGGTTTAGTCCCAGTGTGGCCATGATAGGAAATGGTTGGTTCTTTAAGAGAGGGGGCCTGATGGAAGGACCAGTGCTGGACTCACATACAGAGGGAGTCCCCTCCAGAGTGAGTGGTCCTAAGTGAGGCCACACCACAGGCCTGGCCACTGCAGCCTGCAGCTGGTTCCCATCCCACCTACACACCATGCTGTGACACTGCCCAACCTTGGACTTTAAGGCTTGAAAACTATGAAACAAAACTTTCCTTTACACAGCACATTCTTAGCTCAGGGATTTTGCTATAGCATCAGAAAAATGACTAATAGGTGTTTTTTATTAATAAGTGTTTAAATTGAAATCTCATTAAATGACCTGTTACAGATTAACAACTCTATCTATAACAATTGTATCCTACAGGTAGTCCTCCGATCTCATGTGTATGGACCACTCCACATTCTAGAAGTGCAGATTCTCACCTGGCTGGCCTGGGTGGCTATGGAATTCTGCTCTCAGAACAGCTCTCAGTGACACACTTGATGCTGTTCAGCCTGACACTTTGAACAGGATGGGAAATCACTCCACATCCACACTTGGCTTGCTTTTCATTTGGTAGGAAGAGTTCATTATTTTTGAAAAGGATCCTAATCTATTGCTTGTAATTTCTTCCTTTACTGTGGACTCTGTGACATAATGAAGGTTTCATAATGTGATTCCAACTTGCTGAAGGCACTTTGTGACACATAGAAAGTACTCTGTGTCCTGTCCTTCCGGACAGAACTCCAAGAGCTGGAAATAATGACTGCCTTTGTGAGGCTTAGACTCAGGCCCAGGAAGTGAGGCTCAAGGATCTGGCAGTTGAAAGACGTGAGGCAGGTGGGAATGCTGGTCTTCCTTTATACAGAGGGGGCAATAACCTCTAGCCAGACTCCATCCCTGAGCCATTTTCCTAGGCTCTTTAAATGTGCATTTCAAACAAAGAAGACCCCTGCCATCAGGTTACACAGGGCTCCTGCTCACAGGTCACAGTTTGTGACCTTGAGTGCATGTGCTGACTCAGAGGGTTTATGGCCTTGACCACACAGTAACTATGGCAGTCACATCATGGCCTTAGCTACACAATAAAAACATAAAACCCATCAGCCCAACAGAAGCCTCAGCAAGGGAGCCTACCTATTGCCAGGGTGGGCCTGACCCACAGTGACCACAGGGGAAAGTCAGCTGGAAACTGCAGGACTTACAATGGCTTCTGGAAACATAGTCTCCAGGACACTGATTTGGACTCCTGTGGAGAAGGTCCATGAGGGACCTCATCTAAAAGGGAGGATCTAGAAGAGGAAGATTCCACATCACCCATTGCACCTGCAGGAGACACATGGACCAGGGTGAGGATGGGGAGTCACCTGAGAGGTGTAGCAGGCCGCTGAGGGCATTGCCAATCATCTGGGCTCCCATGCATGTGCAAGGAGGACAGGGCCACCAGCCTGGGCCTTCAGTGGCAGGTGAGGTCTGTCTCTTGGGCAGCACTAGGTAATCTCCCATGTCCAGAATCTGCATTCATATCAGGTGGCCCTGGACTTTCAAATGTTGCTACTTGGACTCAATTTATCCATATTCCATGATTCCTCCAAGGACTGCCTCTGCAGAGGTGCTCTGGGCTCTGACCCAGGAGCACAGGGTCCTCCATGGTCACAGCTGCCCTCTCTGTATTCTTTTAGTATCTGTATATTCATGACCACACTCCCAGAACTGTGAGAGCCTACAGGTTAGATTCCCATGCCCTGTGCTTTAGAGGATTTCCTGTTTGGAACACACACAGTGACTTCTCATTTCTATTTAAATCCAAAGTCTTACTATAAACCAAACCCCTCAGATCCATTGATGTTTTTCCTTTATTAAATCAGGAGGGACACCACTGAATCCAGAGGTTTGAGAAGAAACTGGTTTTCTGCTTTGCCAATTTCCTTCATGGAATAAAATTCATGGACAATAATGAAAGGGAAGGGTAAATGGAGTAGGATTAATTTCAAGGAAAAGTGAGAGAAGTCCCTCAACAAGGGAGGGGGCCTGACACACACTTTGGGTGTGCTAATTTAGGGGCTTATATGGTTTACTGTCTGAGCTTAGATTAGTCTATGTTAAAGTGGTGTTGAGAAAGGGTCAAGTCATTGGTTTGCACTTTAGCATGAAGGCTTAACCCTTCCTGTGATTCTCCTCTGGGTTCACTGCCACCTTCCATTTTCCCACCTCTCTGGGACAAGGAGTTGGCTGGAGTGTTCCCACAGGTGAACCTCATGGGAATTTACATTTGGAAAAGGTCTTCATGGAGCCAATTAGGATTTCTACAGGTTAGCCTCCTGGTGTGGTCTCTGCCTTTGAGCAAGACTTCCACTGGGGCCATCCCTTCTGACTGGTGACCTTTGACTATTCACTGTCATCTCTGCCTGCTTGGCCTAAGAAGCACAAAGAGGTTTCATATGCAGAGGAGCTTCTCTGGAATCTTCTACCAATGTCTCCCAGAGCCTGGCTGCCTCTGAGTGGTGTCCTTAGTAGGTGCAGGTAGCAGGAGGAGCAGCCGGGGCAGCACAGCCTCACACTTACTCCCTGGGAGGTTTATGTCATGGCCTGTATCCCTGTGGAAAGACACTCATCATACTGTTCACAGTAATAAGTTTCAATATCTTCAGAATCAGGCTGATTATAGTGAGAGTGGAATCTGTCCTAGATGATCTGCCACTGAACCTCAAGGGGACCCCAGATCACAAGCAGTTTACACCATAAGTCAGGAGCTTAGGAGCTTGCCCTAGTTTTTGCTAGTATCAGTTTAAGTAATTGCTAATGCCCTGACTGGCCCTTCAGAGACTTTTTCTCCTTGGGATTGAGACAGAGAGGATGGAATCAGGGAGGATGGTCAATGTGATGTCACATCTGGAACTTGACTTGAACACATGAAAAGAAATATGCTCAATATTAATCATGTTAAAAGAGAATTTTCCTGAGGATCCAGGCAGCACTCACCACACTGTGCTGAGTAAATCCCCAGGACTGTCCCTCTTTATCTGTGAGGCAGAGCAGCAGGAATCCCAGGAGCTGATCAGGGGCCCTCACGGCCATGCTATGTCCTGATGGGGGACTGAATCCTGCACAGGGTGTGAGCAGCCTCTTAAGAAGCCCTCAGGGCAGTGGGCTGTGCTGTGGGCACATGCAAATCTGCAGGGCTGGGCAGGCTGGTCACAGCTGCAGGGCTGCTCCTCTCAGTCACTCAGCACAGACTCCAGGTCCTAAGTCCCAGGTCAGACAGGGAAGCTCAGAATTGCTCACAGAAAATGCTCTCCTCTCTGGGACCAAAGGCAGTGTTTTTGTTGAGTCCTGCATGTGACATGCTTTTTGATGAACTCGGGTTCCATCTGTCCTTTCCTCCATCTCTGACAGAGGACGTGGGCCATGGCACAACACCAGAAGCTTCAGAAATGCTTAGGAGATACTTGCATTTGACACCTGAGATCATTAATTAGTCCAGAGTGGCAACTGATTGCTCAGAGTCCCTGATGGTGAAGTAGAAAGGCAATATGAGAAAAAAGCCTTGATTCATAAGAAGGGCAGAATCTTTCCTCCCTTATCTTCCTTCTCTAGCTGTTCAAACTCTTTTCCTCTGTTCATCCCTCCTCTGTCCTACTGTGTTTATCAAGACAAGCCAAAATCAGATATTTTTCCCTCCAAAATGAGAGGCACAGCACTCTTCCTAGCTCTGCCTCTGATTGACCACGCCCACACCTGATGTCCCCTGCATGCTCAGGTTGTCACTCCTACTCTCACTGGCCTCCCAGTCCAGTGTTTTCAGAGGTGGGTCCTCTCTTCTCCAACCCTCATCCTGCCTATGGCAGCAGAGAACAGAGCATTTTCTTTCAGCAAAATTGACCATGTTCTCCACTCCTGAATATTCTGAATATTCACAAAAACATCATATAGAGCTTGGTTTTAAACAGTGGTATGGCTCAAGCAAGTAATTTCACAATCTGTAATTGAGATTCACTGTAGGAAAAAACAAGAGACTTATTTGACAGAAGAATTATTAAACAAAGTCTATGTTTTAGAATGTAATTACATGTAATCATATAAAACCATAGATTTTGTCGATAGAATATGAGCAAGTATCACTGTGTATGGTTAAGGGGTGATTTGATAAATGGAAAAATCCATACCATCTTGAAGAAATCATCTATTCTCTCAAAAAAACCCTAAAATTTCTAAAAGAACTATCACTAATGGAAACGTGATTTTTCTGGAAAATGTTTTATTCAGAATATAGGGTAGGAAAAAGAGAAACTAGGACCATTTTGAAACACAGGATGCAGTGAAATATTGAGAGAGTCATTAAAAAAAACATAACAGAAGGCAATTTGTATGTGACAGCAAGTAGAAAAATTTGAAGAATTTGAAGTGTTAAGATAATTAATGATCACAATATTCTGACCATTGAGGAGCATATAAACTCATTAATGTATAATAATATTCCAAAGGACAAATTAGTTGTCCCCAAATTGTTGTCCCCTTTATAACTTTATAACATTTCACTGCCCTCTGGACTTCTTGAGAGGCTGCTCACACCCTGTGCAGGAGTCAGTCCCTGTCAGAACACAGCATGGCCATGAGGGCCCCTGCTCAGCTCCTGGGTCTCCTGCTGCTCTGCCTCCCAGGTAAGGAGGGACAGCACTGGGGATTTACTAATAACAGTGTGGTCAGTGCTGCCTGGCAACTCAGGAAAGTCCTCTTGGAACATCACTACTTACAAGGATATTTATTTTATGTTTCCAATGTCAGGTGTCAGATGTTATAGCACGCTGACCCAGTCTCCATCCCCCTTGCCTGTGTCTCATGAATACAGAGTCACCCTCACCTACAGGGCCAGTCAGGGTTTTGGCCGTAATTTAAACTGGTACAAGAAGAAACCAGGGCAAGCTCCTAAGATCCTCAGCTATCTTGCAATCAGTTTGCAACCTGGGATCACCTCGAGGTTCAGTGGCAGTGGATCTGGGACAGATTTCACTCTCACCATCAGCAGCTTGGAGCCTGAAGATGTTGCCAATTATTACTGTCAACAAGGTAGCAGTTTCCCTCCCACAGTGACACAGGCCATGACAAAAACCTCCCAGGGAGCCAAAGTGTGATGCTGGGCTGCCCCAGCTGCTCCTCCTGCTGCCTCCAACTGGTGAGGGCACAGCTCAGAGGCACCAGAATCCCAGGGCCACATGGAGGTTTTGTGGAAGGATCCAGGGGGGGGCTCCTCTGCACCCTGACTCTTTCCTCAGCTCAGTCGCAGAAGGTGACCATGATAACGGCCTCAATGACATGTTACAGGACAGAATTTAGACTTTGAGTGATTCTAATGACAATTGTTGGTGTCATGAAGCAAAGACAGGCCTCTCCGTGTATTCCACATGGGAATATTACAAGACTTTGATTTTCAGCACAGTTTAAGTTCCGAGCAAAACTGGGTGAAGTGCAGGGTTTTCCTGTGACCCCCTGCTCCCACAGCCCCTCCATCATCACCCCAGACTCTATTGCTTCTGTTACAATTCATCAACCTCTGCCCAAGTCTACAGGTCACACAGGGTCACTTTGTGCATTCTGTGCAGGTAGACAAGTGGACAGTGACGTGTGTCCAGCAGTGTGGCCTGGCACAGTGCAGGTCACGCCCTCACACTGTCTGAGCTCCAGCTGCCTCTCAGCCCCCTCTCTGCTGCAGACCTTCATGATTTTCCATCCTGTAGTTTCACCAGGGCTGAGTGATGCTGCCTGGCACTCACAGCATGATGATGTTCAGCCTGGCCTGTCACCCTGAGTGCTATGCACACAAACCTCCTCCATGGGTTTTCACTACAGCATAGAGGGTTGTTTCCTTTTTTTTTTTTTTTTTTTTTAAATGCTTCTTCAAGTTTGGTATTAAATCCAGACATGCACTACTTACACAGTCACATTTTTAATGCCTTTTTTTTTTTTTGCAGTATCTCTCTAAGTTGTTAGGTCCTTCCTAAGTTGCTGAACCTGACCTTAAACTTGTGACCCTCCTGCCTCAGCCTCCCAGTTGGCAGAATTACAGGGGAGCACCACAGCACCCAGTATGATAGCTGTTTGTTTTTTCATTGCTGAGTAATATTCTACTTTCTGGCTGTTCAACATTATTGATCCATTCCCCCCAGAGAAGGGCAGGCTTGTGGCCTCTAAGTTTTCAATGCTGAACACAATTCCTGTAAATTTTCTGGTACAGAATTTGATTTATTTTTAGATGTGTATGTGTATGTGTGTAGTTTCATAGTAGAATGCCTAGTGTTATCAGAATCTGTCACACTGTCTTTCACATCCTATCTTCATCTTGGAGACAGCTTGTGGACACTCTCCAGAAAACCAGATGCTCGGAGTGGCTTGTGACTGCAGTCAAGACCAGCTCAGCAGCAGGGATGGGGCCTGGGATGCCCTCCTGCTGCCTGTGGGGTGCTCTCTCATGGACTTGGCCATCCCTCAGGGGGGTGTTTTCTCATGTGTTTTAATTTGCATTTCCCTGGTGACCTGGGGTGTCACAGTGATGTTTGGACAGATGTCCAAAATGTGCAGTGGTCAGACCCAGCTCTCAAATGCTTGTCACTTGTCCATCCTCTATGGTCCTTCCCCATCCTGTGTTCCAAGGTCCCTGCTCCTGTCATGTCTGTATTTTCTATAGAGCCCCTCATAGCCACTTTGGTGTCACCTACACACTCTCTTCATGTTTCTACAACTGAGGGCCCTTGAGTTTACATTGATTCCTGAGGAACAGTTCTGGGTCCACAGTCTTTTCCTCAACACTTGAAGGTGTGTCCTTTCCTTTGTCCTCCCTGTTTCCAGGTGAGAAATTCTCTGTTCATTCCAGTTGTTTCTCCCACAAAGCTAAGGAGTCCCTTTTCCCTCCCAGCTTTTAAGGTCTCTGTCTCTGTCTTCAGAAGCTGGCAGTGTGGCTGTGGGGTGGGCTGGCAGGCACCTCCTGGTGGGTGAGTCCCTGTTTGCTGGCCCACTAGGCTGTATCCAGTGTTCTCTAGCTGGGTGTGACCATGGATGTCCCTCCTGCAGCCTCCTTCCTCTGTCTGCTCCTTTCACCTGCTCAGCTCCCCACTGCGCTCTTATTATGGTGAATGGGGTTTTCAGTTCTGAACTTTCCTTTTCCTGGCTTGTACAGTTTCTGTCCCCTGGCTGATGCTTTCTGTTTGTTCTTCATTTGTTACAAATACATTTCCAATTTCTGGTTGATGCACTTTTATTGTGGCTGATTTAAAATCCTGTTCAGATCGTCATTAGTGATATTTTAACTCAGTGTTAATGTGAACTGACTGAACTTTCTCATTCATAGGAGGTTATTCAGGTTTTTATGATGAGAGTTTTCTTTACTACCTGGATATTTTGTGAATTGGGTAACATCACAGGGCTGGGAATTCTGAATGAGTAGCCAGAGCCTAGTACAGGCCAGAGCTGTGATTTATGGCCTAAAAAAGGGCAGGACCCCCCCCCCCCATAATAGGTTTATTTTTTTTCTAGGCCTAGAAACCTCCTTGGAAGCACTTAGGAGACACAGATGCCTGAATTCAAGGCAAATCCTTCTACTCACCAGACTTCTTTGGTCAATTTTACTTTTTTGTGGCATAAACTCAGCACAAATCTAACAAAGTGCAGGAAAAGTTTACTTGGGCTCATGGGTTCAGAATTTCCATCCATGGTCAGCTGACCCCATTGCTCTTGGTACAGGTGGGCAGAACATCAGGGCAGAAGGGTGTGGGGGAGGAGAGCTGCTTCAAGCATGGTGGCCAGGAAGTGCAAGGAGAGAGGGGAAGGGGCCTCAGGGTGGATGCACCTTCCAGGGCTCAACCCTAGTGACCACCTCCTCCATTAGTCCCACCTGCCCTCGGTCACCACCCAGTTAGTCCACTCAGGCCAGAAAGGACTGATCAGGCTCAGCTCTCAAAATCTTGTCATTTCATCTATGAATATTCCTGCATTAACACAGACCTTTATGGGGACAGTCTCCCACGTGACCTGCATGGGCACTGGGAATGGGGTTCCCCTCAATGGGATGGGCTGCTGAGAAATAATCCTAAGAAAAATAGAATGATGAAAAATCACAGGACACAGAAGGTGATTTCAAAAATTGGGGTGGGAGGGGCAAGCAGTTCATACAATGGAGCGCACTTCTGTACTCTGGTACAATGGAGCCTGCACCTGCTTTATTTTTATTGTGGACATCAAAGGCCTTCAATAGAATGTTTTTAAAAATGTTAAAATGGTGGGCTGTGTAGTCCCCAATGGGTTAAGCCCATTTCCCTTGGGACAATAGAGACCTTCCTAGTAAAGCAACATAAAGGTCATATGCCTTGGGCAATCTATTCTGTGGGGGAGCCTAGGATATTTCCTAAGGATTCCTAAAATCTCCCTGGCTACCTGCCCAGAGAAGATCCCTTTAGGTTTTCACAGATGCCTTCCTGAAAGACATCTGATATCCAATCCAGTCTAAAGAAGAGCAGAATCTTCTAGCATGGGTGCTCAGGGTCCAGGGAAAGTCCCTTCCTTCCTCAGCACCTGCAGAGGCTGAGGAGAGAGGCACAGGGGATGCTGGAGACTGGAGCTGCAGCACCACTGGGGCCATGTGTGCTGCTTCTCCTGGGGTCATGGGTGACTCTGCCCAACTGCTGAGTGCTGGCTCTGGGCCTGAGAGAGTCTAGAAGCTGCTGAGGTTTTCACAGAGGCTCTAGAAATATTTGGGCTGGGGAACATGAGGCTTGGCTGGCAGCTCTGGACCTGGAGCCCCAGAATGCCCCCTCCTCTGATACCTCTGCACCATATAGTGTTCTTCAGGCCCCTTTATTCTTTTCCAAAACTACAACTTTGGCATCTCATGTGGGTCACATGGGCCTGGTGTCAACCTCCCTGAGACCTGCATGTATTTTAAATACCTGATGAACTGTAAATCTTTTGTCCTTAATCAATGGACTATTACTTGAACACCGGATCACCTGAGTTTCCCGTAGAATCTTGCCTAGTAAAGAAAGAAGAGGAACAGCTTTATAAATTGAGGAGAAAAAAATCCATGGTTAGGACTGTGGAACTACTGCATGTTGATGCTCCAGACTGTCACTAGAAAGCAAGCACAGCAGACAATAACAATCCCAGTAACCTGATCTAGAAACCCCAAAACACGAGCAGTAGGTCCCTGCTAAGTTAGTCTTCTTCTTATGATGATGATCATTGTCACCATGGAGACCACAACACCAGAATCAAGAGCCCCTCTTGTTCTGTTAGATGCTCTTAGAAGGCGTGGTCCTGTTAAGGTTGAAGACAGAACTACCAGGAAGATACTGTTGGTGTAACAGCTGTAAAGATGTGTTCTGTGGGGTCAAAGGAGGTTGGAGACTATCTTCATTGACACAGTCTGTCAGTGACAGAGCCTTTTCTCACACAGATGTCCTGAATCAGGCCCAATCTGACATCATTAGTCCATGGGGTGGACACTGTGCAGATGTGGTGAAGCTCTTATAGCTGAACAGTGCTGGATCCAGGGGAAGGTGGAGCTGCCTCAGTGCAGGAGCTCCTTTAAGGTGCAGAGAAAAGTCAGGAGATCAAGAGTTTAGGTTTTCAGAGGAAGCAGCAGATGGATGGGGTGTGACAGATATCCATACTGTCATGGATAGAAGGCCCTGAGTTGGTTGATGGCTGCGTTGTGCAGGATGGAGTGGGTAGACCACAGGAGAAACCTAGGCAGAACTTCATGGTGCTGCTCAGCCCTCTCATCCATTTCAGGGAGGAGGAGGAGATCCCTGAGTCTCAGGCAGCCCTTCTGCAAGCAAGTGTGGTTGACCTTGCATGGCTCTGCTGGGTCTCAGGGAGGCTTCTCCTTTGCCAGTTTTTACAGAAAATGTGGTGGCCTCAGGGCCTCAGGAAAGTGGGGCAAGGAGCAAGTGAGATGTGCACCTGAAGGTCAAGTTCTGATGGACTCCCCATTCCAGCCTGATGCTGTCCTGTCCTGGTACAGAGCACTGGGCACAGATCGGGTAGAGAGTGACCTGGTGTGGGAGCTTCCCCTTTCCCTCTGAGTTTGCCCAAGCAGCATGTCAGGAAAATTAGCTGGGTGAGGCAGGAGGACATGGAACTTCATGAAAATAGGAGCCTGCACTAGCCTCTACTGCTTCCAGGGCTTCCCTCAGTGAGCCTCCTCTTATGCCAGGGAGAAATGCTGAGAGTCATTGGGTGAATCCTGCAGGCCTTTGTTCTGGAAAAGCCAGAGGCTCCAGTCAATGACAGCAGTGCCCCAGCCAGTGAGCCTTCAAATTGGGGAACATCATGGATACGTGGTCACGGCTGTTCTCACACGCATGTCAATGCACATATCAACACTGTATGGTTCATATGTGCAACACTTTCCTGCACTGCACATGCTGGTGTGCCCTAGGCCTGGTGCACACTCATGCAGTATATTAACCTAGGAGACTTACATTCACCTTGTTAACACATTGCTAACACTCACATATCAATGAGCATTGGTGGATATGTTGGATATGCATGTGCTGTGTTTTCTGGTGTTAATTTCTTTTCTCCTTGGCTTTATTCTTTTACTTAATTGTGTCATTAAAATACCTAGTCCTGATTATCTAAATTATTTTGTCACTCTGGAAGGATATAAATATAGTCTCCATATAAAATACCAAGCTAAGGTATTTTCTGACTAGCTGGCTACATGATAACCCCTGGAAGAGAAATCTGAAGGTAGTGTCTTAAGGAAAGCCCTAAGGAAAGTGGGGTTTGTCTTTAATGTGAGTTATAAGTGTGAAGGCCACAGTGGGAATACTAGATAGGCAGAATGAGCACTCTGTGACACAGAGGGACTGCGAAGGCCTGTGAGCCTGTCCTGGAGGAGTGTGGATAACAGAGGGTTGTAGGAACAGGGTGGCCAGGGCCAATGGGCAGGATGGAAGGGCTGAGCAGGGGAGATCACCAGGAGGAGAGAGAAGTGAGCACTGTGAGCAGTTAATGGACATCGAGGCCCTGGGCCTGATGGGAGGTGAGGAAAGCATTTGTACTGGATTTCAGGCTGCTCCCTGGGTCTCTGCTGAGTTCCTCACAATGCTCGTCAGGACTGTGCTGAAGCTAACAGCATGATAGAGTGGTAAAGTACCACAGCACACTTGGATGCTTACACTGCCCTGATTCTCTGTCCTGTTAGAACTTGTTGGACACGTCACAGTATCATGGACGTGAACCCTGAGCAAGGACAGCTGAAGTAACTTCTCCTGCCACAAGTTCCATGGTGATGGAGCTCCACCCAGCCAAGGGCAGTTTCAGTGCTTGTGCTGGTAACTTCTAGAATGCTGGGGACATGATCTTCTGCAGGAAGAAGCTCTAACTTCTGAATGGTTGAAGATTCCATTGGGAGTTGATGGGGAGCACTAATAGCTAATTCCCCATGAGCTAAAAAAGGCTGGGAAGCAAACACATTTGACTCCTGTTGGGAAAGAAGAAGTACAGGACACAAGTCTCAGAACAGGGTAATGTAGCCTGAAGTGTTTCTCAGCCTCACCAGGGAAGGTTTTGGACCAGGCCCTCACTTCCCCATGTGAACCTTGCTGAGGAGACCAAAGAAACCCAGCTGGATCCTTTGTAGATCAGAACCAGGAGCTGACGTCCTCCACATTGCCCAGGGGAGAAGCTGGGATCTGGTCAGATGCACATATCACACAAGACAGAGAGGAGAAGGTTTTAGAGGGTCATTGAAGAAAGATCTTCCTGCCTGCTGGGCAGCACTGTGGTCCATCTCAGGGACCTAGTGCCTGGAGTCTGAGGAGCCAGAGCCAGGCCCTTGTCACCTGGGACTGGTGGTTTCTTGTAGCACACTCTGGGGCTAAAGAGAGCTGCTCATACTACATCCCATACAGGATGAGTTTCTCCTGGGCCTGTAGGACAGATCAGTAAGGAGCAAGAAAGAGGTGTGGCCTGGTCACCTCCTCCTGGCCAGGACATGTAACCCTACCCCCATGAAGAGGAGCAGTCCTGGGAGATGAAGAGAGAAGTGAGACTACAGCCTCCATGCTGTTCCCTGTAGGACAACGTCAGCTGGGCAGTTTATCAGCCACGTGAGGCATGAGGAAAGAGAGGTGAAATTCTGTAGCCCAGGAGGGAGATCTGCCCTGAGGCTGAGCATAGGACTCTATTGGTAGGACCACCTTCTGTGCAGACAGAAGCAGGCAAACTCTCTCCCTATGAGCCCCGCTGGCCCCTCCCAGCTGCTTTGCATGCCCCAATCATACCGCTTTCCAGAGCCATATGAGTTACTGATTAAGGCTCTGGGGAGCTCAGTGTTAGGGGGGACTCTAAAGGAGCCATGGCATCCCCTGTTCAGCTCTTCAGTGTCCTGCTACTCTGGCTCCAAGTGAGGGGTCATGGGATGGTTCTGCATGTCTGAAACCTCCTTCATTGTATTTGGGTCCTGTGTCCTGGCACCTCTGTTTAGCAAGCCCAGTGATTCAAGCTCAGGGTGCAGCAGGGTCCTGGCTCTACTGTGGAGACTGGGGTATGACCTAGACTGTACATGGGACCTTTCTGTTCTCTTTCCATTTCAGGTGCCATAGAAGAAATTGTGCTGACACAGACTCGAGCCTCTGTGGCCATGTCTCCAGGGGAAAGAGCCACCCTCACCTGCAGGGCCAGTCAGAGTGTTGGCAGCTCCTTAGCCTGGTACCAGCACAAGCCTGGGCAGGCTCCCAGATGACTCATCTAGGGTTCACTCAGCAGGGCCAGTGGCATCCTAGCCTGGTTCCATGTCAGTGGATCAGGGACATACTACACCCTCTCCATCATCAGCTTAGAGCCTGGGGAAGCTGCAGTTTATTACTGTGTCAAAGGACACACAGGTAACCACTGTGGATCATTCCCCAACAAAAAACTCACTAGCCTCACTGCCACTCTCTCTCCCCTGGTGCATAGCGGCTGCCCTCAGAGGCATTCAGTAAGACATTTTGCACTTTTCTCTTTCTCCACACCTGCAAAGTTTGTGTGAGAGAGGATATAAAACTTCATTCAGGTCTGAGAGATTCATAGTCTCCTATGCCCTCTTTTGCTCCCCTGGAAAAAAATATGAGAGATTAAAGAGAATGGGAATACTTGGTATTATTTCCCTACTCTACCAGGTGAGGATGGAATCTCTGGAAGAGCCATAATATCCCAAACACAGGTGGAGTTAAAGGTGAATTCCTAAGAGTAATTTGATTTTTAGATATTTATTTTCTTCTCATTTTGACATCAACAACATCTTGCTAAATCTGTCAAAGCATAGACACTGTCAAGCAAGGCTCCAGAAATAGCTCCAGGTTCAGCTCACATTTATTTTATAACAAAGCCAGGGTAATTTGGGTGAATCTTTAACACTTTCTTTTTGCTTGTGTCCACACAAAGCCTCTCTACCTGTAGAGATCCCAGGGTTCCAAAGAGGTGGGAATTGGTGGAAGGTCAGGCTTTCTGATGAGCACATTCCTCCATCCATCCTAAGGAGCTAACATCTGACTGATTTGTCAGTGATTTGTCTTTTTCCTGTCACAATCCTGCATCCTGATGTTTAACACTGAATAATGAAGAGTGTGAATACAACTGTAGCTCAACACACCTGGACATAAATTTCTTAAGTAGTCAATGACTTATGGAGTTATTTAGGAAAAAAACTCCAGATCCCACTCAAGCACAATTTGCAATAAGTTATTTCAACAATGAAATTCCAAGAAAGTTCCAACTGTCCTAGACAATAAACCTTCTTTTTCTTCTTTTCTTCTCCCCTTTAGCCAAAGAACTTTCAAAGTCTCAAGCTCAGTATCTCACATGCAGAACCTGATAACTACCCCCAAAGGAGCATGTTCTTTGAAGAGGCACCATGACCTCCTTCACCTGCATGAAGGGCCTCAGACTTCACTTCTCACCTCCCAGTCTCCAGGCAGCCTCCTTCCCTTTCTGGAATCCCTCTGCTCCCAGTGCTGGGGAGGCAGACATGAGCTGACTCCTCCTATCCTCCATGCCAGCTGGCCTCACAGGAAATCTCGCTCTTTTTGCAAACCTGATTGTCCAAGTTTGGCTTCTCTGTGCATCAGGGGTAAGGCCTGGTTGTTGTCAATTACTTTCATGGAAAGCTTTGGAATCCCAGACCAGCCCATCTCTGGAGCTCAGGTTTGCTAGCAAGACCCCTCCCACCAGTGGCTTCCTCATGAATCTCTGCTGCTCTCTCCAGGACAGTGTCCCTGTGCAACCCTTGCCATTGTGCGTTTCCCACTCAGCACAGATGGTGGGCACTTGTCCTTCTAGTGCTCTACTCAAGTTTGGTGAAGGAATTTGTGACAACTATGCACAGACACTTGTGTTAGAATTTGAACATCTAAAAAATTTGCAGGTGTTTCCCCATGTCACAGGGAGTCCTGGTCTTTAGTGTTGCTGCTCTGATGTCTTGATCTTTACACTAGAGTCAGCTGCTTATTAGGTTTTGTCACATGAGAAATGGAAGAAATACATTTTACTTTCCTTCTGAAGAGCAAAGGAAATTATGTTATGGCCTGAGATTGGACAAGCAGAGCGATTACTAGGAATACTGAAGGCAGAGCTCACTCTGGGCTCTTCCTGGGCACACGTTCAGTGTAGTCTCAACACCTTAGTTGAGCATTGGAATAAAAAATTGATTTTGCAAAGGCTTGAGTACTGAATATTACAGAACAACATTGAAAGAGGCTGTCAAAGGTAAGTATATTCTTGTTTGATTATTTGTGTTTTAGGTCTAATATTATTAAAATAGCAGTGCATCTCTAATTCATAAGTACATTCAAAGCAACCAGTTTAAAAATCTCAGCTGCCCTTAATTATTTATTTATTCATAATTGTCAGTCAAATCCTACAGTTAATATGGGGGTGTAAGGGACACAAGGAGACTAAAAAATCTTGCAGAAGAGAAATGGAGTGAGTGGCCTCAGTTTCTGATTTTTAATGTTTTTAATTTAATTTTGTTGGCTGTTTCTCTGTGGTGCTGGGCAGAGAACCCAGGCCTCCCTCATGCTGCCAGTGCTCTCACAGTGACCACACCCAATCCTCCCTTCTGTCTACCACAATGCTGGGGTGTGAGGTGCTTTGGTCTTGGCATAATGACAGCTGTGCAGATGGTGGGATAGAGCTGAGGCCACACTCACACACTGGGGTAGTTGATTTTTGGCAAAGGTGGCAAGACCACACAAGGGAGGAAGTGTTGCTGTGAACAATAGACCTGGGACATTCGACACCTGCATGAAAAAGGATTAACCTAGGCCCATGTGTGCACCATGTGTGACAATAGCACAGCATGTCACAAAGGCCTGGACTCAAGAGCAAAGATATCAAATTTTCATGAGAATACAGAGGTGAAAATCTCTGTGACTTTGCATCAGGTGACAGTCTCTCAGCTGTGGACTAAAGTCAGCCACCAAAGTCAGAACAGGCAAATGAGACTTGAGGAAATGGAATGGTATTTTCCCCAGTGGACACTCTGAGGAATGTGTGTTTCCCACTCATCAGAGGTGATGGTCAAGAGAGGGGTACAGACCCTGTTACCTGACAAGGGCCACCAGTCTCAGGGGGTTCTCTCTGTTGTCACTGCAGGAGGTCACCTGGATGAAGGCTGGGAACCCCCAAGGGCTCCAGGGTGTGGAAAACCTGATTTAAAGACAGAGCTCCCTGTCCTCAAGGAGGAGGAGAGGGAGGCATAGAGGAAGCAGAGCTTCAGGCACAGGGTGCTCAGTCGGCAAAAGATGGTGGGGAGCTAAGCTCACAGAGATGGACCTTCACAGAAGGACATTCACAGCCTTCATCTCAAAGCTCAGGGTGCCCTTGTGCAGGATATTTTCTTCTGCTTCCATCAAAAAACAAAGAAATAATCCAAATGTTTGTGAACAGATTCAGATGAGGCAGATCTGGAACAGGTCTCGAGGGTCCAGAAAAGTCCTCTATGTCAATAAACCAATTTTTCCTCATAGTTTGGAGAGACATATGCTCAGAAGTCACATGTTTTCTATCTTTATTTATGAAATTACTTAGTCTAAGTCTTTCTTAATCAGCTAAAATGAACTTAGAGATTCACAGTAGCACTTTGTGGTAAACTGGGAAACCACATAAGTGCAGGTCAGTGTGAATATTAATGGTCAAGGTCACTTCATTGAGAACAACATGTGCTGCCCCAAGTTGTGTCTGGGAGCCTCTGTCTGCCCTGGTGAAACTCAAGTGTGGTTCTGGATCTAGTCCTAGTTTTCTGAGTATTCTGGGCCTGGCCTCTTGATGTCTTTCCTGTATGGCCATCTTTCTATTCAAGATCATATACTTTGTCTTCCAGGCCTAACAAATCCATCTGCAAAGTGGCCTGAATGATTGGTGACTGTTTTCATTGAATTTAAATTTGCTTTATTGGGTCATTTGCAGGGTTTCCTTTGGTTCTTTGTCAGAGTCTCTGGGTCGTCAGTGGAGAGGTCTTTCTCGTGTTTTCAAATTCCACTCCTGGCATCTCCTTTTAGCTCACTGGACACTTTAGCTGTGAGCTGTGTAAATTTTATCTCTGATGTTCTCCTCCACAATGGCGTTGATGGCATCAGGTGTTGAAGTGCTCTGGGCTGTTTGTTCTTTGATGGGTGATTTGTTCCTTTGATTTTTCATTTTCATCCATCTATCTGGATGGCTATTGCTTCCTTTTTGAAGCAAGACACTGTTTCATGAGCTTCTTCCCTCCAGGCCCCTGGATTGAGGAAACATCCAGATATTGATACTTTACCTCAATGGGTGGCCTCTGCTGTTCCCAGTATCAGCTGATCTTTGAAAGACACCACAGAATCGAGCAGATTCTATGCTTATAAACTGTAAATGGTGCACTGTCACATGTGAATCCTATTCACAATTGACCTTATAAACTCTGAATTAAATTTTAAATTGAGTTTTGTAGTTGTTTCACTTTGAATGTTCAATGTCACATGTGGATAATGGCCAGCATGTTGGACAACTTGGATACACAGTTTACTACCATGGCAGAATCCATGTGGGTGTAAAGATTAACTTGATTATTCCTGGTGTTGTAGCTCGGAGCACAAACCTTTGAGCCATTGGTCTTGAGCCTGGGGGTATCATGTCCTTCCTGGTTGGAACAGCTGCTGTGGTCTAGGTGTGGCTCTGGGAAGCTTCTGCATAGCAGGAAGGACCTACTGATTCACTGACAGGTGGACACCAGGAGGCCTGGGCTCCTCCCACTCCACCATACACCCTGCAGTCCTCAGTGAACTTTCTGAAGTTACACCTTGTCATCCCTCCTGGGTAACACAGGTCATGTTGAACTCTCTTGTGACTAATCTCTTTTAGACCCCTGGGTGTCTGTTAGTCTTCAGTCCTGGACTAGCACACAAGGTTCCTCACATGAGGGGACAGCTGTTTTTCCTGCAGAATTCAGTATTCTGGTGGTGGTAGTAGTAGGATCAGCTTCTTGAGTAAAACTGAA
Organism: Spermophilus citellus; assembly: GCF_964194105.1. Taxonomy (NCBI): domain Eukaryota; kingdom Metazoa; phylum Chordata; class Mammalia; order Rodentia; family Sciuridae; genus Spermophilus; species Spermophilus citellus. The sequence goes on from NC_138193.1 coordinate 21,341,826, forward strand.
GACTCAGAGTGAAGCCTCACTGGGACTCAGGCTCTAAAATCCTGAGGATGTTATGTCACAGCACAACCAGTAGATAGCAGACTAAGGACAATAAACTGAGAGAGCTGAGGGAAATAATAGAGTGTTGTGTACTCTTATCAGCAAGGAGCCTCTCTGTCTTCACCAGTGTGTCTGTGGTGAGAAGAGACTCATGGGAGGAGCTGGTAGGGGCTGCCTGGTGGGGAAAGCAGCTCTGTGTTCTTGGCCTGGAAGCCCAGCCTTGCCCTTGCCTCTCTGTCCCCAGAGCCTACATAATATTGGTTGAATACTGTTCCCTGATTATATAGGCTGAAGCCTGTCTCCAGTGTAGCTGCTGGTGTAGAAAGGGACAGTGAGGAAGTCACGAGGGTCAAATGAGATCCCTGTGGACCTGGGACAGGCCTGGCCCCTGCTCCTGTTGCTGCTCTGACTCTGGTGGGGAGGAAGGACCCTGCTCTCCCCTCGGTGTTGTGCTGAGCACAAGGTTACATGCTCATGAAGTTGTTCAGATGTTTTTTTTTTTTGTTTTTTTGTTTTTTTTTTTTTCTCACAGAATCTCACCAAATTTAATGAGAGCCTGTTTATGGCTCATGTGTGAAGTTTTCATGATCATTTCCCACCTAGTATGATAGCCAATTGAGATCAAAGCCAAGCTTCTTAATCCCTAGGACATGACCTGCTTGGGGATATCCATGAGGTCCTATGAGATCTGATGCACAGGTGGTAGGGTTAGAGGGAGAAGTGATATGGCACCTCAGAATGCCTGTCCACGTATTCCAAGTGGATCCAATGACTGTGGTAAGCCCAGTCCCCAAAGTGCTACCATCATGAAATTGGGCAGTGATGGGCCTACCTGGTGCTGTACTGTACTGAGTCCAACAGTCCCCATGTGGTGAGTGGCTAAGTCACTAAGTCACTCAGTGCCCCAGGGCATGGGGCCAGAGCTCAGAAATGCTCTGGAGACTGTTTTTGAATCATGAGTCCTTGCTTCTTCTTGGTTTCTGGGGGATGGCCTTCTCTTCTCTAGTGCTATGCATGTCTCCGCTGTGACTCTATATTAGGGACTTGTCAGAGACTCACATGCTGTCCTCATCTAGTACAAACCCTTCTTCCCCTAGCAATGTGCTGGGCCTCATGGCCATACAGCATGGCTCCTGGGTCACAGCACAATCCTGCTGCAGAGTGTCCTGCTCTGGACCCCTCAGCATAGACAGGCTTCTCAGGTAGCTGATGAGTGGTTGGTGAAGCTCATGCAGCATGGAAGGTGTCGACTCAGCTCTGCACAAAGCCCAGCCAGCACTGAGTGTCCTTCTCAGTTTTTGGAGATACAGGGAGCAATTCCTCCTCCCTCCCTGAAGGGGAGGAGGCAGCAGGCCTCAGACATCTGGGCCCCATCATGTTCACAGTATGACAGGCCCTTCAGTTGCTATACATCTGCAGCCCAATCACTATACAACATGGACCTCACTGGAAAACAGAGGTCTTCCCATCTCCTGCTAATCATGTCCAATCCACATGATGCTATCCAGGCAGAGTCCCATGGGGTGGTGCTGCATGGTATCCACAGGACCAGAGTTTCTTCAGGCTGTGCTGCAACCTAGAACAAGAGAGTTCTCATTGCATGAGGTCATGCCTGAGGGCTGAGCTGGTGGGGATTGCAGATGCCTATAAGGTCAGGCAGAGGTCTGTGGCAGCTGGGTCTTTGCTGTGCTGCTGGGTCCTGTATCTTGTCCCTGTATCTCTCTGAACAGACACACTTGGTTATACCATGGAAGGAAGGGGTCTTACAATTCCTGTTCTGTGCCAGGGTGTCCCCAGAGCCCTCAGTAAGGATCAGGTCACTGTTCAGTGCAAGGGACCCCGGGAGATCTGAGTTTCATGCTTCATTATACATGAAACTAAAGGAACTGAGACTTGCTTCTAACATTACTCTACCCTCTCCAGAACAGACCCTTAAGAAAGAGCCTGGCAGGCCTCAGACTTGCTCTTCTTGGGAACAGAACAACCATCCTTTATATAAATGAGTGTTTTTGGGAGACAGAGGCATGAAGGGCAGAATCATAATGGTATCCACCTCCGTGGCCTCCTGGTCAGCAAGGCCAGTGTCTAGATAAATATGAACCATGTCAGAGGGTTCACACTCCACTCCCCCTTTACCTTCAGTGCTCTTTTTATATCCTAAGCATGAGATTTCCTTCTCTCTTAATTCCTCCATACTCCTAATGCCAATAATGCAGAACCATCTTTAGGAAAGAGAAAAAGGCTTTCATGGATCATGCAGAGAGCAATAGGTCACTCTTCACAGAGAGTCTACTGATACTTTTCTATGTGTTCCAGGAAAATGCATATTCTGCTCTGGTACATCTGTGTTGGCCTGAAATGACCTGGTCAATGGGCACACCTGGCCTGTGATGAGTGACTGAGAGGAACAGCCCTGCAGTTGTGTCAGGCCTGCCCAGCCCTACTGATTTGTATTTGCCCACAGCACAGCCCACTGCCCTAAGGACTTCTTGAGAGGCTGCTCATACCCTGTGCAGGAGTCATTCCCACTCAGGACACAGCATGGCCATGATTGTCTCCATTGAGTTCCTGGGGCACCTGCTACTCTGCCTCTCAGGTAAGGACAGTACTAGGGAAAGTCCTCAGCACAGTGTGGTCAATGCCTGTCTCTTTAATGAAGTCCTCCAGTAATGTGATTAATTAAAAGGATGTTTATTTTTATGTTTCCATTGTCAGGTTCCAGATGTGAAATCACAATGACCCAGTCTCCATCCTTTATGTCTAAATCTCAAGGAGACCCAGTATTGGCACCAGTTTACCTGATACCAGAAGAAACCAGGGCAAGCGCCTAGGCTCATGATCAGTTATGGAACAAGTTTGGAGTCTGTTGTCCCCTCCAGGTTCAGTGGAAGTGGATCTTGGACATATTTCACTCTCACCATCAGCAGCCTTGAGCCTGAAGATGTTGCCACTTATCACTGCCAACAGAGTTGGGATTCCCCTCCCACAGTGACACAGGCCATGACAAAAACCAGCACAGGGAGGCTGGGCTGCCCGAGCTGGTCCTCCTGCTGCCTCCATCTGCTGATAGCATAGCTCAGAGGCAACAGGCTCTGGAGGGAACTGGGGGAGTTTTTTGGAGGGGTCAGGAGGCTCCCCTGCACCCTGACTCTGTTCTTCAGCTTAGCCTCAGCAGGCAGCCATGACAATGGCCTCACTGATATGTTACAGAAAAGAAAGAAGACCTGAGGAGACTACAGTGAGCAGTGTTGGGGTTGTGGAGCAAGATAGGCCTCTCCATGTGCTCCTCATGGGAATGGTTTAAGGCTTGATTTATATGTATTTGTTTGTTTGTTTGTTTTTACTGTGGTTTAAGTACCCAGAAAATTGGGATGTAATACAGAGTTCTTCTGTGTCCCCTCTGCTCTTACAACCCCTTCCATAGTCAACCCCAGAGACTATTGCATTTGTTACAATTCATCAACCTCTGCCCACATCTACAGGCTACACCAGGGTCACTTTGTGCATTCTGTGGAAGTTGACAAGTAGACAGTGACATGTGTCCAACAGTGTGTGGCCTGGCACAGTGCAGGTCTTGCCCTCACACTGTCTGAGCTCCAGCTTCTCCTCACACCCCTCTCTGCTGCAGACCTTCATGATTTTCCATCCTGTAGTTTCACCTGTGCTGACTGACAATTGCCTGGCCCTTACAGCATGGACAATGTTCAGACTGGCCTCATCTGAGTGCTATGGACATAAGCTTCCTCCAGAGGTTTCCATGACATGATAGCTCTTCTCTTTCTTTCTTCTTTTTAAATTTTTCTTTAAACTGGGGGTTAAATCCAGGCAGGCTCTCCCACTTGGCTACACTCACAGTCCTGTTTTAGTTTTTCATCTGTTGAGACTAGACTTCTCAGTGTTGGTCAGGGCTTTGTTAAGCAGCTGGAACTGGCCTTGCACTTAGACTCCTCCTTCCTCTGCTTCCCCATTGCTGGGGTGACAGTCTGGAGTCAGTGCCCCAGCCTGACAGCTGAAATTCCTCTTCAGTGCTTTTCTGCCTCTTCCAAATTATTGACCATCCCCTGGAGAAGGGCACTCTTGTGCACTCAGGTTTTCCATGCTGAAGAGAGTTCCTATTTATTTTTATGTTCAGGATGTGAGATATTTATTTATTTGGCTGTGTTTTCTCACCCTCTTTAGTAAACACAGGAGCATGATGTCTGCATGATTGGTAGCAGAATGTCTAGGGTTATCAGAGTCTGTCTGATAACAGATGGAAGGGGTTGTGGGAGCAGGGGACACAGAAAAACTCTGTACTTCACCACAATATTCTGGGTGCTTAAACCACAGTTAAAAAAATGTCTTAAACTATTCCTGTGTAGGACACATGATGAGGCCTATCTTTGGTTCACAACCCCAAATACTGCTTACTTCAGTCTCCTCAGTGTTATCAGAACACTGTCCTCCACATCTTGTATTCATCTTGGGGACAGCTTCTTGAAACTCCCAAGGACACTCAGCTGCTGGGAGTGGCTTGCAACTGCAGCCAGGACCAGCTCAGCAGCAGGGATGAGGCCTGGGCACCCCCCTGCTGCCTGTGTGGTGCTCCCTCCTGGACTTGGCCATCCCTCAGTGGGGGTGTTTTCTCATGTGTTTTATTTTGCATTTCCCTGGTGACCTGGGGATTCACAGTGATGTTTGGATAGATGTCCACAATGTGCCATGTTCACAGATCCAGCTGTCAAATGCTCATCATTTGTTCCTCTCTTTATGGTCCGTCTCCTCCCTGTGTTCCAAGAATCCTGTATTTTTTTTCTTTATACAGCACCTTGAAGCTATTTTGGGGTTAGCTACACATTGTCTTCATGTTCCACAACTGATGAGCTCTTGATTTTACCTTCATTGCTGAACAACATTTCCCTGGGTCTAGAGCTCTAGGTCAACAGTCTTTTTCTTCAAAAATTGAAAGTGTGTGTTTTAGATTGCCTTTGGAACAGATATAGCAATATATAGATAGGAATATGAATGTAAAGGTGATATCTTAATGTGTGTGTATACTTTTATCTACAGATATTTTTAAGATAAACAATATTGTTATATTATGTGTAAAATCTATGTTATGCCTATGGAAATGAGTACTGTATAAAATTTGTATTGTTTTTATGTGAATTTATGAATTTGTGTCCCCAAATAAACAGGTGCATTCATGTAAAATGTTCTGGTTTATATGTACAGAGAATTTCTGAGGTGTATTGGTAGGTATAGGACTAACGTAGAAAAATATTTAAGGTTAATATAAGAATTATTTTTTTATCCATATATAGGAATACAAATATGAATATATATGTGAAAATATACATGAAAATATTTAAATGTATATAAATTTGTAGTTATATTTTTCTTTTGAGATGGATGTTTACCATATGTTTTGGTTATAATTTATGATTATGTAACTCAATATATATGAAAATGCATGAGCAGGAATTTGTTGCCATTAAAATATATATATGAATGTATATAAACATATGTGAAAATTTATATGAATATTTGAACTAAAAAATAAAACGAAAGACTCTAGAATTAAAAAAGATAAGAGTAAGTTATACATATGGAAATATTTTCGTATGTAAAATGAGAAGGTAAAATCAATTGTTCTTGATTAGAAAGTATATTGTCTGGTGATATAATAATCTCGCACTATAGTCCAAGATGAAGAGGACTAAATTAAAGATGTAAATTTATGAATGTTTAAGTTCGTCACAGAAAATTTATGGTAAGAAAGTCTCAAAAAGTTTGTGTTTGTAATTAAATTGGCTAAAATTAGCACTGTTGAATTATCTGAACTTTAATGTACTGATATGAAGCAAAGTCTGAAACATTGATCTATTTTGTCTATTGATAATTTTCACTTTTCAGTCATTTAATTTTTAGCATTGAGCAAAATTTATCCCAAACATAGCCAAAAATATTAACATGATATTTCTACCCTGTGGCTCCTGACATGCACTCAGTAATTATCTCCAGAGAAGACTTTCATGCTGGAAAGCATTACGTGTATATCCTGGAATTGTGTGCTCAGAGTGTTGAGCCCAAATGTGAGAATGGGCTGCGTGATAGGGGACCTTCTCTAGGACACTGGGTTTTTCATGTTTGTGAGCTGTCTGCTCCGGGTTTGAAACATGGTATTTCAACTTCTGTACCATTTACCCTAGGAACATGTCCAGGTCTTCCCCACTTCTTCTAGATCAAAGCTCATGGAAAGACAACTGGAATTAGTTACCTGGTCCTAATGTCAGATAGCTACCTAAGATTTCTCCTAGTACCCAACCACCTTCCCAGGATGGACTCTCCCATTAAGCACCACAATCCTGGGGTCTCTCCATCCTCCTTCCTGGGGAACAATAAAGCTTTCTTTGTATTATTTCAAAAAGATCCCCTTTGCTTTTGTAACTTTCTTTTTCTTTGCCCAATTAATGTTTTTCAACTGTGCAAGTAGTTGTACCTGAAATGTAGTGAAATTCATGATATTTTTACAGTATAAAACCGTGACATAGTCTTGTGTTTGAAGGTTTTCAGCTTCATGGCAGAGATTGCAGAATAAGTTACAGCCCTCACATGAAGATAAGTGCACTTGAGCCAGTGTGTGACCCAGGAACTGATGTCCTCATAATCATAGTGACCATACCATGCAGGAAACAGTGACTGCATGGTAAAAATGAGCCAAATCATGTCAGTCCCTGATGAATTACGTGTGGTGTCTGCTGTGGTGTGGAGAGTGTGGAGTGTGCAGATTTCCCCTGTTTCGATTAAGGAGGGCACTGGAGCATCTGGGGTTGCACCTGAGAGGAGAGGAGGGAGCTCTGTGAGCAATGAGGCCATCAACAGCAAGACCATCTTGAGCTCTAGTAGGAGCAGGGGCCCCAGGATCCCAGAAGAACATCGTTCATTGAAAAATATATTTTACTCTGTAATGTGCAAAGGTCAAGCAGGCCTACAGTAACTGATAACCTTGTGAAATGAATCCAGTGGAAATCCTCAGTTAATTGACCACATTCTGCATCCTGGAAGAGACAGTATCAACAGTGCTAAAATGCATGAACATTTCCATTGTCTCCACTTCCCCTTCACATGTGTCTTTCTGATCTGTCTCTAGGGGCTGAGAAACAAACGGTGACTGACTCACTGAATAGTCACAGCTGTGATGTGCTGAACATCCCCACACAGCAGATTCCAAATTTTGACAGGGTCCAGGCTCCTGCCACATCCTCACTTTGGAGCAGCATAGTCACCATTCTCCTTGGCCACCTCCACCTGAATCTGTTTTTTAATTTTAAACAATCGAAGGCAACTTCTTTGATTAAATATATATATATATATATATATATATATATATATATATATATATATATATATTAGTATATATGTGAATCAAATATATATAATAATATACATGATATTATATATAATGCTGATGCTCCACAGACCTATCCCTAGAAAGCAAGATCACAAGTCAGTAAACAATCCAAGGAATCAATTTGGAAGCCCTGGGACAGAAGCAGTGATCTTGTCCCATGGGGGACATATATTTTCAGCTTTCTTCTGGGTAGCTAACACACTAGTCACAGGTGAATCTGGGGGCCCAGGACCCTAAGAGGAGGTGTGGTCTGAGCAGAGGTCTGAGCAGGGGTCTGGCAATAGGTCCCACTCTTCCACAGCACCTGCAGATGCTGAGGACAGAGGTACAGGGTCGTGGTGGTGATTGGAGTTGCAGCACCTCTGGGACCTTCCCTTCTGCTCCAATGGACCTTGAGTGACCCCAATCCCCTTATAAGTGCTGGCCCTAGGCCTGAGAGCACATGGGAGCTGCTGACAGTCTTAGAGGGGCTCTTGGAGTATTGGGGTAAAAGCATAAGGCTGAGTTGGAAGCTCTAAAACAGGATCCCCAGGATGTCCCACCCTGATATCACTGTACCCTGAAGGGTCACTCAGGCCCATTCTCTCTTTGCCAAAATCACATCATTGGCATCTCATGTGTGTCATATAGCCAAAATCTCAACTGCCTTGAGACTAGCATGGTTTGTGAATTCCTGATGAACTCTTAGTATTTTGTTCCTAAGCAGCTGGACAATTTCTTGAGGACAGGGATCACCTGAGATTCTCATAGAATCTTGCCTAGTTATAAAGGCAACCTTTGATATCCTGCAGATCCAGAACATTGGCTGATCAAACTATGCCCTTGAAACATTTTTGTAACAACTTTGGAGGATGTAGAACCAAATCTAGCCTTTGGTCTATTTATGGGAACTGGTTGGGAAGGCCAGGCCTGCTAGTCACCAATATCCAGACCTTCCAGAATATGAGGGGATCCAGATATTCCTCAAATGGCATCCCACAGCCTTGGCCATTCCACCTCATGCAGGATTTGAACCCAGGATCACAGGTACCCCATAATCAACATGGAAATCAGAAAAGAGAGGTCAGATGATGAAACTTGTTAGATCCCATACTAAAGCTAAGGGTTAGAACAACAGGCAGAAATCGAAGGAAATTGAGAGAAAAAAACCCAATGAGATAGTGAGTCTGTGGATCCATGGGAACTGAGGTGGGGAGTCACTGATGGGTCCAATCTGTTAGGGACAGAAGAAGGTTTTCTCACTGGGGCAACAATGAAGGAGCAATATTAGGGACAACTAGACAAATACACACATGGTCAACACAAGATAATTATCCACGAAAAAAAAAACAGTCTCTCCACCCTACCCAGTCTACAGACCATCACCACAGCTTTTTGTATCAGACTGTGAGCCAAGCCCATGTCCATCAGACAACCAGCTAATTCTAACACCTACAAGGCTTTCTAATCAATCCAGGTGAAATGCCTCTCAGGATTTACACTCAACCTACTTGACACACCTCTGGGCTTTACATTTATTCTAAATGAGACACCACAAAGGATTTACCATCAATCTGTTTGACATACCTTATGGCTTTAGAATCAGTCCAGTTGATATACCTTTAGGCTTTACATCCAAACCAAAAGCAGAGAACAAATAAGGTACCTTTAAGCACACATAGCTCCTTTTGTCTTCCTTCACACCCAAGATTTAATGGGTCACTAGGTAGGATCCAAACCCCAGCCAAACACAGAGCTCCCACCACCAGAGAAGAGGGTGCCTCTCTTTGTGTTTGTGGGGTGGAGGTCCCTGGGCCTGAGAGTCACAGCCTGGACTCTGGAAGGTATCTCACTTGAGCCTCCAAATATTAAAGTGCTGTTCCAAAATCCTAAATAAAACTCTGGGTCTTTATGACGTAAAAACAAAGGACTTACTTTGGCCAGGGCCAAGGGAAAAGAAAGCAAACAGCTCTGTAACCTCAACCCTGACTGGGGTGGAAAAAAAGTAATAAGGACTAAAATCCAAAGAAGGGGGCAGGAGAGGAAATTATAATCACAAGACATACTTCATAAAGTGGAAAGTACTTTTCTCAGAATTCACAATTTTAGTACATACTCAGGAAGTTGAGCATGCATTAGCTTCATAGTTCACAGATATTGTGGTCAGGGTGCAAGTGGGTTAGGGTGAAGGAGTGCGCTTCTATGTGAGTGGGCTCATGGGGAATGGGGCAAATTCACGGAGGGTGAGGTGTCTGAACAAAATGGGGTCTGGCATAATTTTTAAGTCAGTCCATAACATTATGATGCAGAATTCTATTTGTTTGGAACTGAATGTGAAAGTTGTAGAATATGCTGAGCATGGACACATATGAACCTAAATTCACTAACTGACAAAATGCTTCAGGAATTTTTCAGGAAAATCTAAGCTCTTGCAGGATGGATATGCTCAGAGGAAGGCAGCTTTTCTGGCGAAGGAACATTGTCATCAGAAGCTCACGATCTCTCACTTAGACCCTAACCCCACACCTAGAAGCAGCATGTGATCTGTGAAGAGGACAATGACATCTACAACTGTGTTGAAGTCCCCAAACCCATTTCTCTCCATCCAGCCAATAAGCAGCTGCTCCACTCACCTGTTTGCAAACTGCACTGCCGCCCCCTAGTGGGGAAGCTGACCTGAGCTGCCTGTCCCTGACCTCCTTGCCAGGTCACCTCACAGCCAGCTTTTTCTTTCTGCAAAAAACGGATGTCACCATTTATACTTCTGTGTGTGCCAGGAAGTGAGCTCTTGTTTGGTGCTAATTGCTTTCACAGAAAAGATTCTAGTTCCCCAAAGTGGCAGAATTTGTACTTATGGTCACTAGAGGAACAAGTCCCAGGAGAGCACTCCTCATGAATCTCTGCAATGACTTCCAGGAGGAAACAGCCCAACCTAACTCCTGCCCCCTGTACCACAGCCAAGGGATTCACAGGGTTGCCTGGCTTGGCTTTTATCCTCTGTGCAATGAGACTCCATGTGCCAAAGCACCGAATGCTACCTGTTCCTCTGAGGAGGCTGGCAGGGGCCTGAGCTCTTCTGTCAGATCCCCTGGGTCTTAGGATGCTGCACCAAGCACAGTCGTGTGTTCATGAAAATAACAAGTGGGACCCAGAAGAGCCTGGGTCAGTGCACAGCCATCATCCAGGTGGGACAAAGTACCCACCCTGCAGGATCTCCACAGGTCACTGGCTGAACCTTTGGGCGTCTGTGACTCAGACTCATGGTTGCTCACATTCATTGTCTCCTCCTGGGTCCAGAGAGAGGATGGGCATGGTCTCGAGCCCAGCTTTTCAGGAGCTGAGGGCACCATCTTCGAGTTAAGGAAGAGAAGTGGTGCTTCACTTGGTGCTTCATGTGGATTCTCACCACCAGCTGCCCTCAGGATAAAGAAGTCAGTCCTTCCTTCCTGAGGTCATGGGAGGGTAAGGTGAAGACCTGAGGCCACACCCCACACCTCAGCAATTCCCCCAATGGACAGCTGTCCCCACATAACTGCAGTGCACCTGTGATCAGGACATGGACATTAGTGTCCTGTCCCCTCCCATCTTCATGATATTTCACATGTGCCCAGTCACCCCCTAGTGTTTTCTGCAGCAAATGGTCCAGTGAAGACCCCCCAGCTGCTGTGGAGCCAGGTCTCCTCAGCCTCCTTCAGCCTGGGATGGTAGCCTCTGCTTCCTTGGGTCTTGTGGTTCTGTCACTGTTGAAGTGCTGCGCCAGTGGCCCTATAGAATATCTTCCAAGAGGATGCAGTGTCCCTCAGGACTGAATTCTGCTCCTGCAACCAGCAATATGGTCACTCTGCTGCCATAAAAAGGGACCTCACTGGGCAGTTTCACATCAGAAATGGACTTTGTTATGACTTCGGAATCTCAAGTGCCATCGAGGCACCAGCTGGGTCATTCTGCTCTCTCTTGGCTTTCAGATGGCCATTACATGCTCTTTCCCTGGTGTCTCTGAGATCTAATTTCCTCTTTTTATAAGAACACCAGTCATAGTGGATTAGACTTTAACTCAAACCTCACTTTCGCAGAGTTACCTCTTCCAACACCCTGTCTGTGGGAGCAATCACTGTGAGGTTCTGAGGGATACAACCTCAATCTTTGAATTTTGAGGAGACTCAGCTCAGCCCTTACTAGGTAGGAAGCTTTGCCCTTCTCATGGCCTCCTGCCAGGTGGCACATGGCTTCATGGTCCTGCATCTTAGTGATGGTCTCTCTAAACCTCGACTCAGGGTATCACCAGAGTTCTCCAAAATCTTGCTATTTGTCCCCTTTATAATTAATAAGAATATGTGGAGAATTCTATTTTTGATTTATGAATATTTCTTTGTCCTTCAAAATACTATTATGCACTAATGTGTTTGTATGTTCTTAAATGGGTCATAAGTATTGTGATTATTAATAATTTTAGTACTCCAGATTCTCCAGATTTGTCTCATTGGTGTGCTTTGAAAATTGGTTTATGCTTTATTTTGCTATGACCCCTCCTCAATATTTGGTTGTATCTTGAGTTTGTATCTTGAGAATGGTTCTGGTTTCTATTTCTTCTATCTAAGTCTTTCTGAATAAGAAATTATTTTAATTTATGATTCTCATTATTGAATAGTAGTATTTTGGAATTATGGACTGTTTTTGAGACTAGAAGGTGAATTCTTCAAGACTATAGAGGGTCATCTATTTATTACCCCATCTCTGTATCCACACAGACACACATGTTCATGTTCTATCTACAAAACCCATCAGTTAACGTTCTCAAATTTAATTATATTCTAAAACACAAAATTTACTTACATATTCTCCTGTCACATCAGTAATTTCTATTTTCTATAGTACATCTCTTGAATCTAATTGGAGTTCATTAATTTAGTTATTTGAACCATACCTTTTTTTAAAACCAATATCTAGGGGTCATCTTTGTGAATACCTACAGACCTGATGAGGGCAGACTATAGCGGGAAGATCATAGAATTGGGGTGAGAATGAGGATGGGAAGGAGAGGACCTCCATCTCTGAAGACCCAGGGTTCTGAAGCCACAGAGCATGGGAGTCATAACCTGAGCATCCAGGGGACATCAGGCCTGGACATGTACAATCACAAGCAGAGCCAGGAAGAGAGATTGTGCCCTTCAAGTGGGAGGTGAGGAAATCCTGACTTGGGCTGGTCTTGATCAACACAGTGGGCAGAGCAGGGACAAACAAAGGGAGAGAGTTGGTGCAGCTAGAGATGGAAGATCAGGGAGGACAGGTCCTGCCCTTCTTATAAATCAAGACCCAAAGATTTTCATATTGCTTGTCTTATTCACACCTAGATCACAAAGGAATCTGAGCAAAGAGTCAGCCATTCTGGCTTCAAAAATAGTGATACATTCCAAATCCAAGAAGTTTGTAAACTTTCAAAAGTTTCTGAGATTATGACCTAACTCACAGCCTCTGTCATGGATGAAACAAAGCATGAACAAATCCTAAATGTTATCAAATAGTGCACTACATAAAGGACTTGAGATCAACACTGCCTTTGGGCCCAGAGAGCAGAGCATTTTCTATCAGCAATTCTGAGCTTCCCTGTCTGACCTGAGACTCAGGTCCTGGAGCCTATGCTGAGTGACTGAGAGGAGCCCACCCAGCACCTGTGCCCAGCCTGCCCAGCCCTGCTGATTTGCATGTGCCCGCAGCACAGCCCACTGCTCTGAAGACTTCTTAAGAGGCTGCTCACATCCTGTGCAGGAGTCAGTCCCAGTCAAGACACAGAATGGCCATGAGGGCCCCTGCTCAACTCCTGGGACTCCTGCTGCTCTGCCTCCCAGGTAAGGAGAGACAGCACTGGGGATTTACTAACCACAGTGTGGTCAGTGCTGCCTGGCTACTCAGGAAAGTCCTCCTGTAAAATAATGCTCTTAAGAATATTTATTTTTATGTTTCCAATGGCAGGTTTCAGATGTGACATCACGATGACCCAGTTTCCATCCTCCTTGCCTGTGTCTCATGGAGACAGAGTCACTATCACTTGCAGGGCCAGTGAGGGCATTATCAATAGATTTCACTGGTATCAGCAGAAACCAGGTGAAGTTCCTAAGCTAGTCATCAGATATGCAAACATTTTGTAATATGGGGTCCCCTCGAGGTTGAGGTTCAGTGGAAGTGGATCTGGGTCTGATTTCACTCTCACCATCAGCAGCCTGGAGCATGAAGATGCTGCCACTTATTACTGTCTACAAAGTTACAGTTACCCTCCCACAGTGACACAGGCAATGACAAAAACCTCCCAGGGAGCAGAAGAGTGAGGCTGTGCTGCCCCAGCTTCTTCTCCTGCTGCCTCCACCTGCAGAGGACAGAGCTCAGAGTCATCCAGTGTCCCAAGGCCTCAGGGAGGATTTGTGGAAGGATCCATGGAGGCTCCTCTGCACCCTGACTCTTTCCTTCAGCTTTGTGCATTCTGTGGAACTAGACAAGTGGACAGTGACGTGTGTCCAGCAGTGTAGTCTGGCACAGTGCATGTCCTGCGCTCACATTGTCTGAGCTCCAGCTGCTCCTCACCTCCCTCTCTGCTGCAGACCTTCATGATTTTCCATTCTGTCATTTCACCTGGGCTGAGTGACACCTGCCTGGAACTCACAGCATGGATGATGTTCAGAAGGGCATGTCACCCTGAGTGCTGTGCACACAAACCTCCTTCTGCAGTTTTCACTACAGCACAGAGAGTTGTTTCCTTTCCTTTTTTTTTTTTTTCAAATTTTTCTTCAAACTTGGTATTAAATCCAGACACGCACTACCACTCAGCTACATTCATGGTCACATTAGTGTTTCTCTCTCTCTCTCTCTCTCTCTCTCTCTCTCTCTCTCTCTCTCTCTCATTTTAGTTTTTGACAAAGGATCTCTCTAAGTATTTAGGTCCTTGCTAGGTTGCATGGACATCAACCCTGAGTCTTTTGGCCTGTGGACCTGGAGTTGCACCTGCTGTCCTCTCTTGGGCTAAGAGACTTAGAGACCTGGACTGGGAATGCACCTTGTCTCTCTCCTTCTGAGGTTTGTGGCCTCTTGCACTGAGATCCAAGCAGAGATGGGCAAGACAATGCTGTTGACAACCTGTTTTGACAGATTATCAGGCCTTGGAAGAAACAAAGTGGGTGCATTAAGAACATTTCCCTTTTGAAAGAGGTATGACCAGATATTTAAAAATGGGTCAGAATTTAAAATAATTACTTTTAAAATAAATGATCTTTTAAAGGTTATTATTGAGCAGGCACTGCCAATAATTAGCATGAACAAACAAAGATTCTACATTGTCATCTACTCCCCCGTTTAGGTTCATGAACCAATGTCATGGAGGTCCCTCCCTGGACTCCTACAATATCAGTCTCTTTTCACCCAGTTCATGTGACCACTGGCACTTGAAGGCATACAACTCACCAAGAGGGCTGGACACTATTGACCCCCATTATTCTATCCCACCATGAGACCAGACTGACACCCGCCGTCCACCTGACCACAGTGAACCTTACCAACACTGGAAGGCTGGAAAGATTCTCCTCTGTGCCTTTGGGTTCAGTCCTGTGTCAGCCAGAAACATGTGGAGATCTCCTAAGAGCTTTTATGGGTGCTATAATTCTTACATAATGCACAATTCAACAAGCAACTCATTTACAGAAAAATAATCAACCTAGTGCACTTGACCATGATATTATCATAAACACAGGTGCAGTGGTGTTAATAGAAGAGAAACCCACACAAATAACACACACACACTCACATACACATAATCACACACACTAACACACACACAGACACACTCACACTCACACATGCACACAGACACACTCACACACACTCACACATGCACACAGATACTCACACACACACTCACAGACACACACACACTCACAGACACACACACACACAGTTAGTGATATTTTCCTCTACAGGGCATGCCCTGTGCTTTTCAGTCTGTGTCACTCTACTGGAGGGCAATCTGAACACCCCATCTCCTAACAACCAGAATCCAAAGTGCTCCACAACATGAAACATTGGATGGTTCAGGGGTGTTGGAATTGGAGATTGAGATGCTCAGGTGGTAAAGTGACTCAAAGTTTCTAGAATATGATAAACACTGAAATATGAAACCCCCTGGTTCCCCACAGGTCAGGTAAGGGACATGGAAAAGCAGAGAGTTCCTGCAACAGAGTGTCAGTCGTTCCCTGAATATTTTTAGGTGGTCCCCTCATCTCAACATGTCTTCCACACGTATTTAAATGTCCACAGTCAGATCTCACCATCTACTGAAGGGAGCAGCAAGGAATTTTCTCACTGGTTTTCCTCCAAACATACAAGATATTTTAAGTGACTTTGTTCAAAGGACAGAACCGATGTCCTCTTGGGACCCTGCACATTGTGGCATCTGAGATAAAGTCTGAGATAAGAGCTCAGCTCCAACCTGGCCATTAATCCCAGGACTCCTCAACTCAGCTTCATAAAATGAGGCTCCCTGGTTTGACACAGTGGTGCAGGCCTGTAGTCCCAGCAGCATTGGAGGCTGTGAAACGAGGATCACAAGTTCAAAGCCAGCCTCAGCAAAAGAAAGGTACTAAACAACTCAGTAAGACTCTGTCTCTAAATAAAACACAAACAGGCCTGGGATGTGACTCAATGGTCAAGTGTCCCTGAGGTCAATCCTGATACCTGCCCCCCACCAAAAAATATGAGGCTTCTTTTTCAGCTCCTGGGGCTGCTGATTACCTGGATCCCTGTTGAGGACAGAGGGGATGAGGAAGGAGAAGGGGAGGAGGGTGAGTTTGGGGCCCCATTGCCCCCCCCCCATGTTTGCCATTTCTGTGTGCTACAAATGTGAGTTTTCTTTCCAGGATGGACATGTAGGGTTGTGATGGATAAAACTGATGAAGATTTATGAAGGTAAACAATCAGGTACCAGTGGACCCTGGGGGATATAAAGAGAGGGGTTCTTCAGGTGAGTTTGGGAGGCACTGTACCTGGCAATTCTGTATCCCATTAGAATTTGGGTATTTTTTGAAAATGATCCAATTTCATCCCCTCCACTACCATGCACGCACACAATCACACCCACAGACACACACAAACACACACACACACACACACACACACACACACACACACACACACTGAAATAGCCTGAGATTAAAGTTTGGAGAAAAGTCATGAAAATGGCTCATAATTTTATGCATAACCTTCCATTTCTATCTCATTTGAGGACCTTCAGGTGCTACTGTGATGACCCAGGCTCTTCCCTCCTGCCTCTCACCCATCCACCTCCTGCAGGTCCACACAGAGCCTTCTACAGACAGATGGATACATTGATTCTTGCAGAAGGCAGGAGAGTCTATGTGACTTCTGATCCTTTGGGGATCCAGTTGTCTCTGAGTCTCAGGCAACTTTAGTGGCAGAGGGTCAGAGACTGATTTTATGCTAGACACCAGGAGAGTGGAGGCTGAGGAGGCTGGTGTTATTGCTGTGTGCAAGCTATAAAATTTAAATATAAAAAATTAAAATATAAAACACCACAAACCTCCCTGCTAGGTGGCCCAGCTGCCACATGGGCTACTTGTCAGGGGAGAGGCACCACAGATTCTCTGTTGGAGAGAAAATCCTGGAATCTTAGGGGAACAGAGCATAGTCATGGACTCTGGACCATGTACCTATCTTAGAGCTCAATCTCTTTTTAAGACCTCATCAGAGGGACATGGCAAGAGCAGGAGGGAGGGATAAGGGTTTTCAGGGGCTTCTGATCAACCTAGAAAGATGGAAGGGGAGCAGAATCACAGCTCAGGCTGAGGCTCCCTCCCATCAGGTGCCTTCACCAGGACTAGGCACAGAATCAGGTGGTTTGTGGCAACACAAAGTATGTGTTTTCTTTAGCAATTATTTTGGTGTAAACCTTGTCTACACATGGCTGGACTTGAGCAGGGCTGTGATGACTTCCTCTCCCTCACCCTTCGTATACTTCCTTTATGTCTGGCCCATGTCCCTCTCCAGCTCAGTGTTGGGCTCAGCATTTTACACCATTCTCCCAGGAAGGCTGTGCACTCTGAGGCAAGTTAGCCTCTCCCATCCCAGGCAGGAGCAGGGCTGGGGGCACATGGGATCAGCTCAGGGGCCTATGAGAGCAGAGAGGGGTGGGTGTGGTTTCTGGGAGGATTATGATTCCTCATGAGCAGAGTGGAGCTGAAGCACTTGGCTGCTCTTCTCCACGAGAAATGTACCTTCCTTGGCCCAGGAGGTATCAAGCCCAGGTTTGAATGTCTAATGTGCTGAGGATGGAAAAACACAGAGTGAACCTGGGTCCCTTCAGCTTTCACTGAGGTATTGCAAATCCCAACGTGCTCCAACCTTCTTAGTTGATTTATTTCTTAAACCTTCCCTTGAGGAATGAAAGAAACTAAGATTTGCTTCAAGCATCATTCTACCTTCTGTAGAAAAGACACTTATGTGAAGGAGCATTTCTGGGCCTGAGCCCTACTGCTCTGGAGAGAGGCATTGATCGTGTTAAGTGCATTGGGGAAAGTGAAGTAGGAGGACTGGAATCATGATAGATTCCCTCCTCCTTTGGTGTCTGAGTCAGGCCCAGCCAATGTCCAGTGAAACCCCAACACCTCCAAAATTTAAACATTCAAATCTCTTCCTGTCTTCAGTACTCTGTTTATATTCTAAACACAAAAATTTTCCCCATTTCCTATTCCTCCCTGCTCCAAGGTTCTTGTCATACTCCAAGAGTATTGTCATTAAGAAACACTACAGGGTGGCACATGCCTGTAACCCCAATTACTTGGGAGGCTAACAAAGAGAATCATGGGTTCAAAGCCAGCTTCAGCAGAAGCAAGCAACCGAGGAATTCAGGGAGACCCTGTCTCTACATAAATACAAAATATGGCTGGGGATGTGACTCAGTGGTTGAGTGATCCTGAGTTCAATTCCTGGTACCAAAAAGAAAAAAAAAGAAAGAAATTAACCCTAGAGCTGGTTGTGGTGATGTATGACTGCAATCTCAGCAACTTAGAAGGCTGAAGCAAGGGGATCACCACTTCAAGCCTGCCTCAGATACATACATTCTTTCTGCAGGCAAATATATTTATTTTGAGACTGGTTGTCCCTACTGATTTAGTAAAGGATGGACCTAAACATGCATGTATGGTTATTTTTCCTTAATATGAAGAATATAAATATATATATATGGACTGGGGATGTTGCTGTATGGCTAAGCACCCCTTAGATATGGTTCTATCCATGCTAACTCACAAGAAAAGAAAGAAAGGAAGAAAGAAAGAAAGAAAGAAAGAAAGAAAGAAAGAAAGAAAGAAAGAAAGAAAGAAAGAAAGAAAGAAAGAGAAAGGAAGGAAGGAAGGAAGGAAGGAAGGAAGGAAGGAAGAAAGGAAGGAAGGAAGAGGGGCTATATATATAGAACAACACCTAGATTTAATCCCCAGCACAAAAAAAATAAAAAATAAAAGAAAGGAAGAAAGAATAAAGAAACAATATAAACCATTTTCAAAACCATCATGAGAGATTTGGTCATCACACACAGAACAGTGGACCGAATCTGTCCTGTGGCCCCAGAGGAAACATGTTTTCTACAGCAAATCTATGTTGTCTTAGTCTGACGTGGGACACCTGGGGATATGGGCCTGTGATGAGTGACATATGAGCCCACCATGCAGCTGTGCCCAGCCTGCCCAGTCCTGCTGATTTGCATGTGCCCACAGCACAGCCCACTTCCCTGAGGACTTCTTAAAAGGCTTCTCACACCCTGTTAGGAATCAGTCCCTGTAAGGACACAGCATGGCCATGAGGGCCCCTGCTCAGCTCCTAGGGCTCCTGCTACTCTGCCTCCTAGGTAAGGAGGGACAGCACTTGGGATGTGCTCTGCCTTGTGTGGTCAGTGCTGTCTGGCTACTCAGGGAAGTCCTACTGAAACATGAATAATTATAGGGATATTTATTTTTATGTTTCCAATGTCAGGTGCCAGATGTGACATCACGATGACCCAGTCTCCATCCTCTCTGTCTGTATCTCCAGGAGACAGAGTCACCATCACCTGCAGGGCCAGTCAGAGTATTAACAGTTGGTTAGTTTGGCATCAACAGAAGCCAGGGAAAGCTCCTAAGCGCCTGATATATAAGGCATCCAATTTGCAATCTGGGGTCCCCTCTAGGTTCAGTGGCAGTGGATCTGGGACAGATTACACTCTTACCATCAGCAGCGTGGACCCTGAAGATGTTGCCACTTATTACTGTCAACAGCATAACAGTCCCCCACACACACAGTGACACAGGCCATGACAAAAACCTCCCAGGGAGCAGAAGTGTGAGGCTGGGCTGCCCCAGCTGCTCCTCCTGCTGTCTCCACCTGCTGAGGGCACTGCTCAGAGGCACCAGTCTCTGGAGCTCTCTAGTAGACTTTGGTAGGAAGGACCAGGGAGGCTCCTCTGCACCCCACCCTCTTTCTTTCTCAGCCAGAACAAGTGAGACATGACCATTTCCTATAGGTTTAGTGAATGACTTTGTCATTTTATTGGAGGAGTTGGCTGTCTGTATCAGTTTGGATTCCTACCTCAAATTACAAGACACCCTAGAAATTTCAAGTGGCATTTTTTGAAATCCATGGAATCACAGTCTAAGTCATAAGTTTCAAAACCTGAGATCTGTGCATGAGAAGGGTCCCTGCTTCCCAGAAGCCACAGCTCCTCTGAGTGCAGGTGGAGCCTATAGTAGCCCAGGGGCTCCTCAGGAACACTCACACACAAACTATAGCACAGACCATAATGTGCACATAACTGTTGTGATTCCCACACACAGCAAATAAAACAGAAAAGGTGCTGGGGTGTGGATCAGGGCCCCTGAGACTAATCCCTGGTACCACAGCAGCAGCAATATAAGCTCACTGTACTAGTTTATCCTTGAACCCTCCTTCTCCCCGGGCATCCCACAGAAAGTGCCATTTCCTCTTCTCTGTGTTGCCTTTGCCTGGGCAGGACCCACAACAGTTCTACCTATTCATCCTCTGATGGCTCCCAATCTTACTTTACCTTCTCTGGTGGCAAATTATCATCTGCTTTTGGTAACAGGGACAATCACATATTACTTGAGGTTAGCAGATGTCTGATCAGAGCATATGGACATACATGTGTTCACCAATTTCCTTGGTCCTGATACACTTTCAGGTGAACTTTTCTGAGCCGTCTATTAAGGATCAGGAGACTGTCACTGCAGTAGTTTTGGAACTGGAGTTTCCTGGCTTCTGTGGGCAGGTGAGGTCAGCACAAGCTGCAGCCTTTGGAGCTCGGGAGTGTTGCTGCTCTTAACAGGGCCATGCTCACCAGGCTTGCACAGACCCAGAAAACTATGCTCCCATCCTGGACTCAGATCACTCCTCTGTCCCCATTAAGGTTTAGACTATATGCTCTGCTCAGACATCTGCTAACCTCAAATAATATGTCATTGTCCCCATTACCATGGCTGCACTGGGAAGGCAGTGGATCTTCTTTGTGCCATTTGAGGACAGTCTAGCTTGTTTCCCTCTGGCATCAACATATGTGTAAAACCAATGAGGTCACAGGGGTCATGTGATGCCATAAGAAAAGAGAAGGCTCTTGGGTTTCTGGAACACTGTGTGTGCATTAAGTGGAGCCTCTGGGTCTCCTGAAGTCTAATCTGAATATACCACTTCCATCTTTTTTTTAAAGAGAGAGAGAGAGAGAGAGAGAGAGAGAGAGAGAGAGAGAGAGAGAGAGAGAGAGAGATTTTTAATATTTATTATTTTTAGTTTTTCCAGGGACACAACCTCTTTATTTTATTTTATGTAGTGCTGAGGATCAAACCCAGCGCCCCACACATGCTAGATGAGCACATTACCACTTGAGCCATATCTCCAGCCCACCACTTCCATCTTAATGTAAGCAGAGCTGGGCCCAGCTGGTGCTGCCCTGTGCTGAGTCCCACACTCCCCATGTGGTGAGCAGCTCAGATACTCAGTCACTCAGTGCCCAGGGCATTGTTCTAGGGCTCAGGGATGCTTGGGAGCTCCTTTTTAAACAGTAAACAGTTCTTTCTTTCTTTATTTCCTTCTGTTGTATGTCCAGGGGATGGCATGCTCTTCTTTAGTGTTCTGCATGTCTACGCATTGATACTATTATATACTATATATATTATATAGTATTATATAGTCTGATACTATTGGGAAGTATCAGAGGCTCACATGCTGTCCTCATCTAGTACAAACACCCCTACCATTAGCATAGTTCTGGGCCCCATGGCCACACAGCAGGGCTCCTGGGTCACAGCACAAGCCTGCTGCAGAGTGTCCTGCTCTGGACCCCTCAGCACAGACAGGCTTCCCAGTTAGCTGATCAGTGGTTGCTGCAGCTCATCCAGCATGGAGTGTGCTGTCTCAGCTCTGAACAGAGCCCAGGCAGAACTGAGTGATTAGAGGGGCAAGGAGCAATCCCTTGTCTTTTCCTTGAAGGGGAGGAGCCAGCAGGTCTCACACAGCTGGGCTGCAACATCTTTTCAATGTGACAGGACCGTCAGTTGCTGTAGGTCTGCAGCCCAATCACTGGACAGCATGGACTTCACTGGAAAACAGAGGTCTTTCCATTTTCTGCTCATCATGTCCAATCAGCATGATGACATCATCCAGGCAGAGTCCCATGGGGTGGTGCTGAATGGTGTCCACAGGACCAGAGATTCTTCAGGTTGTGCTGCACCCTAGAACAAAAGAGTTCTCATTGCTTGAAGTCAGGCCTGAGGGCTGAGCTGCTGGGGATTACAGATGCCTACAATGTTAGGCAGAGGTCTGTGGCAGGTGGGTCTTTGCTGTGCTGCTGGGTCCTGTATCTGGTCCTTGTACCTCTCTGAACAGATACTTGTTTATACCATGCTCTCCTTCTGTGCCTTGCAGGTTCACCTGGGGCCATGACCTAACAAACACCCTGAAATCTGTCCCACCCTAGCAGAGCTGAACCCAGGTCACTGCTAGACACTGCCATGTTCACGAGCTGTCACTTTTCAAACTAGTGAATGCTTGTTG
Source organism: Spermophilus citellus (assembly GCF_964194105.1). Lineage (NCBI taxonomy): Eukaryota > Metazoa > Chordata > Mammalia > Rodentia > Sciuridae > Spermophilus > Spermophilus citellus. Next base: position 21,364,327 of record NC_138193.1, read on the forward strand.
CAGATAACTTCCCCTTTCCTTCTACTACACATACATATAGGGTATTTACAGGTCTTCCCTTGGGAGCTAAATTTGCTCAATTATTGCAAAAGTTACTCATGGGGAAAGATTATGAAGCAGACAGGGAATGACATGGAGTTGATGTGACAGCGGTATTCAGTCAGTAGTGTTCCCCTTCTCTTCTCTCTTACAAAACAACCTCATTGGCATCTTATATGGGTGACTTGGCCCAGATGTCAACTGCCCTGAGATGAGAATGGGTTATGAGTTCCTGAGGAAATGTTAATCTTTTGTTCTTAAGTAATTGAACAATTTCTTCCCAGGGATCACTTGAGTTTCCTACAGAATCTCTCCTAGTGATGAAGGAAGAGGAAGTATTATGAATTAGGAAAGTAAAGGTCCATGGTCAAGACTTTGGAACCCTAAACTACAGATCCTGGTTGTGGATGCTCCACCGAGTTGTCCCTAGACAGCAAACACAGGAGACAATAAACAATCCTGGGCACCAGATCTAGAAGCCCTGGGATAGGAGCACTGATCCTATCCCATGGGGGACATGCAGGCTTGGGAGCTATGCCTTGCACTCAGGCCCACAGGGCTGCTGGGGCTCTGCACAATGGCAGTGTCTCCCCAAATGCAAACACAGGAGGGTTTTCTATTTATATTTTTGACCTATATTAACCACAACTTGATGAAGGGAACTTTCCCCCAGGGATTCATAGAGTACAATTAGAATACAGGTCAGCAGAGGACGAGGCTGGTGCGAGGACAAGGGCCCTTCACTGAGGATGCTCCCAGTGAGCAGTGAGGAAAGACTGTCCTTGGAATTTCAAAAGAGGAGACAGGACACACTGAAAGCCCATTCAGTGATTGTGACCAGATCCTAGAGGAGTCCCAAGAGGAGGGGCAGGAGTGGAAAAGAGAGGTGTTGCAATTCCAGTGCTGTCCCCAGGGTGTCCCCAGAGCCCTCAGCAAGGAGCAGGTTACTGTTAGGTGCACATTGGCCCAGGCTGGACTGAGCTCCATATTCACTAGAGCCATGAAAGGAACTAAAACTTGTTTCTAAAATTACTGTAACTTCTCCAGAAAGACACTCAGGAAAGAGCCCCACTGGGCCCTGCATCTGCTGCTTTGGGGGCACACACTCCATTCTGACTAGGTGTGTATTTTGGAGAGATTGAGGCACATGGGCTGGATCATGACTGGTCACACCCTCCCCCAGACTCGTAGTCCTGCAAGGTCAATGTCTAGGAAAACCCAAGCATTCTCAAGGAGTTTTCAAATTCTATTTTTTGGTCCTCATTGTTCTTTTTATATCCTACTCATGACAAATCCCCTTTCCGCTTAATTTCTCCCTGTTACTCTCAATAATAAAAAAATTGTTATCAAGAAACCAAAGAAACATCTTTCCTGAATCATGAAGAGAACAATATGTCAACTTACAAGAGTGCCTGGATTCTGTCCTGCATGTTTCAGGCAGAAGCATATTCTGTTCTGGCACATTTGTGCTGCTCTGGACTAACCCGGGACACTGGGGACACCAAGTCTGTGATGAGTGACTGAGGGGAGCAGCCCCGCAGCTGTGCCCAGCCTGTCCAGCCCTGCTGATTTGCATGTGCCCACAGCACAGCCCACTGCCCTGAGGACTTCATAAGAGGCTGCTCACACCCTGTGCAGGAGTCAGTCCCAATCAGTACACAGCATGGCGATGATGGTCCCCACTCAGCTCCTGGGGCTCCTGCTGTTCTGCCTCCCAGGTAAGGAATGTCTCAAGCCAAAGCATTCAGTGACTTGCCTTGCAGACTATTTGGCTCTAATTATGTGTACATTTGTATCTTACCATTGTTTCCAACCTCAGGTGCCAGAAGTGACACCTAGTTGACCCAGTCTCCATCCCCTCCGTCAGTATCTCTGGGAGACAGAGTTACTATCACCTCCACGGCCAGTCAGGGCATTAGCAATAATTCAAACTGGTAGCAGCAGAAACCAGACCAAGCTCCTAAGCTCCTCATTTATTGGGCAACCAATTTGGAATCTGGGGTTCCATCGAGGTTCAGTGGCAGTGGACATGGGACAGATTTCATTCTCACCATCAGCAGCCTGGAGCCTGAAGATGTTGCCACTTATTACTGTCAACAGCATAGCAGTTCCCCTCCCACAGTGACACAGGCCATGATAAAAACCTCCCAGGGAGCAGAAGTATGAGCCTGGGCTGCCCCAGCTGCTCCTCCTGCTGAGAGGGTTTCCAAGAAGGGGAGAGGGAGGGTCCTTTGCTCTAAAACCCCCTTGCTCTTCCTCAGCCACAGCAGCATGGACAGGACAACGTTTTTATTGATTAAATGCAAGATACACCTCATTACTTCTGTTGTAGCTCTGTGAAGAATCCATGAAACATGTTGCATAGTGTCAGCTTAACTGGATGGAGAGACTCCTGGAGCATTAGTACAGCATGCTCTGTGTGCCTCTGTGAGGCCATTTCAGGGAAGATTTGTCTGATGATCAGGGGACAGGGTGAGGGCCCTCCCTGAATGTAGTGGCACTGTTCATTATTGAGACCCAGCTGAATGTAGGAGGAGAAAAAGGAACACCCACTCCTTCTTCCATCAAGCTCCTTTTCCCCAGGAGGATGTGTTTCTTATTCTACCATCCTTGGTCACTGACCCCACGTCTTTAGGCCTTTGAAATAGACTTGCACCTGCTGCCCTCCATGGGGCTCAAGGGCCTGTGGATGTGACTGGGGATGCATTATGTTCTCTCTCCCTCTCTTTGGCCCTCTGACTTCTAGTCCTGAGCTACACCTCCCTTCCTTGGCCTTCAGCCTGCAGACCCCCTCCACAGAGTGCAGTCTGAGCAAGGAGGAGGACAGCTTAAGAAGGAGGATGGAGACAGGCTGAACTGGTACTCTCTTCTAGGGTGAAGTCAGCCTAATGGAGTTAGAAGGACACACTGTCCAATTTTAGTGGACACAATGGAAAGTCTCAGCATTTCATTGAAGATCCAGAAAAAAAAAAGGATTTTAAGAGTCCTGAGAAGTTTAGTGAAAAGACACCCAGAGCCTGTGTGGCTGTGGAGAAGCCTTCTTGGGTGAAACTGAGCCTGATTTCTATGGGTCTCTGCTTAGTCTTTTTATGATGATGATGGACATTGTCACCATGGAGACCACAACAACAGAATGAAGAACCCCTCCTTTTAAGTGTTAGATGCTATTAGAAGGTCTGATCTTGCTTAGGCTGAAGTCAGGACTACAATGCAGATACTGTTGATGTAACAGCTACACATATGCAGGCCAAGGGAGTTTGAAGACTCTTGATATGACACAGTCTGTCAGTTGCAAATCTCCATCCCACCCAGATGGCCTGATTCTGGGCCCAGCCTGAGAAGCATTCGGCCATTGGGTGAACACTGTTCAGTTGTGGTGAAGCTTTTGTTGCTGAGTTGGATGCCCCTCCCTGCCTACCCTGCTCTCCAGATCCATATCAGTGCCTGTTTGGGGCTTGGGAATCTTTGCATCAGGTGATACCCAGAGGGAGCCATGGCAGCCCCCAGTCAGCTCCTCTGTCTCCTGCTACTCTGTCTCCCAGGTGAGGGATCACGGGATGGTTCTACACATCTGTGAAAACTCTGTCAGTGGTTGGGTCCTGTGCCTTAGCACCTCAGTTTAGTAAGCCCAGTGATTCGGGCTCAGGGTGCTGGAGGGTCCTGGCTCTACTGTGGAGACTGGGGTATGACCTAGACTGTACAGGTGACCTTTGTGATCTTTTTCCATCTCAGGTACCACAGGAGAAATTGTGCTGACACATACTCCAGCCTCTGTGCCTTTGTCTCCAGGGGAAAGACCAACCCTCACCTGCAGAGTCAGTCAGAGTGTTGGCAGCTCCTTCTCCTGGTACCAGCAGAAGCCTGGGCAGGATTCCAGATGCCACCCTATGGGGCATCCAGCTGGGCCAATGGCATACCAGCCCTGTTCAGTGGCAGTGGATCAAGGAAAGACTACACCCTCCCATCACAGCCCAGAGCCTGTAGAGAATGCAGTGTGTGACTGTCTGCAGGGCCACAGAGGTTACCACAGTGGTTCAGTCCCCCACAGAAACCTCACAGTCCCCTCTCCCACCCTTCCCCCCAGGGGCACAACATCTTCCCCTAGAGGCACCAAATAAAACCATTTGCACTTTTCTCTTCCCATTGCACCTGGAAAGGATGTGTGAGTGGAAACCAAGGTTCATTCAGGTCTGAAAGATTCAAGGTCTCCTAGGCCCTCTTTGCTTCCCTTGGAGAAATGTGAGTGATTAGAGAGGATGGGGACACTTGGTATTATTTCCCTATTTACCAGGTGAGGATGGAGTCTCCAGAAGAGCCACAATATCCCAAGCACAGGTAGAGGTAAAGGTGAATTGCTCAGGGTACTTTGATTCCCAGACACTTATTTTCTTCTTCTTTTTGACCTCAATGATATGTGGCTAAATCTGTCAAAGCACAGATACTATCAACAATGAAATAGCTCCCAGGTCCTGCTCCCATTTATTTCATTTCAAAGGCAAGATGAGGGGATCTCCCACATTCTTACCTGGAATGGGATGCAACTGCACCCTTTTTGCTTTGTACTCAACACAGGGGCTCTTTTGGACATTCTTGCTTCTCCACCTATAGAGGGTCCCAGGTTCCATGATGGGGGATTTGTGGAAGATCAGGCTTTCCCATGACCAGGTTCCTCTTTCCAATCTGTGGAGATGACATCCGAGTGACCTTTTTTAACTTTCTTTATCCTGTCACAATCCTGCCTCCTGGTGTCTGACCCTGAATGGGAAAGAGTGTGAATACAACTCTAGCTCAACACACCTGGACATGACTTTCTTAAATAGTCAACCACTGAAGGTGTTGACTGGTGAAACCTGCAGAATCCATTCAAGGTCATTTTGCTATGGTTTTCCATCAGTGAAAAACCAAGACAATACCAGCTGTCCTGGTCAAGGAAATTTCTTTTTATTTTCTTTCTCCCCGCTTTGGCCAAGGAATTTCAAAGTCTCAAACTCAGTATCTCCCATGCAGAATCTGACAACTTCCCCCAAAGGATCATGTTCCTGTGAAGAGGCACCATGACCTCCTCCACCTGCATGAAGGGCCTCAGACTCCCCTCTCACCTCCCAGTCCCCAGGCAGCCTCCTTCTCTTCCTGGAATCCCTCTGCTCCCAGTGCTGGGGAGGGAGAGGTGAGCTGAGGACTCCTGTCCTCCATGCCAGCTGGCCTCACAGGAAAATGTTTTTTGCAAATCTGAGAGTCCCAGTTTGGCTTCCAAGTGCCTCAGCATAAGGCCTGGTTGGTGTCAAATTACTTTCATGGAAAGCTTTGGAATCCCAGACCAGCTGATCTCTAGAGCTCAGGTTTGCTAGCAAGACCCCTCCCACTAGATGGCTTCCTCATGAATCTCTGCCACTCTCTCCTGGACAGTGTTCCTTTGCAACTCCTGCCATTGTGTGCTTCCCACTCAGCACAAGTGGTGGGCACTTGTCCCTCTAGTGCTCTCCTCAAGTTTGGTGAAGGAATTTGTGACATCTGTGAACAGACCTTTGTGTTTGAATTTAACATCTGACAAACATGCAAGTGATTCACCATGTTACAAGGGAGTCCTGATCTTCTTTAGCGTTGCTGCTCTGATTTCTTAATCTTTACACTACAGTCAGCTGCTTATTAGATTTTGTTTCATGGGAAATGGAAGAGCACATTTTACTTTCCTTCTGAGGAGTGAAGGAAATTATGTGATGGCAGGGGATGTGACAAGCAGAGCGATGACTAGGAACACTGATTGCAGAGCTCACTCTGGGCTCATCCTGGGCACAAGTTCAGTTTAGACCCTTATTTGCATAATAGAGAAAAAATATATGTTTTGCACAGGCTTATGTATTGAATATTATAGAACAACATTAAAAGTTGTCTTTTGGAAATATGTTTTTGTTAGCTTATTTGAGTGTTGAAAAGCCTATTATTAAGATGGCAATCCACGTCAAATTGGTAAACAAGCTCAACGCAATCAGTATCAAAATCTCAGCTGCCTTCATTTATCTATTTCATTATTGTCAGTCTGATCCTGCAGTTAAATTGGGTATATAGGGGACACAAGGAGACTAAATAATCTTGCAAATAAGAAATGCAGTGATAGGCCTCAGTTTCTGATTTCCAATGTTTTAAATTTAATTTTGTTGGCTGTTTCTCTGTGGTGCTGGGGAGAGAACCCAGGCCTCCCCCATGCTGCCAGTACTCTCACAGTGACCACACCCTGACCCTCCCTTCTCCCTACCACGGTTCTGGGGAGCAAGGTGCTTTGGTCCTGGTGTAATGACAGCTGTGCAGATGGTGGGATAGAGCTGAGGCCACACTCACACACTGGGGTAGTTGATTTTTGGCAAAGGTGGTAAGACCACACAATGGAGAGAGTGCTGTTGAAAACAGTTAGACCTGGGACATTGGGACACCTGCATGCAGAAGGATGAATCTAGGCCTGCCACACACCATGTGTGACAATAGCACAGCATGTCACCAGGCCTGAACTCAAGACTAAAGACCATAAAATAAGATGACACAACAGAAGAGCAAATTTGTGACTTTACATCAGCTGTGATGCTAAAATTAGCCAACAAAACAGCACAGGCAAAGGAGACTTCAGGAAATGGAACATCTAATCTCCCTACTGTGCACTTTGAGGAAGGTGTAAAGATGACCCTTTGAACAGGAGAGAGTTGTGTACACCCTGTATCTGACAAGGGCCGCTTCCTTGAGTGGGTTCTCACTGTGGCCACTGCAGGAGGTCACCTGGACGAGGGCTGGGAACCCCCATGGACTCTGAGGTTGTGGAAACCCTGATTTAAAGACAGAGCCCCCTGTCCTCAAGGAGGAGGAGAGGGAAGCATGGAGGAAGCAGAGCTCCAGTTACAGGGTGCTCAGTGGGCAAAGGATGATGGGGAGCTGGGCTCGCAGAAAGGGACCTTCACAGAGGGACATTCACAGCCTTCATCAAACAGCTCAGCGTGCCCTTGTGCAGGATGTTTTCTACTGCTTCCATTAAAAAGAAATAAATGATTTAAATGTTTGTAAACTCACTCATACTAGGCAGATCTGGAACAGGTCTCCAGGGTCCAGTAATGTCTTCTGTATCAACAAACCAGTTTCCCCTCATATTTTAGAGGGACATATACTCAGAATATATGTGTCAAACATTCATATATTTTCTATATTTATCCATCAAATTATTTGGTCTAATGAGTTTTTTGTTCTTGTTGTTGTTGTTGTTGTTTAATTGGCTCAAATGAACTTAGAGATTCACAGTAGCACTTTGTGGCAAACTGGGTAACTCACACCTGCAGGTCTGTCTGAAGACTCTGAGGTCACTTCATTGAGAACAACGTGTGCTCCCCCAGGTTGTGTCTGGGAGCCTCTGTCTGCCCTGGTGATGCTCCAGTGTAGTTCTGGATGTAGTCCCAGTTTTCTGAGTATTCTGGGCATGGCCTCTTGACATCTTTCCTGTATGGCCATCTTTCTATTCAAGATCGTATTTGTCTTCAAGGCTTGACAAATCTATCTTCAAAGTGGCCTAAGTGATTGGTGACTGTTTTCATTGAATTTAAATTTGATTAATTAGGTCATTTCCAGGGTTACCTTTGGTTCTTTGTCAGAGTCTCTGGGTCTTCAGAGAAGAGGTCTTTCACTTCCTGTGTTTTCTAACCTCACTCCTGGCATCTCCTTTTAGTTCACTGGACACTTTAGCCATGAGCTGTGTAAATTTTATCTCTGATGTGCTCCTCCACAGTGGTGTTGAGGGCATCAGGTGTTGGGGTGCTCTGGAATGTTTAATCCATTGATGGGTGATTTGTTCCTTTTATTTTTCATTTTCATCCATCTGTTGGGATGGTTATTGCTTCCTCTTTGAAGCAAGACACTGTTTCATGAGCTTCATTCCCTCCAGGCCCCTAGGTTGAGCAAATATCCAGATGTTGATACTCTAACTAAATGGGTGGCCTCTGCTGTTCCCACTATCAGCTGATCTTTGAAGGAAGCCACCTAGTAGAGCATATTCTATGCTTATAAACTATAAATGGTGCACTGTCACATGTGAATCCTATTTACAACTGATCTTATGCACTCTGAATTAAATTTTAAATTGAACTTTATTTGTGTGCTTGCTTCATTTTGAATGTTCAATGTCACATGTGGCTAACGGCCAGCATATTGGACAATGTGGATATAGAGGTCACCACTATGGCAGAATCAATGTGGGTGTAAAGATTATCATGATCATTCCTTGTGTTGTAGCTAGGAGCACAAACTTTTGAGCCATTTGTCAACAGCCTGGGGGTATCAGATCCTTCCTGGTTGGAACAGCTGCTGTGGTCTAGTTGTGGCTCTGCGAAGCTTCTGCATGTCAGGAATGACTGACTGATTCACTGACAAGTGGACACCAGGAGGCCTGGGCTCCTCCTTCCCCGCCACACACCCTGCAGTCCTCAGTGAACTTACTGAAGTCACACCTTGTCATCTCTCCTGGATCACACAGCTCATCCTAAACTCTCTTGTAACTAATCTCTTTTAGACCCCTGGGTGTCTGTTAGTCTTCAGTCCTGGACTAGCAGAAAAGGTTCCTGACATGAGGGGGACAGCTGTTTTCCCTGCAGAGTGGTACAGTGGGATCAGCATCTTGAGTGATACTGAAGACTCAGAGTGAAGCCTCACTGGGACCCAGCCTCTAAAATCCTGAGGATGTTATGCCACAGAACAACCAGTAGATGGCAGACTAAGGACAATAAACTGATAGAGCTGCCTATTTTCACAATATTATGGAAATAATAGTGTTGTGTCCGCTTATCAACAGGAAGCCCCTCCATCTTCACCAGTAGTGTCTGTGGTGAGAAGAGACTCATGGGAGGAGCTGGCAGGGGCTTCCTGGTAGGGAAAGCTGCTCTGTGCTCTTGGCCTGGAAGCCCAGCCTGTCCCTTGTCTCTCTGTCCCCAGAACCTACATGATATGGATGAATCCTGTTCTCTGATTTTATAGGCTGAAGCCTGACCCCAGTGTGGGTGCTGGTGGAGAAAGGGACAGTTAGGAGTCATGAGGGTCAAGTGAGGGTAGACTGTGTCTCTGTGGACCTATGAACTGCCTGGCCCCTGCCCCTGCTGTTGCTCTGACTCTGGTGGGGAGGGAAGACCCTGTTTCCCCTTTAGTGTAATGCTGACCACAGGGTTTCTTGCTCATGAAGTTGTTCAGCTGGTTTTCATTCTGTCAGAATCTCACCAAATTTAATGAGAGCCTGTTTGGGGATCATGTGTGAAGTTTTCATGTTCATTTCCCACCTATTGTGACAGCCAATTGAGGTCAAAGCCCAGCTCCTTAATCCCTGGGACATGGCCTGCTTGGGGATATCCATGAGGTCCTATGAGATCTGATGCAGAGGTGCTAGGGTCAGAGGGAGAAGTGACATGGGACCTTAGGATGCCTGTCCATGTATTCCAAGTGGATCCTATGACTGTGGTGATTCCAGTCCCCAAAGTGCTTCCATCATGAAATTGGGCAGTGCTGGACCCAGCTGGTGCAGCCCTATGCTGAGTCCAACAGTCCCCATGTGGTGAGAGGCTAAGTCACTCAATCACTCAGTGCCCTAGGGAATGGGGCCAGAACTCAGGGATGTTCTGGAGGCTGCTTTTAGAACTGTGAGTAGTTGCTTCTTTCTACTGGATCCATGGGGATGGCCTGCTCTTCTCTAGTGCTCTGCAGGTCTCTGCTGTGACTTTTTATTGGGTACTTGTCGGAGGCACACACACTGTCCTCATCTAGTACAAACCCACATGGGCCACATGACTGGGCTCCTGGGTCACAGCACAAGCCTGCTGCAGAGTGTCCTGCTGTGGACCCTCAGCACAGACAGGCTTCCCAGGGAGTTGATGAGTGGTTGGTCAGCTCACCCAGCATGGAGGGTGCCCTCTCAGCTCTGCACAGATCCCAGCCAGCACTGAGCTACATGTTGGGGTGTTTGTTAATCATTCCTTTTCTCCAAAGGGAATCTAGTGCATAGAGTTTTCTGTTCATTTGTTTGTTTTTTGTTTGTTTTTAATCTGAATTTTAAATAATTTTTGCCCATTCTTAGTTTTTTCTATATAACATTATGGTGATTTTTGTAAGCACATAGTCATATTCTTGGGGTGTTTCTTGTGGGTTTTCAGGCTCAGTGACAAGATGTTGCTGATTCAGCTTTAGCGTTTCTGACTGTGCCTGGAGGGGACAGAGCCAGCATCACCACAAGCCACTGAGTACACTGGCACTACCAGACACCTCATCAGCCTGCAGTAGCTCCTCTCAGGTGTGCTTCCCCATCCCTCTCAGGGTCTCAGAAGTGCAGGTCAGGGGTCTGGAGCAGGCTCCCATCCCCATCAGCAGCCTGCACCTGGATATGCTGCAGCCCATTTCTGCCTGCACAGCCACAGTCCTCCTCACCTGGCTGCTGTGAGAAAACACCTAGCTGAGCCTGCAGAGCAGAGACCCTGGGGAACTCTTGCTCTGCCCCTGAGCCTGGCATAGCCAGCTGGGCAGTATCCTGAACAGACCCCAGGGGCTAACCTCCCCCAGAGCTGAAGCAGGAGTCCCTTCTTTACATGCCTCTGCACCAGCTGCCACTCTGCACACTAGAGAATGGTGCTACAAGTGACTTCTTTATGTTATATAGATGTTCTTTAATCAACTGGAGACAACATTATATTACTTTTCTTTTTAGGTTGCAGGTGCCAGTTTGTTTCAAAAGGATATTAAAAGAGTATGATTGTGAGACACAGGGTGTGGCTTGGAGCTAAGGTGACAGCACATTCCATGGATGCCTGTGTTGGTTTCCATGTATTAAGGAGTGGCACATGGACCCCCTGAAGCCTGGGAATTTCCTTCAGATTCACATCACCTTAAGCATCATTGTGCAGGAGAGTACTGGACTGAGACTTCAGGAGACACTGAGTACTTGGGCCTTGTTGTAAGAAAACTGACCGAAAGTCAGCAGAAGTGTGGACACCCAGTGACAGTCTCTGCAAAGCAGACACTCCCAGGAGAAATATTGGCTGGACTAAGGCAGGGAATCAGAGTGCTTTATGGCCAGCCTTGGGCAGTACAGGGCTCCAGGCCTGGGAAGTTGAGATGAAGACCCCTCAATCCTCAGTGTGACCCCACCATAAAAGATGACTGCACAAGGGACAAAATAATAAGAGAATATGACTTTGTAGCTCAAGGAAAGGTGGAGAAGCTCAAGGGCCTCTTCTTCTCATATCTTCCATTGACTTGAAGCCCAGGTGGGTCCTTCTTGCCCTCTCAGTGGATCCCAGCTGCTCTCTAGAGACTTTGACCATTTTTCCTCCCATCATCTACACACTTAAATGTCAATTTGAAAATAAAATCCAGGCTGGGGATGTGGCTCAAGCGGTAGCACGCTCGCCTGACATGCGTGCGGCCCGGGTTCCATCCTCAGCACCACATACCAACAAAGATGTTGTGTCCACCGAGAACTAAAAAATAAATATTAAAAATTCTCTCTCTCTCTCTCTCTCTCTCTCTCTCTCTCTCTCTCTCTCTCTCTCTCTCTCTCTCTCTCTCTCTCTTTAAAAAAAAATAAAATAAAATAAAATCCCTTTCTCTCACCATTTTTCATCACCAAAGCAAACATCCTATGGCCAATATTTTAATTTAAACACTCAGCAACTCTGATCACTTGTTGTGTTTTCTACTTGCTCATTCCTTTAACTTTTTTTTTTTTTTTTGGTATAAAATTTCAGCATTGAGAAAACAGACTTACATTTCAGCCAGTGACAATTTCTATAGCACTTTCAGTAACTTGGTCACAAAAATTATGTGTGTTTAAAAATTTATTTTTCAGAACTACACACAATACACTGCTTTATTAATGTGGTATTTTCATCTGTGAAACCTGCAGACACCCTCATCACAGGAGCACATGCTGAGGCCCGTCCTCCCTGAGGCCAGGTCTAGGCCCAGACAGGCTTCTCTAGAGGGTGTTTCCTGGAGAAGTGGGAATAGCCTCAGGAGCAAACCCAAGGAACTGCAGCAGTGGCTTAAGGCCCAAACAGAGATCTGGAGTCAGGGCAGCAGGGCTGGGGTGGACCCCCAATAGCAGGAAGGCCTAAATGCTTCTGTTGTCCTCTCCTCCCACTTCCACCCATCAGTGGCCATTTCCATTGCCACATCCCTCTGTGACTGTGATGACTCCCTCGCTGTCAAGAGGACCATTGTGATGTCATTGTTCTCATGTTGATAATCCTGGATGATCTCCAGATGCCAATGTCAACATCCCCATCACAACTTCCAAGTTCCTTATGCCCTGTGATGTAGCACCTGTAGTTTCCACATAGTAGGACATGGGTGTCTCAGGAGAGGTTTATCCCAATGCAAAACACTACATTATTAAAAATGATATTTATAGGTTGTGGCTCCTATGATCCTACTGTTATAACAGCAATGGCTGTAATACCCCCAAAACTGTCTTGCCATCAACTAGAATAAAGGCTGCAAGGCAGATTAATAAAGCAAATGATCAAGAAGAGATCTGAGGCTCAGAGTCCTTTGTCTGTGGGATGAGAGAGAGCAGGATTCCTATCTCACAGAGTCTCACCTGAAATCCACAGGAGGATGCAATGTGTCAGAGGCTCCATTTGTAACAGTCATCCCTTCAACTTCTGAATAGCTCTCATTGCTCTAAGGCTTATTTTTTTTTTCTTCTCTCTTTTCCCCTCTCCCCCTCCCTAACAAGATTAGGGAGACAGTGTTATCTTTTCTTCCCCTGGTTAATTGCTCTTGAACACATCTACTAAAGGAAGGAGATGCCTACTGAGGACCAGAAAAGTGAATAAGTTAACAAGTGAATCCTAACAGGCCATCAGGGTGCCCTTGGACCCTCTATCAGAGCACACCTGAAATGTAACTCTTGAAGAGTTCCTTTCAAATACCCCATCCCTCTTGATCAGAAGAGTAACAGCCTTTGGGACTCCTTTGCTAGCAAAGCAATAAAACTTCCTTTTCCTTTTTCTCATAACTGTGTCTTCATTATTACATTGGCATTAATTGGCATTGGGAACAGGGACCAGCTTTTGGTTGCACATTCTTTTGGGGATCAATAGAAAAAGAATCACCACTAAATACAATTTAGCCAACAATTGGTAAAGGGAAATTCAATGCATATGGAACTGTCTTAATTTTTCTACCCATCAGTAAAGGAGGAGTGAGTGATACCCTCAGAGATGCCAGCCATGAAGGGGATATGCTTCCAGCTCAGTATGGGCCAGGACAGGGCATCCTGTGTGGCCAGCATACTGATGAGGGGCAGGAAACACTGGGAGGGATGAGGGGAGTGAGGAGAGAGGAGAGGACACAAAAGTCCTTTACAGCCTCCTGCTGAGGTTGGCTGCAGCTCAAGCTCCTGTGGAAAGGCACAGGATGCCCCTTGGATATTCCCAATGACATGAGGAGCTAGGTTGTTTGCCCCTCCTCCTTCTGTCACCCCCTGGTGCTGTCCTAGAGACCCTCATCTCAGGCTCTGTGTCCACTGTGTGCAGGCAGAGCACCCTCCCCAGCTCCAGGGAGCCCAGAGAGGCATAGATGTGGCTCAGGATTCAGCAGAAGCACAGGGAGGGAAAGGAACAGGGTCTGGCAGCCTTAAGCACCAATTTCTAATCCTACCAGAAAAAGATGTGTCCTCATTTTAAGCTTCAGGAGATCTTTCTGGAACTTGCTCTGCTTAAGCTGTTTGATAACAAGTGCTCTTGAAGTTTAGGCCCCTGGAAAACCAACAAGATGTTCCTGCCCAGGTGCACCACTGTGAATTGGCCACCTGCGGCCATTATCAATACTAGCCCTGGTCCCCAGAATCCAGGGTAGGAATGGTTGGGGGGGCAAAGCTGGCTGCACTTCCCCTGATGATGAACTGGGCTGTATGTCCAGGGCAACGCCACAGAGATGAAATATAAGTTTTTCAAATTTTTGTCCAAGTTTTACCTCACCCAAGCTGTTTCCTTGCATGCATCTGCGTTGGATTGACAGGAGGCAGAGACTGTCTCCTGAAGAAGGCCACAGGGAGGGTGGAATTGGGAGTGGAATGATGTCCTCCCTGCTAAAGGGCTAAGTAGGAAAGAGGCACATAGTACATGTCAGGGATATGTGTTGAGTGGCAGTGATCTTTGCTGTGATGGCATCTGGCATTACTAACTAGCCCTTCATGTGGTGAAAAACAGGAAATAACTCTAAATGGAACATAAGGGGAGCAGATGGGGAACCCAAATCAAAAATAAGGTGCATTCCACCTAGTCCCTGGGTATGAAAGTCACCTGTTGCTCTCAGTGAGAAGGAATTTGAGTGACAGTCACCAAGGTTCATGGTGTTGTCCTTCTGCACCTGCAGTAAGTTACCTGAGTACATCATAAAATCCTATTGTATACATTTAACATGCTTCCATAAACATTTTCCTTTGTATTTAAATAAATAAAATTAAGGTAAAGTCTCAATTATGTTATAAAAACAACAGATTGTTTTCCCACTGATAATTATGTGACAGTAACTCAAAGTACTAATCATCTACCCCCATAAGAAACATAATTTCTGTAATATTTCTGTTTCTTTGGCCTGACCTGGGACACCAAGGAAAACTGGGCCTGTGCTGAGTGACCAAGAAGAGCCCGCCCTGCTGCTGTAACCAGCCCTGCCCAGCCCTGCTGATTTGCATGTGTCCACAGCACAGGCCACAGCCCTGAAGTCTTCTTAAGAGGCTGCTCACAATCTGTGCAGGAGTCAGTCCCAGTCAGGCACAGCATAGCCATGAGGGCCCCTGCTGGGCTCCTAGGGCTCCTGCTGCTCTGCCTCCCAGGTAAGATGGGACAGTGCTGAGGATTTTCTTTGCCCTGTGTTGTCAGTGTTACCTGGATCTTCAGGGAAGTCCCTTTATAATACATTTAATAGTGTGAATGTTTGCTTTTGTATTTTCAATGTCAGGTACTGGATGTGACACCACGATGACCCAGTCTCCATCCTCCCTGTCTAAATCTCAGGGAGGCAGAGTGGCGATCTCCTGCAAGGTAAGCCAGAGCATAGGTACTGCTGTAGCCTGGTATCAACAGAAAGAAGGGCAAACCCCTAAGCTCCTCATTTATCAGGCAACCAGTTTACAACCTGGAGTACCCTCAAGGTTCAGTGGCAGTGGATCTGGGACAGATATCAATTTCATCAGCAGCATCCTGGAGCCTGAAGATGCTGCCAGTTATTACTGTCAACTAGATTATAATTACCACCCCACAGTGACACAGGCCATTACAAAAACCTCCCAGGAAGCAGAAGTGTGAGGCTGGGCTGCCCCAGCTGCTCCTCCTGCTTCCTCCCCCTGCTGAGGGCACTGCTCAGAGGCAGCCAGGCCCTGAGGTCACTGGGGAATTTGGTGGAAGGGCCCAGGGAGGCTCCTCTTTGGCCTTACTCATTTTCTTCCTCCTCAGCTTCAGAAATGCAGGCCTGACAATGTGTCTACTGATGGGATTAGATGCATATCAGAGCACCTTCCTGGGGTGGGGGAGGGGTTATGGCCTCAGGCACAGAGTTTCACAGAGTTTGAAAAATGCATTTGTATTTTCCCATATTTATTGGATTAAACACTCATAATATCCTGGATATGATTAATTTAGAATGGTAGAAGAGGCTGTCCCTTCCTCCACAATGATCTGTGGCTCAACATGGTCCCATGAAGCTAATGGATGGACTGACATGAGATGTAGCCAGAACGGAGGACTTCAGGTCAGTTCTCTGTGCGACCATCACCTGCGTTCTCCTGACACATCCCAATGGTTCTGCGATTCCCAAGGTGGGGTAAAGGGCCACCGCCTGTCAGCCTGTCAAGGCAAAGCTCTGAGACACGAGTCTCTCTGAAATTATGGGGTATTTGGAACTTTTACAGGTCTTTCTCTGAGCAGCACCATGTCCTGGAACAAGCTCCTGCAGGGAGCAATAGTGAGACTCCACAGCAGCAGGAACCTGTCCAGGAGACATGGTGTTGTTGTAAAGGATTTGGGGGAAGGAAAGATGGGGGCACCTTGCTGGAAACTGCACTTCAAAGAAGATCCTAATTTGGAAAGTATAGGAATGAGGATGAGGTGCCTGGAGTTTGGTCTTTTCATTCATGGTTACAAGGGTGACCAGGATCAAGGTGCTCCACGTCCAGGCAGAGGAAGTACAACACTGGCAGGTTCCCCTCTGACCAGGGTTGAAGCTTTGGATACCTGCAGATCAGACTTACATTGCTCAACCACAGTGTCCTCATGGCCCCAAGACAGGATGGACAGGCTCTAGCTCCCCAGCTCTTCCCTATGGTGAGCACCATGTCTCAGTGACTGAGGAGTAAAGGAGAAATACTGCATTTGGATATATGAATACTGCTTCTGATATTCAGAATAAAATGGGTAGAAATCCTCTGTCTTTTAGCCACATTTTTTTTTTTTTTTGTCTCACAATCAAGGGTTTACCTTGAGTCTTGGATAAGAATTTGGTCTAGGACTTTTGCATAAGCAGGAATTATTAAGATTATGGGGATTCTTGCAGGGAGATTAAATTTATTTTCCCTGGTGAGAAGGACATGAGTTTCAGGGGAACAAGGCAGAATGCTATTGTTTGAATATAAAGTGGCCCTGAAACTCAAGTTTATGAACAAATGTTTGGATATGGAATGATGGGATTATGAAAGTGGTAACCTCAGCAGTGTATTAATCCATTTGGTGGATTTTTAATTAAATGGACTAACTTGGTGGTGAATCTGTGCATACTGGGCATTCCTGCAGGAAGTTAGGCCACATGTCCTTGAGAAGTCTACCTCATCCCTGTAGCTTCTTAGGATGAGCAGCTTCTCTTCTCCATGCCCCTCCTCTGTGGGCCTCAATTTGGACCAGAGGAATGGAATCAAATCAGACAACCATGAACTGATCTGAATCTCTGAAGGTATGAGCCCAAACCAACATGTCCTCAAAATAAAGAAAGAAAAGTGAAAAATATTTAACACTTCCATGAGTGTTGTCCAGTCCAAGCCTCAACCCTCATTCAGCTAACTCAGGTCCTGAGCTCCCTCCTATGGCCATGTCCACAGGTTCACATCCCCACTCACCTCAGCCCAGGCTTTTTCTCTCTTGGGCGGCCTCCAGCACTAGCTGCCCCAAGCTCAACAAGCTTCCATACTAATGAGGTTGGAAGTTGCTTTAGTCAGTGTTTTCACTTCTGGGGCCAGGAACCTGACAGGAACAATAAGAGACAAGTTTATTTGGGGCTCACTATTCTGAGGTCTCAGTTAATAGACAGCCAACTGCATTGCTCTGGGCCCCATCTGAGGCAGAACATCCTGGCAGAAAGGTGACCGGAAGAAATACACTTAGAACGTGGCACCAGGAAGCCAAGAGAGAGGCACTGCACATAAGGTGCAAAATCTATCACTCAAAGGCATGTTCCCAATGACCAGCCTCCAGCCACAACTTGCCTGCCTACAGTAACCCTCTAGTTAATCTTCAGGGGATTAATGCCCTGATTAGGGATAAGGTGACAACTCATAATCTGATTATCTCATCTCTAAATACTCTTGCATTGCTCACACATGAGCTTTTGAGGAGCATCTTATATCCACATCATAACATTGTGCCCCTGACCCCCCCAGGTGGGCTCATGCCCACCTCACAATGTGAAATACATTTAGGCCATTGCAGGAGATTGTATACTTTTAACACTTCCTGAGTTGCCCAAGTCCAAGTTCAATATAAACTCTCATTGTGAACCCCTGTACAAATCAAAATCATGTTACATGTATCCAATAAATAAAAGCACCAAATAAGGATTTCCATTCCAAAATTTTAAAAAAAGGAAGAAAAATTTAAAGAGAAAGAAAGTCAAAGAGTCATATAAGAAGGAACAGGACCAGTATACCTATATCCAGCTGGGAAAATTAGTCCTGTAGCCCCACATCCAGCCCCTGGGGCACATGGCACTCTGATATTCTCTCCAAAGGACTGTGAAGATCCACAGATGGCTTTGTGGATGCAACCCACATCCCTTCTTTCTGGTCTTGTTTCTGCTTGATCCTGCAGCTTTCCTCAGCAGATGTTCTGTGTTACTGGTGTCTCTCAGTCTCACGGATCTCCAATGGACCCTCCACTTCCTTCCACTTTTCCAAACATTGCCCTCTCAGGTGCACCCCACAGGGACTCTGACCTTGGCACACTTGGTCTGGCCTCCCAGGACTTCCTTTGAAATCAGGTGGAAGCTTCCACAAACCCCTTAGCTTATTCATCCTGCATTTCTATAGAACCAGTACTGTCATGTCACAGGACAATATCAATCAGGGTCACTCTAAATGAATTTGGGGAATAAAGACAGACACAGAAAGTACCTTTTCTTTGGGTTCAATGACTGGTCTTCAGAAGCAGCTCCCACAAGGGGGGGCAAGCAGGCAAGAAAGAGAGCTGGGAGGAGGTGCTGAACTCTTGTATTGGGGAGAAACCATGCAAATGAGGCAAGGAGTCAGGTTTACAAAGGAACAGGTGAATGTAACTGAACCCCCGTGGGTGATGCCTACACCTGGAGCCATGCCTCATTATCTTAGTGTGCAACACCCAATTTACTGCAACCTGGCACTGCCAAGCCAGACTGAAGGCAATAATTGGTCAGAACCTGGTGCATTGGGACTTAAAGACATCTGCATCCAGGGCAGCTCCCGACCCAGCACTACTTGGTTGATGCCAAAGTTTGCCACCCTCTTGAAAATAACCAAGTCTCCAGGAGCCATGGCAGAGGTGGTTTCTGAGTGTCTGGAAATGTGACATGGTGAAACAATTCCCTCCATCATTCCAACCCCCTATGCAAATTAATCTGATTTCTATATTCCAACAAAAGCTGTATAGAAAATGTGTTTGGCAGATTCTCATTAAAATAATGATCAAAAACATAATATTCATTCTTTTACCAAATATAAAAATGCTTACATGCAGGGCAAAATTGTCTTATTGATGTTTAAGGAAACAATCTATTTTACACTGTTAGGTTACTCGAAGGTAATGATTTCCATATTTAACATAAACATTCCACATCTGTAAGTGGATAACAAAGAAAATATAATTTATTTGAAGGTGTTTGTAGCACAAGTCTTCAGACTGCACTTAAACCCCTATTCACGAGTGTGAAGAGATATATCCAAAATTCTGTTGTCACTTGCACAGGACTTCTGTTTGTCCTGGAGCTTCCGCCCACTCTCATGAGCAGGATGCTCACCAGGCCCTGCAGGTGCAGCAGTGACAGCACCAGCCCCCAGGGTGGGCAGACTCCAGGTGCAGCCGGAGCAGTTGCAGAACCTAAGGTATGCTGGACACCAGGCTGGGCTCAGTGGGGACAGTGCAGAGCCTTGGAGGAGGCCAGGCAGGCCTGAGACAAAGCATGGACACTTGTGTGCAAAGTCAGTCCAGGGCATGGCTAGGATGTCCACAGAAACTCTTCCTCCCTCCTTGCTGAGAGCTCAGGCCCCATAGGCCCTCAAGGGAGTGGGCACATTGTCATACTCAGAACAGTCACTAAGGTACAATGCTGCCATCTTTACTGCCTGATGCTGGTCAAGACACTCCTCCACCCTGACACCACCTACTGCCACCTGATCCCCTAGGGCACTTTCTCCTCCCTGTTTCTAGTGATGTCCCTCTCACCAGGCATCAGAAATATGAAGAGAGGTCTTCCCAGCATGTCCTGTGTCTTTTGGTCAAGGGAAAACACACAAGGTCTCACACATGTTTCTAGTCTTCCTTTCTGTGTCCAGGAGAGAGGTGATTGTCCCTTGCAAAATCTGAAAGCATGGACACCTACAGGACCAGGCCTTACTCCTGAGCTCCTGCTGCCTCCTGCTGCCCTCTGCACACCCTGCCTGCCTGGGAGGGCTGTGGGGCAGGGAAACAGGCCATTCTGTCCCCCAGCAGCCACACTTCCTTCAAGGCATAAGAACGTCCTTCTCCCACCACTGGGGATGAACATCTCCCCAGGTGCTCCTCCTGTCCAGTTGCAGCTGACAGTCTGGGGACTCTCAGGGGAGTAAGTTGGGGATAGCTCTAAAATCACACCTTCTCTCCCTTTCCCATTTCTTGTCCCTTGATCCTGGGCTCATCCTCTGCATTCTGGCCTGGGTCTTCTCTATTCTGTCTCTTCCTACTCTGAGTTCACACCTGTCACTCCTCACTTTCCACATGGCTGTCCTCATGTGGGTCACGCCCCTGTTCTCCTGCACATCCTGGCCCTTGGCCTGCCTCTGACTCCACTCCTTGGATTATAATGGGAGAGTCCAAGATGGTGCATGGTGATCTTTAGAGACAAGAAAGGAGAGCAGTAGATGTTCAGAAGCTGTTCATGTGGCCAACATGGTTCACTGTGAACAGAATAGACAAAGGAGCCATCTAGCTGCCAAAGGTACCTGTGTCCCTCCATTCAGAGGAAGGCCACCAGCCAGGTAATCACTGGGCCAGCTGTTCTGCTCTGTGTGTGGGAAGCCACCAGAGAAGAGCCAGTTTTGACATAGACCTTCTGTCCCCTTAGGGCCCATAACCAATACTTAACTCTGTGACACGTCTGTGTAACTACAGAGACTCAGGGCATCCAGTGTCCTGAGCAATGGGAAGGTCACTGTTCCAGGCAGCAGGAGCACAGGGTCAGGCCTTGAGCTTCATGATCCTCAGTCCTCTGTAGTGGAGAGGGAGCCATGGCTTCTGGTACAGATGTGGGTTTTCAGTGTCCAAGCTCACTGTAGCCAGCTTAAGGTCAGCAGACTCTGTGGCCCATGACTGTAATCCCAGCTAAGCTACTTTAGAGTCTGGGGGAAGAGGATCACAGGTCTAAAGCCAGTGTGGGCCACATACATACTGTCCCAAATTAAAGTTTTAAAATACTTTCAGTGTACTTCAGACACTGCCTAGCCAACATGAGGCACCAACTGCATCACCAAAACTGAAAAAAACAAACAAACAAATAAACAAAAACCTTCCATTGTACAAACAGGCAAAGTAGTATGTTCATGTTTAAAAATATTTATATTTCTGATGCACATTGTGTATAGACTTGTCAATATGGTTTATATCCTAAATAGCATGTACACAGCATATTTTACTCCTTTTATTTCCAAGTACACTTGAACTGGCTGAGAGGATGTGCTGGGTGTTGGTGGGTCTTTCTGACCCTCCTCTTTGGAACACCAGGTTTCTGCCCCAGGACCCATGAGCTCAGCACTGAGCACAGCATCCCTGAGAGCCAGGCTCTGCCCTGACCAATGGTGCTCCTCACCTGGCTGTGGACTCTCACCTTGACTCAGCCCCAGGGTGTGGAGCTCCTTCCTTCCCTGGATCCCCTGACAGACAGCCGGTAGGCACAGCCTCTGCTTCCCCAGGATCTCTGCACCATTGTCAGGAGAGCCATGTCCTCACAGCCCAGTGCCAGAGCCCATAGCTCTTGGATGGCACCAGCCTGAGCTCAGCCTGGTTTAGCCTCTTCCCTAGCCTTTCCCTAGCCTCTCAGTTCCTAAAGGACTGAGCTGGATTTTAATGCACAGACCTCATTTCCACAACTCAAACCAAGGTTGTCAGCAGAAAAATCAGAACCTGCCTCCATTTTCATCCTCAGGTCCTGGCTTGCTCCAATCCTCCAGAGATTCCTTGGGGTCCCACTTTCCTACTCAATTCCACATGAAGTGGCTTACAGGGCAAAACTCTCCACCCTTGCCCAGCTGCCATCCCCCTCCTTCAGTTGACTGAGCACCAGCTCTGTGCTCCTGTGCTTGGTAAGGACACATTAGCCTCTCCCAGCCCAGGCAGGAACAGGGTTGGGGGCACATGGGATCAGCTCAGGGGCCTATGAGAGCAGAGCAGGTGGGCATGGTTTCTGGGAGGATTATGATTCCTCTAGAGCAAAGTGGAGCTGAAGCTCTTGGCCGCTCTTCTCCATGGCCCAGACATGGATCTTCCTTGGCCCAGGAGGAATGAAACCCAGGTTTGAATGTCCAATGTGCTGAGAATAGAAACACAGAGTGAACCTGGGTCATTTCTGCTTTTTCTGATTTGGTATTGCAAATCCCTACATGCTCCAAATTTCTTAGTTGATTAATTTCTTAAACCTTCCCTGTAGGGATGAAGAAAACTAAGATTTGCTTCTAGCATCATTCTACCTTCTGTAGAAAAGACACTTATGTGAAGGAGCCTTCCTGGGTTTGAGCCCTGCTGCTCTCGAGAGAGGGATTGTCCTGTGTTAAGTGCATTGGGGAAAGTGAGGTCAAAGGGCTGGAATCATTATAGGTTCCCTCCTCCTCTGGTGTCTGAGTCAGGCCAAGCCAATGTCCAGTGAAACCCCAATCCTCCAAAGCTTTAAACATTCAAATCTCTTCCTGTCTTCAGTGGTCTGTTTATATTCTAAAATTAAAAAGTTTCCCCAATTTCTATTCCTCCCTGCTCCAAGGTTCTTGTCTTACTCCAAGAGTATTGTCATTAAGAAACACTACAGGGTGGCACATGCCTGCAATCCCAGTGACTTAGGAGGCTGAAAAAGGGAATCATGAGTTCAAAGGCAGCCTCTGCAAAAGAAAGGAACCGAGGAATTCAGGGAGACCCTGTCTCTAAATAAATACAAATTAAGGTTGGTGATGTGACTCAATGGTCGAGTGCCCCTGAATGCAATTCCAGGTACCAACAGAAAAAATAGAAAGAGAGAAAAAAAGAAAGAAATTAACCCTAGAGCTGGTTCTCGTGATGTATGACTGCGATCTCAGCAACTTGGAAGGCTGAAGCAAGAGGATCACAGCTTCAAAGCCCGACTCAGATGTGTACATGTTTTCTGCAGACAAATATATTTATTTTGAGACTGATTGCCCCTATTAATTTAGTAAATGATGGACCTAAACATGCATGTATGATTATTTTTTCTTAACATTAAGTATACCCATCTCTCGCTCAATCTATCTATCTATCTATCTATCTATCTATCTATCTATCTATCTATGGACTGGAGATTTTGCTTTATGAATAAGCACCCCTTGTATATGGTACAATCCATGCTACCCCCAAACAAAAGAAAATTTAAAAAATGAAGAAAAGAAAAAAGAAACAATATAAGCCATTTTCAGAACCATGATGAGAGCAATCAGTCATCACACACAGAACAGTGGACCGAATCTGTCCACTGTGGCCCCCAGAAGGAAACATATTTTCTGCAGGCAAATCTATGCTGTCCTAGTCTAACATAGGATACCTGGGGACATGGGACCTCTGCTGAGTGACATATGAGCCAGCTCTGCAGCTGTGCCCAGCCTGCCCAGCCCTGCTGATTTGCATGTGCCCACAGCACAGCTCACTGCCCTGAGGACTTCTTAAGAGGCTGCTCATACCCTGTGTAGGGTCCTTACAGTTCTTCCCTTGGGAGCTAAATTTGTTCAATTATTGCAAAAGTTACTAATGGGGAAATATTATGAAGCAGAGAGGGAATGACATGGAGTTGATATGACAGCAGTGTTCAGTCACTAGTGTTACTCTTCTCTTCTCTCTTCCAAAACAACCTCATTGGAATCTTACGTGGGTCACATGGCCTAGATGTCAACTGCCCTAAGATGAGAATGTGTTATGAGTTCCTGAGGAGATGTTAATCTTTTGGTCTTAAGTAATTGAACAATTTGTGCCCAGGGATCACTTGAGTTTCCTACAGAATCTCTCCTAGTGATAAAGGAAGAGGAAGCTTCATAAATTGGGGAGGAAAAGATCCATGGTCTAGACTTTGGGACCCTAAACTACAGATCCTGGTTGTGGGTTCTCCACTGAGCTGTCCCTAGAAAGCAAACACAGGAGACGATAAACAATCCTGGGCACCAGACCTAGAAGCCCTGGGACAGGAGCACTGATCCTGTCCTATGGGGGACATGAAGGCTTGGGAGCTCTGCCCTGCACTCAGACCCACAGGGCTTCTGAGGCTCTGCACAATGGCAGTGTCTCCCCAAGTGCAAGCTAGGAAGGTTTTGTATTTATATTTTTGACCTGTATTAACCACAACTTGATGAAGGGAACTTTCCCACAGGGATTCATGGAGTACCATTAGAATACAGGTCAGCAGAGGATGAGGCTGGTGGGAGGACAAGGGCCCTGCTCTGAGGATGCCCCTGGTGAGCAGTGAGAAAAGACTGTCCTTGGGGATTCAAAAGAGGGGACAGGACACACTGAAAGCCCATTCAGTGATTGTGACCAGAATCTGGATGTGTCCCGAGAGGAGGGGACAGCAGTGGAAAAGAGAGGGGTTGCAATTCCTGTGCTGTCCCCAGGGTGTCCCCAGAGCCCTCAGCAACAGGCAGGTCACTGTTCAGTGCACAGGGGCCTATGCTGGGCTGAGCTCCATCTTCACTAGAGCCATGAAAGGAATTAAACTTGTTTCTAAAATTACAGTAACTTCTCTAGAAAGACACTTAGGAAAGAGCCCTGCACCTGCTGCTCTGGGGGGACAGACTCCATCCTCTCTGAGTGTGTCAGTGGACAGCTTATGATCCCAGAAATGATGTGTAAGTGAGGGAAGTAAGGGCTGGGACTCTGACTCAGAGGTAGAGAATTGTGCAGCATGCACCAGGCCTTGGGTTCAGTCATCAGCACCAAAGGGGAAAATTAAAGATGAGAGAGAGAGAGAGAGAGAGAGAGAGAGAGAGAGAGAGAGAGAGAGAGAGAGAGGGAGAGAGAGAGAGAGAGAGAAGGAGGGAGGAGGGGGGAGGAAATAAAGTAAGAAAGAAAAGAAAAGAAAAAAATGATCATGGAAAGTTACAAAAAAAAAATTTGAAAACTCTAAGAATAGCAGAGGTAAATAACTTTGACCTGCTTTATTCTTGAAAAAAGTTATAAGAGGACCTGATGGAGTACATGATGTTTAGAGACACTGTAGCCCTCTTGAGTCCATGATGCATTAAGACCAAGACTGAAAAACTCCTGTGGTCAAACTGGAGAAGTGGAATTATATAAAGAATCTGGATCTTTGTTGTTTTTTTTTTTTTTACTATGATCCTAACCATGCCCTATATTCTCCAAACTTCAACTGCTAAAGTACTTTCACTCGTTTGTAAAATTATTCTCACTTCTCCTAAGAGATATATAAGTTGAAGAGCCTGGCTGGCCTTAGACCTGTTGTTCTGGAGTAGATGGGCACCATGATGGGTATGATAGTGCTCTGTGGGACTCTGAGGAAGGGAGGGCTTGGTCCATGGGTGGGTCCCTCCTCAATGCCTCTTACCCATGCTGTGCCAATGTCCAGAAACCCCAAATGCCTCAGTGAGTTTATACATCTTCCTCTCTTCCTGCCTTTATTTCTGTTTTTACTTCTAAAGCATAAACTACCCCTTTGTTTCTTTAATGCTTCCTCATCTCCCAAGGGTAAGTAACATAGAACTGTGCTTATGTCATGGGCCAGGCTACATGGGCAATGACCAAACACATTTCATTTTGCCCTGAGACTCCACATCATGTAATGAGTGCTTTTCCCAGGGAATACCTGCCTCTGTGCCCCTCAACAGTGGCTGGCACGGCAGTTTGGCAACACAAAATGGCAATTCTTGTAACATGTAAAAATGTTCTTTCTTTGGTTTCCATTTTTCTTGGAAAAAGTACCAGTGCTGCCTGGCTACTTGGGAAAGTTCTCTTGTAACATGACTACTTACAAGGATATTTATTTTTATGTTTCCATTAATTGTCTAGATGTTACTAACATTTATTTAACTGTAGTCAAATAGGGAGGTTTTGGCCATTCGCCTTACTGCTTATAAGATTAGATCTCATGACATTTGTTCATAGTTTGGAATCATAGCAACAGCCACTTATGTTTTAATGAGGTTTTGGACTATAATGGGTGTACTCAAACCCCAGGAGGGGGTTGAACGGTGGAGACTTGCAGTCTCCCCCTTGGCCTGCCAGCTGGTGGATCCAGACCACCAACTTGTGAATAACGTTTCCGTCTCCTGCTCTAAGATCAACTCGGTGATTTATTGAAATCTTGCCTTAACACATAAAACACAAGAACAGCCTGTCCTCAACCAGGAAACACTACAGATCACCCCTCACAGCTCAGGGGGCTGACTGTATCCTGTGGCCCCAGGGAACCATGTTCATCCCAAGCAAATCTGATCTGCCTTGATATGACCTGGAACACCTGGACACACTGAGCCTGTGTTGATTGACCAGGAGGGGCCCGCCCTATAGCTGTGCCCAGCCTGCCCAGACTTGCTGATTTGCATGTGCCCACAGCACAGCCCACTGCCCTGAGGACTTCTTAAGAGGCTGCTCACACCCTGTGCAGGAGTCAGTCCCAGTCAGGACACAGCATGGCCTTGAGGGCCCCTGCTCAGCTCCTAGGGCTACTGCTGCTCTGCCTCCCAGGTAAGGAGTGACATCACTGGGGATTTACTAATCACAGTGTGGTCAGTGCTCCCTGGCTACTTGGTAAAGTCCTCTTGTAACATGACTACTTACAAGGATATTTATTTGTATGTTTCCAATGGCAGGTATCATATGTGACATCACAGTGACCCAGCCTCCATCCTCCTTGCCTGTGTCTCCTGGAAACAGTCACCATCACCAGCAGGGCCAGTGAGGATATTTATGATCATTTACACTGGTATCAGCAAAAACCAGGCCAATCTCCTAGCTCCTCATCTATGATGCATCCAGTCTGCAACCTGGAGTCCCCTTGAGGTTCAGTGGCAATGGATCTGGGACAGATTATTCTCTCCATCAGCAGCCTGGAGCCTGAAGATGTTGCCACTTATTTCTGTCAACAAGGTAGCAGTTCCCTTCCCACAGTGACACAGGCCATGACAAAAACCTCCCAGGGATCAGAAGTGTGAGGCTGGGCTGCCCTAGCTTCTCCTCCTGCTGCCTCCACCTGCTGAGTGCACTGCTCAGAGGCATCCATGCCCTGAGCACTACAAGGAGGGTCAGTCAGAGGATCCAGGTTGCTCCTCTACACCCTGACCCTTCAGCTCAGCCCAGCAGGCAGAGATCTCACCGTATTATAAAGAAAATATCTTAAGACCTGAAGAGACTGAATTAGGCTGTATCAGGGGTTGTGCAGCAAAGACAGGCCTCCCATGTATTCCACACGGGAATATTTTAGACTTTATTTTTAGTATAGTTTATGTCCCCAGCAAAATAAGGGTGAAATAAAGAGTTCTCTTGTGTCTCCTCTGGTCCCACAGCCCCTCCATCACCACCCAAGACACTGTTGCTTCTCTTACAATTCAACAACCTCTGCCCATATCTACAGGTCACACCAGGGTCACTTTGTGGATTCTGTGGAAATAGATAAGTGGACAGTGACGTGTTTCCTACAGTGTGGCCTAGCACAGTGCAGGTCCTGCCCTCACACTGTCTGAGCTCCAGCTGCTCCTCACCCCACAACTCTGCTGTAGACCTTCATGATTTCCCATCCTGTAGTTTCACCTGGGCTGAGTGACAAGGACCTATAATTTACAGCAGGTGAGATGTGCAGACTGGTTCTCACCTGAGTGCTATGCACGTAAGTTTCTTTCCTTTATGGATTTTCATTACATGATAGCTGTTTTCTTTTTTTTTTTTTCTCTTTTTAATTTGGTACTTACTTCATGCATATGTAACCACTTAGCTACATTCACAGTCTTTTTTTTTTTTCTTTTGGCTTGTTGGTTTGGTTTGGTTTGGTGAGTTTTTTGATCTTTTTTTCTTTTTTTTTTTTTTTTGAGATAGGATTTCTCTAAGTTTTGAGGTGTGGGCTAAGTTGCTGAACCTGTCCTTAAACTTGTGCTCCTCCTGCCTCAGCCTCCCAGTTGCTGGGGTTCCAGACAAGAATCACTGCAGACTTCTTGATACCTGTGTTCTTTTCAGTGCTGAGATCCACTCTGCTTTATGGCTCTTGGAGAGTATTGACCCATTCCCCTAGTGAAAGGCAGACTTGTGTCCTCCAAGTTTTCAATGTTGAAAACAGTTCCTATAAGTTTTCCTGTTCAGATTTTGGTTTTTTTTTTTTTTTTTTTTTAGATTTGTGTTAACACATAGCACATGTTTAACATGTGTGTTAAACACAGGGAGCATGATTGCTGCATGTTTGGTAGCAGAATGCCTAGTGTTATCAGAATCTGTCACTCTGTCTTGCATGTCCTGACGTCATCCTGGAGACAGCTTGTGAACACTCCCCAGAACACTAAGCTACTGGGAGTGGCTTGTGACTACAGCCAGGACCAGCTCAGCAGCAGGAATGGGGAGTGGGCTCCCCTCCTACTGCCCATGGGGTGTCTGTCCCCTCCTGGACTAGGCAATCCCTCAGGGGGGCTGTTTTCTCATGTGTTTTAATTTGCATTTCCCTGATGACCTGGGGTATCACAGTGGTGTTTGGACAGATGTCCACAATTTTCAGTGGTCAGACCCAGCTGTCAAATGCTTGTCATCTGTCCCTCCGCTTATGGTCCTTCTCTATCCCTGTGTTCCAAGGTCCATGTTCCTATCACACATTATTTCTTTTTTTTAACATTTTTTTAAGAGAGAGAGAGGGGGGGGAGAAAGAATTTTTAATATATATTTTTTAGTTTTCGGCGGACACAACATCTTTGTTTGTATGTGGTGCTGAGGATCGAACCCGGGCCACACGCATGCCAGGCGAGCGCGCTACCGCTTGAGCCACATCCCCAGCCCCACACATTATTTCTTCTTTTTTTAAATTTTATTTTATTTTATTGGTTGTTCACAACATTACAAAGCTCTTGACATATCATATTTCATACATTAGATTGAAGTGGGTTATGAACTCCCAATTTTACCCCAAATGCAGATTGCAGAATCACGTCGGTTACACATCCACAATTTTACATAATGCCCTCTTAGTAATTGTTGTATTCTGCTACCTTTCCTATCCCCTACTATCCCCCCTCCCCTCCCCTCCCATCTTCTCTCTCTACCCCATCTACTGTAATTCATTTCTCTCCTTGTTTATTTTCCCATTCCCCTCACAACCTCTTATATGTAATTTTGTATAGCAATGAGGGTCTCCCTTCATTTCCATGCAATTTCCCTTTTCTCTCCCTTTCCCTCCCATCTCATGTCTCTGTTTAATGTTAATCTTTTCTTCCTGCTCTTCCTCCCTGCTCTGTTCATAGTTGCTCTCATTATATCAAAGAAGACATTTGGTATTTGTTTTTTTAGGGATTGGCTAGCTTCACTAAGCATAATCTGCTCTAGTGCCATCCATTTCCCTGAAAATTCTATGATTTTGTCATTTTTTATTGCTGCATAGTACTCCATTGTGTATAGATGCCACATTTTTTTTTATCCATTCATCTATTGAAGGGCATCTGGGTTGGTTCTACAGTCTAGCTGTTGTGAATTGTGCTGCTATGAACATCGATGTGGCAGTATCCCTGTAGCATGCTATTTTAAGGTCTTCAGGGAATAGTCCGAGAAGGGCAATAGCAGGGTCAAATGGTGGTTCCATTCCCAGCTTTCCCAGGAATCTCCAAACTGCTTTCCAAATTGGCCGCACCAATTTGCAGTCCCACCAGCAATGTACAAGTGTACCCTTTTCTCCACATCCTCGCCAGCACTTGTTGTTGTTTGACTTCATAGTGGCTGCCAATCTTACTGGAGTGAGATGGTGTCTTAGGGTGGTTTTGATTTGCATTTCTCTGACTGCTAGAGATGGTGAGCATTTTTTCATGTACTTGTTGATTGATTGTATATCCTCCTCTGAGAAGTGTCTGTTCAAGTCCTTGGCCCATTTGTTGATTGGGTTATTTGTTATCTTATTGTCTAATTTTTTGAGTTCTTTGTACACTCTGGATATTAGGGCTCTATCTGAAGTGAGGAGTAAAAATTTGTTCCCAGGATGTAGGCTCCCTATTTACCTCTCTTATTGTTTCTCCTGCTGAGAAAAAACTTTTTAGTTTAAGTAAGTCCCATTTGTTGATTCTTGTTATTAACTCTTGTGCTATGGGTGTCCTATTAAGGAATTTGGAGCCCGACCCCACAATATGTAGATCGGAGCCAACTTTTTCTTCTATCAGACTCAGAGTCTCTGATTTGATATCAAGCTCCTTGGTCCATTTTGAGTTAACTTTTGTGCATGGCAAGAGAAATGGATTCAGTTTTATTTTGTTGCATATGGATTTCCAGTTTTCCCAACACCATTTGTTGAAGATGCTATCCTTCCTCCATTGCATGCTTTTAGCCCCTTTATCAAATATAAGATAGTTGTAACTTTGTGGATTAGTCTCTGTGTCCTCTATTCTATACCATTGGTCCACCCGCCTGTTTTGGTACCAGTACCATGCTGTTTTTGTCACTATTGCTCTGTAATATAGTTTGAAATCTGGTATCTCTATACCGCCTGATTCACACTTCCTGTTTAGAATTGCTTTTGCTATTCTGGGTCTTTTATTTTTCCATATGAATTTCATGATTGCTTTATCTATTTCTACAAGAAATGCCATTGGGATTTTGATTGGCATTGCATTAAACCTATAGAGAACTTTTGGTAATATCGCCATTTTGATGATGTTAGTTCTGCCTATCCATGAACGGGGTATATTTTTCCATCTTCTAAGATCTTCTTCTACTTCTCTCTTTAGGGTTCTGTAGTTTTCATTGTATAAATCTTTCACCTCTTTTGTTAGGTTGATTACCAAGTATTTTATTTTTATTTTTTGAGGATATTGTGAATGGAGTGTTTTTCCTCATTTCCGCTTCGGAAGTCCCAGTGACTCGTAAGTTTGTTTGTTTGTTTTTTTATGTTATCCCATAACTCTTGGATGTTTTTCTCGTGATTTTTTACCAGCCTTTCTGAGTTGGCTAGACTGTTTTCAAGATGATATATTTTGTCTTCATTATCTGACATTCTGGCTTCTACTTGCTCCACTCTGTTAGTGATACTCTCAATTGAGTTTTTAATTTGGTTTATCGTTTCATTCATTTCTAGAATTATTGGTTGATTATTTTTTATAATCTCTATCTCCTGATAAAGATGCTTAACTTCTTCTTTTATCTGTTTATGTAATTCATTCTCAATGTGTTTCTTCGCTGCTTGAATTTGCTGTCTTGTATCCTCTTTAAGGTTTCATTCCATCTGTCTAAGGTGTTCCTTGAGTTCTTTATATGACCATTTTTCTGATGACTCTAGGTCCTCCTGAATATTTAGGCTGTCCTGCATTGTTTGTACTCCTTTTCTTACTTGCTTTTTGAAGCTGCTCATGTTACTTCTTGTTCTGTTTGACTGCTGAGTTACTGTTTACTCCTATAAATTTATTTGATGCTTGGGAGGAAAGGTATTAGAGGGGAAGGGAAGAAGTCACTAAAGAGAATGAGAGTAAGCAGGTAGAATTCAAGGAAGGTGGGATAAGATAATTTAAAAGAACTGAAAAGACAAAATAAGAAAAAAATTAGGAAATAAAAAAAGAAAAAAAATAAAAATAATAAAAAAATAAAATTAAAATTAGAAGAAAAAAATTAAAAAATTGTAAAAAAAATTAAAAAAACAAGAAAGAAAAATGAAAATGAAAGAAAAACCCAAATCAAAAAAAAAAAGAGAAAAG